>NW_025763427.1:0-669141 GCF_003444635.1 Morchella importuna | reverse complement strand
CAATGCGCTAGCCTTGGTGCAAGAAAGACAAGAAGCTGAGGCAGTCCTGCTCCGGAATGCCTTTGGCTACATGCAGGAACAAGTCTCCTCAGTACAGGCACAACTCCAGAGTTATGCTCAGAGGAGATGATTTAGGAACGGACGAGATGGAGGATATTGAAGTGGACAAGCCCGGCGATGCCCCCTAACTTCCTGGAAGACATCCAGAGAGCCTATTAATGAAGGAAGGCTCTCCATCGCCAGGATGCCTACACCAGCACCTGTCCCCAATCCCGCACCTCCGCAAAACTCCAGGGCCTCATCCAGAGCGGCCCTGAGAACCTTCCACCAAAGGGTGAACCCCTTTGCAGCGTTTCCAGTCAGGTCCATCAGGCAGAGGACACTTCCCCTGATGATTGCCAGCGGCCATTGGAGGCTCACCTTTACCTCCTCAGAGAGCCCCATCAAGCCCGTTGGCAGGCGGCCTAGCAAGGCCCCCCCGACAACCTATAGGAGACGACGATTACTACTCCCAGACACCAGTCAGGAGTGGTCCCTCCGGGCTCCCTCCAGCCTGGGTTCGCCAGGGGTTATCCCCAGAATCCCACAGAGGCTCACCACCCCCGGAGTCACCTAGGAGGAACCTCCAGCCAGAAGGAAACCCTGGTGGAGAAAACCAGAACCCAGAACCAGCGGGTAATGGTGGAGGAGATGGAATTGTCCCCCCAGTTGGCGGCGCTCCCAACCCAGGAGGGGACTCAGACAGTTCAGACTCAGAGCCTGAGGATGGTGACAGGAGAGGATGGCGAAGGTACCTCAGGAAGAAGTTGGAGAGGCAACAGAAAGAACTCCTGGCCTCCATGGCACAGTTCATGAGACCTCTGGCCCCCTCACACCCCTCCGCTGCCTCTAGGGCCCGAGAACCCAAAGCACCCCCTCCGGCCAAGTTCAATGGCAAAGCAGACAACGTGGAGACCTTCATCCGGCAATGTGAGAAACGTCTTCTCCATTGAGGGCCAGTCCTTTACCTCTGAAGAGGTCAGGATCCGATATGCTGGCAACCTGATGGAAGGAGATGCTCCGGTCAAGTGGTATGAAGCTTACCACAACTCTATCGACCAAGCTTCTGCCAACCGGGGTAGCTGGGATGCCTGTGGTGTTGGATGAGAGATGGAAGCGCTGGGATTCCTTTGTGGATGTTCTCAGAGCAGCCTTTGGCGAAGCCATCTCTAGGGATGATGCTGTAGCCCAATGGAACACCCTTACCCACACAGCTAAGGGAGGAATAGACTCCTTCCTGAATAGCATTATTCAGCTGATGTGGAAGACTGGCTATGAGGGTCAGTTAGTGGATGATAAGATCCTCAGTTCCCTCCTTCCGGACCTAGGCATGAGTTGGGCTCTCTTTACCCCCAAGCCAAAGTCTCTGATGGAGCGGATAGCTGCTCTAAGAGAGCTAGGACACACCCACGAGAGGTACCAGACGGTAGTAGCTGAGAAAGCACCCGCCAGGACCAAGAAAGATCCTCCTGCTGAGAAGGAACGGCACCCCAAGAGGAAGAGAGAAGCTGCAAGCTCCTCGAAACCTCAGAAGGAAGCACGTTCCAAGGATAAAGCGGTGGAACTGAAGGGTATCCCGGGGGATATTCTAGAAGAAAGAAGGAAAGCAGAAGTATGCTTGAAGGTATGACCTTCCGATACTCCCTATTGGTAGAGTGCATAGACTGACTTGTGCAATAGTGCGGCAAGTCCAGACACAAATGGACCGATTGTTGGTCCAGAGAACCTACTGTAGCACGAGTGGCAGCAGTGAGGGTACAAAAGCGGAAACGAGGAAATGGCAAGACCAATCCTCAGAAGAAAGCTAAGGTGGCTGCGGTTGTAGCAGAGGAACCACTTGTTGTACTCCCAGAGGTGACAGAAGATTTCGTCTTTCAGCCTGAGCAAGACTCGGACAATGAAATCATCTGGTAGAAATGTCTTGTTTAGAGTCTATGTTTACTAGTTTTCCTTTGGGTCTCGATTTCTTTGTTTCTCTTGAATAAATTTTTTGTGTTTTTTCGCCTATTTGATTGTTTCCAAGCACTCTGAGGATGGGTTTATGACCCGAAACAGCTGGTCTGTAAGTGTTCTGCCAAAGTTACATTTTGCTACAAGACACTTCCAGCCCACTACCAGACTTCCACACAATACACTTGCTATATTATTGCTTGGGAATAGAACCAAAGGATCTTTTGATCTTAGTAGTGCCCGCAGCTATTAGCAATGGAGAAAAGACAAAGAGAATCAAGCCCAGAACCCGCACAGAAGCGAAGAAGAATGGAACAGAAGCTTCCATCCTTACCAGTACATGGCAAGAGGCCAATACTGGAAGCAGAACTGTCATGGACGGTCAAGAACAAAGTTGAAGACGCCCAAGGGACATTCCTCTTTGACACCGGTTGTACAGGAGCAATCCTCAACCAGAGTTTTGTCAGGAAGCATGGAGTTCCCTTAGTGCGGCGAGATCAACCTCTGACAATGTATGATGCTCAAGGAGATGTCATGATGGGCGGAGGAGAGTATTACACTCACCCAGTCCACATGAACATGGGAGATCATAAGGAGACACTCCGATGGGAAGTGGCTACTTTGGAAGAAGGAATATCAGGTTACCTGCCAATTGCATGGGCAAGGACGCACAACCCGGATATCAATTGGGAACTCAATACCATAAGCTGGCGAAGTGACTACTGCAAGCAGAATTGTCTCCCAGCAGCAATCAAGTTTGAACTCATCTCTTCATACCAGATGATGGAAGAAGAAGATGTAGTATATCAACTGGCTGCTTCAGTATGGCATGATGAGGATGGAGGAGATATCGCAGAAAGGATACCTCTCCGCTATAGGGAATGGGCTGATGTCTTCAGTCAAGAGAAGATACAGGAACTGCCTCCGCACTCCCGAAATGATTGAAGATCAATCTCTTGTCTGGTACCGCTCCCCCATTTGGCCCCTATACCCATGTTCCGCTCCAGAGCTGAAAGCCCTCCGAGAGTACCTGGACAAAGAGTTGTCTTTAGGAAAGATCTCTAGATCTAGCAGCCCAGCAGCGGCGCCCATATTGTTCATACCTAAGAAGGATGGGACATGGCGAATTTGTGTTGATTACAGAGGGTTGAACAAGGTCACTGTCAAGGACAAGTATCCGCTGCCTATCATGAGTGAGCTCAGGGATAGGTTGTTTAAAGCCAAGATCTTCACAAAGATAGACCTGAAGAATGGCTTCAACTTGATCAGGATAGCAGAAGGTCATGAGTGGAAAACCGCTTTCAGAACCCGCTATGGACTGTATCAGTACAATGTGATGCCATTCGGTCTATGCAACGCCCCTTCCGCCTTCCAGGCAATGATCAATGATGTGCTAAAGGAACTACTGGATGAAGGAGTGGTTGTCTATATCGACGACATCCTCATCTACTCAGAGACCGAGGAAGAGCATGAAAGGCTGGTTGAGAAGGTTCTACAGAAGCTCAGAGAAGCAAAACTGTGTGCCTCGATCAGCAAGACATCCTTCCATGTCCGAGAAGTAGAATATCTTGGCTACCACATCTCGGAAAGGGGAGTATCTATGTCAGAGGACAAGGTAGAGGCGGTTCAGGAATGGCCAGTACCCCGAAATATTAAGGGAGTGCAAGGTTTCCTGGGATTTGCAAACTTCTATCGCCGCTTTATTGAAGGCTTCAGTAAAGTTTGCAAACCATTGACCGACCTCTTGCAAAATGACAAGAAATGGTATTGGACCGCAGCCTGTGAACAAGCATTTGAGGAACTCAAGAGGCTATTCACAAGCGCTCCAATCCTTCTCCATTTTGACCCTAGCAGAAGAACTGTGGTCGAAACTGATGCCAGTGACTTTGCCAAAGGAGCGGTGCTCTCTCAGTATGGGGCAGATGGGAAACTACACCCGGTAGCTTTCTATTCTAAGAAATTCTCCCCGGCTGAGATCAACTATGACATTCATGATAAGGAAATGGGAGCTATTGTAGCATCTTTCCGGGAATGGGAGCATATACTCAAGAGTTGCGAGCAGGAGATCACGGTTTTCACAGACCACAAGAATTTAGAGTACTTCAACTCTACCAAGGTTCTCACTAGGCGGCAAGCTAGATGGTCTGAGGACCTAGGAGGCTACAATTTCAAAGTTGTCTACAGACCGGGAGAAAGGAATGGCAAACCTGATGTGCTATCAAGGCGTTGGGATCACCGCCTGAAGAGGGGGGTGAAACCTTGCGGCCGGAGCCACAGATGTTTTTTAGGCCAGGTCAATTGGTTTTGGATCCTGTTAAGCTAGCGGCTGTCAGGGTGAATCAATTGCAGAACACATTCTTAGAGCGCCTATGTATGGCAGCTAAAGAGGATGGAATCTGGCAGGAACTGCACCGCTCCCTGGTTGAAAGGAAACCAAACTTGGACCAGAACTTGTCTGTCAAGGACGGCCTCATCTTCTACAAGAATCGATGGTATATTCCCAAAGACAAGAAACTCCAGATGGATATCCTGACCGATACCCATGACTCTAAAGTGGCGGGCCATTTCGGTCAGTTCAAGACATTAGAGCGGGTAAAAAACAACTTCTTTTAGCCCAACATGGATAAAGATGTTGAGGAATATGTCCGGAGCTGCGACAGCTGCCAGAGGAATAAGACCTCAAGACATAAGAAGTTCGGTATGCTCCAACCACTGGAGATACCTTATCGGCCATGGACTTCCATCTCTATGGACTTTATTGTGGGATTACCGGAGTCCAATGGGTTTACAAAGATCTGGGTAATAGTGGACCGCTTCTCAAAGATGGCACATTACATCCCACTTCCTACACTCAACAAAACGGAAGATTTGGCTAAGTTGTTCTTGAAGGAGGTCTGGAGACTCCATGGGTTACGTGATGACATAGTCTCGGACAGAGACAGCAGGTTCATTTCTCATTTTTGGCAATCTCTCATGAGCCTCCTCAATGTGAAGCTGAAGATGTCCACTTCTTTCCATCCCCAAACGGACGGCCAAACAGAAAGAGTTAACCAGACCCTGGAGCATTACTTGCGGAGTTATTGTTCATATCAACAGGATGACTGGGCAAACCTCTTGCCTTTGGCAGAGTATGCATATAACTCGGCGGTTTCTGAGTCTACCAAAGTATCGGCTTTCTATGCCAACTATGGATATGAACCCAGAACCAACTGGCCGGCCCCAAAGGAAGGTGTTGAATGGAACAATCCAGCAAGCGAGGTCATGGTATCTCAATGGGAATCTATCTGGCAGGCTATGAATGCAAGCTTGGGAAAGGCTAGACTAAGGATGGCCCGGTGGTATGATGCACATGCCCTGGCACCCCCTGAAATCAAGCCTGGAGATGAAGTTATGTTAGACCGGCGCAATGTGCAAACAAAGCGGCCATTGGGAAAATTGGATCAGAAGAAGATGGGACCCTTCAAGGTCTTAGAAGCTATTGGTACCCGTGCCTACAAGCTCTCTCTTCCCCCGCAAATGGGAATCCACCCTGTCTTCCATGTCTCTCTCCTAGAACCCTATAGAGCACCAATAGATCCTGAGAGAAGAGTTCCCCCACCGGAACCTGAGGAGATTACAGGAGAACAAAACTGGATCGTCCGGGAAGTAGCTGATAGCCGAGTCAATAAGAAGAGGAGAAGGGTGGAATACCTGGTGCTGTGGGAAGGATATGAGAATGAGGACGCTACATGGGAACCCTGGGAACATCTCAGGAAGAGTGCTGAAGAAGCCCTCCGGGATTTCCATATGAGGTACCCTAAGAAGCCCAGAGATAAGAGGGCTCTAGGCCAGTAGCATTTCCTTTAAGATCCTCGTCCCCTTCCACACCAAAGGAGTTTCCTTGTCATATAGTATTGCATAGATAAATAGATACAGATTATAGATCTCGGAGACCAAGATCCTGGAAGAGGGGAGTAGTGTAACGGAGCCATTTCAACTGTCTGGTGTATGAGTACACACAGGGCCCGGTTACATGCTGAGAGTTATTGTTAGAAGCCAGTTGCACAGTGACATGCAAGTACCGGCAGTGTGGTTAGCTACCAACTGTCAGAGTAACTACATTCTGAGCGCTAGGAAGAGGATCTACTCATGGGAGCAATGACTGACGAGTCTGTGCCTCGCCAATGATTAGAAAGCTAGCCAGAGTGAAGCTCTGAGTGCTCAGCGATCCTCCACATCCTCTGAGCATTAGAAGTCCGCCAGCAGTGGAAGAGACTATGCCTGGGAAGTCTACAATAAGCGGAAGCTCTACAGCAGTGATTAAGCTTACACCTGAGCGGCAGCTCATTCATGCAGGCCCCTAGTTGTGTGGCAACAAAGGCTGCAGGTGTTACAAAGGCTTTGACTAAGGGTGGTTGCCTTCGGAATCGGAAGCACTCGCTGACGCTTAGAGAGAAGCGGGGTAGCGATGGTATTGCTTCCCTTCCACTAGAAGGCAGCACCGGAACTTAGTAAGGAAGTAGGAGCAGAGAATAGAATCCTTTGGAGTATAAGTACTCAGGATCATTCCCGCCCAACCGACCTGATCCTCATCTGGGGGTAGACCATTATCGGTAGCAGAGCCCTTAAAGATTATTGAGTTCTAAGCGATAGTATCTTTGAATAAATCTGCACCTGATTTCTATCTTGCACGGCCACATCTTTCTATCGGATTCTAGCGATACGTGGAAAGGCTGTCCCCGTTACAAGCATGATCGATATTCCTGCAGAGGATTCGGATTACGAGGAGGGAAAGCACCGGATAAATGCCAAAGGACTGAGGGTATATATGCCTAGAACTGATGCCAGTAATCAAAGGCTAATTCAGACTCGTGTTAGGCCTCGCGATAGACAGCAGGATGCTATCGACGATTTAGACCCCAAATACCTTAGGAAGTATCCTTTGGATGTCGGGGTTGCTGACCCAAACTTCTTACAGGGGACGATCTGGACACCTGCCGGGATAGCAGCCAAGAGAGCTGCTGACGCACTCCCGGCTGCTGGTGCTGGAGGTGGTGGTGGCGGTGGTGGTGGAGGTGGTGGAGGTGGTGGTGGTGGAGGTGGTGGTGGTGGAGGTGGTGGAGGTGGTGGTGGTGGTGGTGGTGGTGGTGGTGGTCTAGGACCTCCACCGCCTCCGGGTGGACCTCCTCCTCCTCCGGGCGGCGGTGGTGGTGGAGGACCAGCTGGAGGCGGTGGTGGTGGTGGTGGTGGGCCAGCTGGAGGCGGTGGTGATGGTGGTGGTGGGCCAGCTGGAGGCGGTGGTGATGGTGGTGGTGGTGATGGTGGTGATGGTGGTGGTGGTGGAGGACCAGCTGGAGGCGGTGGTGATGGTGGTGGAGGACCAGCTGGAGGCGGTGGTGGTGGTGGTGGTGGGCCAGCTGGAGGCGGTGGTGATGGTGGTGGTGGGCCAGCTGGAGGCAGTGGTGATGGTGGTGGTGGTGATGGTGGTGATGGTGGTGGGCATCATTAGTTCCCTTTGGTATAATCTCTAACTTCCCTTCCTGCGGAATTGTCACTAACCTTTTAATAGTTGTTAGGATTACTTCCTGAACACTCGCGATAGCTATTGAGGTGCGGTACGATTTGGTGTTTTGGATTTCCCTTTGTCTTGCGAGAGTATATCAATGGATGGGTTATATCGGATAGGATTAGATTAGATTAGATTAGATTAGATTATTCCAGGTAGTAATTGCATTGCTTTTATTTCAAAGTCGAATCAAACTCCTAGATTGCTCTCAGAGCACTCGGTACCGCTTCAGAAAGTGCAGTAAAACGAGTGATGATAAATGATGCGGTTGAGTGCAGAAATTGTGGTAACATAGGATGATCCCTGCCGTAAGAGGATTAGCGGTGCAAATTTTTCTTGATTAGCGGCGCAAATTTTCTCGCCAAGAATTGATTTCTAATCGAAGATATCGCGAGTGCTCCTAGAGCACTGCGGATATTCCTGCCAGTAATCAGAATGGCTCCCACCAAGCGCTCCTCCGGTTCAGCACCTCTTGCCCCAAAGCGCCCACGACTCCCAAAACGACCTGAAGAACATGAAGATTTACTGACTGACGAGTCTGAAATATCTTACCGAACATTGACTCCACTGCCAGCCCGCACTCGGAGTAGTCAATCGACCACCGCCGCTCAAATAACTCGGAAAGGTCTTCTCCGTTCCTCCGAAACCCCCACTGGGAGGAGCAGTCCTAGGAGGGTAGAATTTCATCTCCCCGAGGACCATACTGATAATTTTGAAGCGCAGGAGGAGCCTGAGGCAATTGAGGCGCCAGAGGCAATTGAGGCGCCAGAGGTGGAAGAAACTGTTGATACTAGCCACTCAGACTATGATGATGCTCCGGAGAATGACCACGAGAGCTCTGAGGAGGATGAGGATGAACTGGAGGATGAACCTCAAGCCCCACCCCCCATCTTACACCCAGAAGTCTCAGACTGTCAGAAAGAGACCTCATACAGTTCAGCCGACTACTGCCAGAGCACTGGGCAATGCTCGGAGGAAACCAACTGGCGCGGTAGCGGAGGTCATTGCTTCTTCCAACGTGTCGGTGGACGTGGTACAGGTTCGACTCTATCTCGCTCATTGATGCTTTTTAACATGTAAGTATTGGTGGCTAACGATTCAGAGGGGAACTCGACCGGGCGCGAAAGTAATACGTAAACAAGGTCAAGGGAGAGCAGCACCCACTTCAGCACCCAGCCAGAATGCATCCCAGAGAGCACTCCCGGCATCCCAGAGAGCACCCCCAACACCCTCACAGTCTAGGCCCTCTGCACCTGTTTATGCTCATGAGTATACCTCTTCTAAGCGCCATATCGATTTTTCCTCGATGCGCTCTCGATACGGGGAGTCGTCCCCCACTTACCGGACATATCGTTCTTCACCGCCTAGCGAGGTAATTGGCGAGAACTCTGTGAGCAGTCGTCAGATTCCTTCAAGCCAACTTCACGGTCAAGGTAGATCGCGAAGAGTCTACGAAATCGAGTACCTTCCCTCATCTAGGGAGGAGGACGAGAGTACTCCGATGCCGGAAAGCGAGGGTATTTTGATTCCGGGAAGCGAGGTTAGTATTCCGGAGGACACTCACGACGTCTTTGAGAACACTGGCGACATTCCTTCGAGCCAATTGACTCAGAGGTCTGTGGTCCCTAACTCTAGGAGTGCAAATGTGCTGTCAGTGCAGGCTCAGAGGATTGAGAAGGAGTGTAGCGTGTTAATCGGGGAGCATACTCTTCTACATGAGCCCTTTCCACCTGCAGCAAGACTTTCGGTACTGGTAGTGAGCATGTGGGCAACTGCTAGTCGCCGAGTGGGGTGTAGAGTAGACCTTGATGAGGTCGTTATTAAACAGGTGAGTGCCCCCAAAAGGATTACGAGTGCTCTGGAAGCATAATTGAGAATGATAGGTCAGAAGTCTGCACTCCCGTATCCGTTCCCACTTGATGCACGAGGTGAAAGGGCGCCTGGCAGACTCTTCGATATACGGGCTTGGAAATTTTGTGGGGCCTGAGGCGAGGGCGGCTCAAGTGGAATATCTTTTGAAGAATGATCGTTTCTTGAGCCCCCAACAGCATTACGAGGTATGATGCCAGTGGATGCCCAGAGAGCACTCGGGATAGCCGGTAACAGATTCTAGACCTACCGACTGCGCTTCCTGGCTCCGGAAATTATCGATATATTGTATTTTAAATACTTTGATGGGGTAAGAATGCGAGGGGTTAGGGATCCCGAATTTCTAGAGCGGATAACCCCTACCCTTATTTGCCTGATATTGACGGCGATCTGGCACGGCATTCGGGCGTGGTCAACAGGGAGTTACGTGAAGCCTGATAATTTTCACTCGCAGAATGAGAGTGTTGTGAGTAAGTATGGCCCGATGCCCTCATTGATATGGCGAGTGCCTTGGGAGCAATGACGGATGCTCCTAGGGCTATACGGGATTGCCAAGCTGACATCTAAACACGAGTAGAAACGTTCAACAGGATGAGCAACACTTGGAAGGGGAGAAGTAAACAGAACCAGGAGGCAATCTTGGAGGTAATCAAAGATAACCTTCGAGAAAAGGTATGATACTTCTAGATGCCGGTAATGCGAGTGGTATTCTAAATGCTAACCCTAATAGATACGAGATAAAAAAGGGGTAACGATTGAGATTATACCGGAGGAGGGTTTTAGCGAGGACGATGAAGCTCTGGCTGCGGATCTTGCCGCATTCCGAGATGCTCGGAGAACACCCACGAGTGCTCCAGGAGGTCGGGTTGATTCCGACAGCGCCCAGGACGAAGTGATTAATGCCCGACTTCGCGGCATTGACACCGAAGAGGAGGGGGAGGAGGAAGAAGAAGAGCCGGAATTACCTGTAGCGGGGGATTACGAAGGGGGGGGGGAGGAGGATGTGTAGAACAATCACGAGTGCTAAAGGAGATAGTGGGGGATTTCTTCTGATTCGTATATTGTATTAGGGTTAGTTAGGGTGTTAAATGGCGTATTGTATTTAGTATTAGGCGGAGGATCACGGTGTTGAATACACCAATTCTCAAAGTGCAGTCACGAGTGCTCTGGAGACAGTAGAGATCGTCGTGCGAGTGATGTTTTTGTAATCTCATGGGGGAATTGTGAATACCAGAGGCCGGAACGGCGGAGAGGTGTATGCCTAGAGAGAACGGGGCGCCGACAGGTAGGAATCGGTACGTCGGGCATGAGCCAGATTTCAAAGCACCCCATCCGGCAACGTCAGGGGGAGTCAGGGCAATCATTCTATCCCCAGAGCCCGCTGGAGCAGTGAAGAGTGCTCCAGGAGCAGTCAGGATATCCAACCGTGCAACTGGCGTTCTCTAGCGGGTAGAGTGACGTCCTAGTTACACCGGGCGCTATTATTTAGTGTCGGGGCCCGTTGTGCGGACTAGTGTGCGCTGGGGCGGAATAATGTGTGCCAGACCTCGTCAGGAGCACTGGCGGTATCTCTGGAGAGGTAGTTTACCTACCGAGCGCCCTGAGCGCCCTGAGCGGCACGGGCGTCTGGCGAAGGCTACAGGTTTGCTGATGCGTGGACAAATTTTCGTCCGAGTCAAATCTCGCAATCCCTGCCAAGAATGGGTCGGGTTCCTAGGAACTAGCGGAAACAGCCGACCAAATAGCAATTGCTTATTCAGGGTATTTAGAATAGATTTGGGTGTTTGTAAAGTGAAGGTTTGCTTTGGTAGCTTGGGTCTCACTCTTACTCCCCCAAAGATTCACCGGGCTGAAACAGGAAGGTTCCGGTGGTTCGACGCTCCGGGGGTTATTTTTGGAGGTCTAAAACATGTTTATTTTGCAGTGTTTCCTCAACTCCGCAATGCGTTCATTCAACCACCCCAAATGGACCGGAGCATCGCCAGGATCCTTTCTGACGTTTTAAAGCATATTTTCCGGGCATCGGTTGCAAAGTTATTGCGCCTCAAAGGTTGACTGCCAAGGTAGGGTAACTTGTTTAGGGTTACCCTTCCTTATTTGGCATGCTCGTCCTTCTGCTCTAGTTTTTTTGGTCCAGTCGCCTAGCTTGACTTGTAAGACTTCTTGCTCGCCAGGATCCCTACCCTCCATATCAATAGAGGTAGGGGCTCATCTGCCCTTGTCTTCACCCATCAATTAAGAACAAGCTGCGGTCACCCTAGGGCCGTATGGTTTGACTGGTAGAACAGGTACTTTTTTGTAACAGCCCTACTGTGGCCCTGTTACACTAAAGCCATCTCTGGTAGACTCGTCCTGAGTCCAACCTAGGGTTTTTTTGGTATGGTACGTTATGCGCATACAAGAAAATATAGCTCCAATATTGATTCCATACAAACTCTATGTAACGGGGACAGCCTTTCCACGTATCGCTAGAATCCGATAGAAAAGATGTAGCCGTACAAGATAAAAGTCAGGTTGTAGATTATTCCCAAAGATTTATTGCTAATAACTCAATAATCTTTAAGGGCTCCGGCTACCGAGTAGAATATACTTGATAGTTCTGATGAAGACTCAGGATATCGGATAGTTGGGCGGGAAGGATCCTGAGTACTTATACTCCAAAGGACTCCGTTCCCTGCTCCTACTTCCTTACTAAGTTCCGGTGATGCCTTCTAGCGGAAGAGAAGCAATACCACCGCTACTCCGTTTCTCTCTAAGCGTTAGCGGGTGCTTCCGGTTCCGAAGGCAACCATCCTTAGTCAAAGTCTTTGTAACACCTGCAGTCTTGGTTGTCGCACAACCGGGACCTGAATGAATGAGCTACCGCTCAGGCATAAGCTTAATCATTTCTGTAGAGCTTTTTGCTTATTGTAGAATTTCTCAGGCATAGTCCCTGCCACTACTGGCGGACTTATCATACTCGGAGGATGTAGAGGATTGCCGAGCACTCAGGGCTTCACTCCGGCTGGCCTTCTAATCATTGGCGAGGCATGGACTCGTCAGTCATTGCTCCCATGAATAGATCCTCTTCCTAGCACTCAGAATTTAGTTACTCTGATAGCTGGTAGCTAACCACAACTGCCGGTACTTGCATGTCACTGTGCAACTGGCTTCTAACAATAACTCTCAGCATGTAACCGGGCCCTGTGTGTACTCATACATCAGACAGTTGAAATGGCCTCGTTACAGCAGCCTGTGAACAAGCCTTTGACGAGCTCAAGAGGTTATTCACAAGCGCTCCTATCCTTCTCCATTTTGACCCTAGCAGGAGAACTGTAGTTGAAACTAATGCTATTGACTTCAACAAAGGAGCGGTGCTCTCTCAGTATGGTGAAGATGGGAAACTACATTCAGTAGCTTTCTATTCTAAGAAATTCTCGCCCGTCGAGATCAACTATGACATTCACGACAAGGAGATGGGAGCTATTGTAGGCTCTTTCCAGGAATGGGAGCATATGCTTAAGAGTTGCGAGCATGAGATCACGGTTTTCACAGAACACAAGAACTTAGAGTATTTCAACTCTACTTAAGTTCTCACTAGGCGGCAAGCTAGATGGTATGAGGACCTAGCAGGCTACAATTTTAAAGTTGTCTACTGACCGGGAGAAAGAAATGGCAAACCAGATGTGCTATCAAGGCGTTGGGATCTCTGCCCCGAAGAGGGGAGTGAAACCTTGCGGCTGGAGCCACAGATGTTTTTTAGGCCAGGTCAATTGGTTTTGGATCCTGTTAAACTAGCGGCTGTCAGGTTGAATCAATTGCAGAATACATTTTTAGAGCGCATATGTACGGCAGCTAAAGTGGATGGAGTCTGGCAGGAACTGCACTGCTCCCTGGTTGAAAGGAAACCAAATTTGGACCAGAACTTGTCTATCAAGGACGGTCTCATCTTCTACAAGAACCGATGGTACATTCCCAAGGACAAGAAACTCCAGATGGATATCCTGACCGAAACCCATGACTCTAAAGTAGCGGGCCATTTTGGCCAGTTCAAGACATTAGAGCGGGTGAAGAATAACTTCCTTTGGCCCAACATGGATAACGATGTTGAGGAATATTTACAGAGCTGTGATAGCTGTTAGAGGAATAAGCCCTCAAGACATAAGAAGTTCGGTATGCTCCAACCACTGGAGATACCTTATCGGCCATGGACTTCCATCTCTATGGACTTTATTGTGTGACTACATCAGCAAGATTGTAAATATTCATAAGTCTTCCAACAGTCTCCTGTGTCTCCTGAGGTTCTCCTGAGACATTAAAATGGATTATGATTTTCTGGAAATACAGAAGACACTTTACAGAAATTATTAAGCTTGCTGATGTAGCGGAGTCGAATGAGTTTACAAAGATCTGAGTAATAGTGGACCGTTTCTCGAAGATGGCACATTACATCCCACTTCCTACACGCAAAAAATGGACGATTTGGCTAAGTTGTTCTTGAAGGAAGTCTGGAGACTCCATGGGTTGTCTGATGACATAGTCTCGGACGGAGATAGTCGGTTCATCTCTCACTTTTGGCAATCTCTCATGAGCCTCCTCAATGTGAAGCTAAAGATGTCCACCTCCTTCCATCCTTAAATAGACGGCCAAACAGAAAGAGTTAACCAGACCCTAGAACATTACTTGCGAAGTTATTGTTCATATCAACAGGATGACTAGGCGGACCTCTTGCCATTGGCAGAGTATGCATACAACTCGGTGGTTTCTGAGTCTATCAAAGTATCGGCTTTCTATGCCAACTATGGATATGAACCCAGGACCAACTGGCCGGCTCCAAAGGAAGGTGTTGAATGGAACAACTCAGGAAGCGAGGTCATGATATCTTAATGGGAATCTATCTGGCAGGTTATGAATACAAGTTTGGGAAAGGCTAGATTAAGTATGGCCTGGTGGTATGATACACATGCCCTGGCACCACCTGAAATCAAGCATGGAGACGAAGTAATGTTAGACCGGCGCAATGTACAGACAAAGCGGCCACTGGGAAAATTGTATCAGAAGAAGATGGGACCTTTCAAGGTTTTAGAAGCTATTGGTACTCATGCCTACAAGCTCTCTCTTCCCTCACAAATGGGAATCCACCCTGTCTTCCATGTCTCTCTCCTAGAACCCTACAGAGCGCCAGTAGACCCTGAGAGAAGAGTTCCTCCACCGGAACCTGAGGAAATTGTAGGAGAAAAGAACTGTATCGTCTAGGAAGTAGCTGATAGCCAGGTCAATAAGAAGAGGAGAAGGGTAGAATACCTGGTGCTATGGAAAGGATACGAAAACGAGGACGCTACATGTGAACCCTGGGAACTTCTCAGGAAGAGTGCTGAAGAAGCATTTCGGGACTTTCATATGAGGTATCCTAAGAAGCCAAGAGACAAGAGGACTCTGAGGCTATAGTTTTCCTTTGGATTTCGTCCTCTCTTTTACCATAAAGATTCCTTTGTCACATAGATAGCAATAGAATAAAAATCATTTAATAGATTTCGGAGACTAAAATACTGGAAGAGAGGAGTAGTGTAACAGCCACTTCAACTGTTTGGTATATGAGTACACACAGGGCACAATTATATGCTGAGAGTTATTGATACAAGGCAGTTGCACAGTGATATGTAAGTACCGGCAGTGTGGTTAGCTACCAGCTGTTAGAGCAACTACATTCTGAGTGCTAGGAAGAGGATCTACTTATGGGATTAAAGACTGATGAGTCTATGCCCCATCAATGATTAGAAGGCCAGCCGGAGTGAAGCTCTGAGTACTCAGCGATACTCTAAACCCTTTGAGCATTATAAGCCCACTGGTAATCGTAGAGACTATGGCTGGAAAAGTCTATAATAAGTGGAGAGCTTTACAGCAACGATTAAGCTTACACTTGAGTAGCAGTTCATTCATGCAGGTCCCGGTTGTGCAATGACTAAGAGTGCAGATGTTACAAAGGCTTTGACTATTGATAGTTGCCTTCGGAACTGGAAGCACCCACTAACGCTTAGAAAGAAATGAGGTAGCTGTTGTATTACTTTCCTTCGGCTAGAAGGCATCACTGGAACTTACTAGTAGTAAGGAAGTAGGAGCATGGAATGAAATTCTTTGTAGTATAAGTACTCAGGATTCTTCCTGCCCAACTACCCAATTTTACTCAGTCTTCAGAAGATATCAAGTATTCTATTTGGTAGCAGAGCCCTTAAAGATTATTGAGTTCTAGCGACAGTATCTTCGAATAATCTGCACTTGATTTCTATCTTGCACAGCCATATCTATTCTATTGGATTCTAGCCATACATAGATAGACTGCCCCCGTTACACACTGGCCCTTACAGCCCAAAATGAGGTTCTGAGTACTCATCCTTAACCCCTGATACTGTTTCACTTTGTTCAGTCTTGGTACATTTTACATACAAAAATACACAATTTCAATTTCCTAAGGCTTTACAACCTAAGGCTTTACAATCCAGACAGATATTAAAATTCTGGAAAAATAGAACAAAAGTTCATCACTATTACTATACTTTTATTTTTCCACTTTTTTGATATCATTTTTAATTTTGGTGGTGATGTTATAACCGGTCACTTTGTGTTACCTTTCAGAGTGGGCGCACCATACTAATATCTGTGAGTACTTATGTCATATCTAAATATCCCTATGCCAGGTGCCGGATCCGGAGAAAATCTAGAATGCAAACATGATCATGGCGTGGGCTCAACCTAAGGTTAACACGGCACTTATTGCATAAAGCTTAAGTAATGCCATCTTAGCCTAGATGTAGGTCTATCAGTACATAGAGTACATCATACATGTATATATAGTCTCGCACCCACCTCACCCGAGTAGCTTGATGCTCGCAGCTACTTCAAATACTTCTACCCCAGATCGACCGTTAAATATTGCCCCCCGCTTACTACGTGCCAAAATAATAGTCTAGAGGGCAGCTCATAGGGCTTTATTATAATTTCATCGCTCGGCTGGCGTTACGAAAAGAAATTATGGCAGGCTTCTAATATTCAACAATCGTATAATCCAATGCTGGATATTTTTTTTGTTCTCGAGATGGTGTTCAAGATTTCGAGCATGATTATGAGTTCCTCGAGTACATCCGGTTCAATTGAGCGGTTAATTATACCTAGTGGTACGTATCAGGTTAATCGACTCAACATTCTAATTCCCTGACATAACAGTGGACGGGCCCGGGTCTAGGCAAGCCTTTTTCTGCTGCTTTCCTCGGATGATGCATGTTTTAAAAACGGCTAGCTAAGAAATGAAGGTCTCGCGCCAATTCCATCTAGTTACATACCCTTCGGCTTACAGGGTATTTTAACGACAAGAATGCTATACTTATATGTAGTTGATATTGCGAATGCCGATTCATGAATAGAGAGAACCCTCAACAGATATTACAATATTATATTGTAATCATCACAAATGTCGCTTTGTCCGTACATACATCAACCACGATACGGGGGTCAAGTATCGACACAGATACCAGGTCAGTGCTTCAATGTAGATATGTATTGCAAGATCATATTTATTATCTAGATCACTAAAGCTCATGAAGCAGTAATAAAGCCATTCAGCAAACACTCATGTATGATACTACAAGTGCGTGAAGAGATAGCCGCCATCAAAACCGGCACTACTTCGGCGTCCCGGCATTGCAGGTTTGACTGCAATTGAAACCAAAACCGTGGAAAGTTCATTTATATCGACTCTGCACAAAATCCTTTGAAGCGAAGGGGTTTGATCAGTATTCCACAGTGTCTGCCAAGAAAACACCTTTAGGTATGAGATGCCTATCCTATTTTTAGGCCCCTTTCTCATTATATTGTTCGTTATACCGTTGGCAAAACTTGTTTCTCCGCCAGTGTCACTCCAGTATTGTTCTTTTTACGAGTGCGTCCACTCTTCACCCTCCAACTTTCTACGAGTGATATATCATGAACCACAACATCACCCCATACATTTTTCAACGAGTTAATTATTCTCTTAACATTTCAAATATATGGGCTTAGTAAAACACTAACCTCTCAGTTATCTAAAAAGGAGTTCGATACACAGTAATGTAGCGGCCACCCGCTAGATAGGACCGCGAATATGATTTTCGAGAAAGAGGATCGGGGATTGATACTGGCTGATACAGTGGATAAACGAGATTCATTTTTTTCTTTTCATTTTCTAATGGGGAAGCAAGGAGATTACATGTATGTGTCCTCCTGTGCGTCCTCCCTCACTTATACGACGCATCGCTCGGTGATTGTGCGGATGGACATGTGCCACTTTGGGCCGTTGGCTATTGCATACCCGACGGTCGACCTAGACTTCATAGTCTCAGCCCTTTTTTCGATTCCATGGCTATCTAGGGAAAAAGAGGGCGTCGGGGCAAACCAATGACCCGCAACCACTATTCCACTCCCTGGAATCTGTTGACGCGCGAGTGATAGTACATGATCTCCTGCATCTGCAGCTAGCACAACAATCGAATTTCCCAACTGCAAATCAAGCAATCACAAGCCACGAAATATCCCTTATAGCTAGAATATCAGAATCGCAACCGTTTATAAAACCCTCAAGTTTGCTAGCTGACTGGCTGGCTAGGCACATAATAACTAAGCTTCATATCTTGTCACCGGCCATCGGGGATAGCGCTGATGGGAACACCGCATAATTGTTTTTCCAGCCGGGTGCAATATGTTCAGGTTGCTCGTGTTGGAAGGATCGACGATTTCCGAGAACCTGGTTCGGAAGTTTCCAATTCAAACCTACAGTTTCAGGCAACCCGCGATCAATTACCAAAGTACCTTTACTCAACAATGAAGTGGCTGAGTATGTGCATATTACATATATGTATAATTATAATTACTTGCATGCAATATGATAAAGTGATCTCAATATTCGCATTGCAAATTATTAGATAAATAGGTACTTCTCTATAGCCATGCCAACCAACATATCTTCTAACTGCTCCCCTGCGAGACACACGTACGGATACAAAAAAAAAAAAAAATTAGAACATTTGCCCAGAATTTCCCTTTCCCCTCGTGAAAAATAGAAACCATCCTACCGGTCCCCGAGTTATAAAAGCGCCCAAGACCCAGACCGGTAAAATGGAAATAGAGAGGGAAGAAAAAAAAAGCCATCATACATGAAAGAAATCATGAAAACAAAACGCCGGGTAGATATTGATACAACCCTTCCTTCCCTTCTCTTGAGTGTGTCGTGTCTCCTAACATCATAGCCCCATGCATCTTGGTCCAGCATAGAGAACCCCATTTAAAAGCAAAAGCAAAGCAAAAAAAAAAAAAAAAAAAAAAAAAAAAACAGTAAAACAGAAAACATGATAGATCAAGACAAAAACAAATCAACTCTCCCATCCATTTTTTCTCGCTCAAAAAACAGTCAGCGCCTCACTTCCCATGCCTAAAAACTGCCAACGCTTTTTTGAATCTCAGCAGAACACACACGAACACATTACTAGTAGATAAAGATAAACCCCACAACTAGGAAGAGAATAAAAATGAAATCGTGTAAATGAAACTCCCAGTTGACAGACCCATCTATACCGTTTGTGTAGTGCATAACAAGCCCCATGCTAACCCCACGTAATGTAAATGCCCTGCCAATACAAGAAGGCCTGAAGAAGCAAGAAATTCAGGAAAAATATCCATGGCCCGGAAATCGAACAAACAAAGACAGCCATGTAAAAGATGAGAGAACTAATGATAAAATAAAGAAAAAGAGAAAAAGCAAAACCTTTTATGAAATTCGAGAAATATTGCGCCATGTTTTTAACCCTTTCCGTTTCTCCCTTCCTTTTTTATGCAAGAAGATGAACAAACCTCACTTTTTTTTTCGCGATCTAGGAAGAAAAAAAAGGCCCAAACATACGCAACGCCGTGATGAGATGCTTACCACCAAGAGTTCCCTCCACTAGGGTTTCCATATCCTCCTCCACCGCCACCACCGCCGTATCCGCCGGAACTGTAACCACCACCGCCACTACCACTAGCACCTCCGCCATTAGAGTATCCTATGAAAACCGAGTTAGTATTGCTAACGTACCCCAACCGATGGAAAGGGTGACAAACCGCCCCCGTACCCTCCGCTAGGAGGGCCACCAGACCCACCAAAACCTCCACCAGAACCACCACCACCGTATTTCCTGAAATCGCGGGTAGCACCACCCCTTCCCCTGCCACCACCGGAAGATCTTCCACCGCCGCCACGCCCACCACCACTGAATCCACTTTCTCTAGCGATGGTCTCCAAAAATGAAGGGACCTCTTGGTTGGCTTCCTTTAGGAGCTCGATAAGGTCCCTCACAACACCACGGTTGCCACGGTTGAAGAACGCGGTGGAAATACCGGTGTTACCGGCACGACCAGTACGACCAATGCGGTGGACATAATCGTCGATATCGGTGGGGAGATCATAGTTAACAACGTGGGTGACATTGGGAATATCGAGACCTCTGGCGGCAACAGCAGTGGCAACGAGCACCGGGCAGCGACCAGTTCGGAACATTTCCAGAGCACGCTCACGTTCGCGTTGAGTGCGGTCTCCGTGAATGGAAGTTGCCGGGAAATTCTGGTTAAGAAGGAAATCACTCAAAGAATCGGCCATACGCTTAGTCTCTACAAAAATAAGAGTGAGACCACCGCTGTGGGTGTGAAGAATGTCCAAAAGAACGGAACGCTTGTCTTGGTCTTCAACATACTCAACCTTTTGGGTGATGTTTTCGGAGGTTGAACCGACACGACCGACCGAAAGGAAGATGTAATCCTTCAAGAAATCTCTAGCAAGCATCTGGATATCCCTTGGGAAAGTGGCCGAAAACATGAGAGTTTGGCGAGCGTCTGTTTTAGGCATGTCCTCGCCCTCAACGATACGACGAATTTGGGGTTCGAAACCCATATCCAGCATACGATCAGCCTCGTCAAGCACGAGATATTTAATATTGGCGAGCGAGATACGTCCACGTTCAATCAAGTCAACAAGACGGCCAGGGGTTGCGACGAGGAGATCACAGCCGCGCTCAATCAGTCGTAATTGGGAGACGATGTCGGCACCACCATAGACGACACAGGGTCTAACCCATGAACGGTAGGCAAACTTGCGAGATTCTTCGTAGATTTGAGAGACAAGCTCGCGGGTCGGCGCCAAGATAAGCGCTGTAGGGTAGGCTTTACGCTGGCGTCCGTAACCACCGTAAGCAGCGGCGTTGGCCGGGGGAGCCGATGGACCTTGCAAAAAGGATTGCGAAAGGATAGGGAACAAGAAACCACCAGTCTTTCCAGAGCCTATGAACAGTCAGCACATAAACTCTCTAGTACTATCAGATAGCATGAGGAACTGACCAGTTTGAGCACAAGCCATTAAATCTCTACCACCCATGACAATAGGAATTGAATACTTCTGCACAGGAGTAGGGTTCTTGTAATGCGCCAAATCGATATTGCCCAAGAGATGGGTATCTAGCGGGGGACTTGTAAATGTAGTAACCGGCTCGGGAACATCGTGACCAGATGCTTCTACAGGAATGTCATCGTACTTTTCGAAATTGATCCCAATATTCTGTTTGGTTGGGTCGTTAGGTACACCGAACAGTTCCCGTTCTAAACGTTGGTTTGCAGGACCAGGAATGTGTTTTCCATCGACCCAGCGCCCGTCTCCGGAGCCACCGCTCCTTCCGGTCGGGGCACCATATCCATTCGGGTCGAAAGAACGTTGAGGACGAGGCGGGGGAACATCCCATCCGCTACCACCAGTAGAAGCTGCGGCACTGGGAGTGAAAGTGGGTGCGTTGGCCCAGCCATTAGCTTGAGGAGCTCGAGCAGGAGGGGCACTATTAGAAGAATCAGCATATATAATTTCGTATTATATTTTTGGCAAAGCAGATTCGAGATTGAATAATAACGGATAACATCACAATGATTAATGAATTGAGAGCAAGAAACCCATTTTTTAAGAGGGCAAATTACAACACTGCAATTCTGTATGTTTGTCTCATTACAAGAGAAATCTCGATGAGACAAAATACAATGCCCAAGAGTGGCAAACAAAAA
This sequence comes from Morchella importuna, assembly GCF_003444635.1. NCBI lineage: Eukaryota > Fungi > Ascomycota > Pezizomycetes > Pezizales > Morchellaceae > Morchella > Morchella importuna. The sequence continues at coordinate 647,657 of NW_025763427.1, read as the reverse complement.
ATATCGAACAAGAAATGTAAAAACATACTCAGCACTCCATCTTGATCCCTGGACACCATTAGCAGCGCCGTTTTGCACTGCAGTAGGACCAGAAGGGGGAGCAGCAGCTGGTGCTCTATGAGCGTTCCTCATGTGCGGAGGAATATAGGCGGCCCTCTTCTGTTCGCCACTTCCAGAGGAATGGTTAGAGGCCCCCGAAGAAGGCGCGGCTTCGGCGTGAACAGATTCATTCATGCCCAAACCTTGCATACGTTGATTAAGATCAGCTGCCATAATTACGAGAGTAATGATTTGGCACGTATTTGATGTAAAACTATCGTGTTTCCGTGTTTTGTTCTGGGATGGCGGCAGGAATCAGGAGAAAAGACGGTTCCGGACTCCTGTGTATGTCGGGGAAAGAAAGAAAAAAAAGATGGATCTTTATCTGTCCTTCCGTCCAAATAGATGATTCGTAACGTCTTAAAAGAAGGAACGATAGGAACAAAAAAGAGAAACAGAACTCGAGATGAAAAAGAAGGACCACTTGGTGAATTATCCTGCTCTTTTGACAGATGAACTGAAAAGGGAAGGGGAAAGAGAAGTAGTAGTTTTTTTTTTTTCAGAGGAATGGGGGGAGAGGGGAGATGTTGAGAACGTAGGGGAGATAGAGAGGAAAGGAAGAGGAAGGGAGGACGATTACTTCAGGCAAGCGAAGAAAAGGGTGAAAAAGAAAGAAAAAAACTATTATGACCGTGAAACGGAAACGAGCTGACTAACGGAGCCTCAACGAGGACGAAAATTTGCGGTTTCCTGCTTCGTGAACTGGCCAACCACCACATGGCCAGCGGCAAAAAAAAAAAAAGCAACCACGATTTGGATAAGGAGGATGTGGCTGCTGTAGTTCGACGGGGTACTTCGGGGGGCGGGAGTCAACTCGTCAGCAATGCCTGAGCCAGCAATACATGCTGTAGAGTACAGTAGGTACCTACCGCCACGCATACGTATATACTGTAGAACAGGGAATACTCTACTTGGGTATAGATATCATAATGTAGATGTTGGATTTCTTAAGAGTTAATCGAATACATGTAAACCAGGGGTGCGCCACCTCGCGACCCCGAGTTGTTAGATGATTAAGTAAATATCTAATAAATATATAATTATAACCTGCATATGCAATGTGCTTTTATAGCCTTCTGATTGGCTCATTGAGAGAGGATTTGTTTCACTTGAATCATGTTGTATTAGATATTAACATAGGTTATTAATTTTACTGAGTGGTATTAGGTTAACATGTATTCTACTGGTTTTGAAAATCGATTAGTGATTCGATTTTAGCGACTTGGTTGCTATTAAAGTTATATACTTGCAGCTTGAACTGCTGATATATAGGTGATATCAGAAAAGACAAATATTGACCAGAACATATCTGGATATAGTGATGGACTTTGCCTGTCAGACAAATAGAGAAAATAGGCCACAACACGGCTTGCCTGTATATCCGAGTATTTGATGTATCTATAGTATCGATCGAAAGCCAGAAACTACTTGTACAATATATATGTAGAGAGAACTGCTTCCACCCTTCCTCCTACTTTTTCAATCCCCAATTCATTCTTTCCACCTCCTCCAGCTCCCCCTTCAGCTCCAGCTCCCTCTCCATCAGCAAGCTTAACAATTTCTGTAAAATATCTCCTGAGTCTCCAGAGAATCAAAATCCGTTTGATGTCTCAGGAGAGCCTCAGGAGATTCAGGATACTGTTGGGAAACTCATGAATATGTACAAATGTAATGGCAGCTATGTAGTTCGGCTAGACAATATATTGGAACGTGAATAGTAGGTATTGTGCAGGGGGATTAGGATTTGTAATGGGGATTTCTAGTATGTTCTTTCGGTTTCTATTACGCAGAAGTATGAGTCATCATCGGACAATGGTATTAGATATATAAAGGGGTGTTGTCTCGTGTTATTTCTTGTTTCCTTTCCTTTCCTTTTCTCTTCACGCAACCATTGTACCTTACCCTCGCAACACCAAAACTTTCGATCAAACAATACTTTTGGCCTGCATTCCCGATAAAACTTTTACACGAAAACGATCCTATATGTCAATAGACCGTGTAATCTATTGGTACCTTATCGCAAATCTGTTCGTAAACAAAATCATTCACGCTCTAGTTCCTGAGTTGTGAAATCCTCACCCCTCATCAGAAATACCTGCTAAGCGAGAACAAACAAACTCGCGATAACAACAACGAACTGGCATCGTCAACAAACTTCCAACCGACTACCCCCCCAAACTTTGCCGGCAGAAAGAGAACCCTATCAGAGGTCTCCCCCGCACCAAACCGCTCTAGGACATCAGTAATGTCCCAAAAAGCCTCACTCGGCTCGTGGTTCGTGGGGACACCCCCCCGGGCACCCCAGCACCTCCCCGCTTCGCCGACACCCAGACCCAACCCACCCAACACCCGTAACAAACCCAATCGACCACCATTGAACAAATCCAGATCATGAACAATGAGCTCTTCTCGGTTTTCGCAGAACATTCGCAATATACAGAACCATATGCCCCCAGATTTGACTACATCCACCCAAGCATTGTCCCAGAAGAAACCCACGCCAGAATGGACCTAAATTATATTTCTTGGGTCGTCAGAAATGCACTAACCATCACAATTGAACCACTCAAACACTCAATCGACCAAACCAATAACAAAATCAACAGCAGCCACGAACTCTTAATCCAACAAAATGAGGCTCTGAAACATACTGTCGATATTTTGGAAAAACAGCTATTCGAAATGACAAAGAACCAAGACAAACAATACGAAAAGCTACACAGGATCCAACACCAGACCTCCCTCCTCCTCAACTGCCCCGGCCCCGCACAAGTAACCATACCCTTCCCGCCACCCGCTCTCCCCAAGCCCCCCAAGCTCCCCCCCCAGAGAACAGGACACCAGCCAGAGCCAACCCGGTCAACCCGCCCAACCCGCCCAACCCAAGCAACCTACCAGCCCAGAAGCCCTACGCCGCTGCCGCTGCAAATGCCTCGAACTCAGAATTCACAACGGTCACCAAGAAAAGGAACACCAAACACAAAGCAGACCCCATGTTCAAACCTGAAATCACTAAACTCAACCGGGAGATCGTAGTTGAGACGAACAAGGAACTGACAGTCACCCTATCGGATATTAGAGCTAAGATTAATGCAAAAATCCAGGACCCTGACTGCCAACTAATCGCCGCCCGGAAAACTACCAAAAACAACATCATACCGGAATCAAAATTCGCAACCCCAGCCACGAAGGTTCTGGAATATGAAAAAGAAATTGAAACCGCAATAAACGAACTGAAAATACCCTTCGTCGACATCCGGGTAAACTCCAGATGGTCAAAGTTCATCCTCCATGGCATCCCCACCTCCATAGGCGAAGCCTTCGATGCAGGACAACTACTAGTCTCGGAAATCAGAAATAACTACGGAAACACCTTCGAGTTGGCACAAATCCCGAGATGGCTATCCAAACTAGAAGACAGGATCGGAAAGTCTCATTCTTCAATGATCATCGCCCACTCCGGACAATTCACCAAAGACAACCTCGGACTCCGATACCTCACCCTCTTTGATAGGAACTGCAAAATCGACAACTATCTCCCAGCAAACCCGGAAACCCAATGCTCCAAGTGCCTCGAGTATGGCCACAGACAAAAACGATTCTCCCACCCCAACGGAAGATGCGGACACTGTGCCGAAGAACACCAAACCAAAGACCACCCATACACAGAATGCGCCGGAGGCTTCAGATGCTCACACACACCTATCCGATGCTATCACTGCAAGGCCCCCCACAAAGCAACAGATGCCAACTGCTCAGAACGAACCAAAGTGCGCATCACAAACAAACTCAGACCAGACACAAACCCAAGCCCACTACCAATACCCATAGTTATCCCAGCCTAAGACTGCCCACACATCAGCAAGATTGTACATATTTATGAGTCTCCCAACAGTCTCCCAGGTCTTCTGAGGTTCTCCTGAGACACAAAACAGATTTTGATTCTCTGGAGACTCAGGAGACACTTTACAGAAATTGTTAAGCTTGCTGATGCAGGAAGATGCAGCCATGGATAACTCCCAATGAGTTACAACAAAAGAACCACTGCTATCGCACAGCAACTGAACTGCGCGAAAAATGAGCTCACAACAAAGTCAGTAGTGGAGGAAGCAGAACAGGACCACAACATACTCTTTCTTTTGTTACAAGAACCATGGAACAACAAAGACGGCCACCCACTGGAATCCCCTCTTTTCTATCTATTTACAGCCAGCAACAAGGGCACCAAAGCAGCCACATACATCAGGAAACACGCCAACCTGAAACCAAAACACCATTACACCCACAACAACTTCATCGTCTCCGTCACGGTGGAAATCCAAAACCAAAAACACAAATCCTCAATATATACTCACCGGGGCGAAGTGGACCCTTCGCGGAAATCTCCCCACAAATAATCACCTTCCAAAACTGCCTCATCATGGGGGACTGTAACAGTCACCACCAACTCTGGTATGGACATAGATCCCACGACTAAACCAACACGATCATACCAGACCAATCCGGATCTAAGTAGCTAAAAAGATTGATCGATCGACAAAGTCTATCCCTACTCAACGAATCTGGCGAATTTACGCACTTAGCCAGGAACAACAACAGACCGACCATCATCGATCTGACACTAATCAAAGGAACAATCCTGGACTACGACATCCGCTGGAACATCGACCGTCACGGCGCAGGCTCCGACCATGGGAAAACCATAATACAACTACGGATAGAAAAACCCCCCCACACACCCAAAAGGCTATGGCACCGAACAAACTGGGGAAAATTGGAAGACAACATCTCAGGCCTCCACTTCCCCCCCGAGGCGTGGGAATGCCAGAACCACACAAAGCAATCGGTCGACTTCATACTTGAACACATAGATAAACTAATGGATGAAGTCACCCCATGGAGCCAAGGACACATTACATCCAAGAAATGGTGGACCCCGGAGCTAAAAAGGCTCAAAACAATCCTCGATACATTGGAAAAGAAAGCCAGAAACACCCAAAAGAACGAGGATAGAGAACCATTCAGGAAAAGAAGCAGAAAATGGACCTGATCGATCCGCAAAGCCAAAGCAGAACAAAGAGAGAAAGAACTTATGGAGGCCAAAGAAAGTACCATCTGAAAATTAGTCAATGCAGGAAGAAGAAGGGACATTACAATCCCAATCATACAAGGTGAAGAAACGTTTGCGGGGAAGTGCCAAGCTATAAGAGCCCAACTCTTACCCACAAATCGGATGTCCCCCAATAACCCCCCACTCCAAATTAGACCCTCTTTCTTTGACCTTAGTGACACCTTCCAGGAAGTAACGCCAGAAGAAATCACATCTGCTATCAAATCATGCCCAACACACTCAGCCACTGGCCCCGACAAAATCCCATACCCATTCATACAGGCGACAAAAAAAGCAAACACCCAGCTCTTCCAAGATATGTTCTCAGCCATGCTCCGCCATGGAGTCCAACCAGATTAGTGGAAAGTGGCAAAATGTGTACCAATCCCAAAACCAGGAAAATCAGATTATTCATCGGCCAAAGCCTACCGACCAATCTCCCTTTTGCAATGCTTCAGCAAAGTATGGGAAAAAATAGTGGCAACAAGACTATGCACAGCTGGATCAATCCTGAAGACCCTCACCAAAGACCAATTCGGAGTCATACCAACAATCTCAGTGATTGATGCCCTACTCCGTACTCCCACACCTATACAACAGAACCTCCTACTCGAACGAACCACAGGAACCACCCCAGACAGACCGGCCCTCCTCACAACTAATATACAAGGAGCCTTCAACTGCGTAGACCATGTCCTACTTGCAGAAATCATGACCCAACAAAAGTTTCCAACCTACCTCACCAATTGGTGCAAGTAATTCAACTCCAACCCAACACTTCAATTCCAGTTCAACCATGTGCAAGAAACCCCACAACCATACAACTCGGGACTACTCCAAGGATCTCCGTTATCCCCAGTCCTATTCATGATCTATGCAGGAGTCATAACGGACCCTAGCAACTCCAACAAAGAACTTAACACCACCTACATAGACGACGACGCACTCGTCCAAATTGCAAAAACGCCCCTCTTCGCCACTAAAAGGCTAAACGAAAGAATGGCTGAAAGGGTAAAAAAGGCAACACCCCTCAATATCAGATACGAGCCACAGAAGTCCGACCTTATCTTCTTCAAACCTACAACATCGAACACCCCCACACCAAGACACCCAGTCACAATCGCAAACGAGGAAATCTACCCCAAAGACGGACTCAAATAGGTCTGAATCTGGCTATACTCAAATCTTTCCTTCCGACCACACATCGAAGAAACCATCGTCATAGGCCTCCGTGTCCTAGGACATACCAGGAATATAGCATACCTCCCTGGAACAACGGTAAAATCTACACACCATCTGGTCATCCAAGGCCTACTCCCTACGATCCTATGGGGATCAGAAGCATGGTGGACAGGAGCAGACCACGCCCTCAGATCACTCTCCCCACTCTATAACGAAGCAGCCCCGGTCATAACCGGCCTGTACCGTTGGACAAAAACCGAGAAGCTACTAAAAGAGGCAGCACTCCCCCCACTGGAACTCCTCCTAACCCATTAGACATGAAAATACGGCACACGGATCCCTTGCTATCCGGCTGACCACCCTCTTAATGAAGAACTCATCCAAATTCTCCCCACTAAAACAAAGAACGCCAAAGGCACAGGCCTCCACCGAATTGCAACTCTCATGCTTCCCTTCCGGGAACCAGGAAACCGATGAGAACGATGGATACAAAACGACCTCATCACCAAACGAATACTAGAAGAATGGAACTCCACCCTGATCAACAACTACCACGAACTTGGAACCCTCAAAATCAACCACAAACGAGCGAAACTCCCAATCTCCAATGCGAAACTAATACACAGCATACGATGCCAGGTCACCAAACTAGACAAATATGCAGTATATACAGACCCTGAGCCCTGCCAGCCCGGCTCAGAACAATCCTCTAAACATACCATGATCGAATGCCCCCGATGGACACAAATCCGAAGACCTGTAACGGGGGTCTATGGGCGTAGGGACTATGGTGCCAAGGAATACAACCGAGTCAAGGACGTAGCAGTAGGTGGTTTTAGCTATGGACTATGGGACGGCCCTACTCGGTATGATAAACCGGTTGAACCCTATGACGAGATTTGGAACAAACGTAGTATTCGTGGAGTAAATACAGGTGGTTGCGTAAAGAGAAAAAGAAAAGAAGGAAAAAATGAAAAGGCACGAGACAACACCCCCTTATATATTCAACTCCTAGTCCATTGATGACTAATGCCCTGCGTAACAGAAACTAAAAGAACATAACAGAAACCCCATTACAAATCCTATTCTAACTGCGCAATACCTCATCTTCATAATCCAATCTGTCGTCTTAGCCTAGCCATACTATTGCCATTACAGACTGCATCCTCCTCGAAGGCCTACCTCCTGGAGGCTCAGGCTTTCGTGGATAACGTTCATGGAATTGTCGAACGATGTCAGGTGAATGCTCGAGGTCCGATAGTGGTTGCCAAGAGGCTGCGTCATATCCTGTATATCGTACCAGATACTCAAGTCCTCCCCTTCGTTTCCTAGAATCCAAAATCTCTTCAACTTCCCATTCTTCCTCCCCTTCGATCTCAACCGGAGGTGGTGGTGACTGCTGCTGTCCAGGTAACGGATTACCGGCTCCAGGCGACAATAACGAAACGTGGAATACTGGGTGGACCTTAATGGAACGGGGAAGTTCTAACTCATAAGCATAGGGATTGACGATTCGCTTAATACTATAAGGTCCAATACGTTTCCAATCAAGTTTCTTGGAGGGTCACTTTGTCAGAACATGGCATGTTGATAAGAAAACTTTATCTCCGATACTATAGTGAGGGGCGGGAGAACGATTTAGGTTGGCCGATTCTTCTTGTATCCTTTGCGCTCGGAACATTTCGCCCTTCAGAAACTCTACTATATCCTTCATTTCTCTTGCAATGCTGTTGGCCTGATCTTCCATCGTCGTTCTACCATGTTCCAAAAGGCCAAAAGTCATCCTTGGATTCCTTCCCGAATTGGCATAGAAAGAAGAGATCTTTGTTGTTTCCGAAGCATGATTATTTGTTGCAAACCCGGCCATTGCCAATAGTGGGGCCCAATCGTCTTGTTGATAAGGGACATAACTTCGGAGATACTGTTCCATTACGGCATTGATCCTTTCAGTTTGTCCATCAGTCTAGGGGTGGAATGCGGTAGAGAATCGTGGAGATATTTCCAGGCATTTGCAAAGGGACTTCCAAAATTCTGTAACAAATTGTGTTCCTCTATCAGACACAACAGTATCAGGTAGTCCATGTAGCTTCCAAACATTATCGATATATAACCTCGCTACTTCCTTCGAATCTACCTCTTTAGTCGTTGGTATTAGATGTCGCATTTTGGTTAGCCTATCAACAACAACTAGGATCGCATTATATCCATCACTCTCCGGGAGGTTAGTGACAAAATCCATCGAGGCATCCGTCCATGGTCCATCGGGTATAGGCATTGGACGAAGTACTCCGTAAGGCGAATTGCGTGGTGCCTTGCTACGGACATACACATTTCAATTCCTGACGTATCGATCGACATACTTTCGCATTTGAGGCCAATAATATTCCCGACTTAAGAGTTCCAATGTCTTTACTCTACCCGGATAGCCTGCCGAGAGTTTATCATGATATTCTTTTAGGACCCTCAGCCGGAGGTAATTATCATTTGGTACATAGAGTGCGACTCGATAAAGTAGCCGACCGTTGTTGTCTTCCGTACATTCGGCAAGTGAAATTTTATTCGAATGGCGAACATAACTCCGAAGCATAGCAAGAATCTCATTTGGGAACTATCGACTTGGTAAGCTTTTGAAAATAATTCCTCCACAGTGGACATTCCTTCAGCGGATTCATTTGATAAAGAACCCGCGAACAAACTTAGCTTTATATCTAAATTTTTCCGCTTCAGGACCACTTGGCTCTGATGCGTCATCCGTTCATCCCCCTCTTTAGGTAGGTCACCTGACCTTCTAGTCAACGCATCTGGTTTTGCTCCTTGTTTTCCCAGTCGGAATTGTATAACGAAATCGAAACGTGAAAGGAACTCAGACCAACGAGCTTGTCAGCGATTTAACAATTTTGTCATCATAAAATATTCTAGATTCTGATGATCGCTGAAAACTTCAATAGGGAATTGTGCTCCTTCCAAATGATGTCGCCATTCTTCAAAACATCGCACAATCTCTAGAAGTTCTTTAGCATAAATTTCATAATTACATTCCGCAGGGGAATGTTTCCTGGAAAAGAAAGCGACCGGATGTAAAACTCCTTCATCATCAGATTGCGATAGAATTCCTGCTGAAACATAGTCGGATGCATCGGTTTCCACCACAATCTTTCGATCCGGATTGAAATGAACTAGTATAGGTGCTGTTGTAAATATCTTTTTCAAGGTTTGAAATGCTTTCTCCCTTTCATCTGTCCATTCGAATTTAACATTTTTCTTCGTTAGAGCTGTAAGTGAGGCAATAATTTTTGAATATCCTAAAATAAACCGTCGATAAAAATTTGCAAATCCCAAAAATACTTGAACATCATGGAGATTCATTGATGTAGACCATTCTAGAACATCGATAACCTTCTTTGGATCCATTCTGTTGCCATTCGGGGTAAGGATTAAGCCAAGGTATTTCATTTCTTGAACCATAAATTCGCATTTTTTGGGTTTGAGATGAACATGATTCTCGTCAAGTACCTTTAGAACCTTTTGAATAAGATCTTTATGCTCTGCGAGGGATTCAGAATAGATGAGAATGTCATCTAAATAGGCCATCACGAATTGATCGAGATAGGGGCGCAGGATATTATTAATGCAATGTTGGAATGTAGCCGGAGCATTCGCTAATCCAAAGGGCATTACCGTATATTAAAAATATCCATATCGAGTCCGGAATGCCGTTTTCCATTCGTCTCCCATCGCTATCCTGATCTGGTTATATCCCCAGTGTAAATCCAACTTGGTATAGTATTTTGCTCTTGACAATTTGGCCAAGGTTTCCTTCAATAATGGTAATGGATAACGGTTTTTAATCGTAATTGCATTGAGGCCCCGATAGTCGACACATAAACGGAGGGTTCCATCGGCTTTCTTGACGAATAGTATAAGTGCTCCCGCTGGCGATTCACTATGGCGGATGATTCCCTTGGGTAGATTCTCCTGAAGATAGTCCCAGAGTGCCTTCAACTCAGTTTGGGATAGGGCATATATTGGTCCCCATGATGGTTGTTTGCCTTCTTCCAGTACTATCTGTAACGGGGGACTATGGGCGTAGGGACTATAGTGCCAAGGAATACAACTGAGGCAAAGACGTAGCAATAGGTATTCTTGGCTATGGACTATGGGATGGTTCTACCTGGTATGACAAACCAGTCGAACCCTATGATGAGACGTAGAACAAACGTAGTATTCGTGGAGTAAATACAAAGGTTCCGTGAAGAGAAAAGGAAAGGAAAGGAAACATGAAAAGACACGAGGCAACGCCCCCTTATATATCCAACCCCTAGTCCATTGATGACTAATACTCCGCGTAACGGAAACCGAAAGAACATAACAGAAACCCCATTACCAATCATAGTTCAACTGCGCAATACTTCCTCTTCACGATCCAATCCATCACCCTAGCCAGAATATAATATTGCCGTTACAGACTACGCCCCCCTCTAAGGCCTACCTCCTGGTAGGCTTAGGCCTTCGTGGATAACGTTCATGGAATCGTCGAATAAAATCAGGTGAATGCTCAAGATCCGATAGTGGTTGCCAGGAGGCATCGTCATACCCTCTATATCATACCAAATACTCAAATCTTCCCCTTCGCTTCGTAGAGTCCAAAATATCCTCGACTTCCCATTCTTCTTCTCCCTCGATCTCAACCAGAGGTGGTGGTGACTGCTGTTGTCCAGGTAACGGATTGCCTGCTTCAGGTGACAATAATGAAACATGGAATACTGGATGGATCCTCATAGAACGGGGAAGTTCTGTAACGGGGGTGCTAGGATGATACACGACCGTGACTTCGATCTGACATAGAAAGGGTAAACGGGCAACGATGGATTCATTGGGCTCGTTCGATCGAAAGATGGAGTTTATTTGTTTGATCGTATTTGTAGTCTAAAAACTTAATAACTTTAAGGGGTGTCCTCGCTAGTAAAGATTCCATCCCTCCCCGAGTTCAAACTGGGGGGCAACCGAGTACTTTTATCGAAGTTCCGCTTTTTTTCTCCCTAGACCCTTCGTTTTTTCCCCCTAGTCCGGGGACACCGCGACTTTTTTCTATGAGGGGCGAGAGGAGTTGCTGCCACCCCTCGGACGAACTTCCGCCCGAGTCAAATCACGCAATCTCTGCCAAGAGCTGGTCGGGATCCTAAGAACTAGCGGAAACAACCGACCAGATAGCAATTGCTTATTCAATTTGTTTTAGAACAGATTTGGTGTTTTTGTAAAGCGAGGTTTGCTTTTAGTAGCTTGGGTCGTACTCCTACTCCCCCTCAAAGGTGCTCCGGGCTGAAACAGGAGGGTTCCGGCGGTTCGACGCTCCGGGGGTTATTTTTGAGGTCTAAAACGTGTTTATTTTGCAGTGTTTCCTCAAATCCGCAATCCGTTCATTCAACCACCCCAAATGGACCGGAGCATCGTCAGGATCCTTCCTGACGTGGTAAAGCATATTTTCCGAGCATCGGTTGCTAAGTTATTGCACCTCAAAGGTTGACTTCCAAGGTAGGGTAACTTATGTTTGGGGTTACCCTTCCGTATTTGGCATGCTCGTCCTTCTGCTCTAGTTTTGGTCCAGTCGCCTAGCTTGACTTATAAGACTTCTTGCTCGCCAGGATCCCTACCCTTCATACCAATAGTGGTAGGGGTCATCTGCCCTTATCTTCACCCATCGATGAAGAACAAGTGGTGATTACCCTAGGGTCCTATGGCTTGACTGGTAGAACAGTTACTTTTGTGACAGCCCTACTGTGGCTCTGTTACAAGTTCTAATTCATAGGCGTAGGGGTTGACAATTCGCTTAATACTGTAAGGTCCAATACGTTTCCAATCGAATTTCTGGGAGGGTCGCTTTGTCAAAACATGGCGGGTCGATAAGAAAACTTTATCCCCTATATTATAACGAGGAGCGGGAGAACGATTCAGGTTGGCCGATTCTTCTTGTATCTTTTGCGCTCGGAACATTTCGCTTTTCAGAAACTCCACCATATCCTTCATTTCCCTTGCAATATTGTTGGCCTGATCCTCCATCGTTCTTCTACCATGTTCCAAGGGTCCAAACGTAATCCTGGGATTTTTTCCCGAGTTGGCGTAGAAAGGAGAGACCTTTGTTGTTTCCGAAGCATGATTGTTTGCTGCAAACTCAGCCATTGCTAATAGTCGGGCCCGATCATCTTGTTGATAAGAGACATAACTTCGAAGATACTATTCCATTACGGCACTGATCCTTTCAGTTTGTCCATCAGTTTGAGGGTGGAAGGCGGTGGAGAATCGTGGGGATATTTCTAGGCGTTTGCAAAGCGACTTCCAAAATTCCGCGACAAATTGTGTTTCTCTATCGGACACGATAGTATCAGGTAGTCCATGTATTTTCCACACATTATCGATATATAGCCTCGCTACTTCCTTCGAGTCCACCTCTTTAGTCGTTGGTATCAGATGTCGCATTTTGGTTAGTCTATCAACAACAACTAGGATCGCAGTATATCCATCACTCTCAGGAAGGTCAGTAACAAAATCCATCGAAACATCCATCCATGGTCCATCGGGTATTGGCATTGGGCGAAGTACTGCATAAGGCGCATTGCGTGGTGCCTTGCTACGGGTACACACATTGCAGTTCCTAACGTATCGATCGACATACTTTCGCATTTGTGGCCAATAATACTCCCGACTTAAGAGTTCCAATGTCTTTGCTCTACCCGGATGGCCTGCTGATGGTTTATCATGATGTTCTTGTAGGAGCCTCAGCCGGAGGTCATTATCATTTGGTACATAGAGTGCGCCTCGATAAAGTAGCCGACCATTATTATCTTCCGTACATTCGGCAAGTGAAATTTTATTAGTATGGCGAACGTCGCTCCGAAGCATCGCGAGGATTTCGTTTGGGAAACTATCGACTTGGTAAGCTTTTGCAAATAACTCCTCCACAGTGGACATTCCTTCAGCGGATTCATTTGATAAAGAACCCGCGAACAAACTTAGCTTTGCATCCAAATTTTTTCTCTTCAGAACTACTTGGCTCTGATGCGTCAACCGTTCATCCCCCTCTTTAGGTAGGTCACCTGACCTTCTAGTCAATGCATCTGGTTTCGCTCTTTGTTTTCCTGGTCGAAATTGTATAACGAAATCGAAACGTGAAAGGAAATCCGACCAACGAGCTTGTCGGCGATTTAATAATTTTGTTGTCATGAAATATTCCAGGTTCCGGTGATCGCTGAAAACTTCAATGGGGAATTGTGCTCCTTCCAGATGATGTCGCCATTCCTCAAAACATCGCACAATTGCTAGGAGTTCTTTATCATAAATTTCATAGTTACATTCCGCAGGGGAATGTTTCTTGGAGAAGAAAGCGACCGGGTGTAAAACTCCTTCATCATCACGTTGCGATAGGATTCCTGCGGAAACATAGTCGGATGCATCGGTTTCCACCACAATCTTTCGGTCCGGATCGAAATGAACTAATATAGGTGCCGTTGTGAACATCTTTTTTAGGGTCTGAAATGCTTCCTCCCTTTCATCTGTCCATTCGAATTTAACATTTTTCTTCGTTAGAGCTGTAAGCGGGGCAACAATTTTTGAATATCCTAAAATAAACCGTCGATAAAAATTTGCAAATCCCAAAAATACTTGAACATCATGGAGATTCGTTGGTGTAGACCATTCTAAAACATCAATAACTTTCTTCGGATCCATTCTATTGCCATTCGGGGTAAGGATTAAGCCAAGGTATTTTGTTTCTTGAACCATAAATTCGCATTTCTCGGGTTTGAGATGAACGTGATTTTCATCAAGTACCTTTAAAATCTTTTGAATATGATCCTTGTGCTCTGTGAGGGATTCAGAATAGATGAGAATATCATCTAAATAGGCTGTCACAAATTGATCGAGATAGGGGCGTAGAATATCATTGATCCAATGTTGGAATGTAGCCGGAGCATTCGCTAATCCAAAGGGCATTACCGTATATTCAAAATGCCCATATCGAGTCCGGAATGCCGTTTTCCATTCATCGCCCTCCGCTATTCTAATCTGATTATATCCCCAGCGTAAATCCAACTTGGTATAATATTTTGCTCTCGACAATTTGGCCAGGGTTTCCTTCAATAATGGCAATGGATAACGGTTTTTAATCGTAATCGCATTAAGGCCCCGATAGTCGACACATAAACGAAGGGTTCCATCGGCTTTCTTGACAAATAGTATGGGTGCTCCCGCTGGGGATTCGCTATGGCGGATGATTCCCTTAGGTAAATTTTCCTGAAGGTAGTCCCAGAGTGCCTTTAACTCAGTTTGAGATAGAGCATATATTGGTCCCCATGGTGGTTTTTTGCCTTCTTCCAATATTATCTTCATATCATGGAACGGTCGATGTGGTGGAAGGATTGAAGCATCGTATGCTTCAAACATGTGGATATAGCGATGGAACTCTTTTGGTATCAGTTGTTCAATATCGATGGTAGGTTTTTCGGTCGCCGAAACGGTGATGGTATGAGTTTCCGGTAGAGGAATCGATATGCCATGAACCGTAATGACAGTTCCACTAAGCGAACAATGTTGACAGCAACTTCGAGAGTCAAAAATAAGCAAATTTTCCTTAGGTCGAATCGTAACATCATGGCGTCGCATCCAAGGTATCCCCATCACAATTGGATAATGTCACAACTTTGTTACAAAACATGACGTAGTCTCTCGATGGCCATGAATATCTAGCGAAACATCGACAATGTGGGTAATTTTTCCTGACTTGATAGGTCTGCCGTCTATAACGTCTACGTAGCGGGGTATCTTAAGTGGTGTCATGGTGAGATTATTGTGGCGTGCAAAAGATTCATCGATGAAAGCATATCCTGATGCTCCGGTATCAATAAGGGCGTAGGTGGGTACGAAAGTATTTTTATTCTGTGAGATCGAACAAGTTACTACAAATTGGTTCCCATCCATTTCCTCCTCTGATACCGAAAAACCAGAAATATGCATTTCAGAAAAATCCTTAAATGGTCCCTGGGCTAAACCACTTAGTGCAGGGACAAATCTTTTGCCGACTCGTTATCACTTCCATCATTTTCCTCTACCCTCAATGCTGCTCCTCTCATCACCGGTCTTCTCGGTTGATTTCCAGTTGCCCTTGCTTGGGGGCAATCTCTAACCATGTGTCCAACTCCTCCGCAATAGAAGCATCGGCCCTCAGCTAAGCGGGCATTTCTCTCAGTAGGGGTGGGGCTACGACGTCCACCAGACAAATCCATCGGTACATCACCTCCCGGGCGGAACGAGGGATGATTCTCAGGAGTAGGTACATTGACAGCTGGGGCGGTAGCACGGGGAGCAGGAGCAGGGTTCGCTGGTGGGGGCCAAGAGGTCGGAGCAGCAGTAGCGTTCCAAGGCTTTTTACTTCCTCGCTTAGCTTCTGCCGCTCGTCGTCGATTATCTAACCGTTGCAAGGGTGTCGCACAGGCATCTACTGTCGCAGGAGTCTCATGGTGTATCATCGATTCGTCGAGTTCCGCATTGATACCTTCCATCAAAGCCTCAATCCGAGAAACTTCATCCATCCCTGACTCAGCAGCATATCGTTGAAATTCGGCGAAATAATCGGCAAAGGTTCGATTTTGTTGGCGGATGTTCCTAAGATTCCTCCTAGCCGTACGCATTCGATCAGGGTCCCCGAATGCAGTATCTAGAATTTCATAGAACCGCAACATGTAAGGCAAAGCAATGCCTTCTTCTCCGACGTATTGCAAAAACTGATTAGCGGCAACACCCTCCAATCGACTAAATGCATAGGATAACTTGGACTGTAGTGTGAGAAAGCGGTCGGCATTTCCCAATAGCTTAATCCTCATCTGTTGTTTGAATAGGTGTAATCTCTCTCGATCGCGGTCTCCCCTAAACACCTCAGGATCTGGGAGCTTCTCCGACCATTGAGTGGTAGTCTGTAACGGCAATAGTACCGGTCGGTTAGAATGATTGATTGGATCGTGAAGAGAATGTATTGTGCAGTTGAATTAGGATTTGTAATGGGGTTTCTGTTATGTTCTTTTGGTTTCCGTTACGCGAGGTATGAGTTATCAGCGGACTGGAGGCTGGATATATAAGGGGGTGTTGTCTCGTGCCTTTTCATGTTTTCCTTCCTTTCCTCTTCTCTTCACGCAACTTCTTGTATTTATTCCACGAATACTACTTTGTTCTACGTCTCGTCATAGGGCTCAACTAGTTAGTCATACTAGGCAGAGTCACTCCATAGCCCATAGTTTCGGATACCTATTGCTACGTCTTCGCCTCGGTTGTATTCCTTGGCACCATAGTCCCTACGTCCATAGACCCCCGTTACACCAAGTTGCGTCCTCTATTGCCAACCAATACAACACCATAGCCTACCATGGCGGCACATCTCCCTATTGATTATCAACAGCTGAGCGATGCCCTTCAGACCTTCTTTCAAGAACATCCAGAGGTGGATGGCAATGTTGGAATAGAAGCCTATGCACTTCTTCAACGGGCACAACATGGCCTTGCTCAGTATGCAACGGACTTACAGGAGGTGGAAAGGGAGGCTGGAAATGCGAGGGAAATGTTTGAGCGAGATCTAGCCGCTGCCAGGGGCCACCGAGTTGCGGTTGAAGTGGTTGCCCCTGATGAAGAACCAATCGGAGATGATAATGCCCCACCGGTACCTCCAGTCCCACCTGTCCCAGTAGTTATCCAACGGTCGGAAAAACTCCCAGACCCTGAAGTGTTCAGGGGAGATCGCGATCGAGAAAGACTACACTTATTCAAGCAACAAATGAGGATCAAGCTATTGGGAAATGCCGACCGCTTCCCCACACTACAGTCCAAGTTATCTTATGCATTCAGTCGACTGGAGGGCGTTGCCGCCAATCAGTTCTTACAATATGTCGGAGAAGAAGGCATCGCTTTGCCTTCTATGTTACGGTTTTATGAAATCTTGGATACGGCTTTCGGGGACCCAGATCGAATACGTACGGCTAGGAGGAACCTTAGGAACATCCGTCAACGAAACCGAACCTTTGCTGATTACTTCGCCGAATTCCAACGGTATGCTGCCGAGTCAGGGATGGATGAAGTCTCTAGGATTGAGGGTTTAATGGAAGGCATTAATGCGGAACTCGATGAATCAATGATACACCATGAAACTCCTGTGACGGTAGATGCATGTGCAATGCTCTTGCAACGGTTGGACAATCGCCGTCGAGCGGCAGAAGCTAAGCGAGGAAGTAAAAAGCCTTGGAATACTACTACTGCCCCAACCCCTCGTCCCCCACCAGCGAATCCTGCCCCTGCTCCTCGTGCTGCCGCCCCAACTGTCAATGTACCTACACCGGAGAACCATCCCTCGTTTCGCCCGGGAGGTGATGTACCGATGGATTTGTCCGGAGGACGTCGTCGCCCCACCCCACCAAAAGAAATGCCCGCTTAGCTGAGGGCCGATGTTTCTATTGCAGAGGAGTTGGCCATATGGTTAGAGATTGCCCCCAAGCAAGGGCAACTGGAAATCAACCAAGAAGACCGGTGATGAGAGGAGCGGCGTTGAGAGTAGAGGAAAATGATGGAAGTGATAATGAGTCGGCAAAAGATTTGTCCCTGCACTAAGTGGCTTAGCCCAGGGACCATTTAAGGATTTTTCTGAAATGCATATTTCTGGTTTTTCGGTATCAGAGGAGGAAATGGATGGGAATCAATTTGTAGTAACTTGTTCAATTTCACAGAATAAAAATACTTTCGTACCCACCTACGCCCTTATTGATACCGGAGCCTCAGGATATGCTTTCATCGATGAATCTTTTGCACGCCACAACAATCTCGCCATGACCCCACTCAAAATACCACGACATGTAGACGTTATAGACGGCAGACCTATCAAGTCAGGGAAGATTACTCATATTGTTGATGTCTCGTTAGACATTCATGGCCATCGAGAGACTGCGTCATGTTTTGTGACAAAGTTGGGACACTATCCGATTGTGATGGGGATACCTTGGATGCGACGCTATGATGTTACAATTCAACCAAAAGAAAATTTGCTTATCTTCGACTCTCAAAACTGCTGTCAACATTGCTCGCTTAGTGGAACTGCAATTACGGTTCATGGTATATCAATTCCCCTACCTGAAACTCATACCGTTACCGTCTCAGCGACCGAAAAACCTACTATCGATATCAAACAACTAATACCGAAGGAGTTCCACCGCTATATCCACATGTTTGAAGAATATGATGCTTCAGCGCTTCCGCCACATCGACCGTTCCATGATATGAAGATAGTATTAGAAGAAGGCAAACAACCACCATGGGGACCAATATATGCTTTATCCCAAACAGAGTTGAAGGCACTTTGGGACTACCTTCAAGAGAACCTACCTAAGGGGATTATCCGTCATAGTGAATCACCAGCGGGGGCACCTATCCTATTTGTCAAAAAAGCTAATAAAACTCTTCGTTTATGTGTCGACTATCGGGGCCTCAATGCAATCACGATTAAAAACCGATACCCATTACCGTTATTGAAGGAAACCTTGACCAAATTGTCGAAAGCAAAATATTATACTAAATTGGATTTACGTTGGGGATACAATCAAATCAGGATAGCGCAGGGGGACGAATGGAAAACGGCATTCCGGACTCGATATGGACACTTTGAATATACGGTAATGCCTTTTGGATTAGCGAATGCTCCGGCTACATTTCACCACTGGATCAATGACCTCCTGCGCCCTTATCTCGATCAATTTGTGACGGCCTATTTAGATGATATTCTCATCTATTCTGAATCCCTCGCAGAGCACAAGGATCATATTCAAAAGATTTTAAAGGTACTTGATGAAAATCACGTTCATCTCAAACCCGAGAAATGCGAATTTATGGTTCAAGAAACGAAATACCTTGGCTTAATCCTTACCCCGAATGGCAATAGAATGGATCCGAAGAAACTTATTGATGTTTTAGAATGGTCTACACCAACGAATCTCCATGATGTTCAAGTAGTTTTGGGATTTGCAAATTTTTATCGACGGTTTATTTTAGGATATTCAAAGATTGTCGCCCCGCTTACAGCTCTAACGAAGAAAAATGTTAAATTCGAATGGACGGATGAAAGGGAGAAAGCATTTCAAGCCCTGAAGAAGATGTTCACAACGGCACCTAAACTAGTCCATTTCGATCCGAATCGAAAGATTGTAGTGGAAACCGATGCATCCGACTATGTTTCGGCAGGGATTCTATCACAACGTGATGATGAGGGAGTTTTACATCCGGTAGCTTTCTTTTCCAAGAAACATTCCCCTGCGGAATGTAACTATGAAATCTACGATAAAGAACTTCTAGCAATCGTACGGTGTTTCGAGGAATGGCGACATCATCTAGAAGGAGCACAATTCCCTATTGAAGTCCTCAGCGATCACCGAAATCTGGAATATTTCATGACGACAAAATTATTAAATCGTCGACAAGCTAGTTGGTCTGAATTTCTTTCACGTTTCGATTTCGTTATACAATTTCGACCGGGAAAACAAGGAGCAAAACCGGATGCATTAACTAGAAGGTCAGGTGACCTACCTAAAGAGGGGGATGAACGGTTGATGCATCAGAGCCAAGTGGTTCTGAAGATGAAAAATTTGGATGCAAAGCTAAGTTTGTTCGCGGGTTCTTTATCAAATGAATCCGCTGAAGGAATGCCCACTGTGGAGGAGTCATTTTCAAAAGCTTACCAAGTTGATAGTTTCCCAAACGAAATCCTCGCTATGCTTCGGAGTGACGTTCATCACTCTAATAAAATTTCACTCGCCGAATGTACGGAAGACAATAATGGTCGGCTACTTTATCGAGGCGCACTCTCTGTACCAAATGACAATGACCTCCGGCTGAGGCTCCTACAAGAACATCATGATAAAGTATCGGCAGGTCATCCGGGTAGAGCGAAGACTTTGGAACTCCTAAGCCGGGAATATTATTGGCCACAAATGCGGAAGTATGTCGATCAGTATGTTAGGAATTGCAATGTGTGTGTCCGTAGCAAGGCACCACGCAATTCACCTTATAGAGTACTTCGCCCAATGCCAATACCCGATGGACCATGGACGGATGTTTCGATGGACTTTGTCACTGACCTCCCTGAGAGTGAGGGATATAATGCGATCCTAGTTGTTGTTGATAGATTAACCAAAATGCGACATCTGATACCAACAACTAAAGAAGTGGACTCGAAGAAGGTAGCGATGTTGTATATCGATAATGTGTGGAAGCTACATGGACTACCTGATACTGTTGTGTCCGATAGAGGAACGCAATTCGTTGCGGAATTTTGGAAATCACTTTGCAAACTCCTGGAAATATCCCCACGATTCTCCACCGCCTTCCATCCTCAGACTGATGGACAAACTGAAAGGATCAATGCCGTAATGGAACAGTATCTTCGAAGTTATGTCTCTTATCAACAAGATGATTGGACCCGATTATTGGCAATGGCTGAGTTTGCAGCAAACAATCATGTGTCGGAAACAACCAAGATTTCTCCTTTTTATGCCAATTCGGGAAGAAATCCACGGATGACTTTTAGCCCCTTGGAACATGGCAAAACGACAGCGGAAGATCAGGCCAATAGCATCGCAAAGGAAATGAAGGACGTAGTGGAATTTCTAAAGAGCGAAATGTTTCGGTCACAACGGATACAAGAGGAATCGGCGAATCTCAATCGTTCTCCTGCTCCTCGCTATTGTACAGGAGATAAAGTTTTCTTATCGACACGCAATGTTCTAACAAAGCGACCCTCCAAGAAGTTCGATTGGAAACGGATTGGTCCTTACAGTATCAAACGAATCGTCAATCCCTATGCTTACGAGCTCGAACTTCCCCGTTCTATGAAGATCCATCCAGTATTCCATGTTTCATTATTGTCACCTGAAGCAGGCAATCCATTACCAGGACAACAACTATCACCACCACCCCCAGTTGAGATCGAAGGGGAGGAAGAATGGGAAGTCGAAGACATTTTGGATTCTAGGAAATGCAAGGGAAGGTTTGAGTACCTGGTACGGTATGTAGGATATGACGATGCCTCGTGGCAGCCGTTATCGGACCTTAAGCATTCGCCTGACATCGTTCGACAATTTCATGAACGTTATCCACGAAAACCTAAGCCTACCAGGAGGTAGGCCTTGGAGGGGGGCGTAATCTGTAACGGCAATAGTACCGGTAGGTTAGAATGATTGATTGAATCGTGAAGAGAAGGTATTGTGCAGTTGAATTAGGATTTGTAATTGGGTTTCTGTTATGTTCTTTTGGTTTCCGTTACGCGAGGTATGAGTCATCAGCGGACTGGAGGCTGGATATATAAGGGGGTGTTGTCTCGTGCCTTTTCATGTTTTCCTTCCTTTCCTCTTCTCTTCACGCAACTTCTTGTATTTATTCCACGAATACTACTTTGTTCTACGTCTCGTCATAGGGCTCAACTAGTTAGTCATACTAGGCAGAGTCACTCCATAGCCCATAGTTTCGGATACCTATTGCTACGTCTTCGCCTCGGTTGTATTCCTTGGCACCATAGTCCCTACGTCCATAGACCCCCGTTACACAGTCACAACAGGTGGTATTGGAGGTGCAGGTGGGGCATCATCACCACCAATCGGTTCTTCATCAGGGGCAACTACCTCAATAGCAACCCGTTGAGTTCGAGCAGTAGCAAGGTCTCGTTCAAACATCTCCCTTGCATTTCCAGCCTCCCTCTCTACTTCCTGTAGATCCGTTGCATACTGAGCAAGCCCATGTTGGGCACGTTGGAGAAGTGCATAAGCTTCTATACCGACATTGTTGTCTACCTCCGGAGGTTCTTGGAAAAAGATTTGGAGGGCTTCGCTTAGCTGTTGATAATCAATAGGGGCGTGTCCCGACATCGTAGGCTATTGTGTTGTATTGGTTGGCGATAGAGGACGGAACCTTAGTGTAACGGGGGACTATGGGCGTAGGGACTATAGTGCCAAGGAATACAACCGAGGCAAAGACGTAGCAATAGGTATTCTTGGCTATGGACTATGGGATGGTTCTACCTGGTATGACAAACCAGTCGAACCCTATGATGAGACGTAGAACAAACGTAGTATTCGTGGAGTAAATACAAATAAATAAATAAATAGTTTTATATTGCTTTGAAGTACAGGACTTATCGCACGCCGAGACCTCCGCCTTCAAACATAAGAAAGAACAAAGGGAAAGACAAGAGAGAAAAGAAAGAAAAGAAAGGGAAATGCAACGCGAAGAGTCATAAGAAGGTACAGAAAAGGAAAGAAAAGAAAGAAACCGGTCGTCATTCCTCCGAGTCCTCCTCGTCCATTTCGTACCAGTCGAGTAGGTTGGTTTTTGCTGCGAATTGTAGAACCAGGTCTACGTTGAGGTTGGTAAATAGCCAGTTTTCCCAAGTGGGCGGTCCTGGGATCTTGTCCATGAGTGGCCTTCGTAATTGTGTCCATCGTGGGCAGTCGATCATGGTGTGCTTGGAGGATTGTTCCGAGCCACATTGACAGGGTTCGGGTTCCGTGAATGCTGCATATCTGTCTATCCTGGTGACTTGACATCGTATGCGGTGTATGAGTTTTGCTTTGGATCGGGGAAGTTTTGCTCGCTTGGGTTGGATTTTTAGGGTTCCTGGTTCGTGGTAGTCGGTGCATGGGATGGAGTTCCATTCTTCCAGCATACGTTTGGTAAGGGTGTCGTTTTGGATCCATCGTTCTCTACGGTTGCCTGGTTCCTGGAAGGGTAGCATGAGTGATGCAATCCGGTGTAGGCCTGTGCCTTTGGTGTCTTTTATTTTGGTGGGGAGGAGCTGTATGAGTTCTTCGTTGAGTGGGTGGTCCGCAGGGTAGCAAAGAATGCGCGTCCCATATTTCCGTGATTTGTGGTTGAGGAGGTGTTCAAGTGGGGGAAGTGCTGCCTCTTTTAGCAGTCTTTCGGTTTTTGTCCAACGGGGTAGGCCTGTTATTATCCTAGCGGCTTCGTTATAGAGAGGGGATAGTGATCGGAGGATGTGGTCGGCTCCCGTCCACCATGCCTCCGACCCCCATAGGATGGTGGGGAGGAAGCCTTGGACGACGAGGTGGTGAATGGATTTTACTGTTGATCCGGGGAGGTAGGCGATATTTCTGATTCTGCTTAGGGCTCTAAGGCCCTTGGTGATGGTTTCTTCAATGTGGGGTCGGAAGGAGAGGTTTGAGTCCAGCCAGACACCAACATATTTGAGTCTATCTTTGGGCTGGATTTCTTCTTTTGCGATTATTACCGAGTTTTTGGGAGTTGGGGTGCTCGATGTTGTAGGTTTGAAGAAGACCAGGTCGGATTTCTGTGGTTCGTATTTGATGTTGAGAGATGCCGCCTTCTTGACTCTTTCAGCCATCCTTTCGTTAAGTCTTTTGGTGATGAAGAGGGGGGACTTCGCGAGTTGTACAAGTGCGTCGTCGTCGATGTAGGTGGTGTTGATTTCTTTGGGGGAGTTGGTGGGGTCTGTTATTACTCCGGCGTATATCATAAATAACACTGGGGATAGGGGGGACCCTTGGGGCAATCCTGAGGTGTATGGTTGTGGTGGTTCCAGTTCGTGGTTGAATTGGAATTGGAGTGTTCGGTTGGTATTGAATTCCTTGCACCAGTTGGTTAGGTATATTGGGAATCTTTGTTGGGTCATGATTTCTGCAAGTAAGAGGTGGTCGACACAGTTGAAGGCTCCTTGTATGTCGTTTGTGAGGAGAGCTGGTCTGTCTGGGGTGGTTCCTGTAGTTCGTTTGATCAGGAGGTTTTGTTGGATTGGTGTGAGGGTTCGTAGTAGAGCATCAATGGCTGAGATTGTTGGTCTTCCTCCGAATTGGTCTTTACTGAGGGTTTCCAGGATAGTTCCGGCAGTGCAAAGTCTTGTCGCCACTATCTTTTCCAGTACCTTGCTGAAGCATTGTAACAGGGAGATGGGTCGGTAGGCTTTGGCCGATGAGTATTCGGGTTTTCCTGGTTTCGGGATTGGTATGCATTTTGCCACTTTCCATCGATCCGGTTGGACACCATGTCGGAGCATGGCTGAGAACATGTCTTGGAAGAGTCGGGTGTTTGCCTTGATTGTTGCTTGTATAAAAGGGTATGGGATGTTATCAGGGCCAGTGGCCGAGTGTGTTGGGCATGATCTGATTGCGGATTTGATTTCTTCTGGGGTTACTTCCTGAAAATTGTCACTAAGGTCAAAAGAGGGGGGTCTTATTAGGAGTGGGGGGTTGTTGGGGGACGTCCAATTTGTGGGGAAGAGTTGGGCTCTTAGAGCTTGGCACTTCCCCGCAAACGTTTCTTCACCTTGTATAGTTGGGATTGTAATGTCCCTCCTTTTCCCCGTGTTGACTAGTTTCCAGATGGCACTTCCCTTGGCCTCCGTGAGTTCTTTTTCCCTTTGTTCCGCCTTGGCTTTGCGGATCGCTGTGGTCCACTTTCTACTCGTTTTCCTGAAAGATTCCCTGTCTTCATCCCTTTGGGTGTTTCTGGCTTTCCTTTCTAGTGTGTTGAGGGTTGATTTGAGTTCTTTCAGCTCTGGGGTCCACCACTTCTTGGATTTGAGATGTCCTTGGCTCCATGGGGTGACTTGATCTATTAGGCTATCGATGTGTTCGAGAATGAAGTCGACCGATTGTTTTGTGTGATTCTGGCTTTCCCATGCTTCGGGGGGGAAGTGGAGGCCTGAGATGTTTTCTTCTAATTTTTCCCAGTTTGTTCGGTGCCATAGTCTTCTGGGGATGTGGGGCGGTTTCTCTATTCGTAGTTGCAGGATAGTTTTCCCATGATCGGAACCTGCTCCATATCGGTCGATGTTCCAGCGGATATCATTGTCCAGTATTGGTCCTTTGACTAATGTCAGGTCAATAATAGTCGGTCTATTGTTGTTTCTGGGGAAGTGTGTGAATTCGCCTGGTTCGTTGAGTAGGGATAGCTTCTGTCGATCAATCCATCTTTTCAGCTTCTTGGATCCGGATTTATCTGTTCTGATTGTGTTGGTATAGTCATGGGATCTATGTCCATACCAGAGTTGGTGGTGGCTGTTGAAGTCTCCCATGACCAGGCAATTTTGGATGGTGGTTATCTGACGAGATATTTCTGCGAACGGTCCGCTTCGCCCTGGTGAGTATATGTTGAGGATTTGTGTTTTTTGTTTTTGGATTTCCACCGTGACAGAGACGATGAAGTTATTGTGTGTGTAGTGGTGTTTTGGTTTTAGGTTGGCGTGCTTTCTGATATATGTAGCGGCTTTGGTGCCCTTGTTGCTGGCTGTAAATAGGTAGAAAAGGGGGGATTCCGGTGGGTGGCCGTCTTTGTTGTTCCATGGTTCTTGTAACAAAAGAAAAAGTATGTTATGGTCCTGTTCTGCTTCCTCCACTACTGACTTTGTTGTAAGCTCGTTTTTCGCGCAGTTCAGTTGCTGTGCGATGGCCGTGGTTCTTTTGGTGTAACTCATTGGGTGTTATCCATGGCTGCATCTTCTTGAGGGGCGTCCTGGGCCGGGATGACAATGGGTATTGGTAGGGGGCTTGGGTTTGTATCTGGTCCGAGTTTGTTTGTGATGCGGACTTTGGTACGTTCTGGGCAGTTGAGGTCTGTTGCTTTATGGGGGGCCTTGCAATGAAAGCATCGGATGGGTGTGTGGATGCATCTGGTGCCTCCTGAGCATTCAGAGCATGGGTGTTCTTTTGTTTGGTGGTCTTTTGCACAGTGTCCGCATCTCCCGGTTTGGTGGGAGCATCTTTCCTGTCGGTGGCCGTATTCCAAGCATTTAGAGCATTGGGTTTCTGGGCTTGCTGGGAGGTAGTTGTCGATCTTGCATTGTCGGTCGAACAGTGTGAGGTATCTTAGTCCGAGCTTATCCTTTGTGTACTGTCCTGGGAGAGCGATGATCATTGATGAGTGTGTTTTCCCTATTCTGGCCTCGGGTCTGCTAAGCCATCTGGGGATTTGTGCCATTTCGAATGTGGTTCCGTAGTTGCTTCTGATTTCTGAGGCCATGACTTGTCCTGCTTCATAGCCGTCTCCAATTGTTGTGGGGATTCCGTGTATGATGAATTTGGACCATTTGGAGTTGACCCTGATGTCAACAAAGGGAACTTTGAGTTCTTTCAGGGCTGCTTCGATTTCTTGTTTGTATTCGAAGACTTTTGAGGCGGGTGTGGCGAACTTGGTTTCCAGCACAATATTGTTTTTTGAGGTCTTCCTGGCGGCAATAAGCTGGCAGTCCGGGTTTTCAATCTTAGAGTTGATTTTTGTCCTGATATCGGAAGGGGTGACCGTTGATTCCTTATTTATTTCTATGACAATCTCTCGGTTGATTTTGGTGATTTCTGGTTTGAATAGGGGATCCGCTCTGGGTTTGGGTTTCCTCTTGTTCGTGACGGTGGTGAATTCGGGGATGGCGTTTCCTGCTGCAATGGATGCATAAGATTTTGGTGCTGGTGGGGTTGGTGCCTCTTTCCCTTTTCTTTTTGCTTGTTGGGCATGGTTCAGGTTGTTGACAGGTGCGGTGGTAGGGGCGGTGGTGGAGGCAGTGACGGCGGCGATAGCTGCAGTTATTCCTTCATTGACTACTTTATCACTGGGTCTGGAGAGGTGGGTGAGTTGTTGTTGTAGGCGGTGAAGTTTCTCGGATGTTCTATCTTGGTTTTTTGTCATTTCGAACATTTGTTTGGCCAGGGTATCAATGGTGTGTCTGAGGGATTCATTTTGGACGGATAGAACTTCGATGGTGGCTTTCAAGTTCTTGTTGGTCTGTTCGGTTGTCTGGTTGAGGGGTTCAAGCGCTACGGTGAGGGCATTTCTAATTACCCATGAGATATAATTGAGGTCCATCCTGGCATGGGTTTCTTGGGGGACGATGCTAGGGTGGATATAGTCGTATTTTGGTGCGTAGGGTTCATTATATTGGGTGTGTTCAGCGAAGATAGAGAAGGGTTCGCCACTGAGTTGGGTTTGTTCATTCGTGGTGGATTGTGTTTGTTGGGTGGATTGAGTGTCGGGGAAGCGTGGGGGGGCTGGAGTTCCAGGTGGGGGGGCTCCTGCGAACCAAGAACTCAGGGAGGCTTGTTGGGACATCACTGATGTTCCGGATCGAGTTGGGTTAGGAAAAACTTCTGATAAAGTTCTCTTCCTGCCCGCGGAGTTTAGAGGGTTGGGTGGGTTTGGTGAGGCCAGTTTTGTTATTTTTGTTTTCGCTGCGGTCGCGAGGCTTAAGCGAGGGTTGAGGGGTATGGAGTTCACAACTCAGGAACTAGAGCGTGAATAACTTCGCGTACGAACAGATGTGCAATAAAATACCAATAGATTACGCGGTCTATTGACATACAGGATCGTGTTCGAGTAAAAGTTTTATCGAGAGTGCAGGCCAAAAGTTATTGTTGTTCGAAAGTTTTGGTGTTGCGGGGGTAAATACAAAGGTTCCGTGAAGAGAAAAGGAAAGGAAAGGAAACATGAAAAGACACGAGGCAACGCCCCCTTATATATCCAACCCCTAGTCCATTGATGACTAATACTCCACGTAACGGAAACCGAAAGAACATAACAGAAACCCCATTACCAATCATAGTTCAACTGCGCAATACTTCCTCTTCACGATCCAATCCATCACCCTAGCCAGAATATAATATTGCCGTTACACTATCTTCATATCATGGAACGGTCGATGTGGCGGAAGCACTGAAGCATCATACTCTTCAAACATATGGATATAACGGTGGAACTCCCTCGGTATTAGTTGTTCAATATCAATGGTAGATTTTTCAGTCGCTGCAACAATAGTTGTATGTTTTTCCAGTAGGGGAATCGATATGCCATGAACCGTAACTGCAGTTCCACTAAGCGAACAATGTTGACAGCAGTTTCGAGAGTCAAAAATAAGCAAATTTTCTTTGGGTCGAATCGTAACATCATGGCGTCGCATCCAAGGTATCCCTATCACAATCGGATAGTGTCCCAACTTTGTCACAAAACATGACGCAGTCTCTCGATGGCCATGAATATCTAGCGAAACATCGACAATGTGGGTAATTTTTCCTGACTTGATAGGTCTGCCGTCTATAACGTCTACGTAGCGGGGTATCTTAAGTGGTGTCATGGTGAGATTATTGTGGCGTGCAAAAGATTCATCGATGAAAGCATATCCTGATGCTCCGGTATCAATAAGGGCGTAGGTGGGTACGAAAGTACTTTTATTCTGTGAGATCGAACAAGTTACTACAAATTGGTTCCCATCCATTTCCTCCTCTGATACTGAAAAACCAGAAACACACATTCTAGGAAAATCCTTAAATAGTCCCTGGGCTAAGCCACTTAGTGCAGGGACAAATCTTTTGCCGACTCGTTATCACTCCTATCGTTTTCCTCCATTCTCAATGCCGCTCCCTTCATCACCAGTCTCCTTGGTTGATTTCCAGTTGCCCTCGCTTGGGGACAATCTCTAACCATGTGTCCGACACCTCAGCAATAGAAGCATCGACCCTCAGCTAAGCGGGCGTTTCTTTCGGTAGGGGTGGGGCGACGACGACTCCCAGACAAATCCATCGGTGCATAACCTCCCAGGCGGAACGAGGGATGGTTCTCAGTGGTAGGTGCATTGGTAACTGGGGCGGTAGTACAAGGAGCAGGGGCAGGATTCGCTGGTGGGGGACGAGGGGCTGGAGAAGCAGTAGCATTCCAAGGCTTTTTACTTCCTCACTTAGCTTCTGCCGCTCGACGGCGATTATAGAACCGTTGCAGGAGCATTGCACATGCGTCTACCGTCGCAGGAGTTTCATGATGTATCATTGATTCGTCGAGTTCCACATTAATACCTTCCATTAGAGCCTCAATCCGAGAGACTTCATCCATCCCCGACTCGGCAGCATACCTTTGAAATTCGGCGAAATAATCAGCAAAAGTTCGATTTCGTTGGTGGATGTTCCTAAGATTCCTTCTAGCTATGCGCATTCGATCAGAGTCCCCAAAAGCAGTATCCAAGATTTCATAGAACCGTAGCATGGAAGGCAAAGCGATGCCTTCTTCTCCGACATATTGTAAAAACTGATTAGCGGCGACACCCTCCAGTCGACTGAATGCATAAGATAGTTTAGATTGTAGTGTGGGGAAGCGGTCGGCATTTCCCAATAGCTTGATCCTCATCTGTTGCTTAAATAAGTGTAATCTTTCTCGATCGCGATCTCCTCTAAACACCTTAGGATCTGGAAGCTTCTCTGACCGCTGAGTAGTAGCCGTGATGGGTGTTACTGGAGGCATAGGTGGGGCATCATCACCACCAATTGGTTCTTCATGAGGGGCAACTACTTCAACAGCGACCCGTTGAGTTCGAGCAGGGGCAAGATCTCGCTCGAACATTTCACTTGCATTTCCAGCCTCCCTCTCCACCTCCTGTAAGTCCGTTGCATACCGAGCAAGACCGTGTTGGGCCCGTTGAAGGAGTGCATAAGCTTCTATTCCGACATTATTATCGACCTGTGGGTGTTCTTGAAAGAAGGTTTGAAGGGCGTCGCTTAGTTGCTGATAATCAACAGGGACGTGTTCCGACATTGTAGACTATAGTATTGTATTGGTTGGCGATAAAGGACGCAACCAAGTGTAACGGGGGTCTATGGGCGTAGGGACTATGGTGCCAAGGAATACAACCGAGGCAAGGACGTAGCAGTAAGTGGTTTTGGCTATGGACTATGGGACGGCTCTACTCGGTATGACAAACCGGTTGAACCCTATGACGAGATTTGGAACAAACGTAGTATTCGTGGAGTAAATACAGGTGGTTGCGTGAAGAGAAAAAGAAAAGAAGGAAAACATGAAAAGGCACGAGACAACACCCCCTTTTATATCCAACTCCTAGTCCATTGATGACTAATGCCTCGCGTAATAGAAACCAAAAGAACATAACAGAAACCCCATTACAAATCCTATTCTAACTGCGCAATACCTCCTCTTCATAATCCAATCTGTCGTCTTAGCCTAGCCATACTATTGCCATTACAAGAACACTGATGGATAACATCCCAGGACCACCCACCTGGGAAAACTGGCTCTTCACGAACCTCAACGTAAACCTTATACTACAATTTGCAGCCAAAACAAACCTACTTGACTGGTACGAGATGGATGAGGAGGACCCGGAGGATTAACTCGGCTTTTCTATTTTTCCGTTCTCGTTTCTTTTCCATATCCGACCTTCGTATTCCATTGTTCGTTTTCCTTTTCGCCTTTGTCGTTGTTGTCTTTTCTTTTTCCTTTTGTCTCTTTTGGCGGAGCTCGTTGGCGTCCGATAAGTCTTGTACTTCGAAGCAATATAAATTATCTTTCTATCTATCTTGTATTTACTCCACGAATACTGCTTTTGTCTTACGTCTCGCCATAGGGTTCAACTGGTTTGTCATACCAGGTATAGCCGCCCCATAGTCCATAGTCTTGAATATCTATTGCTACGTCTTCACCTCGGTTGTATTCCTTGGCACTACAGTCCCTACGCCCATAGACCCCCGTTACAATTTGCTAGCGAGGACAAGGCTTGTACTAGTAACGGAGCCATTTCAACTGTCTGGTGTACGAGTACACACAGTGCCTGGTTACAAGCTGAGAGTTATTGTTAGAAGCCAGTTGCACAGTGACATGCAAGTACCGGCAGTTGTGGTTAGCTAACAGCTGTCAGAGTAACCACATTCTGAGTGCTAGGAAGAGGATCTATTCATGGGAGCAATGACTGACGAGTCTATACCTCGCCAATGATTAGAAGGCCAGCCAGAGTGAAGCTCTGAGTGCTCGGCAATCCTCTACATCCTCCGAGCATGATAAGTCCGCCAGTAGTGGCAGGGACTATGCATGGGAAAGTCTACAATAAGCGAAGAGCTCTACAGCAATTACTAAGCTTACGCCTGAACAGCATCTTATTCATCCAAGTCCCGGTTGTGCGACAACCAAAACTGCAGTTGTTATAAAGGCTTTGACTAAGGGTGGTTGCCTTCGGAATTGGAAGCACCCGCTAATGTTTAGAGAGAAGCGGAGTGGCAGTGGTATTGCTTTCCTTCCGCTAGAAGGCATCACCAGAACTTGATAAGAAAGTAGGAGTAGTGGAACGGAATCCTTTGGAGTATAAGTACTCAGGATCTTTCCCAGCAACTACCTGATTCCTCAGTCTTCATCAGGGTTATGAAGAATTTTCTACTCGGTAACAAAGCCTTTAAAGATTATTGAGTCTAAATGATAAACCTTTGAATAATATAAACCTGATTTCTATCTTGCACGGCCAAATCTTTCTATCGAATTCTAGGGATACGTGGAAAGACTGTCCTCGTTACAGGGCTAATGCCAGGACTTAGGCAGATTCGCTATGGTGGGTCACATTCTGGGAGGCAGTGGGGCTTCAAGAGGTGAGGTGTCATATTTGGGATGCCTACTAGGCGTTAAAAAGGGAGGGGTCATATTTTGGACTTCTAATAGGCGTTAAAAGATGACCTATCACATTTTCAATACTTACTAGGTGCCAAAAGACGATGTGTCATATTTCGTGGTAGCGGGACGAGGCATTAGTTGTAGTAGATGAAGTTTTGGGCGCGGAAGACGAATTTGAACATCTGGGTGTGCAGATTTGTACTGGCGAAACCCGTTTTTTGCTGATATAAAAATACCCGTCAGAAATCCCCACTGCTTGCAACAGCTAAAGACCTGAGTCCACCGCAAATCTTGTCGTTATGCCTCATTTTCTAAATTGAATATAAATTGTTGCTTGCCCACTTGTATAAAATCTATACGTGACTAGATCCAGTCAAGTTCACAGCCTTATTTCAATAAATCAAATTGTATATCAATAGATCGATAGTATTATTGAGAAACTACCTATCGTTTCTAGCCGAAGTCATCTCGGGTACCAAATGAACGGTGCCAAAAATGCTTTTTATATTTACTACCCATATATCTTCAAGTGAGTTAGAGCAATTGGATACCTTTAACAGCTCATTGTCCACTTTGTATTTCCATCAGCAAGCTTAACAATTTCTGTAAAGTATCTCTTGAATCTCCAGAGAATCAAAATCCGTTTTGATGTCTCAGGAGCACTTTAGAAGACCCAGGAGACTGTTGGGAAACTCATGTGTTATAGGAACTACGGAACACTGTTCTACACGTTTAGAACAATGAGGAATACGAGTGATGAGTTGTGATGCGGGAACGGTCGGGTAACGGAAAGACAAGTATAGAAAGCTATCGGGTAGTGTGGGTGCACGCAGTGTTAACACACTAGTATTGTACTATTGTGACGGCACGCTTACTATTGAGTGTCTTACTCAAAATAGAATAGGAAGCGGGGCTTACGGCTGCAGGCTATTCTACTTAGGGAAGTAGCTCTAGGATAATAGTATGATACAACTCGATGACTGGCAATTGCAAGGTTCATGGTTACGTGTCGGAATTAAATTGGAGGTCGGAGCTATTCAGGGGCGCTTTTCTATCTGGGTTATCTTCGGGAGTCTTATTTTATTTTATTATCGTTGTATCAGTTAGTATTAGAAAGCGGGCCTTGGCATAGGTTTCAACATGTATAAATAGGGCAGGATTCTGCGACGACTTGAGGGGATCATTAACCATCAAATCAAGGGAATCCGGTTTACAATATTACAAGTTTAAAAGCTACAGAACTATCGCTTAGCATTGGCAGTTCCCCAAACATCATGAATATGTGCAATCTTGCTGATGTCCATTGAAGTTTAGCTTCGATCGTTGTATCGCAGGCAAAAGTCTGAGCCACGTACGTCCCGGGTCCCTGAGCGTAAAGATCGCAAGCAGACTTGTTGGACATAAGCCCTGCAAAGCCTCCATGCCAGCCGGCTTTTGACGAAACTATACCCAGTCATTCTGAGCATCCCGCGCATCTGTAACCCAACGTTCCAATCGTAAAAAGTGTGTGAATTATCTTCTCGTCGCCCTCGGCGTGCAAAAGGACTGGTGCATTGAGTTTCTTGAATGTGTTTACCCATCACTTATCGAGGTCTTCGGGGGTCTCTTCGGACCCAATATGGAGCTCCATCCTGAAATACCGCTAGATGTAATTCGCTAGTCTTATCTTAGTAACAGGGATATTTATACCCTGTACGTTTGTCAACTTGACCGGGCGTTTGACCCACTTCTTGCCCAATATCCTGTCGCTTGTCAAATAGACTGGTGACAAAATACCATGCGCTTGAAACACCTGGTAATCATGAGGATCTCTAAAGTCCGGTCTTGTGGCATGTATTCTCCTTTTGAGATGTGGCTGTAAGACGTCGAGATTACCAATGAGCTCAGATGTCGAAAACCTGTTTTGGACAATTTGCAGAAGATTTACTAGTAGCTCACAAATGGAAAAAGTATGATCACAGTTAAACATCCGATGTACTTCCATAGCAGGATCGACGCGATTGCTCCAACGATATGGTATTGTAATCTGATACCTGTGGGCTGGTTTACAAGACGCCGTCGAATAGTTCAGAATATTGCCGTATTGACTAATTTGCTCTGCGAAATGGCACATGAGGTATATTTTGAGGAAGTTGAAGTGGGATTCTGCTTGCAAGATTTTGTCAGTTTCTGCTTGGGGATTTAACCCTTGGTTTGCGACTACCCTTCGTCTTTAGCCTAAAAAGTCGTATAGGCCTGCTAACTCAATGTGGTATTCCCCGCGTAATTCTCTACATCATTCCGACAATAGTCTTTTGGTCTCTCTTGTTGGACGATATTTCCTGAAGATATCCTTTATCTTGTAGAAAACCTTTAAGTAACTATCCAACATATCTATCATCAGTTCGTTATGAAAACAATACTAGAGGACTAGTGCCGAATGGACCAATACCCAAACACATTGGAAGACTTTCTTGAATGACTCTGTCTGGGCAGATGATGGATTCCTGAGGACAGACGCCAAAGCTGGTAAGATTATCTTCTGAACATTACAAATCTCATTAGTACCTTGCTTTTGACTGACTGCTTGATGAAGCTTCATCGGTAGAGTAAATCCAGGGTAAGGTAGCATGCGCATCCATATGACATTGAGTTCATCCAAATGACAATATTCCTTCAGGAAGTCCTCCAGCCACTCCATAAGATGTTTCAGGATTCCTAAGTATACCACGTGCAGCATGTCTGGCTTATGGAGGTCGTAGGCTTGTACGAAAAGGAGATTCCAGAAAGGCTTGCATCAGCAAGATTGTACATATTCATGAGTCTCCCAACAGTCTCCTGGGTCTCCTGAGGTTCTCCTGAGACCTCAAAACGGATTTTAATTCTCTGGAGACACAGGAGACACTTTACAGAGTTTGTTGAGCTTGCTGAGGTGTACAGAGGGGTGATTCCAGAAAGTGTTGTACAAAGGCCATAAACCAAGAGAATCGAGCCACTTGGTCAGGGTCTTCAGCTCCCCCCTTTCATCTCGCGTCAGATTCTCCAGTACCTTCAGCGCTCTGTACTGATGATATATTTTCTTGTATTCGTCCTGATCACAAGGGTAGGTCTTGAACGGTTCGGCTTCGTATTTGCCCAGTCTATTGACGGGTATCTCGCATTTGGGTCACAAATTGAACTGGGTATTCAGAATATTGCAGCTCTCCATGTGATCCGAAAGCCACGCCGTTAGAATTGGCCAACAACATCTCTCGTACCCGTCTGAGCAGCCCATTAAGATGCCGAGCTTTTGGTCAAAGTGCAGCAGAGCATCAGCAAGTTTAACAATTTCTGTAAACTGTCACCTGTGTCTCCAGAAAATCAAAATACGTTTTGATGTTTCAGGAGAACCTCAAGAGAGCCGGGAGACTGTTGGAAGACTCATGAATATGTACAATCTTGCTGATGAGGCTCCAGTATAACTGACATGAATCTCCTCAGCGTCTCCGACGCCCAGGACTGGAGTCTCCCCTTCGACGTCGCGTCGCCAATTATTTTAATAGGTATTCGTAATAGTGCGAGAAGCAAATGCGCCTTGATCGATGGTTTGGATCGTACCTTTCCAAGTATATTGCCTATCGTCATATATATCGGTTAGGTCTTCTTGTCTCCAGGGAGGTTTGTCAGGTGTGTGACGTCGAAGGTGCAGATAATCGGGACAATCGTGGCCCCGGTAGGATGTCTTTCCTAAATTCTCCATCACCAGTTGGCTCTATGCATCTCGGAATAAAGTTGATATCTGTCCGCGTCCAAAATCTTCTCTGGCCGATAAATCATGCCTTACTTGTAGCAACATTGACCCAAGAGATACGTCATGGATTCGACCGGATTCCTGTAGTATAAGTCGATCGTTCCCCCAAAGCTGACCCCCAAGATCCCGTATTGAAAGTTGAGTAGGGAGCTGATCATTTTGTCGAGTTGTTTATGGAAGGTGTAAGAGGATGCAAAGGGACGTCTGTCCTTTATCATTTTGTGCAACCACTGATTGAAGTAGATCAACTTTCCCTCGATACAGAAATGAGACAATCTCCATTCCACCGCGTTCTTAAACGTCGCCCAAAGCCTTCAATTCTCTTTCATATATTCCCAATAGCCCTGTACCAGCCCTAGTCTTTGTCCACTATTGGGTAAGTATGTTGTTGTCCTTTAATTATTGTCAAATTGCCCTACTGTCGGCGGGCCAGTCATCGCTATGCCGTTATCGTCATAATCAGCATCAAAGTTGGATTCCACCCAGGAGTTAGCTTCTGAGTTGGTATGGTCGTCAGAGCTGTCAATTAACATAGTAAGCGTACCAGGTCCAGCATCTGGCAATGTAGTTTCGTCCTCCTGGTCTTTGTCCTCACGTGCTTCATCACCACTATGAACCCATTAAATATGTCTCGCAAGATTCCGACCATCATGGTAATACCATGGGCAGAAGGGGCATGCTATAAATACCATCTGGTCTTTTGATCGTCATCTGTCTATTTTAGTTTGTGGTTTGTTTCATTTTCGCATTCAATGGCATCGGAATTGAAGGTGTTAATACCATTTGAATTCTGATGGAGTAAAATGACGACCATCGCACAGACGGATGATTGTTTCCCTGGAGTTGTTAGCCACGCGACAAAATTTGCCAAGCAAATACAACCAGATGTCATTTATCACAATGTTGATTCTCCCAATATCGATTCTCACAACGTCGTTTGAGCTCACCATCGACAGTTGCAAACCTCTATTAAAGCACTCGTTTTGATTCATTCATTAACCTAATCTGCCAAGGATGAGCTTTTGTTTGTCGTCCTCTGCCTTGTGTATATGGTTAGGCGTTATAAGTTGCCAATTCCAACATACCATCACGATGGTAATTCGCATAATCTTTGTTCTATATAAGGATCTAAGTACCCCATTATTTCCCCAGAATCTATCTTCCTGAATGAATCTACCAACGGTCAACCGTCTTTTGACCACCTTCCTAACACAACTGACTACTATGTTGGCAACTCAGTCAGTTAAGAACAAGTCAGCATTAGCATAAGCAGGAAGGGCATCTACGAAGAAAAGAAAGAAAGCTGCCGATAACGAGGGCCCATAGGTTTGTAAATCAGCAGAGCAGTGTGCATAGCAGAGGTAAGATTTTTATCAAGTCCTATATCTCTTACCTTAGGACGCCCGTTAGGGGTATGCAAAACAGAGCAGATTTACTGGCACTGAGGTTAAGTCCTTGCCCGGCATTACACCAGGCCATCAGCAAGATTGTACATATTAATGAGTCTCCCAACAGTCTCCCGGGTATCCTGAGATTCTCCTGAGACATCAAAACGGCTTTTGATTCTCTGAAGACACAGGACACACTTTACAAAAATTGTTAAGCTTGCTGATGGGCCCAATGAAGGGACGTGTTCGAAGCTGTGCACGACTATTTTGTCGAGAATGCGATTGCCAACAGAACTATGGCAAGAGACAAGTAATGAGACGAGATCGTGAAACTCCTGCTCAATTATCCACCTTGGAAAAAATTCAGACGCCTACTTCAATAGCTGGAGGAAGATTGCACCTTACAAGAGTCTTTGGTCAAAGTCTGTGTGAGCAGTACACTACAGGTCTTGTCAAACGTAAGTCTGCTAAGGAAAGAGAGAAGTTCTCTGAAGTATTTAAAGAGAATGAGTGTGTGGCGAAATTAACTAAGGTGAAAGCAGCGAAGAAGGAGACCAAGGAGAAGGCGACCGACCCAAAAGGCAAGGGCAAGCAGCAAGAGATAACGCCAACTCACAGTTCGACAAAGAGGAGCAAGCAGACCTAGGAGCATCTGCGAGATGACGAGGACAGGGATTATCTTCACATTGACGAATTTGCCTCATCGGAAGACAAAGCGGAGAAGCCGAGGGACAAGGTAGACATCAGAGATGAGACGGATGATGAATAGACATCCGAGGAAGCTGACTGCCCTTCTCGGAGAAGACCCAGAAAATTGAAATGATATCATATCTTCCTCATTGACCTGTTGGTATTTTTCATTGTTTCCACTCTAGATATCGCTTTGAGCGGACCGGAAAGGAGAAGTTGAGACTATGTTAGACCCCATGAAAAATGCTTAATTGGACTCCAAGAACATTTGGTGGGCATTTTTACCTGACGTTTAGTTCACTTCCCGGTCCGTATCTATTGGAGGTCGTGAGGATAGTCAGGGGGGTACAATTAGACACTGCAATCCACGGTGGTACTTCTGACTTACCACAACCCACGATACACTATTGGTCGTGTATTTTGTCCTCGACGAGGAGTTTTTCAAGACCACCTCGCGTCAATACCATGTTTACTGACGTTACATGAACAGGTCATCTTCCTACAGTCGGACAAAAATATCAGAGTATGGCTCAATGCTTGTAGACTTGCACCATGACTGAGACAATTGGTAGTTTATAATGCGGGTGATAAATATGACAGGCAGACTTCACCACCACTGTCATTCACCTACTTTCACAGTGACTGGAAGGTGCTGATAGATAATCAGTTACGGATTGACTGAAGAGCGTCGAACATCAAAGCTGAGAAAACAGGAACTCGTTGGAGGAAACCGACGAAGAGGAAGAGAAGTGAGAGTGTGGAGGTGACTGACAATGCTGATGATGATGATGACGACAACGTCGACGACAACGATGACAAGGAAGGAGTGGTTAAAGGTGGAGGGTCGAGTTCCTGTAAAAAGCTCAGAGGAGAGAACGTCAGAGAGTGTAGCTCGAGCAAGGCAGGTCCGAAAGACTATACAGGGGACAGCTCGAGCAAGGGGGCCCGGAAAGATGACAATGATGGCAATTATGATAACGGCGACAATGACGAAGTGCACGAGGAGGAAGATGATAAGGAGGACGAGCAAGAAGAATAGGAGAAGGAGGAGGAGGACGCCCTAAGAACAAAGAAGACAAAAACACCAGAGCCTAAAATGCTGGCCAAGGTGCTGCCATCAAAGAAAACTGGCTCGAAGACTATGGCCAAAACACCTACTCAGACTACTTCTGCCCAGTGAAGAGGGGACCGGGAAAGGTCGAGAGCATAAGTTGGACTAAACCCCGTACTAGTAGTATAGTTTTTCCTAATCTGGTCAATACGATAGTCCCCATTTGTTCGATGAGCCTGCTGAGATCCCGCCTTATGAGAGTGAGCCAGAGGAAGAGCAAGGGGACATGATATCAGAGTACGAAAGCTGGGCCACTAGTTCACAAGCTGACAGTGCTCCAGAGTCTGAACGATGAGTAGCGATGAGCCTGCCGGGGAAGGTAGCTATATTGATGATGGCCCTAATGGGTGTATTCCTGCCGTTGTGCATGGGAATGAGTCAATCGATATGGAGGTAGGTAACCTTACCGATACATGCGTCAGTTCGTTTGAAGTGGCTAAACTCCAAACAATTCCCCGTCTTTCCCAGTTCCCCCACCCCCAAATTACCCCTGCTCCCACTAATATCAACCTCCCAGACCTCCCTGCGAAGCGCTCAACTTCAGTCTCTGATCCTGCGACTCGAAATTAACTTCGGTTCGAGTAGCGCTGGTTGATAGTAGGTTATGTGCTCCAGTCAGCTGCTCGTGAGTTTTCTGACCCTACTCGCAATCTTTAGCATTTGACGGTTGCGGTTCTCGTCTTTTTGTAGGCCAATTTTTATGCTGCTATTTTTTAGGCCCTTTGGAGGTTGTTGTTATATGTTTGGTCTATCTGTTTTGCGTGATTTGACAGTCGTCCTGGTAATCTTTTGGGATTAGCCTTATCTATTTTGGGTCTTTTGGGGCTGAGTTTTATCTCATTCAGATTGTTTGATGGGGGTCCTTGTGGTTTAGGGGTAGTGATATCTGTTAAGGTTTTTTGGCCCAGGACGTGAAGTGAGTTAGGTCTTTCGACGCCAGTTAAAATAATTATAAATTTATCTGATCATTGATAGTATTCTGTTATTAGGAGTGTCATTCGACCGAATACAATACCCAAAGCTTAAACAAGATTCACAGTGATTAGTATATTGAGCAAAAAGACATAGCCAACGCCAAGCAAGTACTTAGTCATCTGACAATCCAAGTCACGTCCGATCTCCTCAATCCAATTTGAAGGCGAGTATACAATTTCTGTTGCTCACTTAGTCTATGACAACTCTAGTAAATGGACTGTATCGATGGAATA
Organism: Morchella importuna; assembly: GCF_003444635.1. Taxonomy (NCBI): domain Eukaryota; kingdom Fungi; phylum Ascomycota; class Pezizomycetes; order Pezizales; family Morchellaceae; genus Morchella; species Morchella importuna. Next base: position 607,636 of record NW_025763427.1, on the reverse strand, counting down.
TGATATGCCTCCCGGTAGAGGTGAGACGACCGTTTGATTGGCTGTATATGTAATGGGGACAACCTTTCCACCTATCGCTAGAGTCCGATAGAAAGATGGGGCCGTGCAAGATAGAAATCAGGTTTAGATTATTCAAAGATTTATCAAAGAATTTATCACTAGAACTCAATAATCTGTAAGGGCTCTGCTACCGAGTAGAAAATACTTGATATTTTGAAGAAGACTGGAGAAGTCGGATAGTTAGGCAGGAAGGAACCTGAGTACTTATACTCCAAAGGATTGCGTTCTCTGCTCCTACTTCCTTACTAAGTTCCAGTGATGCCCTCTAGTAGAAAGGAAGCAATTCCACCGCTACCCAGCTTCTCTCTAAGCGTTAGCGAGTGCTTCCAGTTCCGAAGGCAACCACCCTTAATCTAAGCCTTTGTAACACCCGTAGTCTTGGTTGTAACACAACCGTGACCCGCATGAATGAGCTACTGCTTAGGCGTAAGCTTAATTATTGCTGTAGAGCTCATCGCTTATTGTAGACTTTCCCAAGCATAGTCCTTGCCACTACCGGCGGACTTATCATGCTCAAAGGATGTAGAGGATCGCCGAGCACTCAGAGCTTCACTCTGGCTGGCCTTCTAATCATTGACGAGGCATAGATTCGTCAGTCATTACTCACATGAATAGATCCTCTTCCTAGCGCTCAGAATGTAGTTTCTCTGACAGCTGGTAGCTAACCACACTGCCGGTACTTGCATGTTACTGTGCAGCTGGCTTCTAACAATAACTCTCAGCATGTAAATGGGCCCTGTGTGTACTCATACACTAGATAGTTGAAATGGACTCGTTACAGAGATGCAGGTTTGTAAAGAGCTCATGAATGCTTACTGAGCCTTTTCGAACAGAGGTTAAGAACACTCTGCTACAGGTGTCAACAGTGATACCAGTAATTTGCCCATCAGATGGAACGCACCTAACGAATTTCAGTGTTGACAAGAAAACCTGGCCTGTTTACTTAACAATTGGAAATATCACTTCAGAAATACGCATGAAACCGTACAGTTTTGGATTCATGCTTCTGGCTCTTTTACCGGTTCTACGGAAATTGAGAGTACGTGCAAAAGAACAACGTCGAGAGAAACAGATGGCCCTTCACTGGCACAAAGTTTTGAGAGAGGTTTTGGAAAGTCTTCGGGGCCCTGCACAAAACGGTAAGTTTATAGCGTATACTGATAGCTATGATTGCCCGTGTTTTCCTATACTATGTGCCTGGTTTGCTGATCAGCCAGAACATCCCTCGCTACAAAATATCAACAATCATGACTGCCCAATATATTAGGTTGATTTCAAAGGCTTTGGAAGCCTTCACGAAAGCCCGCGACGGATTCAGGAGCGATATGTTGAGATCGTAAAGGAATCTGAGGATAATAGATTTAACGCAGCACTTGTATGATACCTTGTATTAAAGTCTTTAAAGACCATCTATAATGCCTTTTGGGCCTTGCCGGGGACCAGTTCCTATAAACCCCACAAGCCCGACATACAACACAATATTTACCTGGGGCCATTGAAACACATAATGGAGTGGATTCAGGAGTTTCTTAAAAAAACGCAATCTAATAGAGGAGTTTGATCGAGCTTGGTCCTCCATCGGGCCTTATCTAGGGCTTGCTGTACCCAACAAAGCGCATCGAGCAACTACAAAATGGCAGGTTTAAGAAATGCGACATCTTGGCTGGATAGTTTTGGGAGCCTTTACGATGGCTTTACAAGTCCCTCCAATGGCGGTATGAAAAGACTTTAGTAGAGCTTCGCGGTGTGTACGAGCGTTGATTGACTTCCACCTCATGGCACAGTATACAACTCATACAAAGCAGACTCTAGAGTGTCTGCAAAGCTATCTCGAAAACTTCCACCAATATAAAGATGTATTTCTCGAATTCCGGGCCTATAAACGAACGAGGAAGGATGCCAAGGATCGAACAAAAGTACTGCAAGGCCCCGGAAGCCTTGGGAGAGGCCTAGAAGAGGTTCAAGAGATTCGGGAGGGGTCTTATTTTAATTTCATTAAAATGCATCTACTATCACACTTTAGAGAGCATGTGGAGCGATTCGGAAATATACCGGTGTTTTCAAGGGATGTCAGTGAGTTGGCTCATCAGCAGCAAATTAAGATGGCCTACACTGTTTCGAATAAGGTAGATGCAACGGTTCAGATTCTTGATTACCATCCAAAGCGTATGGTGATAGAGATGAGAGTGTTGAATTTGAAAGATATTGTTTTCTCCCTACCCGAGCATTATGGGGTTAAGACGTAAATTCGTCTTTTGGCATTTCCACACTGGTATCTTTGGCCCGGTCAATGGCTTTAGCTAGCAGGTTTTGCTGCCAGAATGAGGTCACTCGGCAAAAGGTACATCGACTAGGACATGTTTTCCGCGCGACTGTCACATATATTCGTCTGTCTATCTAATTCTATGTACATCATGATATTTGCTAGCGCTCCCCCTACCTCCGCGCGCTCTGCATGCCTGCCTACCTCCATGCACTGCCTGCCTGCCTACCTCCATGCACTGCCTGCCTGCCTACCTCCGCGCGCTGTCTGCCTACCCCGCACCTGCCTGACCACCTCCGTACCACCTGCTCACCCCCGTGTCCAACTGCCTACTCACGCACCTGTCTGCTTACCTACCTATTAGGAGTTTAATTGACATTGATTTCGTGCACCGTCAGTTGTCGATTTGAGCGTAGATTTGATGCTGATTTAGGTATCGACTTGGTGCAATGAGTCGATGTTTTGGTGTCGTTTTGGGTGTCAATTTGGACGTCAATTTGCTGCGAATTTGATGCAATCTGGTGTCAATTTGGGTGTCGATTTGCTGCTATTTAGCAGTCTGTAGCAGTGTCAGTACAGGCGTCAAAATACAGGTAGGTAATTACGTATCCAGGCATTGCTGCAGGTAGGAGGTAGGTGTCACTGCTGGTAGGAGGTAGGTGTCGACGTAGGAATCGCTGCAGGTAGGAGGTAGGTGTCGAGGTAGGCATCCCTGCAAGTAGGGGGTAGGCTTCTCTGCTGGTAGGAGGTAGGCTTCGCTGCTGGTAGGAGGTAGGCTTCACTGCTGTTGGGAGGTAGGCATCGATGCAGGTGGGAGTTGGATGTCAAGGTAGGTGTTGAGGTAGGTGTCGAGAGGAAGGTAGGCAGATAGGCAGAAAGACAGCAGGTAGGTGTAACGGCAATATTATATTCTGGCTAGGGTGATGGATTGGATCGTGAAGAGGAAGTATTGCGCAGTTGAACTCTGATTGGTAATGGGGTTTCTGTTATGTTCTTTCGGTTTCCGTTACGCGGAGTATTAGTCATCAATGGACTAGGGGTTGGATATATAAGGGGGCGTTGCCTCGTGTCTTTTCATGTTTCCTTTCCTTTCCTTTTCTCTTCACGGAACCTTTGTATTTACTCCACGAATACTACGTTTGTTCTACGTCTCATCATAGGGTTCGACTGGTTTGTCATACCAGGTAGAACCATCCCATAGTCCATAGCCAAGAATACCTATTGCTACGTCTTTGCCTCGGTTGTATTCCTTGGCACTATAGTCCCTACGCCCATAGTCCCCCGTTACACTAAGGTTCCGTCCTCTATCGCCAACTAATACAACACAATAGCCTACGATGTCGGGACACGCCCCTATTGATTATCAACAGCTAAGCGAAGCCCTCCAAATCTTTTTCCAAGAACATCCGGAGGTAGACAACAATGTCGGTATAGAAGCTTATGCACTTCTCCAACGTGCCCAACATGGGCTTGCTCAGTATGCAACGGATCTACAGGAAGTAGAGAGGGAGGCTGGAAATGCAAGGGAGATGTTTGAACGAGACCTTGCTACTGCTCGAACTCAACGGGTTGCTATTGAGGTAGTTGCCCCTGATGAAGAACCGATTGGTGGTGATGATGCCCCACCTGCACCTCCAATACCACCTGTTGTGACTACTACCCAACGGTCGGAGAAGCTCCCAGATCCTGAGGTGTTTAGGGGAGACCGCGATCGAGAGAGATTACACCTATTCAAACAACAGATGAGGATTAAGCTATTGGGAAATGCCGACCGCTTTCCCACACTACAGTCCAAGTTATCCTATGCATTTAGTCGATTGGAGGGTGTTGCCGCTAATCAGTTTTTGCAATACGTCGGAGAAGAAGGCATTGCTTTGCCTTCCATGTTGCGGTTCTATGAAATTCTAGATACTGCATTCGGGGACCCTGATCGAATGCGTACGGCTAGGAGGAATCTTAGGAACATCCGCCAACAAAATCGAACCTTTGCCGATTATTTCGCCGAATTTCAACGATATGCTGCTGAGTCAGGGATGGATGAAGTTTCTCGGATTGAGGCTTTGATGGAAGGTATCAATGCGGAACTCGACGAATCGATGATACACCATGAGACTCCTGCGACAGTAGATGCCTGTGCGACACCCTTGCAACGGTTAGATAATCGACGACGAGCGGCAGAAGCTAAGCGAGGAAGTAAAAAGCCTTGGAACGCTACTGCTGCTCCGACCTCTTGGCCCCCACCAGCGAACCCTGCTCCTGCTCCCCGTGCTACCGCCCCAGCTGTCAATGTACCTACTCCTGAGAATCATCCCTCGTTCCGCCCGGGAGGTGATGTACCGATGGATTTGTCTGGTGGACGTCGTAGCCCCACCCCTACTGAGAGAAATGCCCGCTTAGCTGAGGGCCGATGCTTCTATTGCGGAGGAGTTGGACACATGGTTAGAGATTGCCCCCAAGCAAGGGCAACTGGAAATCAACCGAGAAGACCGGTGATGAGAGGAGCAGCATTGAGGGTAGAGGAAAATGATGGAAGTGATAACGAGTCGGCAAAAGATTTGTCCCTGCACTAAGTGGTTTAGCCCAGGGACCATTTAAGGATTTTTCTGAAATGCATATTTCTGGTTTTTCGGTATCAGAGGAGGAAATGGATGGGAACCAATTTGTAGTAACTTGTTCGATCTCACAGAATAAAAATACTTTCGTACCCACCTACGCCCTTATTGATACCGGAGCATCAGGATATGCTTTCATCGATGAATCTTTTGCACGCCACAATAATCTCACCATGACACCACTTAAGATACCCCGCTACGTAGACGTTATAGACGGCAGACCTATCAAGTCAGGAAAAATTACCCACATTGTCGATGTTTCGCTAGATATTCATGGCCATCGAGAGACTACGTCATGTTTTGTAACAAAGTTGGGACATTATCCAATTGTGATGGGGATACCTTGGATGCGACGCCATGATGTTACGATTCGACCTAAGGAAAATTTGCTTATTTTTGACTCTCGAAGTTGCTGTCAACATTGTTCGCTTAGTGGAACTGTCATTACGGTTCATGGCATATCGATTCCTCTACCGGAAACTCATACCATCACCGTTTCGGCGACCGAAAAACCTACCATCGATATTGAACAACTGATACCAAAAGAGTTCCATCGCTATATCCACATGTTTGAAGCATACGATGCTTCAATCCTTCCACCACATCGACCGTTCCATGATATGAAGATAATATTGGAAGAAGGCAACAAACCACCATGGGGACCAATATATGCTCTATCTCAAACTGAGTTAAAGGCACTCTGGGACTACCTTCAGGAAAATTTACCTAAGGGAATCATCCGCCATAGCGAATCCCCAGCGGGAGCACCCATACTATTTGTCAAGAAAGCCGATGGAACCCTTCGTTTATGTGTCGACTATCGGGGCCTTAATGCGATTACGATTAAAAACCGTTATCCATTGCCATTATTGAAGGAAACCCTGGCCAAATTGTCGAGAGCAAAATATTATACCAAGTTGGATTTACGCTGGGGATATAATCAGATTAGAATAGCGGAGGGCGATGAATGGAAAACGGCATTCCGGACTCGATATGGGCATTTTGAATATACGGTAATGCCCTTTGGATTAGCGAATGCTCCGGCTACATTCCAACATTGGATCAATGATATTCTACGCCCCTATCTCGATCAATTTGTGACAGCCTATTTAGATGATATTCTCATCTATTCTGAATCCCTCACAGAGCACAAGGATCATATTCAAAAGATTTTAAAGGTACTTGATGAAAATCACGTTCATCTCAAACCCGAGAAATGCGAATTTATAGTTCAAGAAACAAAATACCTTGGCTTAATCCTTACCCCGAATGGCAATAGAATGGATCCGAAGAAAGTTATTGATGTTTTAGAATGGTCTACACCAACGAATCTCCATGATGTTCAAGTATTTTTGGGATTTGCAAATTTTTATCGACGGTTTATTTTAGGATATTCAAAAATTGTTGCCCCCGCTTACAGCTCTAACGAAGAAAAATGTTAAATTCGAATGGACAGATGAAAGGGAGGAAGCATTTCAGACCCTAAAAAAGATGTTCACAACGGCACCTATATTAGTTCATTTCGATCCGGACCGAAAGATTGTGGTGGAAACCGATGCATCCGACTATGTTTCCGCAGGAATCCTATCGCAACGTGATGATGAAGGAGTTTTACACCCGGTCGCTTTCTTCTCCAAGAAACATTCCCCTGCGGAATGTAACTATGAAATTTATGATAAAGAACTCCTAGCAATTGTGCGATGTTTTGAGGAATGGCGACATCATCTGGAAGGAGCACAATTCCCCATTGAAGTTTTCAGCGATCACCGGAACCTGGAATATTTCATGACAACAAAATTATTAAATCGCCGACAAGCTCGTTGGTCGGAATTCCTTTCACGTTTCGATTTCGTTATACAATTTCGACCAGGAAAACAAAGAGCGAAACCAGATGCATTGACTAGAAGGTCAGGTGACCTACCTAAAGAGGGGGATGAACGGTTGACGCATCAGAGCCAAGTAGTTCTGAAGAGAAAAAATTTGGATGCAAAGCTAAGTTTGTTCGCGGGTTCTTTATCAAATGAATCCGCTGAAGGAATGTCCACTGTGGAGGAGTTATTTGCAAAAGCTTACCAAGTCGATAGTTTCCCAAACGAAATCCTCGCGATGCTTCGGAGCGACGTTCGCCATACTAATAAAATTTCACTTGCCGAATGTACGGAAGATAATAATGGTCGGCTACTTTATCGAGGCGCACTCTATGTACCAAATGATAATGACCTCCGGCTGAGGCTCCTACAAGAACATCATGATAAACCATCAGCAGGCCATCCGGGTAGAGCAAAGACATTGGAACTCTTAAGTCGGGAGTATTATTGGCCACAAATGCGAAAGTATGTCGATCGATACGTTAGGAACTGCAATGTGTGTACCCGTAGCAAGGCACCACGCAATACGCCTTATGCAGTACTTCGCCCAATGCCAATACCCGATGGACCATGGATGGATGTTTCGATGGATTTTGTTACTGACCTTCCTGAGAGTGATGGATATACTACGATCCTAGTTGTTGTTGATAGACTAACCAAAATGCGACATCTGATACCAACGACTAAAGAGGTGGACTCGAAGGAAGTAGCGAGGCTATATATCGATAATGTGTGGAAACTACATGGACTACCTGATACTATCGTGTCCGATAGAGGAACACAATTTGTCGCGGAATTTTGGAAGTCGCTTTGCAAACGCCTAGAAATATCCCCACGATTCTCCACCGCCTTCCACCCTCAAACTGATGGACAAACTGAAAGGATCAATGCCGTAATGGAACAGTATCTTCGAAGTTATGTCTCTTATCAACAAGATGATTGGGCCTGACTATTAGCAATGGCTGAGTTTGCAGCAAACAATCATGCTTCGGAAACAACAAAGGTCTCTCCTTTCTACGCCAACTCGGGAAAAAATCCCAGTATTACGTTTGGACCCTTGGAACATGGTAGAAGAACGATGGAGGATCAGGCCAACAATATTGCAAGGGAAATGAAGGATATGGTGGAGTTTCTGAAAAGCGAAATGTTCCGAGCGCAAAAGATACAAGAAGAATCGGCCAACCTGAATCGTTCTCCCGCTCCTCGTTATAATATAGGGGATAAAGTTTTCTTATCGACCCGCCATGTTTTGACAAAGCGACCCTCCCTGAAATTCGATTGGAAACGTATTGGACCTTACAGTATTAAGCGAATTGTCAACCCCTACGCCTATGAATTAGAACTTCCCCGTTCTATGAGGATCCATCCAGTATTCCATGTTTCATTATTGTCACCTGAAGCAGGCAATCCGTTACCTGGACAACAGCAGTCACCACCACCTCTGGTTGAGATCGAGGGAGAAGAAGAATGGGAAGTCGAGGATATTTTGGACTCTACGAAGCGAAGGGGAAGATTTGAGTATTTGGTATGATATAGAGGGTATGACGATGCCTCCTGGCAACCACTATCGGATCTTGAGCATTCACCTGATATTATTCGACGATTCCATGAACGTTATCCACGAAGGCCTAAGCCTACCAGGAGGTAGGCCTTAGAGGGGGGCGTAGTCTGTAACGGCAATATTATATTCTGGCTAGGGTGATGGATTGGATCGTGAAGAGGAAGTATTGCGCAGTTGAACTATGATTGGTAATGGGGTTTCTGTTATGTTCTTTCGGTTTCCGTTACGCGGAGTATTAGTCATCAATGGACTAGGGGTTGGATATATAAGGGGGCGTTGCCTCGTGTCTTTTCATGTTTCCTTTCCTTTCCTTTTCTCTTCACGGAACCTTTGTATTTACTCCACGAATACTACGTTTGTTCTACGTCTCATCATAGGGTTCGACTGGTTTGTCATACCAGGTAGAACCATCCCATAGTCCATAGCCAAGAATACCTATTGCTACGTCTTTGCCTCGGTTGTATTCCTTGGCATTATAGTCCCTACGACCATAGTCCCCCGTTACAGTAGGCAGACAGGCAGGTAGGTAAGCATGTAGGATCCTCGAGATGCCAGTGTCAAATCTGACGTCATTTGCTAGCGAGGTCAGGGCTATCGCCAGGACTTGGGCAGATTCGCAACGGTGGATCGTGTTTTGGGAGGCGGTGGGGCGTCAAGAGGTGAGATGTCATATATGGGACGACTACTTGGCGTTAAAAGACGAGAGGTCATATTGCGAACGCCTAATACGCGTTACAAGATGATTTATCACATTTTGTATGCTTACTAGGCGCCAAAGATGACGTGTCCCATTTTGGTGGCAGCGGGACGAGGTTTTGTGAGCAATAGACGAATTTGGACATCTGGGCGCGCGGATTCGTCCTGGCGAAACCCGTTTTTTGCTGATGTTATCAGGGGTTTGGCAGTTACATATACCCATCCACTAGTGGCTGTCACGGTTAATAGGATAACCGTAATCTATCAGTCAGTTACACAAACCTTGCGTGGCAACCAACATTCCCCACCAAACTCTGTAAAACTCAGGCTTCAAAATGCAAGCCCCTCCCCGACATGACCAAGGCCCTGGACGCCCTTGGTATTGGCAACCTCGATCATGACCTTGTTGGCGTAACCAACAACACCGCCCTCTCCGCCCTCACCATTGCCATCCTGGGCAACCCAAACACCTCAGATGAAATCAGACTCGTCATCACCCTCCTGTGCGGCATCGCCAAACAAAACGCAACCATGATAGGCGATATTGCCTCCCTCCAGCAAGACCACGAAGACCTCCAAGAGGAGGTCCGCCGTCACCAACGCTCCCCTGATCCCCGCATTCTCAACCGCCTCGACAGCATCAACTCGCAGCTCCGCAGCGCCCCGGCCCCACTGCCCCCCCGCTCCTTCTCCCCCAACCCCAAGAGCAACCACCTCCACGCACGCTGCCCCCCCTAACCCCAGACCCTCCTCCTACGCCAATGCCGCCAAATCAGTGGTAACCCCACCCGCACAAACAACTAGACCGCAAAGACATCGCGGAAGAAGAAACGGAAAGGCTGCAGGATCCCCCCAAAGGACACGCCTCTCCCAACCTACAAACGCCGCTTATTCGCCACTAAGGCCACACCCACCCTCATCCCCGACTCCGACCCGCCTCACAGCGGAACTCCCCGTCCTCTTCGGCCAGTTCCTAGCGAGACAAGGTCTCGTTGCCCACGCCACCGCCCTCTCAGTCACCGTCAACGCCAAAGGTACAGTAACAGTCCTTGCCGCCCCGACCGTCCCAAACACCACCTTCGCCCCCTTCTACGATAGCCTTACCGCCATCCTTAACCAAAAAATCCCCACCCCCGACAACCCTACACCTCCTTCCGCCCCGCGCCAGACACCACCGATGTCGCAGTGCACGGAGTCCCCCTATACAGCATACGTGATAAATCATTGCTACAAGACACCTTCCCCGAAGCTGTCCGCCTAGCCACAGGCATCACCCCCTCATCATGCAGATTCCTGGTCGCTAATGACGCAACCCGCAATGCCAAAACCTCCTCCACCATCGTGATTACCGTCTCCCGCTCCCAAGCCGCCGATATCGGCACAACCATACGCCTCTTCTCCCGCTCCCGTCGCTGCGCCATCATGTGGTCAGCCACAGCTGGAGCCCAATGCTCCCACTGCTACAAACTAGGCCATGTCATCAAAGGATGCAAGCAAGAGCTCCCGACCTGCCCATACTGCACCCTCTCTCATACCAAAGCAGAACACCGCTGCCTCGTCCCCAGCTGCCAAGGATATAACTCATCTATAATGGATTGCTGCGACCTCCCCCAATCTAAATGCTCTAACTGTGGTGGCCCCCAACCAGCATTCATCTCCTCCTGCCCACACAGACTCGCCCTCCAAAGACAGGACGCAGCCAATAACGGCACCCCCGCCGGAGGCCGCATCTTCTCCCCCATCGGCTCCCCCTCCACCCACCGAGATGAAGAAGTTACCGAGATCCCTCAGGCCTCCGTAGCGGAGATGGACCTCACCAATACCTAAATGTTAGGAGACCTTAACAATCCCCCGACACCATTTCTACGCATCATACAACACAATTGCGCTGGGAGCAATAGTGTCTTGATTTCCCTCTTCTCCTCCCTCTCAGTCTCGAAGGCCCATGTCGTCGCGATCCAAGAACCCCCCCTCTTCAAAGGAAACCCCTGAACGCCCCCACATTCACACTGTACTCCCCTCCCCAACCAACGCAGAAGACAAGATATCTACCTGTATCTATGTCTCCAACCTCCTCCTCGAACGCAACTCAGCAACAGCAACCCCCTCTCACAGGGGAGACCTTATCTCAATCAACCTGTTCCTGCCAACCTCCCCAACTCCCACTCTACCCTCACGATAACCAACATCTATAACAGACAGTTATCCAACACTCTGAGGTCGATTAACCCGACCGAAATCTTCACCCACAACCCCAACCCCCTTCTTGTCATAGGAGACTTCAACATCCACTCCCCTGCAGCAGACCCCATGAGGAACTTCTCCGACGGGGAACTACGCCTCTCAGGACCATACACCCATGCCGCCTCAACCAACAACTTTTCACTCTTAAATTACCCAGGCACATACACCCGGCACTCCCCGGACCCCCGAAAGAGGCACGGAGTAATTGACCTCGCCTTCGCCAATGCAAGAGCCCTCCCCCTTTTCAACAGATGGCAAGTCCTCCCTGAGGCCACCGGCTCCGACCACAGAACCATCGCCATTACCTTCGCCCTCCCTAACACCGACTTCACCCCCATCATCGGCCCCAACTGGAAACTCACAGACTGGCCAGGCCTCCAACCCCCCCTCCAGAACTTCACAGTCCCCAGCCCCAACGCGTCACCAAACCTCGACGCCTGGTTTGAACAATCACTACAGATGCTCACGGATACCCTGAAGAGCCACACCCCCTCCAAAACAATCACCAAATGGTCGAAACCTTGGTGGAACCCCAACATCACCCAACTCCGCACAATCTACCACTCTGTCCACCGCGACTTCAGAAGAGGCCTTAGCCCCCCTTTCGAAGTCAAAGCAGCGAAAAATGCCTACTTCAATGCGATTAAACAATCAAAACGCTCTCACTGGAACTCCTTCGTGTCCAATGCAGCCACCAGCGATGTATGGAAACTTAAGAAGATGGCAACGAGATCAGAAGACAGAGTCCCATCCCTCCCCAACTCTCCTACTCCCGCATTACTGAACCAGAACCTCGTCAAAGCGTTCTTCCCGCTCAGACCAGATACCGTCTCCCCCCCCTCCTCCACTTCGCTCACGTCCCAGACATCACTCCCGAGGAAGTAAGAACCACCCTCCTCCCCACCTCCAACTTGTCAGCCCCCGGACCAGATACCATCCCCTACTCAGTATGGAAAGGGGTCCATAAGGCCAACCCACATATCATCCCCGCGCTCCTCAACCCACTCCTAAAAAGCGGTTACCACCCCCTCTCACTCAAAAGGGCAAATGGAGTTATCCTGGCAAAACCAAACAAAGCCGACCACACCCTCCCCACTTCCTACAGAATAATTGTCCTCCTCCAAACCTTCTCCAAGATCCTTGAGAAGATCGTCACCCTCCGCCTCGCATCTATCGCCAAAGCGGTAGGCCTCATCCACCCCCACCAATGCGGATCGGTAGCTGGCCTCTCCACAGCAGATGCAGTCACCACCCTCCTCCATGAAACCAAAGCCATGCAACACATCAAGCTGAAGGTCTCTACCCTATTCCTCGACATCAAGGGAGGCTTCTATAATGTCGTCAAACACACCCTTGCAGCTACCCTCGCGGCCAAAGCCACCCCCCCATACATCATCAATTGTGTCCTATCGTTCCTCTCCGACAGGCACATCACCCTCCTGTACAAGGGTTCTCCAAGAATCCCAACTCCCGTTCAGGTCGGCGTCCCCCAAGGCTCCCCCATCTCACCTCTACTCTTTGTTATATATATGAACATCCTCCATCTACACGATCCCTCCCCAGGACTCACCCTATCCTACGTCGATGACTTTGCGATAACCGTGGGCTCCACCAGCTACCAGCAAAACATCCATATCCTCGAAGAACACTTCAAGGCGATCACAACCATCACGGCCGCCCAGAACACTACCTTCTCAATCCCCAAAACTGAGCTAATGCACTGGTGAACCCCCAAAGACAAGGCGTTAATCTGCACTCTCCCCATCACCTTCGACAACCAGACCTTCCACCCAGGCCACCAAGTTAGATGGGTCGGCTTCTGGCTGTCCCCTAACTTCAACCCAAACACCCATTTTATCCGCCGCCTAGCCTCCGCCCAACCCAGCTTCGGAATCCTCCAGAGATTCTCCTCTGCCGGCAAAGGCCTCTCCTCGTCTAACTGTAGGAAAATCGCCCTACTCGCCATTCGTCCAATTCTCACATATGGGGCGTCCGTCCTCACCCCCACCAGCTCCATCAAAGCCATGAATAAATTCTGGTACTCAGTACTCAGGTGGGCTACCGGCTGCTTCAGGGCAACCAACCGCCGAGTCCTCTGCGCAGAGGCCCACTGCCCCCCACTCATCCACTACATCCACTACTTAAAAAGAAAGTTCGCTCTCCGCGTCCTACTCGCCCACCCTCTCAACAACCCAGTGACAGGACGCTGCCACTCCTCCTTCCCTACCCTGACATCCGACAGGGTCCCCTCCCACACTCGCCTCCTACGCGGCCGCCCTAACCCACCTAAGAAGTGGAACTCGACGGCAACAAAAGGAGTAAACTACCTTCCCATCGAACATCTATGCTCCCTCCTCCGAAACTCGATCATAAGAGGGACCAACCATAAGCTCCTCCCAAAACAAGCAAAAGACCAAATGCTAAGTAACTGGGCCAATGACTTTCCAACCCCCCCCTACCACTCCTTCCCTCTCACCACAAGCCCTGAGCACTTCATGGACCTGCACAAATTCATGGCCACTCGAATCCACCAAATGAGAGCCCAAAAAAGCTACATTAGAGGCCACAAATCATGGCTCAACCTCCACCTCTCCGACACATGTGACAGATGTGGCGAAGGCCCCGAAACCACCGAGCATGCTATTTTCATATGCCGAGCAAAAGCAGCCCTACGCTCCCAATTCCTCACAGGGATAAATACCCTCGAGGATATCTGGAGCAACCACACCAACACCCTGGCTCTAGCAGCCTTCATCACCGCCACCAAGACAAACTACTCCAGAAAGGAGCACATCTCCCCCCTACTTTCCGGATCTGAGACGTCAAGCTCCCTCAGCTCCCCTCCCTCCACCACCTAGCCACCGCAAACCCCCTCCACAACCATAATGGGGAACACCGCACACCCAAGACCCTCAAAGGGCAACAGGTTATTTAAAACCAGCAGGAAGGATTTCTTATGTCGGATATGGACCGCCAAAGTTCGTTGTTCCCTAGCCATCAGTCAACCGGTGCAAGAGCGCAGTAACTTTTCCTTACATTTCTTTTGTTCCTCTGGGGTTGTGATGTTTGTTGTTTGCCGGGGAAAGGTATTTTTATGCCATAGTCTTTGACTGCATGCAGAGTTTTGTTCCTAGAATCAATTAAAACTACATGATTTAAAAAAAAAAAAAAAAAAAAAAAAGTATTAGTCAGTTACACCATCACACATGCCTGGCATTCCTATGGTAGTGCTGCAGCAATCCTACAGCATTGTTCCAAATACCCTAACCCCAATGAACAATGCTACATTGGAAACTATGCCGAATTATTTCCGTATTGTAACACAGACTGCGGTAGCACTACAGTATCAAATACACCCTGATTTCTGGTACTGTCGTTCACGTGGTATTGGTGGGTACTGGGTGTTGGCGGATAAGCCTAAAAAGAGACAGCCAAGCCAATTTTTGGCTTCAATCCGCCAACACCCAGTATCCGCCAATCCCCCGTGAACGACAGTACTGTAGGGAAACCAAGCCAGGCGCGCATCCGAAACTTAGCGCGCGCTGCAACGGCAGTGAGGGCGGTGGAGGAGGCTCATCGCCCCTCCTCCTCTCTCCAGGTTTTTCCTGCTTAATTTTCCTTTCCGTTGGTGCTCTTCCTTTCTCCATCATCCTTTACTAGACAGCTAGTCTCTACTCTTCTCCTCTCTCCGCCTCGTTCTCCAAAGTCTCAGCCATGTTGTCCACCCGAACCCTCTCCAAAGTGTGTCTTTCCTTCCCTTCATTCCCTCTTCCTGCACGGACCGCCGTTATCACGTGTGCGCTCTTATGCAGGCTTGACGTATCTTTTCTTCACTCTCTACATACGTGTAAATTTTTACATCCAGGGACTGACCCCTTCTCAACTTTGAATTATCCCCAGTCTCTCTTCCGTGCAGTAAACGCTGTCCACACCAAGAATGCTGTATCACCCGTCAACAGATGTATGCTCTCTACTCCTGAAGCTGGCAATGGTATCTCGGAAGAATGGGACCTGCATGATGCTGATGCACATCTGAAATATAGCTATGGCTACTGTAGCCTCAGACCTGGTTAAGCCCACCAAGTACGGTGGAAAATTCACAGTCACCTTGATTCCTGGTGCGTGTCTTTGCTCGCTTTATGCTACACGGTTGCATGATGTGGCACCTTGCTGAGGGAATATTTTCTAGGTGATGGTATCGGTGCCGAAGTAACGGATGCCGTCAAGACTATCTTCAAGCATGAAAACGTCCCGGTCGAGTGGGACCAGGTAGACGTCACTGGTGTTATCACTGGAAATACGTACTCGGAGCATCTTTACCGCCAGTCGGTTGCCTCTTTGAAGAGAAACAAAGTTGGTCTTAAAGGTACAAAACTCATTTCTTTCAATTCTCCGTACCGCGATCTGTTCCAAGGGCATTTTTATGATGAATAAGAGCCATAGCGCTCGAACTAATAACCCAGCTCTTCGAATGATTTTGCCAATTTACAACACTTAGAGGTCTTATTGAGAGAAAAACTAACCTGAAACTAATACCCTTCGAACGAGTGCTTTCTTGTGTTCTTGGTTGCCGAATTTGGTTTGGACAAATGTTTCTAACTTGTTTTGTAAAATATTTAGGTATTCTGTACACCCCCGTCGAGCGCTCTGGCCATCAGTCCTTCAACGTTGCCCTCCGTCAGGAGCTTGACATCTATGCCTCAGTTGTTTTGATTAAAAACATGCCCGGCTACATTACTCGTCATTCCAATGTCGACATGTGCATCATCCGTGAGAACACTGAGGGTGAATACTCCGGCCTGGAGCATCAATCTGTTCCTGGCGTCGTCGAGTCTCTTAAAATTGTCACTAGGATGAAGTCGGAGCGTATTAGTAAGTTTGCGTTTTCCTTCGCAACTGCGAACCAAAGGAAGAAGGTCACTGTTATCCACAAGGCGAACATCATGAAGCTTGCCGACGGTCTTTTCAGAAATACCTTCCTGGAAATTGCCAAGGATTACCCCCAGCTTGAGGTCAATGATATGATTGTCGACAACGCCTCCATGCAAGCTGTCTCTAGACCTCAGCAATTTGATGTTCTTGTCATGCCAAACTTGTACGGATCCATTCTCTCCAACATCGGTGCCGCATTGGTTGGTGGTCCGGGTATTGTTCCGGGATGCAACATGGGCAGGGAATATGCTGTTTTTGAGCCTGGCTGCAGACACGTTGGTCTGGATATCAAAGGGCAGGATCAGGCAAACCCAACAGCGCTGATTCTGTCGGCAACAATGATGCTGAGACATTTGGGACTTGATGACCACGCTACCAGAATCTCAGAAGCTGTTTACAACGTTGTTGCTGAAGGGTAAGAAATCCTTATTGTATCCTGCAATTTGGAAACACTATGCTGAATTATACTACAGAAAGGTTCGAACCCGAGATATGGGTGGCAACAGCAAGACTCACGAGTTCACCAATGCTGTGTTGCACAAGATGGAACAAATTTAAGTGGCTCGGTAGCAAGAGAGGACTATAATGCTATGCACACATTAGATTAGAGGCTCGCGGAGGGGGTTTGAACACCATTGCAATCTTTTCTTTGGTCTTCTCCTTTTACATAAATAACGAGAGGGTTTGCTTTTCTTTTTGACTAAATACATTTCAATTCGATGCCAAAACGCCTTCAAACTGACAAACTGGTTTCCGACTACCACAAATTTATTTGTCGTAATATTTTCATAGCTCATGATGGAAAGGGGGGGAAAGGACCAAAGAAAAAAAATAGTGATAAATGTGCTGTACCTCTAAAACGCAACTCGCCTCTTTCTCCCGGTATATTTAGAGTCTGCCTTCACTGATTTACCCTTATTCCTGTTCTGTTCTTTTTTCCGAAGGATCCACGATTTTGAACCCTTTAATTCCTTGCCTTTCCCACTCTTCCCTCCCTTTCTCCGCTCATCAATAACATCAACACCCTCCAGGCCCTTTACAACTTCGGTGACATCACGGCCTGCGACAGCATCCCCGACAACCTCATCACGTCCTGCGCCGACTGTCAAAACAAGATACAGCTTCTTGTTCTTTGTGTCTGGATCATCTTCAAGCAGACCAGCGCCAAAGCCAGATCTAATTGCTGCTGAAGTGATCATGGTTCTCTGTGTCTCGTTCTTTGGGTAAAACTGCAGCACAGCCTTCCCTCCTCTTTTCAACGAGCTGTACAGGCCGTCGAAAAACCTTGAAAGCCTCCCGCTCGCAGAGACGTCCGAACTGTCGGCGTTGCATAGCCACTGGATCGCAGAGATCGAGATCGCAGCATCAAATGTTCCCGGCCGGAAGGGAACTCCCTGCCCCATATCTGCAAGCAGGAGGTCGCCCTCCGCATCACGATCGAGCGCTATCGCGAGCATGGAGGCAGAGATGTCCATCCCGACCCAGATGTGGCCGGAGCTTGTGAGATGCTCGCCGGAGAGGCCGGAGCCGCAGCCAATATCAAGGATCATAGACGGCGAGTTCAGGGCGAGAAGCTGCAGTGCACGCTGAGTCATGGAGGACTGGATGGACTGGATTCGGGAGGAGGTTGTGTATTTGTGCGATTCGACGTCATTGTAGAATAGGTCTGGGGGACTGTGCTCGATGTTAGTTTACTTTTTTAACATAGGTGACAAATGTAAGAGATGTGTAACTCACAGAGTATCTTCGGGGCGAGACATTGTGAATAGCTGCTTTCCTACGGATTGGAATAAGTGAAGAAAGGTAGATTGGTGGTATTGCCAATATGTAGGGTACAATTTCTCGACTGGTTGAGGCTCTGCTGAAATTTTTCATGTGCTACACGGGTGTTGCAAAAAGTGATGACAAAATACACGTACTACATGTACACCCGCAGGAAAAAAGTGAGGAAACAGCGGGTGCAACCTGTCCGAACCCCAATGCAAAATTGGGGATAAAAATGAAAAGAAGTAATATACATGTAACTAAACAATAAAATACAGAATAGATACTATGGCCTCTAAACTATATTCATCACCTTCTATGATCTCCCTAGTCCTTTATTATTGCTGTAATTCTCTTTGGGATGCTGTCAACGATTTTTATATACATTTCCCCCAATCCGGCCTTTCCTACTCTTCCCTAGCTTGGGCTTCAATAACTTTTATGTTTTCATTCAGAGTAGCCTCTATCCACTTCCCAGACTTGTCAAAAGGCATGCCCACGGAATACTTGTGGGGTTGTATTGCGGGTGCGGGGATGTCAAGTTGGAGGCACCCGTTGTCACACTACTCGCTGTTTCCTCACTTTTTTCCTACGGGTGTATTTATCAGATCCTGATCACCCTCAACACCCGATATTAGTACATGTACCCACAAAGGGGGCGTAATCTTCTTATAGTGATACTCGCCTTATAAGAGTATATTCAATACTGATTTCGGCCTTGATTGATAACTTCTGAGTGGTTGGTTATTGGCCAGTGCCAAGAGCTACGTTCGTCCTTTAAGTCCACCACTGTTTGAAAACGTAGGAAGGGATGTAGAAAAATCGAAGTGTAAAAGAGAAGATGAGTCCCTCCTTCGTTTCCTCTTAAGTTATACTCTTCACTTAGAGCCACCTAATTGTACAAAATGTCATCATCGCATCACCCAGGATACATTGTCACCTTTACCATCTCTCTTTTCTTGGTATTATATGTAGGTGACGAACGTGAATTTGTGAGAAAACATGCCTAACTGCTCCGCGCCCCAGTGATTGAGGAATGGATGATATGAAGGGATACGAGGAGCAGTGGGGCAGGAGCTAATCTAAGCTCTGTGTATCCTCGCGACAGGCAATTAGCCGGCGAGTGATACTTCATGATTCCCCCCCCCCCCCCAAAAACCTCTTTTCCTCTCTCTCTCTCTATTCCGTATCACACATCCGCTCTGGTTTTGTTGATTGTTATAATAAAATATAAGTGAATCGTTAAAGAGGGTTCAGAATTCTAATAGAAATAACTCTAACAACATTCTATTATAGTATTTGAAGAAACGCTTGGCGTTGTTTAAGGGTGAACAGTCTTCTTTGGCGACTAATGCTAAGGACTAATAGAGACGACTTAGACCTTAACTTCTTTTTTTCTCATATAAGTTCCCGTCTCTAGTATTGTTACACTCCCGCTACCAATCCAGGGAAAGGGAGAGAAAAAACGGAACGAACCAGTTTCCAAAGTGTTCTCAACTCTGTAATCATCAAAAATATATCTGGTTCATCTCTCCTGGACCTCAAACCTAAAATGAACTGTAAGTTCTTACCCTTAGTCCTTATGATTCTCTGATACGGACATACAACATGCTAATGGAAGTTGAATCTGGTTCCCCTCTAGCCTCCAAGAAAGTGACCAAAAATCGAGAGACCCGGGCAGCCAGAGCAGCCAAAAGAGCCCAAATCAAGAACCAGCAGAAGTCCCAGACTGCAAGCACCATCATGACTTCCTCCTCCCGTAACACCAAGAATGATCCACCACTACTACATAACAAGGCATTCATGGCTGTAGTCAGAATGACAAAGTTTCACACCGATGCTGGCGCTCATCTTTACCATATGGTCTTCGACAACGGCAAAGCCCATCTCGTATGTTAAGTCAAAACCAACCTCCTCCTCCCCAATTTTGTAAGCTTTTTATCTAGTTGATATGTACTGAGGCATCCATCAATCTATCCATCTACACAGGCAAAGGTTCCTGAGCTTCTCGACCTAATCACTCTTGATGCTTTGCATTGGTACGAGCATACTCTCTTCAAGACCACCGCAAAGTGGAGGGTCGACACCACCGAGACCATCCCCGAGAGGTTGAGACTCCAAATCGACTCCGAGAGAGTCTTTCCAAAGTTTATAGTGCCAAAGGCGTGCAGGAAGAGGGCGTGCTTCATCTGCAGGAACCAGAACGGCTATCTTAACTACAACAACGGCGAGTCCGAGGTCTGGAAGCAGAAGAGTCAGGAAAAAGAGAGAAAGAGGCGTGAGCTTGAGGAAAAGAAAAGGCAGCAAAGACTGGAGGCCCAGATGGATGCGGAAAACGATGGGTAGGATGTATATGGTAAGGGCAGGGTTGGTTCTCTATATGGCGCTCATCTTCCCTTACTATACCGCTATGACTGGGCTAACATGTGTGTGGGGTTTGAAGATAATTTAGTTCTATTTCACTACATGTGTCCTTCAATGAGAACGACTTCTGCCCATGGGAACTATATATATAAAAAAAAAACTGTGGAATTGGAGTTAGCATGAATACAAAATACCATAAATTTGGGTAAAGCTTGCGAGCATTTCCAATAGTAGATTGTTGGAATACAATATAAAATTCTCAGCCGGTATTTACAGTCAACCCGGCATTATCACACAAGACCGCACCGCCAGAAGCCCGAGTTTGTTGACCTTTTCACTACCGGATGCCCTTCAAATCAGGTTACTCAGTATACTATTAGCCCTTCGACGCGCGTAGCATGCTAGAAGAAAGACGTTTTACCTAGGCGTCTAGATAGATAAGAAAAATATAGTTGACACTGAGAATTGATAGGAATGAAGATCCCAGTCAATCCCCTTAACCCGTAATATAATCATCTTATATACTAATCTGCGTTATATAAATAACCCTTAGTGGAAAAGCCCATACTTCAAGCCATGACATACGCAACCAACTAAAAGAACGAAAGCCGTAGTCCATTTATCTGTCTACCTCCCACTCCCTTCGCCACCCAGAACCAACCGCGTGCACCAAAACCTACACCTTCCCTGGATAGTAGGCACCAGAACCATAACTCAATCTTCCCCAGGGCACTAATCCCGAAATCAGTTTTCTTTTGGAATAGTGTACATACTGCGGTTATCGCAACGGCCAAACATACACCGATTCTGAAACACCAAATGTACGAGTTCTTTTACCACGATGAAACCTTCTAGAAACAATAGGTTCTCCGCGCGCGGTACAACACATGTATCAGACAACGCCAGAGCTCCAGAGAGCTTTGGTTAAGTTTTGGTTTATATCAGAACCAAGTTAGATCATTACCTGGCCCGCCGGCACCTATTCATAAAAATCATGAATCACGCTACATATATATTGTTACGTCGTCTTGTCTTGACTGGCTAACAGAGACTAGTAGGGTTGAACACGTACGCATGACCGGATATGCCGTGACTTGACCGTGCAGGTTGTAAGCTGTAGTTAGATAACAGACAGTCAAAGTCAGTTCTAGAGCGGCGGCGCTGAAACTATAGTTCTTCTAGAACCCAGGGATTGCAAGCAAGGTAGATACCCCCCTTTTCGCAAAACAGCTGGAAGTTTTGTTTGACCCATTCCTCTCTCTACGTGACACCTAGTTGAGTCACATCACCTTGGTAGCTTAGGGGAAGAAAGTGGGAAACATCCCTCCCTTTGTTATCCCAGAAGCCGAGATTTTCCACCACATTCCTCTAGGCCTACATATCACGAGACGCTAGCAGCAAGCAACCAACAATGCGAGTGATACACTATGAAGAACTTTCCAGAACGGACCCTCCTGGATATATATATACCTACAACGCAACAAGTTCATCCGCAAGCCAGTACTCACTCACTACTACTGAACCATGCCAGGCCCACCCGCCACCCACCCGCAGATGCCAAAGCCAAAGCCAAAGCCCCTAGGTTGCATGCAATTAATGAATTCAACAAAAAAAAAAAAAGCCAAAGCCCCAGCGGCGCATCCCACGGACCGGCCCCGCCTGCGGTGTCCGACGCAACAGCAACAACAGCACACGCAGACCCGTGCGTCCAACCACGAAATTGCCATGGGCAACGGTAACAGCGGATATAGAGGAGTTTATTGTGCTGGGATGCGAGCGGCGTGGGACCGCGGGGAGGGGCGGCGGCGGCGGCGGCGCGAAGGAGCTTGAGAGGGGGGTGAGGGGGGTGAGGGGGCTAAATCTCAGGTCGGCAGACCATGGGGAAGAGGCCGTGAGGGTTTCTGTGGTATTTAGAATGCCATGGAAGGTGTCTGAGTATGAGAGGGCCCTGGCGCAGAGGGGGTACCGCCTGTTTGAGCGGTATGTGGTTGGTGCGAGGATGGCGGGGGATTTGGCGGTGCTTGTGAGTTTATCTCCGGTCTTTGCCTGTTTTGATATCTGGAGCTAGATCTGTGGAGGCATCCGCTCCCCAGTGGGATTTTGTGAGTGGTGGTGGTGGTGCCTACTGTTTGTTACTTATTAACTGCTGTTCTACGTAGAACTTCAAGTCCCCACTCGCCGTATTTATTGACGACAAGGTTAAGAACAGGGACCACGAGTGGTTTCTACTATTCTTGAATGACGAGGGCGAGGCTGTGGAGTACGGCGGTGTAAGTGGCAGGTCACAGAACCTGGGGAGGGACTTTGAGATGGGCTGGTATGTGGGTACTGTGGGTTTGTGTAGAGCCTTCTTGCCACTGCCATCCTTGTAGCTTGGTGTCTTCGATAGCAATGACAACACTGGGTGAGTTGTTTGTGAGTGTAGGTCGTTTAATTCCGACCATTTTCCCGCCGTCACCCTCTTTTTGCTGCCGGTGGATATAGCTCTAGTTCTGTTGTTCTGATTTAGCCAGCCCCTCCGTAAATAACACGTTTGGGGAGCGGCTGTATATAGAGAAATCCCGGGATACTTGTAGTAATTACCTACCTTGATCTTATTTCGCAGTTTTCAGTCATGTATGTCTGTTAATCATGTGATTCACGACCTTCACGGGATATCACTCGATTACTTAATCGTGTGCACGTAAATTCAATCGTCGTAGGGGGAATCGGGTGGTGTATCCAATCGCATGAATTAGCAAGGAGCCTGTAGAGAGGTATGTGTGAAAGAAGATGAAGTGTGGTAAATAAGACTTGTTTTGGTGGTGGTGAGAAAAGGAGAACTCTAGAATTGAACGAAGCCACCTATCGTAATGACAACATGCGGTGGTCCTACAGCCATGTGTAGATTGGCCTCTTCTGTTGTGTGAGAGAGATGTACCGCTTATCCCCGATCCCAACTATGGGGTGAGTGTGATAGGAGGAACCTCAGCCAAGAAAAGAAAAAGGATATAGCGAACTGGTACGAGTATTTTCATTTTGGGAGAGAATAATGTTTCGTATTAACTCGGGACATCAAGAATTGATTGCGGTTACCCATATTTTTTTTACCCCCTTTCATACAAGAATCAAAATGAACAATGCAATCAATGAATTAAACAAAAAAAAAAAAAAAAAGAACAAAAGGTACAGTCGTTTCTGGGTCAACGACGAACCCGGCTCGATGACGAGTGGCTACTTTTTGGGCTGATAGTCAGTCAAAGCAAAGGGGTCGGGGCGCTTTTGTTGGCTTTTATTGGCTTCGATTGGCCTATTCGCCATCGAACTGGTTTCGTCGTTGACCCAGAGACGACTGTACTGCAGATATGGCCGGACCCATATCTACTACCCCCACCCCTGGGTTGAACCATAGACCTTCTATAGACGTTCAAAAGTCGGCGCAACCACACGGTGTTCCGGAAGGCGAGTGTTACCCGTTAGGCCGCTCGCCCATGTGTGTTAAAGGCCAGGACTAATATTTGAACACCAAATTTGATTACCTGTACGTGACAAGTATGTGCTTTTAACACTACATGATATTGGATGAGCACTGTAGACTCCTTCACTGGGGACATACTTCTTATGGCCAACATGGGGGGTATGGTCAATCTTGAACATACGCCGGAGTGATAAATGATACACAGAGGCTCGGTCGATCGGCTCTAGCTCTATACCTCTTGGAATTGACTATACCCCCCCCCCCCCCGCGTGAAGGCGCATCCTGAAGAAACCAGCTAGCTAGGTGGCACATCTACCCCAGAAACACATCTACGAGGAATCCATGGATGGTAGGAACATGCAGTTTCGCCCCCCCCCCCCCCTTCCTCCCAGTGTGCATGTCAAATCTGAATAGCTGCAGTACCGTACCCGTCCTTCATCAAGTAAGTACAGCCACTCAGCAAAAGTGTTCGTGATATAGTTTTAATGTCGGTGCGCAGTGTGGCGCACCCGTAATACTGATGTTATTAAAGTTGAGATTCAAAACAACGAGAAATATATAATATAGTTCGTGATTATATATAAAAAGAGGATAGGTCATTGATCTTATTCTTCATTAACTTGGGCGCCATTGGTCACTGGGAAGGTCTTCTCTTGGGGGTTCTTGATGGCCCACCGCGGTTACATATGGAGAAATGTCTCATTCCGAAATCGGAATCACGAACACTTTTGCAGAGTGGCTGTACCTCACAAGGCACGAAGTGCCTTCTATTTCTTTTTCGGGCCCGTATATATGTATGTAGGCTTGATGTTTTTTTTTTTTTTTTTTTTTTTTTTTTTGTTTAATTCATTAATGTAGGCTTGATGTTTTTTTTTTTTTGTTTAATTCATTAAATGTAGGCTTGATGAGTTAGTATGGCCGGTGAACATATCGATCAGTATCTCGATACCTCTGTGTACATACATCCACCATACCAAGCGCCGGTGCCTCTTCATAATGTGTTGCCGGTTACTTCATCCTAGGTACAGCTTCGTTTCTCTTTCGGGGTACTAGGCCAATACAATCACATGACATCACTCGTTCTTGGCAATTAATCGCTCCGACACGTGCACTCCACGCTGAGTTTCGGCATCTACGACTACTACACTATCATGTGCCGGGACCTTTCTGGAGCGGCGATATATTTAATCTTGGACCAAACACTGCTTGGTGTAGTACTGTAGAGTACGTGGTGAGGCAAAAGCGCTATATGGACCAAGAGTGCCTCAAACAAAAAACTGAAGGAGAGGAGAAAGCTCCTCCAACCAAAGCTTAAGTCCTTCTTCATTATTCGGCCTAGCATGATCACGTAGGAGAGAGATATGCACTATATATTGTTCTTGTTAAATAAACACATTCTAAACTAGCTTTATAGATCTAACCAAGTGGAAACATTATTCAGATGCTGAGCTTGAACGCAGTCAACGGTAACTGTGTGCTCTGGTGTCTTTCCGCGGGGGGTTAAAGAGGGCTATATGCACAGCAATATTTGAAATGTGCTTCGATGTCAAGAACACCCCAGGCAGTGTTAGTGACGGTGGAAGGATAGAAGAAACTTGGCTGGTCTTAAAAAACTACATCATCTCAATCAACCAACCAACCAACCAATCAATCAGTCGTAGCTGGTCCGGCCACTTATACCTCCAACTCCAACAACACACGTAGCCAGACACGATCCAGCAATACCCAAGGCCACATCCCGATATACCCAAACCCACCCCATAGCAGTCATAAACTTATACCTATAATATCAATTAAAGAACCACCTACCCCCCCCCCCCAACTATCTCCCCACATCGTGAGGAAGCTCTACAAGACCCCATCATATGCACTTCCCCACTACCCTCCCCCCACCTCCGGCAGCCCCGCCGCAAAGCTTAGCCTCGAGGGCAGCCGCTCCCCCCACCCCGACACATTCGACGGCCCGCTGCCCCCCGCACCGAGTAACTTCCCACGCACAAGCCTCCCTCTGCGGCCGCGCCCCACCGTGCCCCCGCGGCCCATAGGGCGGGCTGCTAAGCCCCCGGCATCTAGCCAGCCCACAGAAGCAGCAGCAGCGAGGGTGCCGTACAGCTCACTGGCGACGGCAAAGCTAAAGGCGAGCAAGAGCGTGCCGGCAGAGAAGCTGCTGGAGGCGCGCAACTCGTGGAAGCGGAAGCGGAAGGCGAGGCTGCAGGGCGCAGTCAAGGCTGAGTCTGACATTCTGCGGAGGAACCCCGAGTATGGCGGCGGCGGTGGTGGTGGTGGTGGTGGTGGTGGTAGTGGGGATGCAGGGGTTTGGGATTTGGGGAAAGGTGGTGGTGGTGGGAGCTCGTTGATCTCGGCCAAGTCGAAGAATCGGTTGAAGAAGATATTTGGGATCGAGCCCGAGTCGGAGGACGAGGGGGTGCCCGTGGAGGAGTTTCTGCAGAAGAAGCCTGTGGCGGTTCGGGGGCCTGAAGGAGGAGGAGGGGGAGGAGGATGGGGAGTTTCTTCAGGCTCGAGAAGCGGCGCGGATCGTTCGGCGAATCTGTATGATAAGATGGGGTTGACGGTGCACAGGGAGAGGTATATGGCTTCTCGTGCCTCGCGGGAGGAGGACAAGGAGGACTTCGACGAGCAGTCGCTCTTGCATGGGCTGGGAAGTGAGAGACGCAAGCTGAGCGCCCATGCAAAGAAACTGACCTTGTCGGAGCTTCAAAGCCGCTATGATGCCTATCGCGAACGCAAGAGTTTTGAGAAGGAGGCAGAGATCATTAGGGTCCACACAGCACCCGAAGAACTCTACAAGCTGAATCCTCACCATAAGGAGCATCATAATCATAAGTTTACAGATGCTGCGAGACGCGGAATGAAATCTGCAAAGGAGGAGGTGAATGTGTACAAATACACTCGGCGCAAAGAAAGAGACGACTCTGAAGAAAAAGCTGGGGCCCGCATTGTCAACGCCATGAGAACAGCAAAGTCCCGGTTTGAGAATAGGGATGCGGAGCGAGAGGCAAAGCGACAGGCAGCTTCGAGGCCGAAACCGCGTGCCATTCAGCCCGGTGCGTGGTCTCGATCGTATTCCGCCCCCCATGTCCCGGTGTTTTCCTCCCCGTCCTATACGCAGCCGGACCAGCCATATCTTGAGGCAGATAATATCCAATCTCCAAAGGCTTTGGGCCCGCAGCTGCCTGCTGAGCCTGTGGAGAGGAGTCGGGCATATTCGCAGGTTTTCCCGGCAAGGCCGTCTCCTACGTATCGTCCGACCCTTTCTCCTGTGTACTCAAAGTCACCAAGATATACAAGCCCACTTGTTTCGGGCTCTTCGGATGAGAGGAAGAAGGCAGAGGTGGCGGTATCTGTGTCCACTTCTACGGATATGCAAAATGATATGGTAACGGCGCATTCTTTCCTTGATCCGCCCAAGTCTGCGTCAAGCACCGCTCCGCCGATTCCGGAGAGGTCGGAAGCTAGGCTTAAGAGCAAACCAATAGACCTATCACCATTAACTAGTTCGACCGTGAAACAGGAGGGGGTTCTTCAATCCGCAAGTGAGATTTCCAGTCTCAGGCAAAAGCGCTCATATAGCGGGCACCAACGATCATTGACCGCCGACGACGAAATACCGCCACTGGAGCTCCCTCCACCAGATGCCAACCTCGCCACAGCTACAAGAGAAGTACCCCCTCCCGGCTCACGCCATTTCAAAGCAATTCCTCCACCCCAAAACACCCCCTCCAGCTCGCACATATCTCCCGACCCTCGCGGCCCCCACCCCCACCGCCACCACGCCACGCACCCCACCATCGAAATCGCCAAAACACCCACCTCCTCCGCCCTCGAGTTCTGGGCCGCCGCCGACGCCTCCCTCCACCCCTCCGAGTCGGCCTCCGCGCAGCCCGCAAGCCGCCGCAAGGGCGAGCCACCGCCAGATATATGGCGCGACGCAGACCGCTCCCTGAACCTGCGCAAGGGCGGGCCGACGATGGAGGAGTGGATCGCGAGCCTCCCGGGCCTCGGGTTACATCTGGGCCCGTGGGGCGATGATGCGGGGCTGGATGCGAGGGTGCTGGAGGATCTGAGGACGAGGAGTCCGCAGTCGTCGACGATGCGTGGGAATGAGGTGTTGAGGGCGGAGCTGGTCGAGAGGATTAGGGAGATGGATGAGGCGGCGCCGGAGACGGAGGAGAAGGAGGAGGTGGGTGAGGAGGAGGAGGAGATGGCGCCGGAGATGATGGAGGAGCTTGTTCCGGAGGATGAGAGGGGCTCTGATGACAATGACGATAATCAGGAGGAGGATGAGGAGGCGGAGGTGAATGTTCCGCTGGCGGTGGTGGACCCGGCGCTGCTGCACCCGAAATATGTTCCTAGCCTGTCGCGGGGTGGTGGTGGGAGAGGGGGTGCGCTACCAATGGCGAAGGCGCGGATGCCGAGGACGGCGTTCAAGGAGATGGATTTGGCGGGAGATGTGACGGAGAGGTTGGAGGCGCTGGAGCGGTATTGGGATGAGCAGGGGATGATTGTGGGGTCGGTGCTGAAGCGGATGTTGTGGATTGTGGATAGCATTATTGTGAAGGAGAGGGAGGATGCGCAGCGGGTGGTGAGGCGGATGGAGATGGGGTGGGGGGAGAGTGATGATGATGATGATGATGATGATGATGATGATGATGATGATGATGATGGTGATGATGATGATGATGGTGATGATGAGGAGGAGGAGAAGGAGTAGGAGGAGGAGGAGGAGGAGGAGGAGGAGGAATATGAAGAGGAGAGGAGGAGGAGGAGGGTGAGTGAGAAGCTGTGATCGGGACTGGACTTAGCTACATGTAGCCAGCTGGCCCGACGGGATTTGCGCATGTAGAATTAATCGAGTGTGCGCCCAGCGACAGATCAGCGGAGTGCTTATTAGACCTTTCTCTCTTTCCGCTATCGGACCAGCGCTCTCGTCCCGTGTGTCTGGGTCTGGCACATACAATATACATGTATGTGTATAATATATCCCCAGCTCTCATGAGACCGATGGGCGCATGAACCCTTCTAGAAGAACCAAGAACCAATGTAGGCAGACACACTTCATCACGTAGAGCACATACACACACCCAGCCAAAGCACTACAATCCCCCGAGAACCCGACCAAGTATCCTAGACCCGCACAGAAGAAAAAAAAACTGAGTCTGAGACCGAGTCATATCCCATGATCGGGAGGTAGAAGATGTACTCTCGGGTGCCACCGCATGTATGTATGTATGTATGTATGTATGCAACAAAAGTTACACCCGGACATGCAGGGTGAGGACCCACTCATGTAGACTCGCACACTCGCACTCGCGCTCGCACTCGCACTCACACAGCCGGCCGTCGGGCGGGATTGTTGTTGTTGGCTCATGCGTTGTGTTGTGTTGTGTGATTGGGGATTAATTGGAGAGTGGTGATTGGAGAGAGTGGACTGGTGGAGAGTGGTGATTGGGCTGGGGAAGGCATGATGGTGATGTGATGGGTGGGCTTATGCGCTGCTATCTTATCGATATCGATATGCCCCTTCCTTGGGTGAGCTGGGCTTGGGTGAGCTGGGCTTGGGCTTGGGCTTGTGGTGAGCGTGAGCGCTTAGTAGTATCTAGTACCTACTGGGGACCGATATGTGTGGTTGTGGTTGTGGTTGCGGGTGCTGTTGGGTTGGATGGATGGATGGGGAGTTACACCCGGGGGTTACATTACACTTTCACTATTGGCAGAGAAGTGTAATTGAGTGAGATATCAGGCTCATTATGCCCGCAGCTAGCCCGCAGATGGAGGGAGAGGAGGGGGTTGTGCAGCAGCTAGCTAGACTAGACAAAGGAATGCTGATGGGATGGATGCCCTTTGTTGGTTTTGGGTTTTGGGTTAGGTTTGGGCTCACATCATCTCTCATTGCTTAGGGTCTGTACATGTTCGGTCGGCACAAAAATCCATAGATTGGTTGCAATCTATGGATTGCAACCAATTCAACGTCAACCGAACGCAGCCTTAATTGCCTAGCTAGCAGAGAGAGTGGTGTGAGGTGATGTGAGAGGTAAGGTGAGGTGAGGTGCGGTTTAGCTACAGTGCGTGACAGCGTTAAGGTGGAGTAGTGGAGTAGTGGAGTAGTGCTTGGCGGGCACACGAGCACGGACACAAACACTCACTCACTCACTCTGGGCGTTGAATTACATGCAAGCCCCACAGTACTTTCCATGTTATCAGGGAAGTACCTGTGCCTATTTCCATCTCTGCACTTTAGATATCAGGAACAAACTCGACGACGACGACGACGACGACGACGACGAGACCCGTTCCTTCCGTTACAACACTTGAATCCAATACCCACTCGCAGGCAGGATCGGGCCCATAATATCACGGCTCATCCAATCGCAATGGAGCGCTCCCGGGAAATCAGGAAATCAAAGCGGGATGATGTGACAGCTAATTATAGGGCTGAAAAGGCCGAGGAGATTTAAGGATTGTACATATGTAGGTACTACTTCAGAAAAGGAGAGGAGACGATAGGAGAGGAGAGGAGGGAGGTACTGTACGTATATGCAATCTCTGGGACTCGTGGTCGGTAGAGGACTGCCTGGTACCTGCATACAGCGTTAGTATTAGTATTACATGTACATATGTAGTATTAGCATTAGTATAACGGCAATGCAGTTAGTGGTTAGTGGTGGTGGTGGTGGAAACTTGGAGTGATCAGATGCACGCTCAGCATGTCGCTCTTATCACCGACTGTCACGACGGCTACCTGGATCGTGCCTGTCTCTTTCTGCAGCCCATATCCACATCCATATCCATATCCATACCCCCCCCCCCCCCCAATTGTACCTACATGTAGGCATGTACATTCTCGACCATTGGTATAACGTTGACTGACATAAAACGACACAGGGGCCCCCCATGGCCCCCAACACTCCTTCCTCCCTTCTCCCTACGACCTTGAAATTTCCGAAGGCTAGTAGAGGACGTCATGTGTCAATGGGGACAAAACAGAAAGAAGAAAAAAAAGCCACACCGAGGCTCCGGGTGAATGGACCGCCCCCCTTTTGTACCTATTTGGTGGAGGTGGATGGGGGATGGGGGAGTTGCGAAATATTGCGAGAGAGAGAGAGAGAGATGGCGCGGCGGTGGACAGTTAATTAAGGCTAGGGGGAATTGGATAACTCTAAACCAACCACGAGGCCGGTGGTGTTTGGTTTGTTTTTAACGTGGTGGGTATGCGTACTCTGCTCTGCGTGTTTGTAGACGTTACTAGTGCTCTGTGGCCATGGCCTGGGGCCAATCACTCGAGTTTAAAGCAGTTGTTGTGGTGATACGGCCATGGTGATGGTGGAAAACAGGAGACACAAACAATGCACTACGCATATTTTCTCTACTCAATCTCTGCATATACCTACAAGCGTTTCCACAATCTCCCGAGGCAGGCTAAAAACAAAACAAAACAAAAAACCCTCAGCCCAGAGTACAGAACCCGTGATCTGGCTGCCTGTACCGGTGCTGTACCTACATAAGCGAAAAGGCGGGGATCCCCTCCCCGGCCTTCCTTCCTTTTCATCCCCCGTTCCCCGCCGCTAACTAC
The DNA here is from genome assembly GCF_003444635.1 of Morchella importuna. Taxonomy (NCBI): domain Eukaryota; kingdom Fungi; phylum Ascomycota; class Pezizomycetes; order Pezizales; family Morchellaceae; genus Morchella; species Morchella importuna. Next base: position 576,224 of record NW_025763427.1, on the reverse strand, counting down.
ATGTATGTACTGCTCTACATACATACCCGTTGAGAATGACACACACACGCCCAGAGCTGCGAGTGATTTGTAGCGGTACATGATGCGCCTGTTGTCACATACATCTACTTGCAGTGTGACTTTTTGTCCCGCGCGTTTCATTCATGGAGTGGATGGATGGATGGGGTTGAATGGGTAGAGTACATACTGCAGGACTGACAGGACATATATTCAGGTACCGTACGTACCTTTCGATTGCAATCAATCAAATAGGATTTAAGGTACACACTCTGTAGGCGTGGGGGTGAGATATATGTAGGTACATGTAGGGTAGGTTGAATCTCTTCTCGGTACTACATACATGTAATTCAAGATTAAAAAACCGATTCCCTCTACTCTCCTTCCCGCCGGAAGCACGAGAGCATCCGCATCCGCATCCGAACGGGCGGGCATACCGGCATCATTAATCATCGACATCATCATCATATCAGATCATGCAAGGAACCGGGCAATCAAGCAGGCAGGGCTTTTTTAAAATTTCAACATCTGGATATTTTTTCTTTCTTTGCTTTGCTTTCGATCTCTTCTGGTATCTAAACCCGACATGACCATTATATTGCAGTAACTATTGCAGGTTGCAGGGCAAGGAGGAGGAGAAAGGTCTTCCAACAACATACCAACCCTTCGCGATGGGTGATTGTCTCATCTCACACTCGCTCACTGGTGATCACTCGGTTGGTTGGTGCCGAGTGAGCAGTTAACTACATGCAGAAACACTCCGGCCGCCGTATCGTGTCTACTTCCCTACTACCTCTGTCTAAGCAGCAAGCAGGTTACTCGCATAGCATTCCTCTCAAGATAACGTGGCCAGCTAGAGATGTAACATCATCACACAACACACACCCACACACCCACACACGCAATCGATTACCGATGACGATGGGGAGGGATGGGATGGGATTTATTTTCAGCAACAATTTGCAAGACCCTCTAACTCTCTGTCTCCCCCGCAGCAGCCAACCAAAGCAGCTGCACCAGGATGCGAAGCTAGCAAAGGGAAGATCAACCAACTGGAACCTTGACGACTAACCAACCAGCTGCTCTCAACAGCCGCCTTCTGTTCGGAGGCAATTGGGCAAAAGAGTGAAAAACTCCGATGAAAATCCCTTTTATTTTTTCTCTGCTTTTGCTTTGCTTTATGAAGTATGTAGCGGCGGATCATCTGGGAATCTTATGCTTTGCTTTTCTTTTCTGCGGTGCCACTGGCGAGGATTTGATAAGGCCGTGGATGATCATGGGCGTTTAAACACACACTACACTGTTACGTCTCTAGTTAGGGTTGCTGCTTAATCGGAGGAGTGAACAGGTATTGGGATGTTCTAACTCAAACATGGACAATTTCCATTTGCCCACTACCGGAAACACAAATATATGGTTACAATTCAGGACGCCAGAGGCGGGAGTGTCTTAATAAAAAAAAAAAAACGATATGGTGCTTTTTTGTTGTGATTAGAAAATTTAAATGTGAAAGAGGAGGAGGGAGGCGTACCTGACTGACTGACATGGGTAAAACGCATTATTTGAGGTTCCAACGTCGATATTTTACCGGTCTACAGATGTCACAGCAGCCAGCCTATCTATCTGGCTTTTTTTGTGTGTTCCACACACAGTGCCTACATACAGCTCCTATCTCATCTTTAGGGGAGGGGGGTTAGTTCGCCTCGAGAAGAGTCAGCCGGATATGAAAGAAAGGATCGGTGGGTCTGGCCAGGCTCATGGTACTCTCGGATAATTATCCTAATACCTCGCCTATTTCGAAATCGGAAGCGGCGTAAACGAGGTTGATCAATGGCTGGGGCGTGGGGAGGAAGGTTACTCAGTGAGGAGGAGGAGGACTAGGAGGGTTCACAAACATCAGCTTCTTCTTCTTCCCCGCATTGAAGGGCGTCACGGGGCAGTTCCCCCCAATATGAGGATGAGGAAGGCATATAAACCCTATTCTTAAATATATCACTTTAGGATGCAGGTCGAGACATTGAGTATATGATTCTGGCCTTGACCATGCAGTGCCAACCATGCACTTCCCACCATGCAAATACTGGAATTCGTAGAGAGGAACCCATTGATTGATATGCAGCCCTGGGAGACGTTCCTTTGACGAAAGACGAACCCGTGAGTACGTTGCGGATAGCATGAATTTCAAACAAAAGAAAAGGGATGCTCATATCTGCATGCCCCCCATGGCTATTAACGCGCGACAGGGTGCCACAAGCAAAGCACAAGTCAAAACCCGGCCGCTTTGATCACTCGTTTTACTGACACACGCTAAAGCCCCTGATCCGCACCGCGCACCCTCTCGCTCACTTGTCATTTGTGAACGCCACCACGAGGAAGGGGAAAGAAAAAGCAAAGAGGCTGAGAGGTTTGGGGAATTGGCCGAGGAGAGACGATGAGTGGATGGTAGGAAGACAGCTCATCAGGCGTCCTGTGGCACTGTATTTTAGAAAATGAGAATCAGGAAATGTGGTTAAGCATCTGGATTTTTCGTGTTCGAACACTCCTTCTCTCTTTTGCATTCTCTTTTTCCCCCGCTTCGTGGGAGTGTTTTTTTTTTGTACCTGCATATTCACCCTCCTGCAGAGTATCTTTTTTCCCTTCCATCATACCCAAAATAACGACCCCCATCCCATCCCATCCCATCGAACGTGTTAGTGCTGGTACATACATTACCGTCCCGGGCCTAACTTGATCAGGGTTCAGTTGATAAGCTTAAGGATCGGAAACCGTTTTTTTTTTTGATCAAGTCAACCGCAACCACATTTGAATCTGTAATTCATCGTTCTCTCTCTGTTTTGTATATAGGCGGGGCCCGGGGCTGACCTTGTATTTTCTTTACGCTGGTGGGGTTCTCGGAAGTGTAGTTTTTTTCTTATTTTTATTTTTTCTTCCCTGCTCGAGGGTTTTTTTCGGCGTAAGCTTGATTGAGACTGATTAATATTGTTCTACTGCTGGTACAGTTGGAGGGAGCGAGTGGGGTTTTTTTTTTTTTTTTTTTTTTTTTTTGGTAAAAAGCAAGGAAACGAATTAAGCAAGAGGTGACGAAACAAAAGCAGTATTGGAAGTAGAAAGAACACGAAGAGGAAGGATATTTTGTATACGTACTCCTCATACGACGTCCCGTCTCATTCCATCATATACCTACAGCAGTAGCAGCTGGCAGCTCACGATAGCGATTATCCCATCTGGCGAAAAAGTAACACTCACCCGCAGCTGCCGCCCTTACAACCCGGTCTCATCTGGTCTTGGAACTCGGACGTACTGTCTTCATACTCTAGATAGGCACTCTAGCTGGGAGACACTGCATAATATTCTTCCATAACTCGATCTTTCTCTGTACTGCAGCAGCAGGCAGCATCACATCAGCAGCACCAGCAGTAGTTGGAATTCCCATTATCACGCCGGTCTTTTAAGATAGTCTAAATTTAAACAAAAGCTAGCTACATACATAGATCTACTCACTTTTGCTTGTCAACTGTCACATATCTATCCGGCGGCGGCTCATCAATCATTGCTTTTTTTCCTTCGGTCGATTTAGTTGTATGGTTGTTCTTCCTCCCCCCCTCCTCTCCACCCCTTCTCACCTTTCTCCTTCCTCGTGGGAAGAAAAAAAGAACTGGGCTCATCTTTTTACTTCATGCTACGATACTGACCAGCAGATAGTTAGAGTGCAGTGGTAGATCTTGGTTCTGCTCCTCCCCCCACCCCTGGCAGGGCCCTACATACCATACCTCTACATACAGCACCCTACCTACTACCTGCTACTACTACTGCAGTCCCGGCAAACAGGCAGGCAAGCAAGCTTCTGCAAGCACGCACGCGCTCTCTTCCATACAGTACTCTACCTCTACCAGCAAGCAAGCAAGCAAGCAAGCAAGCATCAATCAATCAATCTATACTATCGGGCCCCTCTCCCCTTCCCCTCCCCCATACATCCACACCCCTTGAAATAATTGCTCCAAAAGAATACCAATTCTGGAAAAATAATTAAATAATTAAATTAAAAAAAAACAATACTCGGGGGACAAAGAAGAATAACGGGGGATTAAAAAATATATTCAAGGGCACATTAAGGCAAGGCAAGGCCTAGGGGAGACAGAGACGGAGATAGAGAGAGAATTCTACATACCCACCACGCCCTAGAATGTCGCACCGGCCCCAAACGATGCCACCAGCCTCTGGTCGCGGTGGTGGAGGCCGGGGGCAGGAATTGCAGCAACTGGAACACCAGGATCGGCTGCGGGACCTGAACGCTACCAGACAGCAGCAGCAACACCAGCAGCAGCAGCAGCAGTATTACTACAACCCACACCCGCCGCACCCACCACACCCTCAGTTTTACTACCAGCAGCAGCAGCAGCACCAGCAGCAGCACCAACCCCAAGCTTTGAATTCGCGGGTGCTAAATAGGAGTAATTATAGCAGAGAAGCAGACGCAGACGCAGAAGCAGCAGCAGCTCTAGAACAAGAAGAACAAGGAGTGGAACAGGCACGGAAGGAATTACTAGCTGCTGCTAATACAACAACTAGTGCAAGACTACTGCCCCAACAGTCACCGCGCTTCCCACCACCGTCGCCTGCACGCGCTCGCGAACCACAACCGCAGAGACACACTCAACCGTTACTACAACCACCGCCACTGCTGCACGATTATAGAGAAGGAGGAGCTGGTAGGACTACGGGAACGGGGGAGTATTATAATAACAATAATACTTCTACTCTTACCGCAAATACGAATACAGGAGGAGGTGGAGGTGGAGGCTTGATCACAATTACTACGCCTGCAAGATCTACATTCAACCACCGGCAGCCACAGCCAGGTACGCCCACCACCACAAGTGTTTCTGTTTCTCAGCACCAGAACCAACTTGAGAGGTTAGCGGTGGAGGCTTCCCACATTGCCGGTGTGCTCTCAGGGACGTATCCCTTGAAGAATAGTAATAATAATAACTCTCCCACTGCTGCTTCCACTGCCACAGAGCACTACAACCCTCACCATAACCACCAGCACCAACCCCCCAGCACTCCCTCGACACTCACATACCCCTCGGTTCCAAAATCCCTTTCCAACAACATCAATACCAACGCCAATACCAACACCAACACCAACAACGGCAGTGGTAAGCCACAACAGCAGCAACAGCAACACCTTTCGGTTCCAGAGGTCCTGCTGTCGACCGCCGCAACATCCCCAATGCCGCCCTCACAGTTCACGAACCGCCCCCCGCCGCGCACCTCCTCCATCGACTCGGCCATCTCAACAGTCTCCCGTCACTCCGCTGATGGAAACAACACCAACGGCAGCAGCAGCAGCAGCGGCAGCTCAGCCCCTACACCCGCGGATATCCAGACGCTGATTGAGACAGCAGGATCAGCAGAGGCCCTGATCGGCTATATGCTAAAGGAGAAGGCGTCGGCGGCGACGCAGAATGCACAGCTGTGGAAGCTGGTGGATAAGCAGCGGGCCATGATCCTAGGGCTCAACAAGGATCTCGAGCAGGCGCTCAAGGACAAGGACCGGTATCGCAAGAAGTTGAAGGAGCAGCTAGGAGTTGTCCCGCCAGTGCCGAGTTCGTCGGCGGCGATCATGGCGGCAAGGGCCACGGCGGCGGTGGAGAGCGCGGAGGAGCACGAGGACTTACCGGTGGAGAGCTTCTCGCTAGTTAGGTCCGAGTCGATGCCGCTGCCGGAGCGAGGGAGGGTGTTCGGTGGCGGGCTCGAGATTTCGTATCCGGAGGCTATGGAGACACTGGAGGAGGGGCCGTCGTCGCCGACTGCGGCTCGCAACGGAGCGTTCACACCAGAGAGTGTCAGGACACCGCTGGGCAGCCAACACTCCGACTCGACGAGCTTGAAGGAGGGGAGTGGTTTTGCGCCGCTGTCGCCGAGGCTTCAGGAGATGTACGTGCCAAAGGATGAGTCAGGAAACGCTGACAATGCTCCATTCCAGTACCCGGTGAGTTCTGCAAAGATCGCGTCGAGGGCTCATCATTTGATGAAGTTGGGTATCTCGACAAACGTCGCGCCTGTATCCGGACTTGGGAAATCACCAATTAGAAAAGCACCGCCAGCACCGCTGGCACTGACTTCACCTCTAAGTGAAACCAGGGCCCAGCTTCATTCAGAGGATGAGGAGGAGGACGATGAGTACGAGGACGATAATGTGTCGATCAGCGAGATACCGGGGTATCAGCAGCGGGCAGAGACAGAGGGAGAGGTTATCGTAACGCAGGAACACAATGATGAGAGCGTGAGCATTGAGAGGATGCCTGCCTATGATAGACGCACCAGCTGGACGCACACACCTATAGACAAGAAGGGCCCGCCAAGTCTAGCGCTTCTACCGAGTGTAAATATACCACATGCCGCGCCGACCCCGCGCTTGCAGGACCGTCAGGCGATGTCACTTGCGCCACCAATGGTCCACAACGGAAAACCGTTTTCTCCAGGCCTCGCCGCCGACGGCTCGGGCATCCGACAGCAGTTTGCGAGAGCCCCGTTGCCGAGTCCTGGGCTGCCAAGTTCCCCAAGACCAATTGACAGGCCTATGAACTCTCCCAAGCCCAAGCAGCGACCCCAGTCTCCCGGCTCTCCCAGGACCAGCCCGTTGTCCCCACGCCTTGCTGTTGCCCCGGTGCCGTTTCAGCCTAGTACGCCGCGCGGGCTTATGCCACAAAGCTTGAATGCGCCATTGCGCTCGCCGCTCCCCAGAGGCCATGAGAAGAGCGACTCGACGACCAGCCAGGGCTCGCTGGAGGACCAGGTAATAAACCTAATTATTCAGCCCAGCGCCATCAACTCCGTCGACTGCCGAGTAGTCTCCTCGCGCATGCGCCCCTCCCGAGCCAGTATGCTCCCCGGTAGCAAGCCAAGAGTGTCGGAAAACGACTCTGTATTCACACTCGGCGTATTTGCGCGGGGAACTGGCGGCGAGATTCTGCGTGTTGAGAAGGATGTCGGCGCACTCCCGGCACTAGACGCAGTCCTCCGCAGATTCATTACTTTCAACGCCAAGCTTCCGGACCGCGCGCTATTTACAGGCCACGCTCCGGCAAGGATCGACTCTAGGAGGGCAGCTGTGGATGAGTATTTTGCGGGAGTCCTGGGAGCGACGATGGATGAGCGTGCGGCGTTGGCGCTGTGCCAGTTTTTCTCGACTGACGTCGTAGATCACATACCTAGTGCCGACGTCGCAGGGTCCTTTAAGGATGGCAGCAGCATTGCCAGTGGTGTGCAAGGGAAGCCGCATAAAGAAGGATATCTCACCAAGCGCGGCAAGAATTTTGGCGGTTGGAAGGCACGCTACTTTGTGCTCAACGGACCGGTGCTGAAATACTACGAGGCCCCCGGCGGCGCGCACTTAGGCCAGATCAAGCTTCAGAGCGCGCAGATTGGGCGGCAGTCACAGAGCCAGAAGGTAAAGGAGCCTTTGGAGGGCGAGACCGACACGGAGAGCCAGTACCGTCATGCATTCCTCATTCTGGAGCCGAAGCGGAAGGATTCATCAACGCTTGTGCGACACGTGCTGTGTGCGGAGAGTGATGCCGAGAGGGATGAATGGGTCGAGGCCCTAATGCAGTATGTAGATAAGTCAGATGCGGCAGAGGATGCGTCGGGCAAGGAAGGCAGGGAAAAGAAGAAGCGCTATGGACCAAAGCACAAGGACAGCAAGGACTCGCAGACCATTGAACAGGATAAGCTACATGCGCTGGGATACGAGCAGACCACGCCTGGCCCCGAGCCTGCGCGAGGCCCTACACCGGAAGAGCTCCAGAGGATGCGGAACACCCCGTCGCCCCAGAACTCAATCTCCTCGTCAATCATCGCCACGCAGTCCTCCTCGACCATTACAGCACCGACACTCCAGCCTGCCCCGGAGCGCACGGCACAGGTAAAGCAGATCTCGGCGCCAACTAACGGATCTGTAATTTCGGATCTCGCAGCGTGGGGTGCGAAACTGACACACAGCGAGCAGAAGGCGGCGAAGAAGCGCAGCATCTGGGGATTCAGACAAAGGTCGTCGTCGGATCTGGATAACCATCATTTGGGAGGTACGCCATATCATCAGATTGGAGAAAGGCTCAACAGGAGTGTCTTTGGTGCGACGTTGGAGGAGGCTGTTCATCTTAGTAAGCCATTTGGCGTTACGGTGTCACTGCCGGCTGTCGTGTATCGATGCATTGAGTACTTGGAGGCCAAGGATGCGGCGAGTGAGGAGGGTATCTTTAGGTTGAGCGGTTCGAATGTGGTTATCAAGGGCTTGAGAGAGAGGTTCAATACTGGTAGGTGGCCCCCACCCCCGAGTTTGTAGGTGAGATGCTAATCGGGTGTAGAATCCGATTTCAATCTCCTGAATAATGACGAGTACTACGATGTGCATGCGGTTGCGGGACTTCTGAAACTATATTTGAGGGAGCTGCCGACAAATGTTCTCACCACGGAGCGAAGGGAGGAATTCGTCAAGGTTACGGAGATGGATGATAAGGCAACCAAGATTAAGGCTTTGAATGAGCTTGTCCATAGCCTGCCAATTGAGAACTTTGAGCTCTTGAGAGCTCTATCAGGACACCTTCTGAGGATCGTAGAGAACTCTGACGTCAACAAGATGACAATCAGGAATGGTATGTTGAAGTCATATATGCGCGTTTGTCACTTGTGGAGTGCTAATGTTCTTATTATGCAGTTGGTATCGTGTTTTCTCCGACACTCAACATCCCTGCCCAGGTTTTCTCCATGTTCCTCCACGAGTACCGCCACATCTTTGTACGCCCCGAGGAGCAATACCCCTCGGAGCATGAGCCCCCACAATCACCCTCCCGCGAGGCCCACGACAATCGACCCACGATCACTGGCCCGATGCAGCAATCCGCGCAACCACCCCAGCAACAACTCCAGCAGCAAACTCAACAGCAACCCCAGCAACAACCCTCCACTCAGCAGCAACAGCAGCAACAGCTGATCCACCACCCTGGCCCCGTCCCTGGTACACCAGGGCTTCCACTCAAGACGCCGCTCCCAAACCTAGTGCAGGAGCCGCAAACACCGAGGACAGTTGCGGCGAGCTACGAGCCCGACTATTCGCAAATGTTTACGCCATCACAGTCGGAGTTCCCTAGGAGCCCGCTACCAGTCGAAGTCACACAGGGAGAGTCGGCGAGTGGACTGTCGCTGCCAGAGAAAGGGGGTAGGCAGAGGAGGAGAGAGAGCTCCATGATGTTCATGATGGGGGGCATGAGGAATAAGAATTCATTTGTGGTACCGAAAGGTTAGTAAATTCGACTTGATGTTTTTTCTTTCTTTTTTGGAGATGAATGCTGATTGATGATGTGGTTGTGTAGCGATGGTAATGGAGGATAGTGTGTATGAATGATTTCTTTTTCATTCATTACCTCTTCGCCGAAGTTGAAGAAAAAGTTTTTTTAATCATAATGGGAAACACGGGCACTTGTTCTTTTCTTTTTTGCTGGAGTTCTTTCGTTTTTGTTTCTTTTTTTTTTTTGCGTGTTTCCTTGCGTTCTTTTTTTCCAGGTCCAGGGGCTCGAGGCTATTTTCTTGCCATTTACTTTTTTCCCTTTTTTCCTTTTTCTTACTTTCTTCGTTTTGGTTTTCTCTGATCTATACCCACCCTCTTTTTATATCTCTCTTCTTTTTTCTTTTTTCTGCTCAAAAATCCCTTGCTTTGGGGGTTGGGGGATACGCGTATATGGTAATATTTACATTACCTACGGTATAACTACGGATGAGGGCCAAGTATGGGCTTTCGAATAGTGGGGAACGGTTATCTGATTAGCTGGCTGATATGTATGTTACTACTCTTTTCTTCTCCCTTCCTATTCGCTTTTCTTTGAAAGGGGAGGGGGATTGATAACCCTTCTTCTTCACTGATCTTATCTTCTTTTTGTGATATTATTTTTTTTTCTTTTCTCCTTCTTTCTTGTGGGATATATTCCACCCACACACACCACACGTACCTTGTTGTAAACAAATTTTTCTTCTTTTTTCTTTTGGAAGCTGGGCTGGTGGCTAGTCGGATAGATTGGGCTTTTAAGCTTCACCTTTTTTTTTCCTTTCTTTTTTTTTTCTAGCTTTTTTTTGGTGGTGGTGGTGGAATATGAGAGGGAATGAAAAAGAGTATCTATATGGGCTATGTATTGTGCCATAGGCTTTTTTGATCGATGTTTTGGTATTGTATTGTGGTGTTTTGTTGAGGGTGGTGGTGCGAGTGCCTGCCAAGAACGAGTGATAGCGTGTGAACAGTCCTGCCCTCCCCGCCCTATCCAACCCAACCCAGCCCAGCATAGCGTAGCGTAGTATAGCACAGCCCAGAAACTAAGTATGGAGACCGAATACAATCACATCCTAAAAATCGCAGTACTCTCTGTAGTACATGTTGTTAGACCTCTCTCGTTGTTTGGTCTGGTCACCCCATGGTACATACACACTCGTATGTATTTAAGATCTTGAGAACAAGGCTTTGTCATTCGGACGAAAAGGTTGGCTGAGACACGTTAGTACTTGTAAGTGTTAGTACAAGTACACACACAATGCTCGCTGTGGGTTAGGTGTGGTTTCTTCAGTGATTCACCTATTGGTGTTAGTCACGTGCAAGCAATCAACTTTGGCGTAGCGGTCAAATATCACTTGCAGCCGAAAACACACATGGGCGAGTGGTCTAACGGTTAACCCTCGCCAAAGAACACCGCGAGGTTTAGCCCTGCTTTCGATCACAGAAGGCCAGGGTTCGACCCAGGGGTGGGAGTAGTGCCCATTCGTCCCGGAACCGCACAGTACTTTTTGTTCTTTTTTGTGCCACCCAAAACGTACCGTCCCCTTCAGTGGGTCAACCTCACTTTAGGATGCTTCTCCCATTATACGCCGTAGTTTATGATATACCGTCTAGTTTATAGGACTTATATATACGTAGTACATGTACTTACCTTTCTATATTCCGTTAACAATATCTCCCACCCCATTAGTGATACCTCTCAATACTTCGTCTATAGGGTGTTATATGCCGTTTGGGGTCTTTTTTTATTTTGGGTGAGCCCGTTGCCACGCAGAGGTCAAGGCTAGGTTCCGCTCTTGGCCAATCAGAGGGCGAGTAGGTTCGCAGAATTAAGGACAGTACATATTAGGTTGCGGGCTCTTGGTGCCCCATCCGGATGACCCATAGATAAAAATGACAGCCCCCGTTCAATCCTTTATATCTTCGCCGTACAATAACGGTGTGTAAAATTCTAGCTACGTGAAGGAGTTGGTGGGGCTAGAAAGGGGAGGTGGAGGTCACAAAAGGCTAAAAATTTTCACGAAGTGCGGGTTAGATTCGCTAGAGATAAAGGGCTGCCGAAGGGGACAGGTAAGCCAATTATCATCGATACAGATGAATGGATCGCCAGCCCCCCACCATCTCCCCCAGCACCCTACCTACAAGTCCTATTGCTGGCCCGCGCCTTAACTTCTCGCTCTAATCATAGCGTTTACTTCCTGCGATTCAATACACCACCCGATCCTCTCACAGTCGGTGCTGGGTATAATAGCGAGTGATAATCTGTGATGCAATAACCACTTGGTTCCTACCCACAGCTTCAGTTTTCTTTTCCGATAACTTCATACACATGCCATGCCGCTCATTATCATTCAATATCACACAACACACATGAAGACATCAAAAATACAGCCATCCCACCCCCGCCAACGTCTACATCCAACAGCAACAACTACAGCAAACACATAATTAATTTTTTCTAACCCACACTCTACCAGTGGAGTCGAGCCAAAGTCCGCAGCTGAAAAAAGAAAAGGCACAACGGAAAATAGAAAAGAAAAAGTGATATACAAAAGTCACCCTTCACCCTCACATGTCCCCTGCACTTATGCCTGCGTCTTCAATTTCCTCTCCCAACCTGTCTTCAGTAGTCTCCCCATCTTGAATCTTGGTAGAGGATGCGCCTCCGTGTTCCACACGATCTCGTCGAGCGGGAGGATGTCGGTGGGGGAGAAGAGGAGATACAGGTATTTCAGTGTCTCGGCCTGTGATGGTACAAATGTCAGCAAGTCTGCAAGAAAAAATATTGTGCTGTGGGGGTATTCATGACTCGGATTGTATATACTCGCTCTGTGGGCTTGACACAACAGCGCCCACTAGCAACGACACACAACCCGATCCAATCACCCCCGAAAAAAAGAAAAAGAAAACTCACCAGCCAGAAACTCTCCATGTTATCCCTCATCCTCGGCGGCACCTCCATCACCGTGTCCAGACTCGTGAAGCCGCCCTCACCACCCTCCACCGCCGCATGCTTCACAAAAGCCTCAAAGATCGCCCATCCCCACTCACGATACACCTGGTCACCGGTGATGCGCCACATCAGGAACAACGACTCCACTGTCTCGGGACGCTGTAGATTATGCGCGTCTCGAGGCTTGATCTGAATATCCTTGCTGGTGTCCTCCTCCTCGAGCTCTCCAGTCACGCCGTCTTTATCGTGGCGCATATTGAACCAGACGATCTCTGGGGCCAGCCCCGTTGGTGTCACCGCATACATCTCATAGCACGTGCGTATGAGCTCGCGCGCAAGACGCATATCCTCTTCCTGTTGCGCGCCCCATGTTGCGCTCTTGCGGGCGACGGGTAGCGGGAGTCCCTCGGTGGCACCAAGGGCAAAGGAACCTGCCATGAAGCAGACAAGATGGTCCATTTTGGGTGAGAATTCACCGCCAATACCGCCGGGAAGCTCGCCGATAAAGGTTAGGTGGCTGGGGTGTGACTTTGCGATGAGGTGCTTCTTGACACCGGCCATGGCCTCGTCGTACATGTCGCGATAGAGGGGCTCGCCCTTGCTGGTCTGGAGGTATTGCTTGAGAAGGTACTCGTAATAGCTGTCACCACGGCTACCGAGACGGATTTCTTTGCCGCGGAAGGTACCGTCGTCAGCGTAGATGAAGATGGGGACGAGACCGTCCTCGGCATGAAGGGAGTCAATGGCAGCAATGACGGATTCGGCTTTGGCCCAGTGAATGGCTTCGCCGGTGAGATTAGAGAGGTACTTCATCTCTAATTGGAGGGTAGCTGCCTCGGCGGTTGAAGAGGCGCCGCCGTCAGCATGCGAGGGGACACCTTTCATGTGGTGGAGATTGACCGACGCGTAGGGGATTCCGCTAGGAGAGTCATATGCGCCGAGGAGGCGGTCTGCGAGATCAGTCGCTTTCTCAAGAAATATGTCCGCGTCGGATCCTGGGGCCGGAGGCACAATGTGCAAATCGTTCTGGAGGTAATGGGCAGAGAGGAGACCCCCGAGAATACGGATCGTAGTCTCGAAGGTGTTGACCTCGTGGTCCTGGTCGAACGTGTGGGACGAGCTAAGCCATTCAACTGCGTGGGAGAGTGGCGTGGTCAGGTTCATGAGCATGAGCGTGTCAAGAGAATCAATGATGATCCAGCCCATGCCCTTCGGAACCATTTGCCTGCCCTTCTTGGAGAGTGGGTGGAATTCGTCGTAGCCTAAGAGGCTCGTTAGTTAGCATGAGTGATAGCCTGTGATGCGAGTGACAGTGTCAGAAAAGCAAGTGAGGCAATCATTACCCCATGCATGTTTCTCATATGCCTCCCAACTCTGCATGAACACGCCCTTGACCGCCTCCCTCCTCTCCTCCCAATCTATCTTCCCACCACCGCCACCACCACCACTACTACTACCACTCTTCTTTCCCCCTACCGCCTCTTCTCCACGCATGGGGATCATTCCAGGAACCCCCGCGAACACGCCAAACCACCACAGTACCAGGCCCACCACCGCGACAACTCCCAGCACCCTCTTCCTCAACCACTTTCTCCTCTGTCGCGCGTTATGGTGGTAGTATGGCTTATCCTTATACAGCGGGAGGTCCCTGTCCCTCCCAAACATACCCTCGGCAATGCCCGCCATGGCGCTCCGGGGAGTTCTCGGACTGTTTCCACTGCCGTTCTTTGACGTTGCGGCGGCCCAGGCCACGTCCTCGAACTCGCGGTTGGGGGACGTGAACGAGGGCACGTTCTTTGGGATTGAGAAACCGGACATGGCCTCCTCTAGTTTCTCGACGGCCGTCTCGATGGCTGGTAGGGCAGCCTGCTGCAGGGCACGTGTTTTTGTTTTTGTGACTGTGGTGACCTCTGTGCTGATTGTTAGAGAGGCTGCTCGGAGGTTCTGGTGCAGCAGATGGAAGGTTGCAGGCTTGTTGCGCAGGCTGAAGGGATCACGGAGGTTGTTCATTCGATCGCAACTATGCACTAGAAAACTACTACAGGTATGTATGTTGTACTATGTGGTGTGTGTGTACGTAGCTAATATGTCATGTGGGGATTATGGAAGTGTATAATGTATGTTCAAAAACTGGCAATTAAAGGAATTAAGGAATTAAGAGACTGGACAGCAGCAATAACACCGTTAACAGCTCAATGCTCACTGCACCGGTGTGGACGGAAAAGCAGCAAATAAACGTTTAGGTGGTCTTAACTGGGGGCAGCTTTCAGGGGGTATTTAGAAAGCTGTCAACATGCGTAGATACAGGTATTAGGGATTAGGGATGGATCGATTAGTTAGTTGCACTTCTCCTGAATCATGCCGGAAGGAATGATCAGCGAACGAACAATGCCTGTTAGGGGCTGGCAGGGGTAAGTAGCTGGGCAGGCAGGGTAACAGGGCCATCTCTGCAGAAAGAAACATTGATCCTAGAGAAACAATCACTACCCCCACTACCTGAGCCTACTACCCCAGAGTGCAATTCGAGTTCGAGCCCAGCCACAGCACAGCACAGATAGCAGCTATCTACAATGGTTTTCCTTCTCGGTGTCAGCATTACCGAATCCACGATGGTCACGGTATGTACGCCTTGCCCCACCACCAGCACCACCACCACACCGCTGCTAGATTCATCTAACCCATAGTTCCAACACAGAAAGCGCTGACCTCGTTCTACGGAATCGGCCCCAACGTCTGCGCCCGTCTCTGCGCAAAGCACTCAATCCACCCCATGGCCAAGCTCGCATCTCTGCAGACACCGAAGCTGAACGAGCTCCAGGCAGACATGGCAAAGATGACGCTGGAGAACGATCTAAGGAAGGAGCTGAGAGACAACATCGGCAGGTTGAGGGAGCTAGGGACATACAGGGGGAGGCGACATGCTCAGGTATATATGCGGGTCGGGTTTGTGGGCATATGGGGTGCTAATGGGGTGTGTGTAGGGTCTGCCGGTGAGAGGACAGAAGACCAAGAAGCAAGTTGCAACTGCAAGGCGCTTCAATACGCTGGAGAGGAGAGGTTGAGCTGTATTTATTGCGCAAATAAAAAATATAGCCATTTATGGGAGCTTGGACGTTTACTGGACCCTAGATACCAGCAGGCCCAACTGTATTGCAAGCAGGTGATGTGGTTTGCGCAATCGATTGTGCGACATTGAATAAGAGATCCGAATTATCGCAACCCAACGACATGCTGTCGAGGTAATAATGTCATCCACCACTCCCGAGAAACAATTAGAAATTGGTAGCAAGGAACCGCCGTCAGCATAAATCGAAGTGTAAGCAAACACACAGATAGTGCAGTGCCCCTCCAATCCAACACCGGGGGTCCGGTGCTGGTACAGATACAGGTACATACACATCTCCATGTGTCTAAAGTCATTAACACATATTCTCTGCCTATAAATGTGTTCATCCCGAAAGCGTTTCCAGCTGTAAAAAATCGACCTATGCACCCCTTGCATGCTCCAGAATCGCACTTTTCCGCGCTATGAGGAACAAAAACGCCTTCTCCGGGTCCAAGCATTCTCTGTGTAACCCTGCTCCGGAAGAGGAATGCCAAGTGTTTTAAGCCTCTCCGAGCACGGGACGGCAGTGGCAGTGATGACATCTTCGCCGCCGCCCAGAAACACTCTGAACACTTTGGCATCATCTTCGATATATCTCATACTTCGAGTGTTCCATACCTTACAGAAAAGAAACCACTCAAAGAACCCCACGACATTACGATAACCCCTAACTATCAAGGATTTTATTAGTCTTAATTAATAGAGAGTCAGTAATACTCACCTCCCAAGTCCCACCGCCACCAAACCAACAATGTGGGTCCTCCCATTCCTCGGATATGTGGGCATGGTATTCGGCTTCTCCTTCTTGACACTCGCAATCGGTATATCTTACTCCTCTCCCCACTACCCCATACCGAGAAGCGCACCTCCCTAACGCTCCAGATCTGCTACAGCATCGGGGCTTTACTACCTCTCCGAGCTAGTCGAGGAGCACACCGTCTTCTGCAAGAAGCTCCTGACGAGACTGATCCAATCAATCATCGCCATCCATGCCCTCCTGCTGGTACTCGACGGCTTCCCCTTCCTCCTCACGGCCTTCTCCGCCGCAAGCCATGTTGTCTACCTCATGAATATCACCCGCACCTTCCCCATGGTCAAGCTCACTGACGGGGTTTTCATCCTCAGCTGCTGTACGTTGCGCGCCCACATCCTAGCCCCTTTTATCATCCAGAGTCACTGACCAGACCATAGTGCTCGTACTGGGGAACCACTTCCTGTGGTTCAAGCACTTCTCGAACCCGCCGCTCCCCGCCTACCCCACAACCTACACCACCGTGCGCCGCGGCGGCAGCTCGGGCAGCCCTTACGAGCCATCACGCACCGACCCGCGCTTCCCGTCGTTCACGGAGATCAGCGCATTCTTTGGCATCTGTGTGTGGCTTGTCCCGTTCTCGCTGTTTGTGTCGCTGAGCGCCGGCGAGAATGTGCTTCCGTCCTCTGAGATTGGCGGTGGAGCTGCTGGCGGGACCGTGGGCATGATGAATGAGAATAAGAGGAAGGTGGGGATGGCGAAGATGGTGTTTGGGAGTGTGAAGGAGTGGATTGGGAGTACGGGGCAGGCGCTGGGGGTGGTGAGGGAGGGGGGCAGGCATGCAAGGTTTGAGTAGCGGTCTCATGGTGTGTGAGATGCCCGATGCGGCAGTGGGGGAGCAGATTGGACAAGTTAGAGGTTGGGTTTGGGGAGTTTGTAAATCTATTTTCCATCTCTTCCTTTTCTTATGGAATATTTGATTTTCGCGTTTCCTTTAGTTTCGTTTCTTGCTCTGGGTTTCATGCTTTGAGATGTATGTTGGTTCTTAATGATGTAGTGGCCATAGCCATAGCCGTAGGGTGAGCGATATCTGTAATGTCTGTAATTCTCATAATGGATGTAGGCGTGGACGCTGTGGTGGTGATGGGAGAAAAATAGCTATTGCTGGTTCTGTAGTATACTATACTACTAATCTCTATGATAGCTAATAGTGTACCAATTGATTTGTGGACTCACAGTACTGCTAGTAACACTTAAACACAGTTCCGCACTCGCTCCTAATAAGGCCCTGCGTCAACATTTCCTCCGAAGTAAAGTTGAGGCGACTTAGGAATACTAATCATATCACTCCTGGTGCTAGTAATAAACCAGCTAGAAATCTTGGCTCCCAGCTGACGGCGATCACCCCCAGTTGACCCACGGAAGTCCGCTGTTTATCCGGGGACATTTCTGCATAGCACAACTCTTTCAAAGGTATTCCTGAAAATATAACCCCTACGCCCCGTAGGTATAATCGCTCCTAGATTAAGGTCATCAGTCTATGAATATCTGTGTTTGTGGGTCGACACTGCCTAGTAATACGCAGGACTTGCTCTGCGTATGGAGCCCATCTAGATCTTTCGTGGAAGTAAAGTTCTTCCCGCTGATGTAGAAAAGTTCCTAGATACCATATTGCGCCTATGTAATTACTAGATCCTGAATAGCCCTGTGTTGTAACACTCCCGGCGGGCTCATAACGCAATACCAACGCAGTGTTGATTTATAGGGAAACCGACGTGATCGGAATTAGAGTCACAGGTGCTCACTCGGTAGGTTTGGGGGGAGAAAACTAGCAGCGGTAGTGATAGTAGTGGTAGTGTGTGGTGGGAATGTGTCAGCGGTACTAAGGGAAGTGACATCCTCCCTTTTCTCCCAAAAGCTATGTTCCGGTCGCGCGTGGGCCTTTAGGTGTCGGGCGCGGAGCCATAACTGTAAAGTTGCATGCAATTAATGAATTAAACAAAAAAAAAAAAGTGTCGGGCGCGGCATCACAGGGTATCACTCGTCTCCGCTTACCCCCGACTTGGCTACGGAGTTCCCAAAGTCGGCGCCTACAGGTAGAGAGATACAAATATGGGATTCTGGGGTTTGCATGAGAGGTAGCCGTGACTGTGAGTTTAAATGGAGAGCTAGGTCGTGTAGCTTCGGCTTGTGTGATCGACGGTACTATTTTTTTTACTTACCCGATTATACCGAGTGGGAGGTTCAAGTAGCAGGCCAAGATACCGGCGGATGGAAAATACTGGCCTTTCAACACATTGATATACACGAATGATATTTGACGATTCGAAAACCAAACTCCACGCTGAGTGGTGTTCCCTAGTTTCTTTGTTTATTTAGGCCTAGGTTGATACTGGCCCATAAGGCGCTCGTCTCGAACTGTACATTCCTATATAGGGCGGGGCGTCTTTTATTTTAAACTATAGCCTCTATGTAGTTCTGCGGAGGAAGCAGGAGGGAGCCCGGGGCTGGACTCAGCTCTGCTTTTCCTTGCAAATACCGCAAACCTGGAAATAGCTGCCCTCCGGATTATCCTGCCCCTCCGAATATGCTGCCCCCCATCATTAGTCACCCGAGTGTAAAATCATTGCTAGTCTCACTAAAACATCGTACTAGAGGATCGTTGTCCAAAATTCGAACATCCTGCCCCCCTCCTAAGCTGCCCCTAATCATTAAGCTTGGGCAGGCATTTCCAATTTTTTGTGGTAACATTAAGAAACACAAGAGCCTAGGCCTGAAAGCTGACATACGAGCAGGGGCGAAGAGGGAAAAGCCACTCTAGCTTTCCTTGATTACAGATGAATGGACTTGAACTTCGTGACGTCGTAACATACCCCAGTACCAAAAAAGAAAAAGACAAAAAGAGCGAACAAGAAAAAAAAAACCGAAAGAATCCGTCCCAAACTTTTGATTTATACAAAGAAAAAGAAGGCTGTGAGTAGTGTTGTTTTTTTTTTTTTTTTTTTTTGAACAATGCCACACATGTACCACATGCTGGCTAGTTCTGCCGACAGACTGAAGAAAGAAAACCCAGAGAAAAAAAACCCCAGACTAGACCTCCCAAAAGAAAGATATAAAACAAAAACAAAAACAGAAATCAAACAAAGTAAAAACATTGACACCCTCCGCAGATACCAAAAAAAAAAGGATAAAAGGAAAAAGATAAAAATAACTCTCTAACCAAGACTTTTTGAACACCAATAGATACGGAACCTGGTTAAAATTCCAGAAGTATACATACGAAATTTGGGGGGGAAATTATTTTTGGGGGATGGTAGCGAATATAAATAATGCAGACGCTAGACAGATAGGGCACCCTCATGAGAGTGCATCCCTCCACTCTAGGCATATATACCGAAAGCGTCCAAAAATCAAGGTCCAAATAGGTCAGTCATACTGATTTAGGCTTCAACCCAGCCATCAAGGGTGGGAAGCCCATGGCTCTGACTTTCTTCTCTTCGTCCCCAGTCTTTCTCTTGGCAGTTACCCCTGCTAACCCTCCGTTTCCATTTATGCCTGCTCCTCCGCTGCTAATCCCACCTGCTGGCCGATATGGGGGAGGTTTCATCGCCATAAGCTTCTTGTTCATACCATCAGTTGTGCCAAAGCTCGCGATGTATGCCGGAGACTGTAAGCTTCCACTTGTGCCAGTTGTTTGGGGTGAATGATAGACGGATGGAACATGATTCTGATAGCTCGATGAGGAGGGGGTTGGAGGGTAGCCGTTTGATATCAATATCCCATTGAGTTGATTGAGTGCTGTCTTGGAAACCGCGTGCATCGCTGCTGTGTTATTAGGCGCACGAGCGCATGGACGCTTGTTCACCGATGGGTTTAGGCAAGAATCAGGCGAAGAACGTTTTGTTCCACGGGGGTTATGAGCTGGGGTTGAGGATGCATCATAATTTTCTGGGGTTACAGCTAGTTCGATAAGGGTTTTCAAAATTGCCACGACATTCTCGGGGGTGTATACATCAGAAGTATCGTGGTCGGTATTGAAGGCTGGTGGAGGGGCGACTGGAGGTGGGGGCTGCGGGGCTGGTTCTTTGTTGGACTGCCCGTTCAAGTCCATCGGGATCGACTCTGAACCATTGCTGAGATCAGCGATCAGGCTGTTGATCTCCTCGAGGGTCAATTCAGAGGCTTCAAGAGAAACTTCATCATCTCCGCAATTGGATTGTGGTTGTTCACTCGCATGTGATGTTGAAGAGTTCTCAGCTTGTCCTAGTTGTTGAGCAAGCTCCATCCTATCGTTCATATCGATCCTCACTGAGAAATCATCAAGTGCCTTGACCTGCTGATCTTGGTGCCCTCCGGTCGCCTGTTCAGATTCCATAGCTTTCATCAACTCAGCAACATCAACTCCACCCTCCGCAATCAATCTTTCTAAGGCCTCTTCGTCGAACTGGGGCTCTGCGTCTCCATCATTTCTGCTGGTCGTCATTGCCTGAGACTGTTCGCGCATGAGATCTTCGAGAGCTTGGTCAAGATTGTCAGGGCCTGGTATATTTCCGTGGCTGAAATCCATGTCTATTGGTATTTCGTCGAGTGAAGGGACACGATCCGAAGAACTGCTCGAAACAGGCACCGTGTTAGGCTTAAGCTGGTCGCTTTCCTCGGGCGTAGGGTTGATTGTTCCATCAGTGTTGCTCTGGACGTCGGAATCTGTCAAAGATTTTTCCAAATTGGCAACAAGAGTTTCGAATCCAGCTGTGATTCGATCAATGCTTTCGAATTCACTTGTGATGCCGTCAAGTCCTTCGGGAACCGGTGTCTGGGATCCTGTTGACCAGCCAGTATTCGAACCATCTTCAATCAAGCCAAGTCCTGAACCACGCCTGCCATAACCGGTCCCATCATCGTTTTCTGAATGAATATGATCGGAAACATCAGTAATCCGGTTATCAATGTCATGAGTGATCTGATAGTTGCTGTTCTGAATCATTGGTCCTCGCCCCTCTGCCTTCATGTTGTTCAGAATATCAACCATGTATGGAAGCAGCGTAGGCTCGGTTGACATCAGCGTGATGAGCTCCATAATAACAAATTCTGCGTTTTTTTCGAATAATGCGGGGTTGTTCATGAGTTGATTCCGAAGAACCAGTTCCCCAGAGTTCACCTGGTAGCTAGATGAACCGGACTGGTTGAAAGCCGGGAAGACACTGGATGAGCCGACGTTGGGGTCACCAGTAGCAGGATCATTATCGCGGATCTTGGTACGGGTTACGCGCTTGGAGCGCCGACGGTTGAATTCGCGTTCGATCCAGTTGGATTTTTCAATGCTCATCTCGGCTCCGAAGAGATGAAGGGCGCGTTTGGTGACACGACATCGAAGGTCATTGTCCTTATCTAACTCGGTGTTAAAGATTTATATTTGTATTTAGATGAAAATTTCTTACTTCGTTCTTGATTTTGATTCCTCCATTTTTTCTTTCGCTCTCTATTTTCCACCCGTATCCGCTCCCGCTCCGCAGCCTTCAAAGGATCCTCGGACGGGTCGATTATAGAGAGCCGCCTGCCGCGACCTTTCGCATTGGAATCCTCAGGGGAAGATGGGGTAGCTCCGGTGCTGGTAGCAGATTGGAGATTGTTGATAATCCAATTCGCAGTAAACTGGACGGACTGTTCGGCTGTCGCACTGATTTGTCGGCCCTGGTCAGATCTGACGACCATTTCCGAGGACATTGCGGTCTGTGGAGTCGAGGGGGGCGGCGTACTCGCTCTCGCGCATGCGCGAGACAGCTCTGCAAGACTTTTCTGCAATTCTCTAAGCTGGACTTCATAGTCGATATCGGATCCGTCTTCTATGCCTCCGACCCCAGTGTCATCTTCAGCATTCTGATCTTCGATCCCCCAAAGCCCTTCAAATTCCTTGGTCATCTTGAGGTCAGCGCCAAAGTTTCCCACACCATTATTAGCGGTACCGGATATGGAACAGTTGACTTCTGGCTGTGGTTGGGATGATTGCTGGGAGTGATGTTCAAGGTTTTGGTTAATCACTTCAGTTCCAGCCTCCCCCATGACACCAACCAAAGATTGTAAAGCATGGTTGATTTGTTCGACAGAGAGATCGTCAACTGATAATTGTCCAGCCTCGATGTCGCCTACAACGGCAGGCACAGACTCTTTTACATCGCCTTCAAAGCCTGCAGCAGCCTGCAGTAGGCACACTTCTTCTTCATTCATCTGTAAATACCCGAAGTAAATGTCAATGCCGCCCTCCCGCCAGGCGAGATGAACGACAAAGACGACAACATTTTGTCAGCGGAACTGAATTTAATTATTGGCTGTTGAAATAAAATCGAACATGAATAATATGGCATGGGTGTTGGGCTGATTTGGACGGGATGCCTCTTCAATAGTATACATTTAATCATCTCGAGGGTTCACTTACTATGGTATTTTCGGCCCCGAGCGAAGGTAGTGAGGGTTTACCGTGACTGCTGCTGATGAGACTGTTGTTTTGTGTTGTGTGTGGGAAAAAAAAGTTCAGTGTGGAAAAGACGAGGATTTGTGCGTGCGTGTGTGCGTGTGTGCGTGTGTGGGGGAAAAGTTGCGCACAAAGCGGCGGGGGCAACCCCTCCTCTCAATCTTCTTCATTCCATGGAGGGGGGCCCGTGACGTCTGACTGAAGTTCCAAACAATACAATTATCAGAGGAACTTTGTTTTCAGATCAGTATGACCAGTGCCCGCCAGATAAAATTTCCGTCAGTGCCTATCCTCTTCGAAATAGCAAAACCCTCACACGAGTGAAAGTTCGTCTGTGTAGTGGTGGGCCCCATCCCTGTAATCCAACCCTGCATTCTTTCCGGCGGCAACGAATTACTATGTGCCTATGATGGATGTACCGTTACTTTATGTGAAGATTCCACTTGGAGAACTATGTTTGTGCTGACCGAAATATTTCCTCTGGAATGATATTGTTACAAAAGGTAATACGTCATTGGCTCCAATAATCATTGCGTAGGTACCATTCGAATCAGAGGACAAGTTCTCCACACAAGCCAGAAGAAGTAATTTTGGGGTTACAAACTCTACATGTATGAATTTGGTACAAATAAAACCTCGCCAAGTCAATATGGATAGATCAGGATCATGGGGCTTCATGACCTCGCATGAATATCTTGGCGGTCGTTTTTCAATCTGGTTCGGAGAGGTGTTTAAATCAGATATAAAGCGCGGAAAGCTTTCCAACTTAAAATGCAGAAAGAAGGAAAGTCTGTAGATAAATATGACACCTAATATCTTCAATGACTGGTGGTGCAGCGACATTTCTTTCGGAATCCGCAAGCTACTAGCAAAGACGCAAAATCCTCGGGTCACGTGTAAGCTATTTTCTAGCATCATGGTGAGAGGACTACATGTAAGGTTGACCCGGAGACTTTGCGTCTTTGCTAATATAATTGACGGATGAATTGCTTCGGAACTGTAGAATCTAACGCCTGGCTTCTATCTATTTGAACCCGGGCGATGAGAAGGATTTAGGAAAGGCTTACCACTCTGTTCTTGCGGGATATATTCTTGCTTAGTTTGAAGAAAAAGCATTCGATCGCGAGTGCATGTAGAGTACATGTAGGTAATTCTCTAATGGATACATGTATCTAGACAGACTGGTGCTTTGTTATTCCGAGTGAAATGGCAGCTCGGCTCCGTTCACCTTGAGCTTGAGCTTTGAGGATCATCTAGGACTGCATAGCTCTATTCAAAAATATGCGACCTACTCACGATATAATACACATACTTCATATTCCTCTTCATATGCACTTAGTATGAAGTATATATGGAGTTCTATAATCTAGGAGTTAAAGCAATCCAAGTAATTGATCGTGATGATACCTTAACTCTACCCCTGCAACCAACGACGTCATTCATGGGCCCCTCTCAACCCCTCCAGAGACTCCATATCACGAACACCCTCTCCCGTCAATTAAATTAAAAACAACGAGAAAAGAAACCATGGCCTATCGTTTTATTATTCCCTCTATCACCGCTATTGGTATTTTATCCCATGATCTCTCCAACCCCAAGAGGTCCCTCTTTATCCACCCAATGCGCTGTGAAACCGTCACCGCATGGCCCTCCCTCACCAGCATAGGACTAGGATCCAGCAAACCCCAACCAGAGCCATATGAACGAGCACGGGGAGGAGCAACAGCAACACAAACGCAGCAATCGACGTTTTCGCCGATGCTTTATAGACAGGTTTCAACCGGATCCTTTCTAGGGCTCGTGGCAGGATTTGCGGTAGGAAAGTTTAGCAAAAGCATTGGGCTTGTTCTCGGCAGTTTGCTGCTACTAATTGAGGTCTGAGCACTGTATACGGTCGTGTTTTGAATGGGCAGCATCCTAATGACGACGAGGACAACAGTTTCTGGCCTCAAGAGGGCTGCATGTAGTCCCATACAGTTGGCTACAAAAGCTCACAAATAAAGTGGACGTGAAAGGACTAGTAACGAAGAATATGGCGTTCAAGTATGTGCCCTTGATGTATCACCCCTCAAGATTCGGTTTTTAAAACTAATATTCACTAATGTTTGTGAAGGGCATCTTTTGGGGCTAGTTTTGCAATTGCGGCGCTTTACAACTAGATGGAGGCTAGAAACTGGCTGATGAATTTTCCTTGCTTATTCTTTACCTTTTGGGAGCTCTTTGGTCTTGTCCCATAATGCTACCTGGCTACCTATATTCCCTTTCTTCCCTTGTTTGTCTAGTCTAGGAGCCATCACTATGGGCATTAATGGTCCAAGTTACTGGGAGCTCACTATCGATCTTTAGCTCTTCTCTGGCTATATCTTAGATGTAATTTCTGAAAAGTCCTGTGTGCTGGGTCGTTTGTTTGTGAAACTACATGCATCTCCACACATATACGTAGTATACCGGCATACCGTGCAACACAACTCTTGTAAGGCACACGACGTTCTGATCTCGAGGTTACCAATACCACAAAGAGCCAATAAATGGCGTGTCTGTGATCGTTTTTATACCGATGCCTTTAAATATCTCACAAAAGCTAAAACGGGTTTCCGGGTGGAAACCCAGTTGAATCAATGGTTGTATTTAGACTCGGGTGAGATTAGGAGTGTATTACCTCGTAACTCCACTCTTTATTTTCATCTTTAATTCATAGGAGCTTTCAGCCTTACTTCGATCATAAGCCAGCAAGTTTATAATATATCTTTACCGTCACCAACAATAATAACTTCTAAGCAGATATTATGATCTCTTGGGAAATAGTTATAGCTAGTTTATACGCTTCTCACTCGCTAGAAGAGATTAGGGCTGGTAGGTGATAAACTGTATACAGAGCTGTATAAAAACATCTGTCTACTCATTTCAGGCATCAGTCACAGCAAACCTCTTGCCTTCAATGACGAGAAGTTCACGGTGCTTAGGAGTAGGTTAGAGACAGATCTGAGTGGGTGACTACTTGTACCGAGCGGTGTGAATTAAATATAGAAGATCTAAATGCTCAATTTGTATCACTGGCCTGGAAACCCTAAAAGCCACAAACACTGCTAGAAGCCGACGATACCTATACGTATTTACATACATGTACTTGCAGATATGATTCTAGCGCCGCAAGATCTTAAGATTCGTCAAGGGTACTGCGGCCCGAGTCAATTAGCGTTGGCTACGCAGGACTTATGCATGGCGATCTTCTAATCCCAGTTGAGAGATATTATCAGCACACAAGTCAGACAAGCTGGCAAGGTCGACAACGACTTATAGCAGCACGGAGTGTAAGTTGCAATTAATAGAAATACCCGGTTAGAATATAACTTGAGAAAACTAAAGAAGAAAGCTTAGTATAATATGCCGTCTTTGATTGATATAGATCGACCATTTATACCAACTCTCATGAGAAATTGGTGAAGATCATGGATGTAGGTAGAAGGGCATGCAGGCCACACGAAGGTATTGGAATTTGGAACTTAAAATTAACATGGGTATAACCATAGCTCGAAATAGTACTCTATTTACGGAACTACTCTTTAAGGCCATCTCTTTTCTGCTATATATGGGTGATTTATCAAGAATAAACATACCCGATCTGACGAGATCTATAGCTAGAACAGATGCTAAAAGAGAAATTACATTACATAATTAAAAGCAGATCAAAGAGCTTCGTATGCTACAGTTGGCAGGCACTGAATATACAAGTATATGTACATGTATCAGCTGATTCTTGTGGTAATTAGACTCACCCTCTCGATTCCTCCAACCCGCCTCTGGCTAATATACCTTCACAGGTTCCCTTGGGGTGTCAATGATCAACATGCATGTTTCTATTTCTGTCACCCAAAATCCAAAGCTCATATAGCCGAAAGAGATGCCTTTTGTTTAGCATCGTTTAAACGTATTTGAAACCGATGAAGACCATAGGTATATAAGGACTAGACTGAAAATCCATAACCGAATATGGAAGGTTGTGATAGATGCCGGTCTCCAATATCTGCCCCATCCACGCAATAATTACGCAGATTTGATAGGATATATAGTATAATAAAAAAAAAGGCGCCATGCTGGATTGTAGGTAAGTTATTTACTATCCATTCGTCTAAATTGACGTGTCATAGAGTAGCACTCGGTGTTCCGATTTCCCGCATGCTGTAACAGGAGGAAAAGATTCCCAACAGATGGCATAGACAGCAATATAAGTGATAACAAAGTAGATTTGTATTCTGACAGAGCGGGGGTGTTGTGCTCCTGTCGGTTGGTGACTGGGGGCCGCCGGAATTTTGACAAATCTCGAGTGATATCACATGATTGAGAATCTTGATTTAATTAATTCATTCATGTGTGTGGGTGGGGGTCATTTTAGTGTTAGATGTGATGATAAAGCATATTTAAATCGCTTGATATTCATATCTAGTACTGTATTTGTATGTAATTATAAAGGATACATGCATTAGCCGGTGAGCGCTGGGCGACTAGGACGGTCCATCTTGAGAGGCCACTCGATACTTGAGTACTTGAGTGAACACCGTCTGAGGTGAAGAGAGCTGAGCTTTCTGGAATGCAGTTCTCTTCCTTAGAGAATCACTCTAGCCTATATCGCCTCTATTGGTTATCACTAATATAGACGAAACCCTGAGCACAACATGAAAACGTATATGCATGTAATTAAACTATTGGCTACACTTTCTTCCTAACGTCGCCAGCTAGGTAGAAAGGTAAGAGACAATACAGCTTTGCTCTTCTTTCTCTCGATTGCTCGCTCATGTCGGTTAGCTGAGATTCCTGGAGGAGAAACGTGTCTCCCTGGATGCTAAAGTAATGCCGAGAGGAAAAACAGCTTCACTACCAATAGCATGGAATTGAGAGAAAGTATATATTTAGTTAGGGTGAGATGGAATGTACATATCGAAAGAAAATGCGAACCGAAGAAGAAATAAAACAGAACGACCCTGGGATAACAGAAAATCCCATTCTACTAGTAAGACAACCATCTCATAAGCTACCTTCCGTAGCTAGCTTAAAGAGTTATAGCCCTTAGAACATTCTCGAAGAGTCCTGAGTTCCCCCTCTACAAAAAGCTCTTGCTCTTCTGATTATAAGCTCTTTGATCTCTGAGCCACTGTCGGTACTGCTTCAGCGACCCAATTTTCTCGCCATAGTAGTCCGGGACGGGGTTACTGAACGACTGGAAGCTGGGGTCGACGCGGTTCTTCTTGATGTGCTGCAGGAATTCTTTTTCTCTCTACATTATATAGAAGCATTAAATTAGTACCGGACTTAGTCCAAAGAAAAGAAAGAAAACTCCCTGGTACCGCTTGTCTTAAACTAGGATTGTGTACAGAAAGTTACTGTGAGTAGATTGCCAACATACCTCCTCGATAGCACCTAGATTCTTCTTATTCATGATTCCGAACGCTGAGCTCCCTAGCACGGGCCCTGCCAGCCACCCTGCGGCACCACAACTAATCGTCGCCAGCCCAAACATGATCAATGGATCCATGCCCATGATCATCTGCGTCGGGTCGATCTCTTTGTTTGCCAGATACCCAACCCCCGCACTAGTGCCGAGCAACGAGCTGAAGATGCTTGAGACGAGGTTGTACCGGCGGCGCACCTTTCGCAGGCGCAGGAACGAGTCCCAGTCTAGGTGTGGGCGGGTGGGTGTTGAGATTGCGGATGTGGCAGTCGCGGAGGAGGGGGAGGTTGTGTTAGCGGTGGTAGAGGCATTGCGCACTGAGAGGCGAAGGCCGACGGAGGCGGCGGAACGCAGGGTTGTGGTCGTGGCGAGCATTGTGTTTGTGGTGAGGTTATGTGGATTGGTGGGGGGGGGGGCGGGGGGAGGTGCAGTACGGGTGGTGATTAGATGTGAGGTGATTTTGAAAATTGAATTGTCGAGTTGCCGCGCTAGCGGCTATGACGAACTTTTTGACAGGGGAGAGCGCACCAGTAGGATGACTAGGATTTGTCTGGCCTCTGGCACGAGCATGTAATCACTCGAACGGCGGCTTGAGTAATACATAATTTGGAGACTCGGGGCGCAGACGGTAGATAGCATATTGCAATTTCCTCAGCAAGCGGAGGGTCTCTCTCTACTTTAGATACAGCATACTTCCCTGCGCTGGAACGTCAGGCCGATGCCACTCAGTGTAACACGGTACTCCGTGGCTCCGTACGGATACATGTACTCACACAGGTAATCAATCAATCCGGACGGAAATATATATGGTAGTCAAGGTGGCTGCATGTATGTGTTTATTATTGTGGCCGAGGTTCACAAACCCCATGTCTTTGACTACAAACTAAGGGTAGGAGAGGATTTGTCCATCTGACTGTTCAGTGCTATACGGGCCCATAGATGGATGTAAGCACGAATACTCTAAGCACTTTGTGTATATACTAAGTATGTAGGCATTTACATAACTCCTACTCTTAAATGTTGTTTCCTACATGCTTCTCCACCACTTGAAATTAACCTCCCCAGAGAGGTATTTGGCAACGTGAAGAATTATCACCAACTCATGCTTCATGATTGAGCCACAAAATACTCTCCAGCGGTGACTCGCAATTGAATTGAGCAGCTTCAAGTTCCCGTATTCCTAACGGTAATAAGTATAACTTCACCCAAGTACCCAGGAACAGCGGTTTCCCGTTGCAATCAATTCATACGGTAGATAATCCGTATTTGAAAGCAGCGGCCGGGGTCGGGGGGTTTCCTGTAAGGCTGTAACCCAGTAGAAGCTGTAGGAGCTGTGGGCACGTGTTCTCTCGGCCGTGTGAATTATCCCGGCGCCACAATTAGCCCGATGAACCGGCTCTCCGCGCCCCAAGTCCCAAGCTGGGAGACAACATCCACCAAAAAAAGTCTGTACTGTCACCGCCGCTACCAACGCTACTACACCTTCCGCGCCCAAACGTCTGCCCGATTCATTATAGTATCACCGTCAGTAAAGCGCCTAGCGCACGTATATAACGAGAATACCGCCCACGATGTCCTCAACTCATTACGACCCGGTAGACACCAGCTTCTCCAATCTTTCGCTCACAGCCATCCGCCTGCTTGACCATTATACACCCTCGTTTCTCACATCTCAGAAAAGTCCAGATATGGCCATTCCTTCAATCACCTCCGACGGCCCAGCGCCCGGCAACATCCTCTACTTGGCGTACGGCTCCAATCTCGATGCCGGCGTTTTCCAGGGCCGCCGTGGCATCAAGCCTCTCAGCGCAACGGTGGTTACAGTTCCCAGCCTTACTCTCGTCTTTGATCTCCCCGGCATTGCCTATATTGAACCTTGCTTTGCCAATGTTCGCACCCGAAAGGTCAACGCCCCCAGTGAGAAGCAGCCATTGGTGGCAGAAGAAGGACTAGAAGATATGGAGGCTACCGTTGTTTTATCCAAGCTCTCCGAAGGCCGTTACCGGGATTCTGAGGATCCCAACGACGATGTGGATGCACCGGCACTCATGGGCGTTGTTTATGAAGTGACACCAGAAGACTATGCGACAATAATCGCGACTGAGGGCGGCGGCGCATCTTACGCCGATGTCACAGTCGACTGCATCTCCATCGATGGGAAGTCATTGAAAGCACACACGCTGCTAGCCCCAACGACCAAGACACGGCCGAACAGCGGAGCCCAAGCATCTGCCCGTTACCTCAACATCATCTCGTCCGGTGCAGAGCAGCATGGGCTGCCAGAGTCGTATCGGAGCTGGTTGGCGCGGTTCCGGCCATACCGCGTTACGACGCTGCGGCAGAGGGTTGGTTGCGTTCTATTTGTTGCGATGTGGGCCCCAGCGGTGATGGTAACGTTCGCCGTTTCGAGGTGGTGCTCGGGAAGCCATAAGTCGTGGGCTATCAAGATTAGTGAGAGTGTCTTTGGTGGAATGTGGTCGAGCTATGATCGGCTCTTCAAGCCATATTTTGGGGACGGGGAGAGGACGGAGGGGGAGAAGGAAAAGGAAGTGGATGAGGAGAAAACGGCGCTAAGTGAGCCCGAAAAGACGCACAGAGTCGAGGATATGTTCGTGACTGCTATGGGCGGCGAGACAAATATGGAGAGCTCTGTGGCGAGCTTGTCAGCTAGTTGGGATAAGCTTTAAAGTGAGGGAAACAAACAAACAAAAATCAACATTGCTATACATAGGGAGGGTGTACGGAGTTGGTGAATTAGGTGGGGTTTCATTTTATTTCTTAAACATATATTATACATACCCATTTGAGAATGCTTTTTTCTCTTTTTTATTTTTGCGTTAAATGCTAGGTAGTTTGTCTGCATTCTTAGAATTGAAATCAGATAGCCGTCTTTATGTTGAATGTAATTGCTGTTAGGAGCCGAGGTGGTGTGGTATGAGCTTTTTATATACTTGAAAATCATATTAGAAAAGTATGGTGTGTTGAGTAGCCCTGATGGCGTGACACAGGATAGACGATGTGTAATTGCCGAGTGATAGTTAGTGATCACAACAAATATTATGGTCTTAGACTAGCACTGGTGTTGGCGCGCATCACTTTGCCAGGGCTTTGTTTGGCACATGCGAAAAGAACGGTAGATAAACGGCGAGATAAAAATAGAATGATTTAGGGCCCGTTCGGACAACCTTAGATTATTTCTTCGGATTATTGGGCAGACTGGATTATCAGGTAGCGGAAAAGATAATCATAATACCCATAATAAGTGGATAATCTACATGTCGGGATAATGTTAGCTCTCAGAATATCTGTGTTGTGTGGGAATAATTACCTCTGGAGGTGATTGTTTTCTTGGCGGATTATTGGGATAATCAGGAGTTCCAAATGTTGGATTATTCATTTGCACGAACTGCATAGATTATTGTTATAATCCAAAAGTTGATAATCCGTCGTATTATCGCCAATAATCTAGATTATTGGGTTGTCCGAACGGGCCCTTAATGTGATTATCAAATTTTTTTGATTTAATTCATTAAGTGATTATGAGACTCTACCAGCTATAAAAATGTGTCAAAAATGTGTCGAAAATATGTATATAAAATAATAACTATTTATTGTGCCCAAAATAGCCTGTGGTGTTGTGTTATATGCATCGAATAATGCATCAAAAATGCATCGGAAATGCATTGAAAATGCATTCCAGTCCGTAAAGACTTTAATTCCCAATTCTGTGTAATGGGAGCCTCGTCTAAATAAGAATAGGGCAAGATAAAATAAAGATAGCCGTGCAAGATAGGAACGAGCTTGCAGGTTATTCAAAAATACAGTCGCTAGAACTCAATAATCTTTAAAGGCTTGAAAAGGTAAGTTACTTATCAAAATTTCCAGTATTTTCTAACAGAATTAGTTATCAAAAATTATAAAAGAACATGGGATCCTCCCCCAGAACATATACAACATGGACGAGAAAGCCTTTTTGATGGGGCGATCTTCGCTGGTGAGAGTAATATGTCGTCGGGGAAAGAAACGGAACTTCAAGACACCGGGGGGGGGTCAAAGAGAGCTTATTACCGTAATTGAGACGGTTTCAGCGATCGGAAACTTGAATGTGACAGCACCGACAATAATATATATAGATGAAGCACATTATGCAGGTTGGCACGCTTTAGTCAAAGCTGGTGACAAAGCATTTTTTAGCTTCTCCCAAAAGGATTGGACCAATAATGAAATTGGTTTAAGCTATTTAGAAAGCAATTTTGAGCGTAATACGGTCAAACAGTATATTATTAATCAGCTCAATTAAGCTTAATGGTTCTAATTGCTTTTAGGGCGGCGAGGCAGACTACTGTTTGACGCATAACATAATCCCCCTCTGCCTACCGGCACACTCTACAGCGGTGGGTATTAAGTCATCGGACGGCCTAGCCACAATTTTGCCTGCAAACGCGTATTTTGGTGGCGTTCTGTCTGATCACTTATTACCCACCGCTGTACAGCCGCTGGACGTTTGTTTATTTGGACCTCTTCAGCGTAATTACGGTGATGTGTTGGATGATTGGCTGCAAGACGGCAACGCAGGCATTCATAAGGGAACCTTTTACTCGTATAATAACCCTAACCCTATTCCGAAAACACGAATACTTACTGGTATTTTAGTCTCTTAGTAGGGGCCAGAAACCTCACATACACTAAAAAAAACATACAAAGTGCTTTTGCTGCCACTGGCATTATTCTCTTAAACCCACGAGCTGTTCTACAACAAAAAATAACAAATCTGGTCCAAAAAGTCAAGTCTCGGCGCCGCGCACACATAGACATGGAAACACCATTGCTGTTCGCTCACGCCGTACTTTTGCTCTCCTCAAAAATGACACCCCCAAAAGCAAATCTCTAGTGAAGGGAATGGTGGAGAAACTGGCAATATCAGCGACAGAGAATGCAGCTCAAGTACTGTCGTTCACGGGGTATTGGCGGGTACTGGGTGTTGGCGGATAAGCCTAAAAAGAGACAGCCAAGCCAATTTTTGGCTTCAATCCGCCAACACCCAGTATCCGCCAATACCCCGTGAACGACAGTAGTTGTGTTACAGCAAGAGCTTGACTATCTGCGCGGGGAGCATAAAGCTTCTGCTGATTCTCAAAAAGTCAATGGTAGGAGTGTTTTATCTAAAGCATTGGTAGTAACTACGGACGATGTCATTAGGTTGCGCGAGCAAGCAGAAGAAAAGAAAAAGACAAAGCCACAAAGAAAGCTGAAGCCGGAGAATTCAAGATCGCAAAATCTGCAGCAAAGGCAGCGAGTGCTTCCGCGACGAGACGCCGAGCCCGCCGAGTCCACTCACCTGTTATTGAGGAGGACGAGGTAGAAACTGATGAAATAAATTATAGTCATGAGACATCACTGCACCTATTAGTACAAACAATGTAATTAGAAAGTATTTTTTGAGGGGCAGTAGCCGCCACTCCTAACTTACAGATTGTGGTAATGATATTTTTTCTTCTTTTCCGTTGAGGTCGCGCGCGCGCAGTTACCCAGTGAAAATGGTTACACGGTGAAATACGTTATACAAGTACCCTGTATTTCCACTTTATGTTAGGAGCATTCTTGACACCAGTCTCCAAGCCACCCAACTTGGCCCTAACCCTTGACACCACGCCCGACACCAGTGGCGTAGCGCCACGCACCAAAGATCGCTTAAGTGACACATTCCACCAGCGAGTATATAGGCGCCGTGTCCCCCCGAGAATTGACAAGGTTCTCCATCTCCTCTACAACTATAGTCCTCACCTACTGACGGCGGATCCTGTCTGATGGTTCTGTTTGCAGTAATTTGCCCTTGGCGTCCAAAACCTAACTCTTTTATTGGCCTCAAATCCCTGACCGCCATCAGACAGGATCCACCTTCACCCCGTGAGTGACTGTACTGTCAAGGACCGTCTAGTCTCTGACTTTTAACACTCGCTGATAATATGGAAGCTCTACAACCACAACCCGACTTTCTCGCTATGGCAGCCGATATGAATACTGTTGCTCGCGCCCATGCCTCGATGGCTATCAACCTCGAAAGAATGCAAAACATCCCAGTCTTCAATCAGGGAGCAGAGATTCTTGAAGCCATCAGGCAAGGTTTTAAGGCGGTCAACAGTCCTTTCCATGCAATGTAAGTTCATTCGGTAGTAACTCTCCACCGATATCCATCTGATTTTGGTCATCTAGCGAGTACAATTCGGTTGCTCGTCACGTCAACGGTCACGCGAACCATTCCACGACGCCTCTGACTTTCCTGAGAACTGGGCAGCTCTCGCCGCCATGAACTGTTAGTTTCCACACCAAGGAGGTCGTTTGGTCTATTGTGATGACTTGCTGATTCATCGCTGTTTGAAATAGCGAACGAAATCAATCAGCGTTATCTAATCCATCTCATCTGGAATGGAGGAAATCCAGCGAGGAGCGAAGCGACAAGCGA
This sequence comes from Morchella importuna, assembly GCF_003444635.1. Classification (NCBI taxonomy): domain Eukaryota; kingdom Fungi; phylum Ascomycota; class Pezizomycetes; order Pezizales; family Morchellaceae; genus Morchella; species Morchella importuna. The sequence continues at coordinate 541,714 of NW_025763427.1, read as the reverse complement.
CACGACCCAGCGCTTAAGCTGGTGTCGAGAAATCCACGAGAGGGGGCGCCAGCCCCCTATATGATTCCCTGGCAGATTTCTGGCACCAGACACCATGCCTAAGAATTCACGCAGTGAGATTCAGTTTCTATGTAAGGATTGAGACACCGTTCTCAATGTTACGTTCAAGCCTCGGGTTGAACCCTTACCCTTGACACCTACGCCACATACCCAGGGTATGGTGCCACACACGCAAGCGCGGCCATACACACAGTAGCGCTTACCCGGCATGACCGTGGCAGGTTATAGGTGCGTGTCCCGCCTTCTGACCAAGAAGCGCCTTCTCCTTTATAATTCACACGCAGGACGAAAGGACGATCAATATGTCTAATCGCTCACTGGGACGCAACGTCCACATCTACGATGCAAGCGATCCGACAGGCCCGGTTCTTGGGGGCCTCATTCTTACTAACGGTGTGACAAACGTCAACCTCTACTCGATGGTGGATATCATCCTCATCCTTAGTAGTATCTATCATCTACAAGATGCAGGTGGCAGCCAGGTTGACAGGGATGATCATCCGCTGCAGCCCGGTAATTACTATGTTGTCACTGATGGTGAGTTTCCTCCACATCTACATCAGATAGTGAAGCAGGTGCTGAGTTATCAACAGGTTCGATCTCGATCAACAATGAGATTTGCCTTACCCGTACCATTTCTCTGGGTACTGGTACTCTAGTCGCATCCTTTAGGAATGCCGTCCGCGACCGGGATCGTCGGTGCGTTATCACTGGGGAAGAGGCGGTCAATGCCGATCTTGGCGAATGGGGTGGCTTCGAGGCTGCCCACATCTTTCCGCTGGCCTACGAACACGACTGGAAGTATGATCGCTGGATTACCATCGACTCGACTGATGGAAGATCCATCAACTCGGTCCAGAATGGCATACTGCTCAGATCTGACATTCATGTCCTGTTTGATAGGTACAATGTGTCCATCAACCCTGACGTATGGCAGCGCCCGTCCCGAGGGATGATTAATGGCTGATTTTTGTTAGGATGACTATAAAATCGTCTGTTTCCTCAGGGATTCGAAGGGTATAGCTGGGAAACATCTTGACCAACGGCTCCGTGACGATCCTCGTAGGCCAGTCGACGAGCTGTTGCGCTGGCATTTCAGACAGGCTGTCCTGGCTAATGTGAGGCTCGTAGGTGAGCCTATATTCGAGGTTGATTTCCCACCGGGTTCTGACATGATTGGTGAGATTCTCAGCGGTCCTAAGGCTGGGGAGAGGATGGAATACGAGCTTTTCAGTCGTTTGGTTGGAGTCACGTGAAGTGGCGGACAAGGCCTTTGTACTCTAATAATTAATTCTTAATGTCTATTATTAACGGAGTGCGACCGAGTGAATTCACATGATATTTATCTAATCCATCAGATCTATTTATATTATTATGGAATCGGGGGTACGGGGGCTTGCCCGTGTATAGGAGAGAGCGCTAGCGATCGTTTATGTATATAGCAGTCACGGAACGGTATATAGAGAGCACCAAGGAGGCCTGTGGTGCCAGAAGAGAACAGAGTATGATTCCCTCTGTTCTCTGGCACCAGGAACCAGTAAGGAATATACGCAGCACTTCCACTTTATGCTAGGACTTTTCCTGGCGCCAGACTCAAAAGTACGTTAAAGCCACCGCATTTAACCCTAGCCCTTGACACCAACGCCTGACACCAAGGCGTAGCGCCACGCACCGGGTGTCACAAGAACCAGTCCCGATTAGGGAGTAATTCATTACCCGGCCGTCTCGCGATACGGTATGCGGGCAGAAAGCTCCATCTCCCTTACAACTACCCTTACGATCATGTCTAATCGCTCACTGGGACGCAACGTCTACATCTACGATGCAAGCGATCCCACAGGCCCGGTTCTCGGGGGCCTCGTTCTTAACAGCGGCGTGACTAACGCCAACTTCTACTCGATGGTGGATATCATCCTTAGTAGTATCTATCATCTACAAGATGCAGGTGGCAGCCAGGTTGACAGGGATGATCATCCGCTGCAGCCCGGTAATTACTACGTTGTCACTGATGGTGAGTTTCCTCCACGTCTACATCAGATAGTGAAGCAGGTGCTGAGTTATCAACAGGTTCGATCTCGATCAACAATGAGATTTGCCTTACCCGTACCATTTCTCTTGGTACTGGTACTCGAGTTGCATCCTTTAGGAATGCCGTCCGCGACCGGGATCGTCGGTGCATTATCACGGGGAAAGAGGCTGTCAATGCCGATCTTGGCAGCTGGAGGGGCTTCGAGGCTGCCCACATCTTTCCGCTGGCCTACGAACACAACTGGATCATGGACGAGTATGACCGCTGGATTACCATTGAGTCGACTGACGGAGGATCCATAAACTCGGTCCAGAATGGGATGTTGCTAAGAGCGGACATTCACGGCATGTTTGATGGCTATGAGGTGTCGATCAATCCTGATGTATGGATTCCTTTTTTCTCTTGAAGAGCCATAAGTGCCTAATTCGTGTTGCATTAGGATGGCTACAAGATCGTGTGTTTCCTCAGGGATGGAGATGGTATTGCCGGCAGGCATCTCGATCAACGGTTCCGTGACGATCCTCGTAGGCCTGTCGACCAACTGTTGCGCTGGCATTTCAGACAGGCTGTCTTGGCTAATATGAGGCTCGTAGGTGAGCCTATATTCGAGGTTGATTTCCCACCGGGTTCTGACATGATTGGTGAAATCCTCAGCGGTCCTAAGGCTGGGGAGAGGATGGAGTACGAGCTGTTTAGTCGTCTGGCGGGAGTCACGTGAGCTGGAGGACAAGCCTTTGTAATTAATTAATAATTAATTCTAATGTCTATTATTAACGAAGTCTTATTACTGAATTTATTTGTGAGCAAGGGGGTGTGGGGGCGAAGCCCTACAGAGGAGTGGAGTGCAACTAACTACTAATATTTTAGTTATCAGATTTATCTAATCCATCTGATCAGCTGAGGAAAAAGGGGGCGCAGCCCTGTATAGGAGGGGGCACTTAGCGACCGTCGACAAACGCCAGCAGGTGGGTGTCGAGAAATCTGCCAGGGTGCTGTCAAGCACCTCTATGTTTCCCCTGGCAGATTTCTGGCACCAGACACCAGCCTAAGATATTCATGCAAGTGACTATCATTTCTATCAACGCCGCCAGTGGTTCGAAGAGGGGGAATGGGGCGGAGCCCCTGTATATTCAGTCATACATTATCGGTATCACCAATTAGTGAGAGTGACTATGGTGCGCACACTCTTAAAGGTGACACGGCGGTATCTGGAAGTGGAACAATCGTGAACTCCAAGGCCAATGAGAGGGCTTATTCCTAGCCACTTTGCTGTATTCCTGCCGCAATTCACTTTTGAGGGTATAATACTGTTCCGCCTTGCTCAGTCTTGGCGCTTTTTACATACAAAAATATGTACACAATTTCAACCTCTGATAACTTTACAGCCCAGACAGATATCAAGAATCTGCAATGACAAAACTAAACTTCATCACTAGTACTAGAGTTCTATCATTACACTTTTTTTTAATACCATTTTTCGTTGCAAAGTTATCAACCATTGGCATTTCGTCGCGATCCGCTACCTTTAAGAGTGGGCGCACCATACCCTAACTAGGAAACTCGGACAAGAGCAGCAAGAAGAAAAATTAATGCAATTTTTGAAATGGATCCGTGACACTCGTTGCAAGTGTGTGGCAACGGTGTCAAGAGTCAGGGTTCCAGTGTAGGATTGAGTCTGGTGCCTCAAATCCCCCTAGTATAGAGCTGATATACTGCGTATATCTTAGGCTGGGGCCCTGGCAGATTTCTAAGCACCCGCGATCTCGCGGCTGTGACGGTCGCTAAGCGCCCGTACCCCCTCCCTCTCAACTGATCTGATCGATTAGATAAATTGCTGACTAATACCACTCTCACTCTTACTACATATACATGTAGTATACATCCGCTCCACTACATCCAGGGGCCCCGCCCCGTACCCCCTCTTCGAGAAATAGAAGATTAAGGCTCTGTTCGGACGGACGTCAATACCATGGTATTCACCCCGAGTAGGAAGGTGTGTAAGTCAATGTAGTATTTTAGTGTTCTGATGGCCCAAATTATTAGTTTTGATACCATGAATACGCCACAAAATACCATGGTTTTAACAAATACCTCTGGAGGTATTTATTTCCCGTTGTCTTGTATCTTCATGCCTCTAGTAACCCAACAATATCTCAACTCCATCCGAACGCTTCCCCCTTTGGCGAATACTTGGTTTTATCCCTTAAACTGCCGGAATTTTCACTGCTTTTTAGCGCTGGCGATCGCCCCAAGCAGGAAACCAGGACTCCCGGAAGAGGTTGATACAGGTCACAACGCTTCACGGCTAGATCTAGAGAGGTGCTAGTGATACCCAGAGCGGCATTAGCAACAAATGAAATCTTGATGTAGTAATACTACTGCCCACTATGGCTGACCATTCGTACCTTGAACACAGAGGAGGGGATCTCAGGGCATGATACCATGCAACCAAATTTACCACAGTATTGAATACCACGTCCGTCCGAACAGAGCCTAGAAGAACTTTATTAGACCAGCTTGCCCATCAGCGAGCGTTGCCCGCTATTTTACCCGCTACCCCAGGATGCAACGGTTGCCACCCACCAAAGTTTGGTGGACGTTGTTGGCCGGGTTCTAATTTCGTCTTCGGCTTCACGACGATTCGAATGACAAAATGAATAAAATCTTATTTATTGCCAGGGAGGAATCAAACTGAAACTTGTCTGACGATACCGACGGATGATAATGAAAACAGAAAGGAAAACAGCGAGCTAGCCATGAGGTCGTTCCGCTGAGAACACCTTTACAAAGGGATTGTCCACGTTATCACGTGCTGTGCTGACTAATACACGACAAATCACTTTACAGCAAATGTGCCCAACAACGTTCGCTGATGGGCAACTTTTTTTATGTAGTTTATTGATTCGAGGTACAAAGCTTGCATGCAGTCTTGGACTATGGCATAGCTCACTGATGAGCAAGCTAGTTTATTATCTATATTTATAATCAACTACAAGTACATATATCTTTCTCGATCGCAACCGTAAAACATCATAAAGGAACTTAATTACCTCGCTCATTCACACTTGTGCTCACACCTTCACCAACGCTCTGGGACCTCTATCTCAGTCGCGCAGAGAAAAGTGGCCGTCTCAGTCTCGAAACAAATCCGAGCTTCAACAATTTACTCCATAGTCATAACGATACCGATAAATCTTTTCAACTGACTCCGACGAGATCCAATGTTGCCGACAACAGGCAGACCGTACGCCCGGAGTATGGCTCGAGAAGCTATGGGGGGTAGGTGTGTAAACTTCGGCGTTTTTTTAAAGAATCGGCCAATCAAACTTATAGAAATTGGCCATAATGGTACTAGCGCCTAGACTAACCCTGGCATTTTCTCAGATTCCCACACAAACGAAATTCCTCTGAAGTTGACACACCCGCCCTCTAGGCCTTCTCGCGCCATAGTTGGTTGATTTCGTTCGCTATTTCAAACAGCGATCAATCAGCAGCGTCATCATACCAAACCAAACGACCTCCTTGGAGGCGTCAAGGAATGGGTCACGTGACCGTTGATGTGCCGAGCAACGAACTGTAGAAACAGGGGTCTAAAAGCAGGGTTTCTGTGGCTGGGCAAGCCAATAGGACTCCTCCCATATTTCTACAATAATCTTACCGCAAGCTGTACTCGCTAGATGATCAAAATCAGATGGATATCGGTGGAGCGGAATTACTACCGATTGAACTTACATTGAATCGAAACGATTGTTGACCGCCTCAAAACCTTCGCAGATATGACCTAGCCTATTTTTGCCTGTATGATATCACTGCCGACTTCGAAGGCCTGCCGGCTGTGACCTTCAACTCCATCAACCCAGACAGAGCAGCGGAAGGTAAACTCAAGAAGTAAAAAAGCCAACAGACAGCGGAAGGTAAGTATTATTCCATCAATTAACTTGAAGAACTTTGGTAACTACTAATAGAACTTTGAGTACCGGGTTTTAAAATACTTGTTAGGATTGAGACAAAATTCACTACTAGCAGAAAGTGAGCGGATTCTATCAAGGGGATGGGAATATGCGCGCCGAGACTAATTGCTTTCGTTCAGTACTGGTGCGAGGTGGGAATTGAGGTATCAGAGGTTGATGAATAGGGAATCTGCTGCTACAGGAATCTGAAGGTGAGCGGCTCCTGTCAAACAGACTGGAATGCGCTGAGACTAATTGCTTTTGCTCAGTACAGGGGGGTATCATAGGTTGGTGGATAGGGAACCCGTTACTATTAGGGAGGAAACTGAAGGTGAGCGGATCCTGCCAGACAGATTGAAATGCGCCGAGCCTAATTGCTTTTGTCTTTAGTAGCTGGACCAGGGGACTGCGAGTGGGACGGAATTGGCTATAGCAGGTACATAGACTGGCGTGTAAGGTAGGGGATCGCTATCACGCAATAGAGAGCTTTGATTTTATGCTAATTGGAAGAATCAGAGAAGCTTAGGCCGGATGGATTTTGTCAATCAGCTGGACCCGGCACCAGATAATGCGCCAATAATGGATCTTGACGATTCAGAAGAAGAGGTTGAATGACGAGGTCTTCTTAGGGTTGGACTACAAGAATAGTAAGTTGAAATTATTCTTCAGTGGAGGACTTGTTTTCAAGTGCAGGCAGATCTTATGGCTGGAGCGAAGCGAGGATTCGGATACTGCAACCGTGGACATGGGTGATAAATCAAGAGCAATTTGGTGTAAATTCATAGGGATATCACGCCTAGCTAATTTGTATCCTCTGTTGTCCAAAACTCGTTTTATGGCTAGACTACGTATTCGGTTTTATGAATCGACTCTCCCCCAATAACCTGAGTAATTCTTTGTCCACCCTAACCGGTAACAGGAATTATTCCTTACCACATTAAAGCAGATCGTACATCTTGATTGTAGGCGAAACAATATGGGAAGGCATCCACGCAAACAACCTATGTACCGAAGGCTCCTTTTCTAGACACCCTGGGACTAACATAGGTACACACATATAGTAATACTCCTAATTGGGGCTTGATCTCGTTCCATAGGGTATACAGAATATGTGAGAATATATGCACGAGACTACTATAACGCCCTTAGCTATGAACACAGTATCGACACCTTAGATCCGAAACGTCGGTACCGACAAGGAAAATTGTTTAAATATTGATTACTACTGAGATATGGCGCCGATTTCTTTTTTGTCTCATACCTAGTCTCATATTTATAGCTAGCGATTGGGGTTTGGAAAGCCCTCAATGCCCAAACAGGAAGCCATGGGAGTTTTTTTTTTTTTGCTTTTAGGCCCTTCTGAAAGAGCCCGTTTAAGGGGTTGTGGAAATATCTGTTTCTTCAAAGTGTTTCGTTTCTCAAAACTCTTCTGTTTATGGAGCGTGTGATTCTAATAAAGACCCTATTGAGAACCAGATGCGGTGGGTGCCGGATAGTTGTCTTGCCTATCATTGGTTTTTTTTATATGCAACCCTAACCCTGATAAAATCCCTATAAGGTTCTCAATAACTAGCGTCCAACAGCCAAACAAAAGAAGCCTGAGGATTTTGAGATGTAAAGGACGGAGTGTGAGTTCTTTGCTGGTTTAAGAAATTATCATCCATATCTACTGATAATCTAAGTACGTAGCTATGAGCCAAAATTAAAGATTTGGTACGAATTCGCAGTTCGTTGGGATAAGTTGATATCTAGTTTAACAACAAAATCCTCTCCTTGTTAATATCCATATCACCAATAATTTATGATCGGATGTTTTTTTTGGCAGTCCAAGTTGTGTAATCTATATTTGTAGATTTTGGCCTATCGAAAAATTTAATCAAGACCTGTTAAGGGCGTTCTAATACTCACCAATCCCTTATTTCGGGTCTATTGACGTGGATTTTAGAAACATACCTTACAATGAATCCCTAGTTGTTTTATGGCATATTCTTTGACTGCATATATATATCTTTCATTCTCCCCAGTTCTCAACAACCGATAGTCTCTAGCTTGCCACCTGCAAGAATGTTCACGGGGTATTATCAGGTTTCTCTTTATCCAAACAACAAGAACCACAGGCAACCTCTCACACTTCTCGAGATTTCAAATTCTCAATGTGTAGCAGTAATGATACTTTTTTCAAGCTAACAGTGCTACTCCCTTTACTAAAGCCCAAGATATGCTGGAATTATAACTCTTATAAGAAACCTAGAGTCCCAGTCTGTTTAAAATCCTCACTCGCTCAGAGCATTCCGAGTTAGCCAATACTGAATATCCTTTGATCAGTACCGCCCAGTGTTCTAATTGATATATTATTATCCAAAAAAAAAAAAGATGAAATTCACTAGTATTTTTGTGGCTTCGGCCACGTTCGTATTCCTTGCTGCGGCACTTCCCCAAGTGTATGAGCTTTCTCTCCTCAAGATGTCTGTTGTTATTTTAGGTATATTAAATGCTGACTATTCAACCTTTCCTGAATATAGTATTATAGCTCGCCGTAATGCAGAGCCAGAAGGCGTCACAATCTGGGGCCGTTCAGTGTTTCAAAGACGTCAACTTGCGGTCCGCGTAGCTGAGGCCGATGCTGATCCAGATTGTACCGGACCAAACTGCGTGTGCGGCAGACCCGGAGCACCGCTATGCTGGAAGGACAAACGTGGGGAGCTTCAGTTCGTCCGCGAGGCTGCGCCAGAGCCCGTGGCTGAGGCCGATGCTGATCCAGATTGCACCGGACCAAACTGTGTGTGCGGCAGACCCGGAGCACCGCTATGCTGGAAGGACAAACGTGGGGAGCTTCAGTTCGTCCGCGAGGCTGCGCCAGAGCCCGTGGCTGAGGCCGATGCTGATCCAGATTGCACCGGGCCAAACTGCGTGTGCGGCAGACCCGGGGCACCTCTGTGCTGGAAGAACAAGCGTGGGGAGCTTGAATTTGTAAAAGTTTGACGCTCCATCTTATTAGTCTCCTATTTGTTACGGACTTATCTCTGAGATGTCGATTTTGTTGTTGTTTTTCTATGAACTTATCTCTTCTTAACTATTAATTCAGGTTATTGAGAATTCACAGTATCCTAGTCGGTATGTCACGGCATACCTTTCTTTTTTTTCCCTTGGGACTTTCTCAGTCAATATCTCTTATTACCTCGAGGTTCATTCCATACCACGAGCATGTGAACCAACCTCTTGTATGATGGAGAGCCGCTTTACTCTTCTCTTTCTTTCTTCTGTCCTAATAAAGGACAGTGTGGGAGCCGTCGGTACATCAAGTGTTGAGGGTTTGGAAACTGTAAATTTTGGATGTGCGAATCAAGGAGAGCTGCAAAAACAGCAGGGGGGGGAGGTTTCTGAACCTCTATCTCTGTTATATAGTTAGCTATTTTGTATAGGCGAAATTGAAACCCCTGTGGTTGTTTTTGGCCCTCGAGCGTTGTAGCACTATTCACGATATGACACTACAAAGTCCGTGGATGTACGAGTGACTTCCTATGACCAATGTGCACACGTAATTTACTAGCTACTATTTTTTTTTTTCGTTATCGGGGGGGGTGATGAGCACTTGGGCCTGAGAAATTTTATAACTCTTCCCCCAAAGATTGAGATAGGGGTGGGGGTTTGATGATGAGGTTGGTGAAGGTTGGAAGATGCAAAAGTGGGATGTGATGGGAGGTTGGTTGCGTGGGCACCTCTATGCCACGCGTGCGTAACCACACCAGTGCGTCGTCGTCCCTCTACGTTCTACATGATCATTGACATATACAGCAAGACTCTAATTTAAATCCTGCATCTGGCTTCCGCGGGGAACAATGACAGCTTGACCACCAACCCATCAATTAGCCCCAAAATGTCCTTCGATTATCTCTCTCGTCCGAACGAAGTACCTGCTCACTCCCATGGCTCAAACTTTGATAAAGATGCTCTGTCTCTTTCAACAAAACTGACGTGTATCAATGGCGAAATGTCGCGGATCTTATCGCTGCAGGAACAGGTTGGCGGGCGCAGAGATAGCGCAGAGTTGAGAGAGATAATACAGCGTATGCTGGGGGAAACGGGGAAGAAGTTTGAGCGGACAGAGGTGGATGTGAAGTTGATACGACGATGGGAGCGATGTGAGCTTTCTGTATGTATATACACAAAGCTACGAAAAAAAAAAAAAAAAAAAGCGGCTCACAAGAGACTACATTCAGCTCACATCTACACTCTAGCCTACACAACAATACACCGCTGAAAAACTCTCGGACACATTCTCAAAGCTCTTTACCCGTTTTCAGTCCCTCCAGCGAGTATTGGCCGAAAATGCCACACGGCCCCTTCCAACTGTCCCCTCAGTCTTTAGTTCTAGTGAGGCGCCAGTCACTATAGGACCTCAGCTACCTCCATGCGAGTCGGCCCTGGCCGATCAAACAGAGGTTGAACTCCAGGAAGCGATAATTTTGCAAAGAGACCAAGAGATACTATCGCTACGGCAGGGGGTAGAAGACATCAATAATATGCTCAAGGCCTTGGCAGCTATTATAGGCAAGCAGAGAGATTATTTAGTGACCATTGAGGACAACGTTGACGGGGCAGCGAGGGATATTAGAGAAGCGTTTGTTTTTCCATTCATATGTATATATAGGCTATATTATGGGAAGTAACTAATCATATAAGCTCATACAGAGACAGCGAACTACAGCACGCTATCAAGCTGCATAAACGGGCTAGGAACAGAGCATGCTGTCTACTTCTGGTCTGCACCATTGTGTTTGCAATTGTATTACTTGCGGTTTGGACCTCAGCCAGTATCCCCTTACCATCTCCGAATTAGACTGATTTCTTAGTTGATCGCAGCTGAATAATTTTTGACCGGAGCCATTCAACTATAGCAAGTAGTGATTACATGTACGCTAGTAACTCATGAATATAACCTTTCATGGCGCCAAGAGTTACTCCAAGTGATATTAATCATAGCACAAATGCCATTCTCTCAAAATACGGCCTCAACCAGTTTTTGCTTGACCCATTGATTAGGCGCGTAGGAAATTGATATTCTCTGTCTTCTTCTGCATTTCTGGTTTGCTTGCCCACTATCTTTTGAGTATCACGTTGACAAATATTATCATAAAGAGAAGGAGGAGGAGGGAGGAATGCCAAAAACAATTTCATAAATATGGCATAGTAATCTAACTCAATTGTAGCAGATTATCTGACCCTGCCAAACTAGGGCACACCTTTCAGCGGAAGGGGGTGCATCAATGGGATGCGTCGCCGCTAAGAAGTGTAGTCAAGAAATGAATCTTGTGAGATATGTATCTTAGTTTGGATTTTAGATTGAAGACAAAACAATCATGAATTATCACTCGCACCAACCAACTACCAACGAATCATGGAAAATTTAAACCCACAAACACTGAGACGGTATCATATTATTGACTTTAGCTATTCCCCCGTTTTCAAACTAAAGACCCAACTATTTCATACATGACAAACTCCACATCAGTTTTAATTGAGTGCATGGAGCACCAACTTCTTGTATCCCTCCACCGCCTCCTCCAGATCCGAAACCATCACAAACTCATGATCACTATGCGCAGTCGTAATGGATCCAGGCCCATAAAGGTACTTTTTATGGTCCCCCTTCAAGTGCGGGATATCAGTGCCATACGACATTACCGCTTTCTCAAAACCTAACATCACAATGCCGCTTGTCAGACTTCATTGTATATACCTAATTTAATTTTGATGTGTGAACAGGGACATATATAAACCGACTCACCCTCAACATCCGAATCCAAAACCACCGGATCATAAAAGAACCCCAAATAACTCCACGACACCCCACTAACACCCCCAAAATACCCATCCAGCTGCCCCTTGATCGTCTCCGCATCCACCGCCAGCCTCACCGCAATCGACGCGTTCGCATACGGGCTCACCACATTCGCCGCCGCCCCGCCCCTCACCAACCCATAATTCAGCGTCGAGTTCCCCAGCAGCGCGCTCCCGGGCAGCTCCACCCCATCCAGTCCATACAACGCCGTCACCAGCGCCTTATTCGCGTCCACCCCCAGCTGCGGATACCCACTATGCGCGGCCTTTCCAAACGCCTCGAGCTTGACCGCAAGCGCACCCTTATGCCCCACCGCCAGCTTCAGCTCCGTCGGCTCCCCAAAGACGACCGCCTCCCACGACAGGCCAAGGTCGTTCGCAGCCTTCATACCCGCGCCGTCGACCTCCTCACCAACCACAAACAGCATTGCCACGTCCCCGTCGTCCACAGACCCATCGGCAAGCAACTGCTGCAGCGCCACGACCTGCGCCGCAATGGAGCCTTTCGCGTCGTTCGACCCCCGCCCCGTGATGGTCCCGTTGGCTGTGATCCCGTACGGGATGTACGGGCCCACGGTGTCCATGTGGGATGTGAGCAACGCGCGGGCATCCCGGGAGCTGCCGGTGTAGGCGTAGATGTTATTGCGGCCGTCGGCGACCTGCTGGAGCTCGACGGTGAAGTTGTGGGACGAGAGGTAGGAGGCTAGGTAGGTGGTCACGGCGGACTCGTTACCGGTGAGGGAGGGGATCGAGACGAGGCCCTCGTGTAGAGAGAGGAGGCCGAGCGTATCGTTCTGCGTGCAGCGAGATACGTGCGCGCGAGCAGCGGCGGTTGCAATTGCTGTAGTGGAGAGGAGGGCGGCGAGGGATAGCTTCATTTTGGGGCCTAACTGTCGTCTAGTGTAGTGAATGGCGCTCTAGGGGAATGAAGAATGGGGGGGGGGGGGGAAGGAAAACTCAGAAGTGCAGCGGGATGAGACGATATATATATATATATCCTGGAGACTAACCACACTTATCTTCCAGAGAACATATAGGGACTAGGCGTATAGACCGCCCCAACCATCGTGGCAGGCCGGCATAGGACAGAGGATCAACAATTGATATTCCCACATCTCCGTGCAAGTTGTTGGAGGTGCGCGCAGTGGGCAGATCCCTGCTGGGAAGGTACATACATAGAGTACTCGCGACCAGCAACAAGAACCCGAATATGCAGCTGCAAGTCTTTGGTGTATTTTTGACTTCTACTCCAATGGAAATTGCAGATTAGGACGTGCATTTTCGGGTTCTTGTTGCTGGTCGCGAGTACATGTCTTCGGGGGTCGGCATACATGTACATACAGAGTAGGTACTCTACCTCAGGTACACGCATAGATCTAGAGTGTCTTGGGCAATATACTCTATCGCCCAGCTGCCTTACCAACCATCGGACGGGAGGGGAAGGAGACGAGAAGAAGAAGAGAGGAGTCGAGGTGTTCGAGATGTCGAATGTTTCTTTTTCCCAACTACATGCATATATAACTATGAGACGATCTGATCATGAGGCTATCTCATGATGCTGTCTGTCGTGTAACGGTTCATGCGTTCTGCGATGGATTCTTCTTCTTCTTCTTCTTCTTCTTCTTCTTCTTCTTCTTCTTCTTCTTTTTTGTTTTACCTTTTAGCCTGCCAGCCTGCATTTTATATCTCGACCCGGATCGATAACGATATTTCGAACAGCAGATGTTCTGGTTACCCAGCCCAACCACCACACCCGCGCACCGAGACCACGGAACGGTTCCTGCGCTGCACCCTGAATGCCGAGCCAACGCGGATGTTTCCCAGGGCAAGGGGCGGCAGAGCAGCTGTGTCTGGCACTGGCACTGTCTGCACTGTCTGCACTGTCTGCACTGGGACTCTGTACAGTCTGCCTGTGTCTGTCGTGGCCGGTGCCAAACAACGTCATGGTGGAGCACCCGTCTGTGCGAATGTTACTTGAATTGCGACGGGGGCGCGCCGTTGTTGTTTAAGTACCGGGAGCTACATACATACATTTACATACATATATTTCCCCACCGACCAGGAAGGCACGGACATGTCTGGAGGAACGTGTTGTTCTTCTAGTCCTGTCCATGGTCATCGTGAGGTCATACATTATACATATATTGGCTTGGCTAGCAAGCAGGGTTCTGCGATGCAAATGTTTAACCTGCAATTAAGCTAGGGCATTTTAAACAACATTTCCCAATATGCGATTCAGATACAGTGAATAACTAGTTAGTGGAATTTCAGACATTCGAGAAAAGATTATGCCCTATATTACAACAGGAAGAACAAAGACTTCAATCAGGACCCTTTCCTTTCCTCCTTCATGATTCATACAATAGCAATTCCTTGCCTATGACTTATCCAGTGCCCCTGAGCTCCTAAATGCGCCGACCTCAAAAAAATACAAAGAACTTACAAAGATAAAGAACAAAGCGATAGTAAGCCCCCCCCAAAAAAATCCCGCGCCCCAAACAATGAAAAGAAATAACTCCCCAAAAAAGGCCCCCTGAATCCCTAAAGTACGTTTTCCCAGCCCTGACGAAAAAAAGGAAAGAAAAAAAAAAGATCCCCGATATGACAGCAAGAAATTAGGAAAAAGTGACCCCGTAGTAGTAGCCGTTTCGTTTCGTTATATTTCGTTACGTAACGTTTAATTCGTATAGTAGTTTTTTCGGCAGTAGTAATAGTAGTAGGATGTGCGTGGAATATACACTCGTGAGATGTCCGTCCGAAAATACCGAATAGAGAGAGAGAGAAGCTGTGTCTACGGTACTTCCGGACCGTGTTCGCGGCAGATCGTAATTAAACCATCAAACCCGCAACAATCACACTCATGCCTCCCACCAGGACAGCGACAAATCCAGGCGACATTCGGTGGTCGTGGGGCTCAGAGTGCATGTACATCTGCCGTAGCGATGGCGCCGACGAAGCTATTGGCAAAAAGCAGATGATAAGTCAGTTCCGGTGAAGCTTGATGAGGAATGCTGTTGGAATGAAGGGAAAGGGAAAGAGAGAGAGCTTACTCAGATCCTTGTCGTTGCGCCTGGCTGGACTGCCGCCGGAGGAGGAGGACGTGCTGGCGGCGAGAGCTTGAAAGGGGTGACCGGCGATGACACTGGCGATTGCGAGGAGGAGGAGCATGAACGCGAGGGAGGTTCGTAGGGTGATGGTTCGTGGAGTGAACATTGTGGTAATGAGTTATTTGGGAGGCTTGGTTTGTGTGTGGTTGACTCAGCTGTTGAAGCAAAGGGCGTAGAAAGGTAGTCGAAGCTTTGTTCCTTTTTGTGTGAAGCGGCTTTGAGGTGCAATAGGTAGAGTAGATGGGATGAAGGGCCCCCTTGGGTTTATATCTCCTAAGAACGTGGGAAATTGGGCCCAGATGGGATGATGGGAAAGGGAAAGAAGAAAAAAGAATATGTAATTAACCTCCAATTCCAAGACGCAGAGCCAAAGCAAGGTTAAATAAGTTGCATATGTTATGTGGAAGGAGTTGAGTTTTAACGCTGAGCTGTCCCGCCCTTGCTTGAGTTTCTTTCTTTCCTGCTTAAGTGCTTGCTTGCTTGCTTGCTTCAAGAGAGAAAAACCCCCGGCACTCCAAGGGTCCGAGATCTGCCTGCAGGGTTCAACACACACACACACACACACACACCACACACGATACTTCTGCAGCAAAAAAATTATCTTAAGTTGCTTGAATGGGGCCCGTGAGCTACTACTACTACTGTAGGCCTTCCTCTTTTGATTCACTGCGGGGAAAACGGTGGCTTTTCGTTTCTATGCACTTGTCGCAGAATCAAGACAAGAGCTTTCCTCTTGGTGCGACTGTACTTGCCTTGCTTCACCTCTAAAATTCACGATGATATTCGTTCAGTCACGTCACGCGCGCCCCCGACCCCCCCGACCGTTGTATCAGTTTTTTTGCACTTATGAGGCAAGTAAGCAAAGCAAGCAAGATTAACCTATGACTACAAGTGCAGTATGTAAGGTTTGTTCGTGATGGTGGCGGTGAGGGTCATTCGGCCATGGACCTGTCTACTCTAACTAGCTGGACGTCACCTGTCTCACTCCCACTGCATATAGCACACCCATCTTTATCTTTAATCCCTCTCGAGACGGTCGGTGGTGGTGCCCGGCCGTTGGAGTACAAAACGATCTAGATAGATTTCCAACCAGCACCTACCTCACCTCCCGTTAAAAAAAAGTAACAACCAGCAAGCGCTTTTCAGGGGGCAGACTTCGAAATCCCCCTCCTCAGGAACGTTTGATAAGTCTGGCCCTACCCACTAGCTGCACCTATTTTTACAGGACGGGGGCAGGGGTGGGTGGGTGTGAATGCTGTTGCTGTTGCTGTTGTTTTTTTCTTCGCTTCCGAATGCACTTTTTAGTGGTAACCTACTCTAAACCCCCCCTGTCCGGCAGTGTTTGATCTGCTGCTTCGCAAAGGTTAAAAAGCGCGGAAGGACCCGCAGGAAAGCTAGAGCCTCAGCAGCATCCACGCCCGGCGGATTATAATATTGACTTTGTGGTCTAGATTGGAGTTTTCCTACATACATACCTAGGTTGGTCGCTCTAGCCAGCCAGTGTTGTGAATCTATCTGTAGGGAAAGTTCTGGCCTTTGTAGAGGCGCGATGGGAATGAAGAGAGTATTCATTCGCTCTGGCTAGCTAGCTAGCACTGAGATAGCGCCTATCCCACAAGAGGTATCATTTCCAGTGTCCTCTCAAGGCCTCTCGATAGAGTATAAAATTAGATCAGCTTGGGATGTCTAAAGCCACATGTTTGGCCAAATTCCATAACTATGGTTTCTACACCACGCACACCCGACGGAATTCGCATTTGTGCAAAAGGTCCACAATGTGTGGGATGGTGGTCCCTTGCTCGATGAGCAATAAAACTGCATGTCTCGGAAAAGATGCAGATTGTGTTAATATTTCCCCCACTTATCAATATCGCGCGGATTTTATTGATGATGACTATAAGGCAATGGTTAAGATTAAAGAAAATCGCGGATACATACCTGTGTGCTCAGAGATCAATAAATAAATTATCTGGACATTGACTCGGCGAAATATATAACCAGCCAAGTGCATTTGCTTTTAAGCTTTGGGCAGTCTGGCATAAGACAAGAACATAAATGCATCGTCTAATTGTCCTACGCTTGGAAACTGGTTGGTCAAGGGCCCGAAACACTGAGAGAGAGCTTGTGTTCCGATCAATGTTATTCAAACCTTTGGAGATTTGTGCCAAGACTAGACAAGCCTTACTCTTAAATTGATCATTGGTTCTTGGCCTTTCTACTATTAACGCTTCGGGCAGCATCAGTTAATTATTAGTCACCCATATTTAGACATAAGCCCAGTTTAACCCATGGAAGAATTGGTAGTGAGACCAGTGAGATATCAACATCATTAGTCTTGAAAGGTTTCTATAACGACACTAATATTCACGTCAACCTTGTATATCTATTTCTCCCCTCAACCCCATTTATGTATCCCTCTTACGCCTGTCCCTATACCAAACAACCATAATTAATTCTCCACCTAAGCTCTAACCAACAAACTGTGACCAGTCATAGCCTCAGCCTGCTCAAGACCCATACAGGCCAGGACAGTTGGGGCAACATCACCAAGAACACCGTCCTGCTTCTTCAAGCTCCATCCCTTTGGCGCATTAGCCATGATGAATGGGACTTTGTTGGTGGTGTGAGAGGTCTTGGGGGTTCCCTCCTCCGTCAACATCTCTTCAGCGTTACCGTGGTCCGCAGTGATGAAGAGAACATAGCCGTACTTCTTGCAGGCCTCGTAGACGGTACCGATGGCAGCGTCAGTGGCGGCAACGGCTTTGACAGCAGCCTCGTAGACACCAGTGTGGCCAACCATGTCCTAGTATTATTAGTCACTGGGTTATTTCTGGCCGTGTTCAATCAGGCAATCTTACAGGAGGAGCAAAGTTGTTCATGAGGAACTCGAAATTATTCTCGGCGATACGCTCAGAAAGCTTATCCGCAACAGCCTGCGCAGACATATGTGGTTGAAGATCGTATGTAGCGACACGAGGGGACGCGATCATGTCACGGACTTCGTTGTCGAACTGTTTCTCAACACCACCGTTGAAGAAGAAAGTAACATGAGCGTATTTCTCGGTTTCAGCAACGTGGCACTGCTTTACACCCTTCTTTGCGAGCCATTCGGCGAGCACGTCATCCATGCGCTGGGGAGGGAAAGCCACAAGGAAAGGAAAGTCAGACTTGTATTGGGTCATGGTGGTGATATAGATACCCTTGGGGAAGGGGAAGTCGGGAAGAGGTGAGCTGTCGACACCGAGGAGTTGAGTGATCTCGCGGACACGGTCAGAACGGTAGTTGAAGAAAAAGAGTGTGTCGTTGTCTGCAAGTGATACTTAGTGAGTGGTATTTGAAAAATATTGGTGCACCATTGATGAGGGAAGCACGTACCCTTGACTCTAGCAGGCTCTCCGCTGACAATGATGGGCTTCAAGAACTCGTCATTTTCGCCCTTCTCGTATCTTTCCTTGATTGTGGCTACAACATCCTCAGAAGTTTCACCTTTGCCGGAAATAATACCCTTGAGGGCAATCTCCACACGCTCCCATCTAAACGGAAAGTCAGAATTTTCCTAGTTCCCATTAACAGGAACAATTCCCATACCTCTTGTCTCTGTCCATAGCATAGTATCGCCCAACTACTGTGGCTATCTTCGCAACCTTTTCCATACCAAGCTCCTTGATCTTAGCAAGGAGTGACTCCATGTATCCAACGGAGCTCTTGGGGTCGGTGTCACGCCCATCGCCGAAAAAGTGAATGTAGACCTCAGGGATCTCCATCTCCTTTGCAGTGGCTAGAAGTGCATACAAGTGGTTCTGGTGAGAGTGAACACCGCCATCGGAAACCAACCCGAGGAGATGAAGACGTCCATTACCGTTCTTAGCGTGAGAGAAGGACTCCTTGATGTTCTCGACCTTAGGGAACTCTCCCCTCTTCATGGTCTGGTCGATACGGACAACCTATATACGTTTCCGTCAATAATCTGGTTTCTTCTTAAGGTCTTCGAAAACATACATCTTGCCAGACGACACGTCCAGCTCCAATATTCAAATGTCCGACTTCACTGTTGCCCATCAAACCCTCGGGCAATCCGACAGCAAGAGAAGAGGCCTCGAGCTCAGTGTAGCCGTCGGCATTCGCCTTGAAAGCGTCCATGATGGGGGTTTCCGCATTTGCAATGGCGTCGCCCTTACCACCAACTTCACAACCCCAACCGTCAATGACGACTAGAATAATTCATTCTTGTTAGTACTTATTACCTTGAGTAGGTTTTCATAGCAAACAAAGTCAAGCAAAGGAAGTAACTCACTCAAAACAGCCTTCTGGTCAATGTTTGCCATTTCTTCTATAGTTACTCTGTTCGCAAATCAATGGAACAATTAAAACTCGACGTGGGTGTATCTGTCGCAATACAGAGGTGAAGAAATAGAATCAAAAGAACAAGAAAATTCTATAGAACTCTATCGGACGATTTCAGAGGTGAGGTGGGATGATGAAGAGAAAAACACAGAAAGATAAATAAGAGGGGCAATCAAACGTGGGATGTTTAGCGCGGGGTGTTTATCGGCCGTTTCCAAACCCTGGAAATTCTACTACGTAAACAGGCCCCCTGATTCGACGTCACCCTGTTCCGCAGCGGCCGGCCGACTTACTAAATACATTCTTTTCTGGATCAATGGCGAATTCGATGGCCCGCCTATCAGTACAAATCGAAAAAAGTAAAGATTACACTAGTGTATAAAGAAAATAAACCAGAATAAATACAGTATTTAGCCGCTTCGCACGAAGTAACGAAAACAGAAATGCACAGACGAGTTAGTGCGGGTGAGACAGCATGACCCTGCCCGGGCGAGGTTCCTTCGCTATTGACCCAGAAAATACTATACCTACATACGTTACACACAACTTCGTTTACTGATCCTCAAGCTCACGTCCTCCAAGAGCAAAGAGAGCTCCACGAAAACACCCGTACCACTCAACCTCGGCCCTACCCCCTCCTCAAATACCCTCATTTGAAATGTCTACCGATGCCCCTGCCCCTGCGGCTTCCGAGTCTCCCGTCGCGCCGACATCTCTTCCGGCGAACGCCTTCGACTTCCTTCCCGACCTCCACGCGCTGCTCCAACGTGTTTTCAACGATGAGCTTGACCCAAAGGATGTGGCCCACGAGTCTAGTCAAATCCGACTGAAGCTGGAGAGGGCAAGGGTCATGGTGGCCGAATTGCCTGACGTGGATAAGAGCTTGGACGAGCAGAAGAAAGAAATCAAGGAGCTCGAAGAGAAGATTGAGAGGCAGAAGAGCATCATGAGGGCCGTTTCACAAATGGACGTTGTGACTGAGATCGTGAAAAGAAGAGGGCAAGGGGAGAAAATGGAAATTGTTTCCTGAGCTAAAGCTTGAAGATATGAGCGCAAGGTGTTGTGATTCCTCACCATACTTCGTATGAGGTTTAAAAATATCTAACAAAAAGTATTTGCTACGTACAAAATAGATAATTGATGAAACTTTCTCTTGGAATATCAATATCTTCTATATCAAAGTAACCAATGCCCAGGTCATATAGATGTAATGCACTAGTCACTTCTCCTGTGTGCTCAAGTCTCTCTTACCCAGTCCCTGTTTGACAAATTCTACCCTTATGGAACTCGTCGATTTTCATGTAAAACCTCTATTGGATATTCGGTGAAATCCCACATTGCACGGATGAGCTGCCCAATAACAGCCCGATCTACTACACCTACAGATATTCTTCCGAGTCAATCTCTCCCCCACTTTAAGGACCGCCTGTATCATCTCCCAGACACTCACCGGTAGCCAAATACTAGATCTACAGTGCTTCCGTCTGAAGCGAGTATTCATACAAGTATTTCTTAGCTGCAGGTTTGGTGCCTTTGCTCGGTCACCCGTGTGCTCGCGACGTAGGAAACGCTATATCCCGCTGAAAATCTATATTCTATCAAATGTAGTAGACTTTTCTCACACGGAACATTTAAGAATAAGCATAAAACATTATTTGAGGGCATTGAAGTTGAGATATCGACGTTATCTAATCCATCGTCAGGCTCTACTAAATATTTCACGTGATTACTCTCAACAAGCTGGGCCCTCTGCAGCATGGGGACTTCAGCCCTAGAGCACTCCAATTCTCCACATGCAAACAAGATTTCAGCAACAAATCGCCTCCCTTTGGCGTCTCGCATGGCGATTTAAAGCTACAGCCTATGAGAATAAGCGATCTTGGCATTGGTCATTGCCGCCTCGTACCGAGCGACGACATTACGTAGCTGCAATGCCATACCAAGTTCGAAGCCTGGGGAGCGGGGATCCGGAGGGGGGGGGGGGTAGATGCCATTTTATATAGGAGCATTCTGGGAACAGACTTCTCCCAGCTTTCATCAAGACATCCTCTCTATCTTCCCATTGTAACCCTTGATATTATCATTCACAATGAGCGAAATCAAAGTCCTTGCGTTCGACCTTTATGGTACAATTCTAGATACCTCTTCCACCGACAGGAAGCTCAAAGAAATCTTCCCCTCGTCCGAGAGTTCGAAAGTTCACCATGTGGTTCAACAATGGCGTAGATACCAGCTTGAGTACACCTGGAGACTCAACTCCATGGGTATAACACCTCTCTTGTTCTCTCCGTCAGACCAGTAGCTTATTCTAAGAAAAGGCGCATATAAATCTTTCGACGAGGTGACCTACCTCTCGCTCTCCCATGCGGCCAAAGAGAGTGGTATCTCTCTGTCTAAAGAGCAGCTTGAGGAGGTTGTGGCTTCATACAATACACTCTCCCCATACCCAGATGCAGTGAAGCTGTTCCAGGAGCTTCCTGGGCATATTAAAGCATTAGTCTTCTCCAACGGGACTCCACGTATGCTCTCCGATACGTTTTCGGCTTCCGAATTCCTAAAGGATGTCAAGTACTTGTCTGTGGACTCTGCAAAATGCTTCAAACCGGACCCTAGGACATACCAGCTTCTGGTGCAGCATCATAACATGGAGGGAGAGGCAATTAATGCAAGTGAAGTGTATCTTGTGAGCGGGAATCCGTTTGACATTGTTGGTGCTGCTGCCGCAGGGTTGGGCACGATCTGGATCGATCGTGCTGGAAAGGGATGGCAAGATGGGTTGGGAGCACCGGCACATTCGGTCATGAGTTTAGAAGAAGTGAAGGGTGTTGTGGAGAAGTGTAAAGGAAAATCAGCAGGTGCAGGTGGAGACCCTTGCTGCGGTAGAGGATAAAGGTATTTTTTTCCCTCCTCTCCCTCTTATCTCTTCTACAAATGCTCATTAATGTTCATGGGTTGACCAGACATCGGTCACAAAATTGAGATCCTAAAATTCCTTTACCTTATCAAAAGCCTAAGTTGGTTTAACCTCATGTACAAGTAGTCGAGTCAGAAATCTCCCTATGTTGAATATGAAACCCTCGTTTTTTATTGCGAAATATGACTTTATCCCCTGGGTCGTAACAGCCGATATTGTGGTCCTTTTGGACCAATATTTTCTTCCGGTTTTTTCACCTAAAGGTGCGCCAAGCCCTTCCAACAAAGATCCGACTACACAGGGACGTTCGGGGGAGGCCCCTCTTCTTTTGAGCCATCTGCAATAAGCATAGCGTCCGTGACTGTTGAGATATTTCGAATTTCCACCGTTATTGTAGGAACTTTATTACGACCTCCTATTTTCGACCCATTGAAGCCGACAGTCAGGTCCAAGTACATGTATTAACGGCCCACTCCAAGTTAGTCCCAAGGACAAAAATGTAGACGCTATTCACTCTCAAAGAATCCTGTAGAAAGAGGGGGGGGGGGGTGGTGATGATCTAGACGTTGTAAACGAAAGCACTTTTATTATTATCAAGGAGAAATACACATCCAACCATATTCCATACCTCATGACTCGCCGGTGATAGCCAGATAGTGGTGTTTAGTGACGAGGGATTGAAAGGGACAACCTGATTTCTATGACACCAAACCCCTTAAGTTTGCGGAGGGCCTTAATCACATATTATCACTCGCCCTCCCTGAAATCCCACCAAAGATCGAGATCAAAAAAATATAGATACATGTATGTACGTATAGCGGTCTGAAGTGCGGTTTTTCAAATCACATGCTGGAAATAACAGGAAGTCTTGTGGCTATGGGGCAGGTGTCAATCATTGCAATTAATGAATTAAACAAAAAAAAAAAAAAAAAAAACAGGTGTCAATCATGATATATCACTCGGTATATATAAACATTATCTTTTGTGGGCTTAGGACTAGTAAAGGATATTTCAGGCCAGTGAGAAACATTTCTTTGTCAAAATCCGGGACTAGCCCCTGTTTATGATTGAGTACCTTGATTTTAACCGTTGCTACAGGTGCTCCGTTCACGAACGGTAAATGATAACGCGTGTTCGTCGATAATATAGAACGCAGCCACGTATCACCAGGGACACACGACAGGGGTTCAGTTGGATATGGAACTTTTAGAATTGGGAAAGTTTTCTTCTACAATAAGACTAGAAAAGAAGTAATTGCGGCCAGTACATAGGTTACTATATTAAAGAAAAATATGCCACTGGAAACAAGAAAGAGCAGAAGCAAGAAAGAAAAGAAAAAAAGAGAAAAATAAATAAGCAAATAAGTGGATGTGTAGTTTAATAACTCCCGCGTCTATTTCCGGTATGACCTCGATAACCTTTTTTTTGTTCCTTCCCGATCATTCCTCGTTCTCATGCAGTCATGGAATCGTGTAGTTGGGTTGTTTGTTTACATGAAGTCGTCACTGTAGCCACAATCAGTATCAAATTCTAAATCACGGGAAATGACAGAAGACTTACTCATCATACGTGTTATCCGCACGGTAGTCAGTTGTGTCAAACTTATCCATCTCCTTTCCAGCCGCCGCCAACGCAGTCTTCTTAACGGTCTTCTTCTTACCACCCTTATCCGCCGCCTTCTCCTCCTTCTGCTTCTCGTTGGCCAAGGTTGTCAGGCCACTTGCAACCTTCCTGATCTGCTCACTGGGCATATCTTTTGACAACTGCCTGGCAAACTCCTGCAAAAACAGAGGATAATGTGCCTTTTTGGTATTAGCAGTGAGCAGTGGCACAAGCACCTCTCTCAGCTTCAAAAACGCATCTTTTGTTGTTGGGTTGAAGATTAGCAGCGATCCCAAGTCGATGTTCTTGGTAGGATCGTTGGGGTCCGTGAGACTGATCTTCTTCTCACGGTTCCCAATACCCGACCCAGCACCGATACCAACAGCGCCAAAAAGATCGATAGCGTGAGACATATCCGACTCCTCCTGTCTGCGGCGCTCGCGCTCCCTCTTCTGCGCGGGTGTCTCGTTCTCAAGTTCCTCGAGTTCGCGGGCGGCCCGCTCGGCAGCAGCAGCCTTCTCGGCTTGTCGCTCGGCGATGCGCTCGGCCTTTGATTTGTGGTTCGCAGCAGCTTCGGCGGCGGCCTTCTCGGCGGCAGCCTTTTGGCAACCTCCTTCTTGCGCTCCTCCTCGGAATCGTCGGCGGCGTCCCAAGAGTCGAGGACCTATAGGGGAGGGGGAGTGAGTCAGTTTTGGGGAGCTTGATAATAGTGAATGGAGATAGGTACATCATCATCGTCCTCCTCGTCGTCCCACTTCTTCTTTGGCGCGATACGGGGGACAGTGCCGGCTACTTCTTCCTCGCTGCTCTCAGCCTCATCATCTGTGATGGTGCGCCGTTAGTTTGAGGATCAGAGAAGCTTTAAGTGATCGGTCGGTCAGATATACACACCCCATTTGTCCTTTGGTGGAGCCATGATTGTGCGTTTGTAGGAGTGTGTGCAAAGAAAAGGCTGTTAACAAAAAAATGAAAAAAAAAGTGAAGCACAAGCAAATGAGTGAGATGAGGTGGTAGGTGTAGCGAGACGGAAGAAAGGAGGGTCCCTTTTTTTCTTTGAGGCTGGAGATGCCAGTGAGGGGCAAGGTGGGGTGGGTGTGGCGTGTGGCGTGAGGCTAGAGTTCGAGTCAGACTAGCAGGTAGGGTAACGGCAGACAGAATCAGAGATTCTCACTCGGCCACTCCCACTGGCCAGATTGGGGTGGGGCAGGTACAAAGACACAAGCGAGCTGTCTCGTTCTTTCATTGGCTCCGGGAGAATTAATAAACAACCTACAAATACATGTAACTAATAGCCGCCTCGCGCTACCAACTAAGCACACAGATCCGCCGTACAACGTCACGTGCCCAGATCATCACAAACGATCACTCGGGTATGTCGTGCTTCCATCTACGAAGCTGCAACATAACCGGCCGGTTGGATGCCTGAATTATTTTTAAGACAAGTCACGCTTATTGCGGGAGTTTGCGGAAGATTGAATGGATAATATTTTATTTTTATTTCTCATTCCATTGCTAGCAAAAACAGAAAGCCAACCGTTCCCAGAACTAACTATAGATAGGTTTTTTTTTTTAGTTTTTTTTTATTCCTTCCCAAAACATCAGTCACAACGTCCCAATAAATTAATGAATGGGACCCGCGGCGACAAACATTTACAAGTTGACAGCTAGTGGCCCAATATTAGCATCAGAAAGTGGAAGATAAGGTAAAGAAGACCCACCGGTTCTGAAGTTCTTGCCAGCGTAGATGGCCTTGTCACCCAACTCCTCCTCGATACGGAGGATCTGGTTGAGCTTAGCAAGACGCTCGGATCTGGCAGGAGCACCAGTCTTGATCTGACCAGCCCTCAATCCAACTACGATGTCGGCAATGGTGACATCCTCGGTCTCACCAGAACGGTGAGAGACCATGACTCCCCATCCACCGGCGTAAGAGTCCTTGGCAGCCTGGATAGACTCGGTAAGGGTACCGATCTGGTTGACCTTGAGAAGAAGGGCGTTGCAGCTCTTCTCCTCGATGGCCCTCTTGATACGGATGGGGTTGGTGACAGTCAAGTCATCACTAAGATTCAAGGTTAATAAATGATATGAGAATATCTGATGGCTCAAGAAGCTTACCCGACGATCTGGAAGTCGCTGTTCTTGAAGAAGTAGCTCCATGCCTCCCAGTCATCCTCGGCGAAGGGGTCCTCAATGGAGACAATGGGGTACTTCTCAGCAAGGCTCTTGTAGAGGTCAGCAAGCTGCTGGTAGGTGAGCCACTTGCTCTTGTCGGAGTCAGGGTTCTATGGGTAAAATGTTAGCATACGAGTTCCGGCAAAAACAACTGCATATAATCACTTACCTTGAAGTCCAAGTCGTACTTCTTAGCATCCTCCTTGTAGAACTCGGAAGAGGCAACATCCATTGCAATCTTCATCTGCCCGGTGTATCCCGCCTGCTCAATAGCATCGGTAATGAGGTCAAGGGCCTCCTCGGCAGTCTGAATATCAGGAGCGACACCACCCTCGTCTCCGACGTTACCCGCAGACTGTCCGTACCTCTTCTTGGCAAGAGACTTAAGCTTCTGGTAAACCTCAGCTCCCTGTCTCATGGCCTCAGTGAAGCTTGGGGCATCACAAGGGACGATCATGAACTCTTGGAAGGCAAGACGACCTAGAAATCACATCGGTAAGTTGCGGAAGGTTAAGGGAGTACAAAGTATAACTCAGATGTGCCATACCTCCAGCGTGGGAACCTATATTTCGGAATACCGGTTAGTATTGACGAATTATGGAGACGGCAATGATTGCCGGCCGGGGTTTTTAGGAATAGTAACTCACCTCCGTTAAGGACGTTCTGGAAGGGGACGGGAAGGACATACGGCTGCTTGGTACCGGCAAGCTCCGCAATGTGGGCATAGAGCGGGATTTTCTGTTAATTCTCGGTTGTCAGTTAATCCGGCGGATCCCGATTTCGTTAAGGTTACACAATAAGATCCTCGGGAGTAAGATCCACGCCCAGAAAAAACAAAAAAGGTACTTGGTAGTAGTAGCATGGGGAAAGGTGGGGTGGGGTGCTAAGCTGTGTCATACAACTATCAAATGCGGAACGTGGGGTAGCTCTTTCAGATCCATACAATGGTCTGGAGCAATGACACAACACCCAGGAAACCGGCAATGGCAACGACAGCGAGTGATATTTCATCAAAAAGACAAAATAAATAAGAGAATACTGTAAAATACGAACCTTTTCCGCGGCACCGGCCTTAGCAACAGCTAAAGAAACACCGAGAACGGCGTTGGCACCAAGTTTGCCCTTGTTGGGGGTTCCGTCAAGCTTGATCAAGAACTCGTCGATGGCAGACTGGTTCTTAACATCAATGTTCTCGGCAATCAAGGCAGGAGCGATGATGTCGTTGACGTTGGAAACGGCCTTGAGGACACCCTTTCCAGCCCACTTGGACTTGTCACCGTCACGGAGCTCGACGGCCTCGTGCTGACCTGTGAAGTTGAGGGAAGTTGGTAAGTAACTAAACCGGTGTATGCTACCATACTAAACATCTAGAAACGGGAAGAGTGTTACATACCAGTGGAAGCACCAGAGGGGACGATGGCCCTGTGGAGGCCGGTCTCAGTGTGGACATCGACCTCGACGGTGGGGTTACCTAGAAGTAACAAACCGATATCAGTATCATGGTTTTACCACAGCAAGTACGGAAATCTATCTCTCAAGAAGATGGGGACCATAGCTACATACCACGAGAGTCGTAGACAGAGCGAGCGTGAATTTTGGTAATGGCCATTTTTGATGATGAGTCTGATGATGATGAGTCTGATGGGTCAAACGAGATGTTCGGAGTTTATAAAGAAATCGAGACAAGGTTCTCGGGGAATAGGGTAATAGCAAACTAAAACAGCTGAGGGGAAGAGGTAAAAAAAAAACGAACTGGGACTGTTGCGCCAATGGGAGTAGCAAGGGTACCAAACGTGCTTTATGCGTCTAGACTATATTGACAGAGATAAGGCCCGTTATTTTACGTAGGGTAGTAGGGTAGACACGATTGACGCGCCCCCCCGGGGGGGGGGGGGGGGGGGGTGAGATGAAGGAGGGGCGAGGAACCAATAGAGATATTTAAATGGGAATTACGTTTTCTACATCTTACCACTCACAGATAAGGGAAAACGTGTGACATTTTTCAAGAGAAAATCACCAGACTCACGGTGATTATATTTATTTACAGATTCGGGCCGATAGTCAATATTTCCTTTTTATTATCCCCTGTGTTCCTGATGGCGATGGCGTTTTTCGATGGGGGAAGAATCGATGAGGTAATGAGGAGGAGCGGGGCCAACTTAGTGGGGGGGATTTCAACCTCATCTTCTGCAGCCTGCCCCTCCTTCTTGTCATGCCAAGAGATTTTCACGTGATATGGCTACAGAAATCACTCTACTTTTTATCCAGCAGGGTTGTTGGGCATGCCACCGGCTGCTGTATGCGTGTTTGCTACCAAAGAGCCGGGTTTTTTTTTGATCCGCAAATAATAATCAACCCAGGATAACCCCAATCGTAAGAATACACGGCCGCGGGAGAGCTTGAAAATAGATCATCCAATGTGAATTGTTTCATTCAAGGACTAACGGGAAGAAAGAAAGGTTTGCTAAATAGAAAAGAAAAACAAATACAAAAAAATAAAAAATTCGTCTATGAATCAATACGGTAATAATATTTATGGTTTTTCGATATTGCAAATCAGGTCCTGCCCATCGACCGAATCACCCTCCTTAACCTCCACATGCTTCACCTTTCCTGAGTGCGGCGCACTAATAACCATCTCCTGTTAAATGTATTAGCGATCGTGGTTTCGTAGATATGAGCGAGGAAGGAGTTTTCATACCATCTTCATTGCACTGAGAACGGCAACTGGGTCACCCTTCTTGACATCGGAGCCCATATGGACACGAAGCTCCACAACAACACCAGCCATTGGCGCACCAATTTGGCCAGGGTCACTGGGGTTAGCCTTGGGACGGCTCAAGTTCTCGACAGCTATATTTACTGTTAGTGATGTTTATAGTAAATTATCTAGGTGACACTTACCAGCTCTCTTGTCATCGACAGTGACCTGTCTGACTTCACCGTTCATCTCGAAGAAAACCTCTCTCTGCCCGGTCTGCTCGGACAAAGGACCAACAGCAAGAAGCTTCAAGATCAAGGTCTTACCCTTCTCAATCTCGACGTGGAACTCCTCGTTGATGACCGGGCTAGCCAAGAAGTACCTGGTAGGAAGGACACTCAAATCACCATACTTCTGTGTGAACTCCTTGTAGTCCGCAAAGACCTTGGGGTACATGTTGTGGCTGGCAACATCGCACTCTGAAGCGAATCCCCACTTAGCCTCAAGCTCCTGCTTGACCTTGGCAAGTTCGACTGGTGGTAGCGACTTTCCAGGGCGTTCGGTGAGCTTCTTGCGTTGGTTACGGAGCGCATTGGTACGAAGAGGTTCCGGGAAACCACCGTACGGCTGTCCCATAAGTCCCTCAAAGAAATCGAGAACAGATCCGGGGAAGTCAAGGGTCTCAGCCTTCTCAATAACTTGCTCGTAGGTGAGCTTGTTGGAAACCATGAATTGAGCAAGATCACCAACGACCTTTGATGTAGGAGTGACCTTTACAATATCTCCAAGAAGAGCATTTGCCTGGGTGTATGCCTTCTTGGTCTCGGCCCACAATGTTCCCAATCCAAGCTGGCTTGCTTGGAAGATAAGGTTGGTCAATTGACCACCAGGGATTTCGTGTACGTAGACCTCGGGATCCGGTCCAGTCAACCCAGCCTCGAAGCAAGAGTAGAGAAGACGGAGCTGAGCCCAGTATCCATCAATGGCACGGATATGCTCAATGTTGAGGCGTGGGTCTTCCTCCGATGCCTCCAGAGACGCAAGCAAAGCACCAACGCTGGGCTGCGAGGTCATACCAGACAAGGAGTCAGTGGCACAATCCACAGCATCGGCACCGGCCCTAGCACAAGCAGCCATAGAGGCAACACCAGTACCGGCTGAGTCGTGAGTGTGGACGTGGATAGGAAGGTCAGGGTACTTCTTGCGGATGCTTCCGATCAAGAGAGTAGCAGCTGCGGGCTTCATGACACCAGCCATATCCTTGATACCGAGGATGTGAGTACCCATAGCAACAATCTTGTCTGCGAGACTCATGTAGTACTCGAGGTTGTACTTCTTCTTGGGGTTAAGCATGTCTCCACTGTAACAGATGGTAGCTTCAACGACACCTCCAGCCTTCTTAACAGCCTTCACACCAACCTCAAGCTGGTCAAGGTCGTTAAGGGCGTCAAAGACACGGAAGATATCGACACCATTTCTCTTTGCTTGCTCACAGAAATGATCAATTGCGTTATCGGGGAGCCTTGGAGCTATCAGTATATATATCAATAAGTAATCATGATTTGGGACTTACGATGAGTATGCAACACCGTTGGCACCACGCAACAACATCTGGAAGGGAATGTTGGGCACAAGCTTCCTCAATTTCCTAAGTCTGTCCCATGGGTCTTCGTACAAAAACCTCATGGCCACATCAAAGGTGGCACCTCCCCAACACTCCAGAGCAAAAGCATTGGAGTAGGCATAGCTGGTGTGCTTGGCAATGTTCACTAAGTCAGTAGTCCTGACTCTGGTAGCCAAGAGAGACTGATGAGCATCACGCCATGTAGTGTCCATAATCAAGGTTCCCTTGTTCTGGCGAACTGCCTTCGCGAAAGCAGCTGGGCCATCCTTGACCAAAATGTTACGCCAACCAGTCTGGCAGGGGTAGGTAACATCGATGGTCTTTCCGGCATCGTCGAGAAGAGTGGGCAAGACGATTTCTCCCTTGAACTTTGGCTCGCCAACCTGTCCCTTGATGCTGCTGCCGTTGACGGCAACGTCTCCGAGGTATGCCAAAAGCTTCTGAGCACGGTTCTGAGAGGTCATGAGAGCGAATAGTTCCGGGGTGTCATCGATGAAAGTGGTCCAGCAGTTTCCAGAAATGAAGGTGTCGTGTGTAAGTAATGAAGCCAGGAAGGGGATGTTGGTCTTGACACCACGGATTCTGAATTCGACAAGGGCACGCAACATCTTTCTCCTAGCGATTTCATATGTGGAACCATGGCAGGTACATTTGACCAACATGGAATCGTAGTGGGGAGTAATAATGGCACCAGAGAAACCGTTACCACCATCGAGACGAACGCCGTTACCGCCAGCTGAGCGGTAGACTTCAATCTTACCGGTGTCAGGCTGGAAACCCTTGGCAGGGTCTTCAGTAGTGACACGGCACTGAATGGCGTAACCACGAGTAGAGATACGGTCCTGTGTCAGACCGAGCTGCTCCAATGAGGCACCAGCGGCGATCTGGATCTGAGCGGCAACAATGTCGATACCGGTAATTTCTTCGGTGATAGTGTGCTCGACTTGGCTGTTCAAAAATGTTAGAACTTGTAGGCTGGCTACCGAGATAGTTTCCTGGGTCTTACATTCTAGGGTTGATCTCAATAAAGTAGTATCTGTTCTGCTGGTCGACAAGGAACTCAGCGGTACCGGCGTTACGGTAGTTTACTGACTTCGCCAAACGGACGGCATCGTTCAAGATAGACTCTCTAACTTCCTGAGGCAAGTCCTTCGCAGGAGCAATTTCAACGACCTTTTGATGTCTTCTTTGGACACTGCAGTCACGCTCGTACAAGTGAACAACATTTCCGAAGTTGTCTCCAAGCAATTGGACTTCAATGTGCTTAGGACGGTCGAGGAATCGCTCAATGAAGACTGTTCCGTTACCAAAAGCGGACAGAGCCCTGAATAATTTAGGGTTAGCAACAAATATTCACTAGATGTAGATCCGTCAGGGAACTTACTCGGATGATGCTCTGGTGAAAGCATCCTTAATGCTGTCACCCTCCCTCACAACTCTCATACCTCTTCCACCACCACCAAATGCCGCCTTGATGATAACAGGGTATCCGTACTTTTCAACGAATGATACTGCTTCCTCGACCTTACCAACCGGTCCTGGAGTTCCTGGAACAACAGGAACATTGCACTTAATTGCAAGAGTACGAGCAGAGACCTTGTCACCTAGCCCATCAATGACTTCGGGGGTAGGTCCAATGAACTTGAAGTATTATATTAGGGCTTGAACTCCAGCTATATGGGCAACAATTACTTACGATCATACCGGCCTTCTCGACCTTGCGAGCAAACTCGGCGTTCTCAGAAAGGAAACCATAACCGGGATGGATCATGTTCACTCCATGGGTAACAGCAATCTTAATAATCTCATCGATCGCCAAATATGCCTGCACGGGGGTGTACTGTCCCCTCGCACCAATAGCATAAGCTTCATCCGCCTCTGGAATTCGGGTAAACGCCCTGATTAGCCTTTATCTCTGTGTAACCACGGATCTTGAAGACTTTACTTTGACGGTGCATGCTAAGACGATCCTCATGACTGTAGACGGCAACAGTAAGAAGTGACAACTCGTGGGCCTGCACAATATCACATTAGTATTTGTATCATTTTGGGTAAATTGCAAAAGATAACAATGCAGACTTACAGTTCTGAAAATCTATATATCAAGCACACAACAACGTCAGTAAACCAGACCTAACCAATAAACGTCCCACGTGCTCAAAGATGTTGCATTATATACCCGAATAGCTATCAAATCGCCGAGTCAGTATCCACTATTACAGATAAGAACTCAATAGTAAGAAATGTGACTCATACGAATTTCACCACGGTTTGCAACTTATCACCACGAAGCCATTCTGTCAGCATCTCTTGTTGCTTCCTGAGAGTTATCAAAAGAGCGAGTCAAACAAACCCAAAATCTTGTTGACTTGCATAATTGTTGAGTTCGCACGGAGACGGTGGACCGTCCTCACCGTCGACGAGTCCGCCGAATCCTCAAAGACCGCATTGTAATCGGGGGAAGATTGCTGTTCCATCTTGCACTGCTATCCCTAGTAACTAGGCGCTTTGAAAATGGCAGTAACAAAGATCAAAAAGAACTCGGCGTAGGAGAGAGATGGATTACTGTTTCTAACCTACGAAGATGGGGTGAAGGAGGGTGTATTAAGAGGAGGAGAAGGAGGAAGTGGGGATGAAAATAAAGGTGGAGGTGGGGCGCTCGGCGATATGTACTATGTAATGGCTTGTTTTTTTTCTCAGTATTTTCCCGCGTAAGTCTATCGAGGGGGCGGTGAATTCAAACAAGCTGGGGTTCAAGGAACTACAATTGTGCCGCGCCTTTCTCTTTCTTACCTGGCGGGGTGAGATTCTTGGGGGGGGGTTGGAGGGGTAAATCGATGATGTCGCTAATGCGGCGCCGGTGCCCCCCAAAACGACCCGAGTCCTTATCAGTTGAGACTACTACTCTTTGCAATTACAATCATCCTTCTAGCCTAGCCCCACCACCCTCGTGGGCTCTGTGTCTTGTCCCTCCAGGCACGTCTTCTCATCAGACTCATCGTAGGATTATGATCCATATGGCTTTTTCCCTGTGCTACCAGGAAGTCCGAAGGAGCTCTATCTCACGGCACCAATAGTTCCCCGGCAAATCATAATGCAATGCACATGTCGCGCGTACGGTAGCCGTATTGTGGAAGCAGATGCCTATCGAGTAGAAAGGACATCCCAGATCCCATAATATTTACGCACTCCGCTTTTGATCTTGTTACCGCGAACTGGGACAGAGTTAAACATGGGTATTACCCAGTAACCTCGGGCGGAAATCGGGCTCAGGTCGGTCTACTCAAATTAATAACCGAATAAAGACCTCTCTTTATCTCGTGAATAGGCCCTCGTGAAGATGAGTTCTACCGGAAACTCTCCGGTGCCCTTTTGATAGGGGTTTGTTTCGGGCTAGAACAGAGCGAATTGTCGTTTCCCCACGTCCTCCCGCGCAAATCGCAGATTCTTCGCGGGAGATGGATGTAAATGTGAGATAGATGGGGTCACTGTGCTATGTAGGTGTTGCAGACGGTACCTAGTGCGGGGGGAAAAGCAACTCTTCTGATCATGCAAGTGCCGATCAAAAAAAAAAAAAATTGGACCAAGCGATTTTGGTACCGACACACCGTGTTTATGTCGTTTATGTCTTAGGATGAAGTTCATACTTTGTGGCTTTACCACTATCGACGATCGTGAGGAGATAACTCTCCGTAATAGTAACTACTACTTAGCCTGCCAATGACATTTACCTTTTGTTAACCCCGATGTTTAGTGATCATCGTGTTCAAATTTACTTCGTTACAGACATACGGGCATAAATAAGATTCATCGAGTGGGGGGAAGCGCTGAAGACGAACGAATAGAAACAAGATCGCGCAAAACTAGTACTACAGGTGAAAAAAAATTATGAGCAACCCACACTTAGCTATAGGTGACGAAAAATGAAAACCCTTAGACCAAAAAAAGGAAATTTGACATCGAATACCCTTCCTTCCTCTTTCCCCTGCACCTCCCCCTTTTTTTAAAAAAAAATACTTCCTTTTGTCCCAGAAGTCTTCCCCCCAAAATACTAGAGAGGGATATACAGAGAAGAATAAAACAACATCTCTGACTTTCTAATATTGCTTCATAAGGAATGTAATCTAAAAACCCGAGTATCCAGTAGCCTGTGGCGCGATCCCATTAGAGTACTGCATCGGACCCCCAGGACCGGCTGTCAACATCAACCGGTTACCCAGAAGAATGGGGGTATTGTCTTCATCTCGTTGTTGGGTGACCTCCTTGGCTTTACGCTCTTCATTATCTTTTTCCAAGGTAGAAATCTTCATGGATTGTTGCCTCATGGCGTTGATCATGAAGGGCTGTGAAGTTAGCATCGTGGCTTATATCCTGAGCTAAAGGTATCTTACCATAGTGTAATCATTAAGGCCATGGCGCCATGAAATTTCCATAACAACGTCAAGTTGGATAAGATCGTAACAGGCATAAAGCATTCCAACGTAACACTCGCGACTACCAATATCAACGAACTAGTAGACACCAAATTAGTAACTGCAAGCGAGTGCCAAGGTAAATATTGCTTACGTAACGAAGCAGCTCCTCAACGACATCCTCTTTGCCTGATACAGCAGCTGTCTCGATGGCATCCTTGAATAGTCTGTCTTGCTTAGACAAGGCAATTGACTGGCTCCATCGTTTTTGTTTACGATAGATACTGGCAGCTATCTGTCTGAAAAAGACAAGTCTAATCGAAGTTAGTACTCGGGCCCTCAAACAATGTGACCAAAACCTACTCATGTGTCTCAAGGCGTTTGGCAAGTTCTAAGGGATCATAGTTGTCATAGTTTTCAACGGAGTCTCTAAGAGTCTTATAATCCTCCTCCTCGATAAGAAGATCGTTAATGGCGTTATTGACGACCTTGTTATTCTGTGACTGTACGCTGATGAGGAATGGCTTAATCAGTGGGATATTGTCCGACTTTTCGAACATGCGGACAACACTGGTAATTTGTTAGTTTAATGACAATTGCGATTTCACGGAATAAGCCATACCGAGTAACATCAATGCGCTGTGTAAGTACAGCCAAAAGATCTGTAAGCAAAGAAGGCTGCTCCTGGAGGTAAAAGTTTAGAGCGCGATAGTAAATCTCCAAATTGGCAACTTTGACAACGATGTCTTTGAAAGACTGATGTTCCCAGGCATCAGCTGCCCTCTCCATCATCGCCAATGCAGCGTTATCCCACTCATCATAACTAGCAATTATTAGTCAAAGAAGCTAGACAAAGGGTTAAGAGAAGACATACTGGCAATACAAGAAGATGAGCTCAGGCCAAAGGTGAGCCTGTTCGCACGCGCGGATCATCTTGGGAATATTGATACGGCCCCAGAAGAGCTTCAAGTGCTCCATGACACGATCAGGGTGGTATTTTGACAGAGCAATGCCAAGTTCGGTGAACATTCCCTTCAAAAAAGTCAGACAAAAAACAAATTACTAGATTTGTGTTCGGATTGAAATGTACCATGTGTGCACGTTCAAGTCCTAATCCAGCCTCGAGGAGACTGATCAATTCATCAAAGTAGCCGTTACGCTCATACTGCTTAACAAGGTCTTGCAATTCCTCTGCGTGAACAATCAAGTTCAAACCACAGATTTGCGCCAAACGGAACTCTTTCTTTGCCACACACGCTTCATTGACCTGTTTCCATACTTTGGTGCTGTTGGCCTTACGAGCACACTCGACAGCATTCTGGTACTCTTCCAGGAACACGAGTGTAGTCTAAAATTATCAGCGGAAATCACTAATAAGAAGTTAAAAAGGACTACTGACCGCCAACTTAGCCCAATTTGAGATGCTAGAGAAGAAGATCTTGGCTGCTTGATGAAGACCCTCCTCATATGCTCGGTCACCAGCTTCGTCAACATTGGCAACATTGGGCCCATTCAAGAAATCCTCTAAATCAGAAAGCTTGTCAACACGGGCAAGGGACAGCGCCAAACTGCTGTCAACCTCTGGCTCTCTCAGCGTTTTACGGCACATATGAAGATATTTAATGAGTTCTTCGTTCTTGCCAGCATGGCCGGCAATTTCGATGACTTCTGAGTGGTTTCCGGGATCGTTGGCACGGATATAAGATTCAATGGAGTCTGAAACACGCAGTCCATCAAGTTGTGCTTTACCAAGACGGCTCCAAACCTCGGGAAGATCGACTTTGTCGGCGTATGCATAAGCACGGTCAATGCTGACAATGTATTCGATAAGGACATTAACCGCTTCGCTGTGCGCATCAACCTTCTTGAAGACTTCGAACGCCTCCTCATAAAGGT
Organism: Morchella importuna; assembly: GCF_003444635.1. Classification (NCBI taxonomy): domain Eukaryota; kingdom Fungi; phylum Ascomycota; class Pezizomycetes; order Pezizales; family Morchellaceae; genus Morchella; species Morchella importuna. Next base: position 505,062 of record NW_025763427.1, on the reverse strand, counting down.
TGTTTTGGATACAAATCTGGGCAACATCAGGGCCGTCATAATTGGTAAGACGGTGGATGTAGTCCATGACTCTAGCCTTGTCCGCCTTGACAGCAGTAAGAATCAAGAGGTTTTGAAGACTGCTATTATCGCTGAATGGTGAGGGTTCAAGAATGATCTTCTCCAAAAGCTCGATAAGCTCTGTTGGTAAATCGAATTTCAAGAAACACTGCACTGCGACGGAAACGTCTTCAGGATCGGTAGACTCTGGTACAGCAGTTGCAACCACTTGATCCACGAGTGACCGGCGGTGGATGTTATTTTGACTCAAGACGAAACCCCACAACTCAGCATCACGACGCTTGACAAGGTAACGAGCTTGCTGTTTGAACATGGAGTTCTCGTTGGTGATTTTAACTAACTCCACATCATTCGACCCTTTCTGGTATGCAATGAACGCGAGGTACGGATCCCTTTTCTCGCAGTATTTACCAACCACAAGCGTATCGTAAAAATCGTTTTCCTTCAAGAATTTCTCGGGGTTGTTATTACTATCGATGTAAATCTTGGCCAACGCATTGAAAACGGCAGGTTGTTGGTTTCCGCTATTCAATGATTCTTCGAGGAAAGGCAGTAGAAGTTTGAGACGATTTCTTCGTTCAACCTCGGCAACAAGCTCATCAATAGGGATTGCCGAGCTCTGAACAGAGCCCAACAGACTCTTAATGATCGACTCATCACAGTCCACATCCAACAGTCCACCGACGACTGCCGGTGTCCTTGCAGGGTTGACCCTCTGCACGTAAACTTCAATCGACTTAAACTGCTGGTTCTGATAAAGATATAAAACCAACTCATGAATGAAATTGAATCGATCACAAACAATGATCAAAGGCAGCTGTTCGGCCAATTTTGCCTCCTTCAGGAAATTCTTGACCTTCTCGGGGTTATAAAACTGACTGTCACGACAAATGCGCTCCACTTCGCTGAATTGCCCACATCTAGTGGCAGCTTGGATGTACTTGAAGTGGACATCGGCGTCTTCGCTGAGGTTCACAATACTTCCAAGATAATAGTAGAGACCCTCAAATGTCTTGAAGCTTTCAAACAATTCGATCAAGCGGTGTGGTCCAAGCAAATCGGAATATTTGGTAGCCACTTGAATGACAACTTGGAGATTTTGACGGATGTTTGCCCGCAACATTTCACTCAAGCAATCCAGGGATTGCTCTAGAGACATGCGCCCAAAGTACTCAACAATGAACTCGGGGGGATTCCGTTGTTGTCACGAAGAATCCGCTTGACGGCCGCGGGATCTTCATAATGCTCCAAAGCCTACAGTCTATCATGTCAGAAATCAAAAACAACAAATTATTATAAAAAAATAAAATAGTACCGTACCCTTTGGAAGAGCCCGGCGTTCTCGCAAAGTTGAGCAATCTTTTGGCGATCATAGTGACTGAACATGTTGTTCAAGAGAATAGCATCAGCTACTTGAGGCGCATGCACCAAATTCATTTCAAGAAGGCGTGTCTGTTGAGCAGCATGTTCCGGTTTGTTTCCATCCAAAGCAGATAACAGGAAAGCCGTGGCTTGTTGGATCATGTTCTGGGAAAGGAAAATATCAACAACACGGTCAATGTCAACTAAGGAACCACCCTGGTGACTGGCGAGCTGAGTTGCAAAATCTGCTCCCTTCTCTGGATTGATGCGGACCATGTGCTGAAGAAGAGCCGTGTAATCAGGGGTGTATCCGACACTCTGCGCATATGGCAAGATTTTGTCGAACTGGCCGGTTTCAGCAAGGCACGCAATAACCTTCTGCGGAGAGTTAGAGCGTTGGTATACGCTCAGCGCCATGTTAAGATCATGCAGCTTGACAATATCTCCCAACTCCTCCGTGCACTCCAGCTTATTCTCCTTCAGCCATTTCTCTAACAAATGTTTCCTATTTTGTGCCAAGACTGGCTTGACCAGCTCGATTGTCTCATACTTATTCAAAGTGGTCTTGTCTAGCAACATGCCGAAATACTGAAGAATAACAGATAGTTGACCAGGGGGCGCTGGGACTGCTTTAAACTTGTCAATTGTTTGGGGGGTACGAAGGAATCCTCGGGGTGAATTCGCCGCAACCTTCGCCGCTTCAATGTAATTCTGCTGGTCCATGAGGGTCTGGAATTGCTTCTGGTAAAGGTCATCAGCGCCCTTGAGACCAGCCCGGGAAGCAAGCTTGATGGCTAGGCCCGAGTTTGCAGGGTTCTCAAGTAGATAGTCAATGATATGGTTTTCGTCCACGCTCACAGACAAGACCTGTCCCTTCCTGTTGACACCGATAATACCGGATGTGGCATCGTGAGGGGCTGTGATAAAGATCGTGTCACTGGAGATTCGGTTCATGAAGATACATGTTCCTGTCTCAAGGTCGTAAAGGTGGATAAATCCATATTTAGTGACAAGATAAATGATTGAAAACCTTGGCGAAACCTGCATTGCAACTGGGAAATCGTTCACGGCTTCAGCAGGGAAGTATACATCGACCGCCTTCTTCTGGAATACCGGGTTGTTGGGTGGGTGATCGACTTCGACAACATGCAACTTGGCTCCCTGGGCTGTTCTAACCGCAAAGGTGAAAAGTTTTGTGTCGGCCGGAGCCCCCTCAAGACGAAGCTCAGCAAATACGGCGGCGTGACCCTCGATAGCCTGACTGATACCTCTATCCCGCGAGTAAAGCTGCATATTTCCAACCACGCGGCCTTGCTGCTGAGAGATACCAACAACAACCATCCATTTCTCGTCCGAATTGACACGATAATTGATAATTTGACAGTTCTAACGCAGACCATAAGCTCTCGGGCCTTAAAAGGCTTCAATTATGGGTAACAACTTACGTTCAAGTTTGTGTGTCGCTCGAACACCTTCACCGGGGTTGCCTGTGTAGGGTCCATTACATCCCAGTGATAGACAGCAGCATCAGTAACAAGACCCAAGCTCTTCTCGCTGATCCACTTCCAAAACACAACATCTTCGTTCATAGTGTGTGACTTGATTTTCTCCTTGGCTTCCAGGTTGAAGATCTGGAGTGTCCGTTGGGCCTTAAGAGCAATGATTTTCTTGGTCCAGTGCATAATAGCACTGTCGGCCTTAATAGTCCGCCTAGTCACTTCGTTGCCATTGTGAAGATCGACTATCACTACTTGAGCAGCGGCTTCGTCGCTTTTCTCGCGGACGCAGATAAAGTGATCGCTCTCTAAGGTCTACACCTCGCGATAACAAAATTAGCTACTTAACCAATACCAGATAGAGGTATTTAAGAAAAAAAACGAAGAAAATAAAAAAGGGCAAGTGGAAAGGTCCCACAGTTGTATTAAAACCTATCGACGCTTGCTGATAAATTTATCATGTTAGTGTAATGCCATCTAAAAATGCCGGGGGTGTGAAGTTGCGTACTTGGATATCGAGCTGTGTGAGCTGTTGTAGCGAAGATTGATTAGCATTTGACCCCGCAATCAGAAATCATCAAACTTACAGAAAGGAGCTCTGTGAAAGAAATGGGTAGAGGCGCCATGATTTCTTAGAATCTAGAGCGCCGGGGCTCATCCACGAACGGTGAAAAAGGAGGTTGAGTAAATTATCGAGCAATAAAACAGCAAGCAAGAGAAGATATGAATGCAAATCAAATTAGATGCAAGGTGGTGGAAGGAGTGAGGGAGGCTGTGGGGAGATGGAATGAAGGGTTGGGTATTAACCGGAGATGGATGAATATAGTTGTCGATGGTGGAGATGCCGTTTGGTAGTGTTGGCCTTGCTGATCCGGAGAGGTGTCGTTTGGTTTGGGCTCTGAGGTGAAGTCCGAAGTCTACGCCTATGTGCGAAACCCAGGGCACAAGAAATTTCCACGTGTTCTGCAGAACCAACTCGACCAATTGAAATTGGCTACAGCGGCGTTTCGAATAACCGTTAAGTCCTTTACTTCAGATGAAAACGAACTCGAATATTCAATTATACTTCGTTAATGGGAGAATTTTAAATGTAACCCTAACCCATCATTATAGCTAAGATAGCTCATTAATTGAAACAGCTAAATATAAAAAGTAGCTGTAGATAAAGTCGATACCATCAATCTTGAACTCAAATAACCTTCTTGCAACTTAGGACAAGCCATACAGCTACCATAATAGGTACAGTTCTGTCGAGAAAGGTGAAACTTGCAGAGCTTAAAGTAAGGGGAGAGGTACATACCAAGAATCAATCCAATTCCTTGGCCTGAGTCGCTTCGATCAAACTGAGTATTATGATATAAAAGCAATTAATAAATGATCTATATACCTCAGGCCTTGTAATGAGTGAGGGTCAACTAGCCTCTTCCTCCAATCGAGCAGGATCAATTGAGCGCATCACCACGCCCTTCCGAGCATATAGGTCAAGTCTAGGGTTAAGTTACCCTAGTGCGGCCCACGATTAATGATGGGCACGAGACTGGACGCCCCCATACCTGGCGAGACGATCTCAATCCTAGGATGAGACGAGAACTGCGAGTGATGGTAAATGATGCAAACCATTCAGAATAAGCTTGGCACGGTCCACAATTGGCCAAAAGTTTTGTTCCAGATCTCACAGAAAGTAACAGCGCAAATCCCTAACTTAATTCGATCAAGCCTAGTCTAAGTCTACAGACTTACCACAGGTCTCGAGGCTTTCAAGATTGAGATACGACGAGGCCTAGGTCCAAATTAATATTAGTCTCACCTTGTCCCACGCCCACCATTACTCACGAGGCAGAGGCTTCGGTGAATGCCCCGGACCAGCCCGAGTTTTACCCTCTCGCAAGACCGATAGAACTCGATACAGCACGCCCTCCGGCCTCGTCTCGAAGCTCGTATATATATACTATAGCTATACAGCTTAAGAGCTCACCACCCAGAAACCGAAAGACAACGAAAGTAATGCAGAGCTATCTTCATCACTAGCACTTATTGTCATACAGGGCAGCTCCTTTTAGACGAATACTCCTATCATATCCTCCGCCCGATTGGGATTTCCAAAAGGTTGTCAAAACATCAAAAACTCAAGGCAGCCCCCGCAAGGCAGATCAAAGCAGCTCGATACACATACTTTTACTCAACTTGAGGTTACTCGAGACACCACTAAAATTAACTTAAAGACTCCTTTCTATCTACAACCATCGTATAGCTAGTACATCTATTGTCTTACTGCATGGGTCCAGTAATTCAGAGCTTTATTTTTTGACACGCCTTACACCTACCTCAATGGCTACTAAACACAACAAATCTGGTACATCTAGTGATGGGAACGAGCCGAGCTGGCTCGAGCCTAGCAAAACATTAGTAATAATTCAAAAAAACCCAGAGCTTAGTAATTTATATGAGAATATATCCCCCATTATTCATCCTGAATACGAACTCTATATGCTGACTTACTATTTTTAGGTATAAACATGAGAGCTCGAGCCTTTATCTTCACAATCCGAGCCGGCTCGTGCCCATCACTAGGTACATCAACTCGCCACATCTATCTATGGCGGACATGAAAAATCAAATCTCAACAAAAAAATAGGGAACACATCCCTAGCTATAGCTAGTTAGCTCAGGGCGACAATCGTGGTAAAGTTTCTAGGTATCACGTTCAAGAGACCACCGCTAGCCCTTACCCTCTGCATATTAATGTCTTGAGATATTTAGGGATCTAGGGGATACAATTTCCATCCTTTGAAGGGAACTTAACCGTCAATTACATGTATGTGCGCGTCCTCCTCATCACCACTAGAGACTCGATCTAATACTGACGGTCTTCTCTAGATTTTACCCCTCAAGCACGAAAATAAACTCAAGTTTTAAGAGTTTTTATCCTATGAAGCTTAATAGGTCTCAGCAGCCATGTCTCAATATCTTTCGCAGCCCCGTTGTTATGAACTCATAGCACGAATACGGGCTCCAGTACTGTATACATCCTAAAACCTCTGCGAAGCTCCATAAGTAAAGTTACTACAGTGCAAACACACCTAGTTTGGTCCACGAGGCTGCTAGAGGCAGACAGAGACAAGTGCCTCGAGGCGCCTCTGCCTCGTGTGGTCCTTGCCTTTGCTTGCTCGTGAGAAACAGGTGATGCCTCGAGGTGCTCGAACTAGCTCGAGGCAGATAATTCCTATATTTAGGTTCGTCAAAAATCATATTTTATTGGAATACTGGCATGAAATGAAGGGAGTACTTCCAATATCCCTATCAGAAACACCAGTCCCACTGAATATATGCCATAGGACATGATTACCTAAACCTCGAGTGGCTCGAGGCGAGAAAAATGATTTGCCTCGAGCATCCTCGCCTCGTTGACCGCCATGCCTTGAGCTCCCTCGAGGCAGAGGCCTCGAGGCCTTGTGGACCACACTAAACACACCAAATAATTAAAAGTCCAGTTTAGGAAATGCTCATGATTTGAAACATGATTGAGACAGAGTCCGAGCTGCGTTTACTAATTATATAGCATTAGTAGATGATCCGGATCCACGGCAACTACTATAATACGTCTCATAAAAGCGACTGTGCGGTCGAATTTCTGTTCGTGGCTTCAAAGTCTTCTAGCTTCAACTGATCAACTGATCAATTCATCAATCAACAACTCCATAATTCAAATATTTGAATTACGGCCGGCGCCCCTATTCGCGATCCCTATTCACCAAGTCTCACCCAAACCCCATAAAATCGTCCCCTTTACCTTTTGTCGCGGACCATCATCAACTACTCTGCTTAAATGTCGAGAATAGTAGCTGTCTGGACAAGACTCCGCACAAAGATCGCGGTAGATGATATCACCTCGAAGCATATCAAAACATTTCTCAAAAACGCCATAGATGGCACAGATAAACTTATGAGGATGTGCGGGGACGCACAATGAACGGCGCGCCTAAATTCGCCAATCTTCCGCTTCAGACTCAAAGGGCGCTGCAAAGAAAGGTGGGCGAACAATATACAAGCCTCTCCGGAGAGACACCGGTACGGAAAGCTCGATCGAAGCTGGTTTTAACCCCCTAAGATATAAAAGGTCAGCACGAAAAGAAATTTCGCAAATGGCGGGTGATGATTGGCCCTGCACCCAGGCTCCCGACATACAATGTTAAGGGTGCACTAGAATATATATGCCGGAACAGCCCTTCAACAAAGTGATTGTTCTGTTTACTCCGCCCAGGAAAGTACTTCCAAGGTCAAGAAGGTTCCAGGCCAGAGCAGCAGGGAAAAGAGAAGCGTAAGGCTTTCATTCATCAACCTGGTTTAAATTGATAGTATAAATTAGTATAAATTGAGATGGCCATGCAATCATGAAATGATTCCGGTTAGTAACAAGAAAGGGATGTAGAATACTGCGGCAGACAGCACCTCTGCGTACATAGTGCCGAACCCTACCAAGGGGCTCAAGGAGATGGGCTTAAACTTAATTATAGCACAGAAAAAGGCATGCTCTGCTCTAGTTATGAAGGGAAATACCAATATCAGCTAAGACTTAAAGGGAAAGAGGAGCAGAGCAGCACGCGGGCGCAGCCCTTCCAGGCTGCTCTTCACAGCTAACAACCCCAAGAGGATCCAATGGTGGTAGTATGGGTACCTGCGACACGACAAATCAAATTATGATGTGAGATACTTCCGGCTGGGATGGTGTATGTTTCAACAGACATAATGTATATGACAAATTTTGCCAAATAAAGAATATAGATACGATTCTCTGCATCAAATGAAGACTTCTGCTGTCTTGACTTTCTCAATGTCGTCAAGCCCCCCCGCAATCAAGGGGGGAGGACCATACCCTCCGTCTGCCCGTGAAGGCGTCTAGGCGGTACGTTCTCGTATTGTAATATTATGATGAAGGAGCAAAGTGTAGTACTACTAAGTCTGGGATTTAGATCTAGATAACCCCATGGCCCATCGATTGGCCAACCGCCCAACCTATCATTGCCAAGTTGAAATGCTACCCGCTCAACTAATGCGGGGTACTCCTACATGAATAGGGCACGCTGCGGCCCGCTTATACATGTATGTCTCCCACAAACCGTTGACCCGCAAAACTTCATAACATACATATATCCTGGCAAAATACAACGTATACATGTAACTAGCTAGTGGACCATATCTATCATACACAAACAGGTTCATCGTTCACGGCCGCAGCTATGGATGTTTCGAATTCGTGCATGGGGTGATAGCTAGTATAAAATGTTTATTGTTGGGGTCAGAGTGAAATCGAGTGATAATAAATGACGCCAATCATTCCGGAACATATCAACTCAGTCAAAACTTTCTAAATTCCCTGTGAGTGGGGTAAAATACCGTTTCTATTACATTATCTTCTCTATATAGTTTCTAACCATAATACTGCATCATTCTCTCCTTGGATATGGGCGTCGATCTAGTAAAACCGTCCGCACAGCCAAATCCTTATTCCGAAGATCAACCACACAACCAAATCTTCCTAAAGCTCAGAGAACCTCGATGAGGGCGTAGAATTAATTTTTCGGCCATCTGTCCCATCAATTATAACCTGTAGAGTACGGTAGTGAGCTGATGATGCTTCGTTGCGTTGTCACACCGAACCCTTTTACCAGATTGACACTAGCTCATAACATATTAGGCCTATGACGACACCGTGATAAACACAATTTTAACGAAAACAGTATACTCCACTAACTTTTAGAGGAGTTTCGCGTGATAAGTTGGTCAATCTTGCACCGCCAGTTGACGGTCCCAGCTAGCTCGTACAATTTGTATGGTGCCATATGTCCTGAAGCCACACGAAGGGATATTATATATCACCAATTAATGAGAAGTGAATCATTGTCACTATATTGGCTCCAGCTTTGGCTGAAACGAAACGAAACGAGGCAAGACATAGCCTAGTCTTGTAGGTACTCATCGTTGCTTCTGTATTAATATAGCCTATCTACCACAACACCTCCTTGCTTATCCAAGCTCATTGCAAGAAGCTCAAAGTTTCTTTGAGGGTAGTGGTCAATACGTACCTCGAGCTCCGGATCCACTGTCTTGATCAAACACTTCCATAAAAATTTCTAGATATACGCAGTTAGCAACATGTACTCACGGCTGTAACAGCTGGGCCACATACATATACAGCCATTTACAGGCATTAACTATTTTAATTCTAGGTGCTCTGGCTTATTCTTAAGCGCTACTTAGCCGATACCTCAGAATCAGTTTTATCAACTTGACGTCAGAGGGAAATATACTCATCTAAGTTCTCATCTGTAGCTATAGTCTAGCTAGGTGGAGGTCGTCTCATATATATAGACGCATTACCTACCCCGTTTGAAACAAATAACAGAATCAATTGTTGCATTAAACTAGAGATGCAATATATCTGAATTGATATTTGTGAAGTAATTTCTCATCAGGAATCTGTTGTCAGTTTATAGCAAAGATCGACTTAACTCTAGTTGGAATATCAGAACACTGTATGATACATGTAGATTAGACATAGGAACACAGTACGAAGTAGCTAATGAAGACAACGTGTTAATAACTAGGACTGTATATAGAGATAACAGAGCACCATCATTACATGTACTTAATTCACTTACACCTTGGATCTTCAGACCGTGCATACATGTATCTATCTGTCCTCATAGTATAATATATGCCACAGTTAGTAGGATACATAATATACAGCAGTGTAATACATCTCTTCCGAAATAACAAAAAACACAGTAACTCAATGAACGGCTTGGACCGTTGGGATGCGCAGATGAATCGAGACAGCTAGCGTCTGTCACCCCCTTTCCGAAAAGAAGAAGAAAAACGGGCATTAACTAACAACTCATAAAACTTTTAGTTATTAGATCATATCGCAATTGGGACCTACAAATACTGAATTCGTTCATCTTGCAATCAGGCCAATGCGGGATCGAGTGATCCTCCATGACTCCAATTACTTCCCAACCATCACCGCGCGTCGCGGAGAAACTAGCAACATGTAGTTACTCACTTCTGCACCTACCTAAATACTAACACCGAAAACTTTCTCTGACCCCGGGCGCAAAAGAAAAAGGAGTGGAGGTTTACGTTATGACATGAACTTACTGTTCTGCTCGCATTGTCTGCCAATGACAAGACTTTGGCTAACCTTTCGGCCGAGCTCGACAATTCGGCCGGGGAGTCTGCACTTGTTTGTACTGCGTGAAGACGAAGTTTATATCGCCACGGTCGAGCATTTAGGTTTCATTGAACTGTTACTCTACTCCCATGACAAACCTGATCGTAAGGCCGGTGTCCGCTTTCAATCAATGGCTACATAGGATGAATGCAGCTCTACATACTCGGCCTTGAGAATTTGATCAGGACCTTAACTAAAACCTCGAAACGCGCGTATGTTCCTGCCCTATCCACGAGTCTAGAATACACAGCACGAAAACAGCCACCCAAGAGCCCAAGATGCCCAAACGCCGCAAACAAAAAAAGCCACCCCAAGAAAGACCTTCCGAAGCGCTCGCCCACAAGTTACAACCAACCCACGCACACAGAACCCCACAAAAACTAACTCACGATAGCACGGGTGTCCCAACACGACCCAGAACCAGAGAACACTTATCGTGACACCTGTCAAGGGAGTTGGCGCACCATGCCCATCCAGCTAGTCTCGCTCTCCAGGTGTGCGGAGGAGGGTCCGAAGCTAAGGGTGTGTATTATTTTTGGATATTCAGCCGCGGTTGGTGTGTGGGTGGTCAGTCATGCACGATGGATGGATGGGTCCAGGGTGTGGATTGATCCGGGCCGTTGCTGCAGGAGAGCCTTGGAAGGGGTAAAGTGCTGATCGCGGAATAACTTCACTTCACTAAGAGAGAGAGAGAAGAAGAGAAAAAAAGTAGAGGTAATTAGGGCATTGTATTTCTAAGAAGTATTACACCCGGCATCAAGACCATTAAACCCATCCATCCACATCCACATCCAATCAAATCCTATTTTCCCCATTACAGTACGCAGGCCAAAGTAGCTGTAAAAAAAAACCGAACCCAGAAAAAAAAATTATAAGAAAAAGAAGAAAAAACCCCCTTTAAAATTGAACACGAAGGAATTTTTATTTCACAAAAAAAGACGCCAGCAGTGACAAACGGACCCACGGATCTCCTCCCCATATTTTCATGTCAAATTGGTGTTGGGTTGATTTACAAGACCTGATAAAAGATAATGATAAGCTTTTTGTTCCTTCTTGGCCGCTAATATGATAAAGAGAAAGAGCTTCTTACCAAGACAAGGCCAGCGGCGACAACGGCTCCCAACATACCGCCGGAGACGGCGTTGTTGAAGGCAGAGCCGGTCTCTGGGTTAGCGGTGGGGGTGGCAGAGGTTGTAGCGTTGGTGGAGCTGTAATATTGATGTTAGAAAACCTGATGGTCTCTCGAGATATTTTCTCTAGAAAAAAACTTACTTTGAACCACCAGTGACGGTAGCGTTCTGGGCAGCAGCAGAGGCCACGAGAGCGGCAAGGGCAACGGCGACGATGTTGAACTGCATTTTGATTTTTGTTTGGGTTTTTTGGGTTGGTTTTTTAGGGTGGTAGTGTTGAGGTTGAGGTGAAGGTGATGAGTTGGGGTAGTAACGAAAGTGGGTGATGAACGATTGTGGTGGTTCGAGGTGATAAAGCGAATGTAGGATGGTGAAGGAAGAGACAGAGAATGGGGGGAAAGGGCCAGTATTTATGAGGCAGATGGTCAGCCCCGTTTGGGGCAAATACAGAGTTTATCAGGGCTGCCCACCCCCATCCCAATCCCATCCATGCACGCTCTACCAACCTTGCCTTACAGGAAGGATCTATCTGGAAACCTCGAGCAGCCAAACACACGCGGCAGCCCTCCCCTTCCTGATGGAGAGGGATGGGGAACCCCCACTGAATTGAAGATGGGCAATTGCTAGCTGTGGCTGCAGGGAAGTCCCCGGCCAGCTTGCCCAGTGGATATGGGCTGGGATGGGATCATGGAAGCTCGTGGTTGGTTGCCACACACACTCTCATACATGCGCATGCAACTGCAACCTGAAATTCAGGTGAAGGGTGGCATCTCATCTCTCTGGTTCTGTCTTGTCATGTCCTGTCTTGTCGCTTACAGGTAGGCAGGCAGATTGGAAGTGCTGCACGACTCGTCGAATACCTAGGCAAAATGCAAAAAAGGCTTACTTTTTTACTATGGGATTACTCGGAGCTTGATCTGGACCTCGCTGCATGATACTATCACCATCCAACTGCTATATTCTAAAAGCGCGAAATTCGAAATTCAAATCTCTCCTGTTCAGTGTTACCTACTGCTAAGGCAACCCGGTTTATGAGCCGGAAAGTAAAGCACTCTACTCTAGAGTAGGGTGCTTAAAATAGAATTTTATCGAGAAAAGACAGGTGGTGGTGGTACTGGAGCCGGCAAGACCGCAGATCGAGAGGCAGAAAAGAAAAGAGTTGTTACTCTAACTTAGTAGTGGCACACCACCACGAATTTCGGTGTGATTTCCTTTGTTAGCAGGCAAGCAAACACAAGTCTTGAAGGCTGGTGGTGGATGTGGCTGCTTCTGCTACGGCAGGAAGGCTCTGCCGGCTGAATCGAATCGAAACCAGCCAGGAACCTGAAAGAACGCAACAAGCAAAGAAAACAGAAAAAGTAAAAATATTCTCGAAGAAGAGGACGACCATCCATGCAAAACCCGGCATTCCCTGTCCTTCCAATATTCAAAGTGGAAGGCTGGGCACTCACCCAGGCTAAAGGTCCTGATTGGCTGAAATGGCCTTTTTGGTGCAAGTGTCTTATCGCTGTGATGAGATGCGAAATGGAAAACCAAACTGGTTGGTTGAACGAAGGAGGGAAACCATATCCCCTAACCCTTTGTTTCCCCCTTGAGCGGATTTTTAATAATTTGCATATGCGGAGGTAGGGTAGGGACCCCTTTTGGGGTGATCGCAAACAAGTCTAGCCAGTCTCCCTGCATAATTGTTGCCCTTTTGGCAGCGGCCCTGGTCGGGTTGTGCAATTTGATATCACCGCATGAATGATGAATCTCACATCTCAGTAAGCCCGGCTGGCTATCGTGAGATAAAATATTATTACGATGAGCGAAGCGAGCGCGTACGGTAATACGGAATTCATCCTCTTTCCCTCTCTCCGAGCTGTCTGGACAGGCCGTTGTTTATCGTGTGCTACGTTACAATCTGGACCTTGGGGGGAAAACAAGCTCGTATCGACTTTTGTTTATCCTTCCCATGTACGAGTAGCTGCTACTCTAGTCGATGGTCGATGGAGCAATCAATTACTACTCTAGAGTACTCTAGAGTGCCCTGCTGGCTGGGCCCAATTTCGCTTACGACGCAAGCCCGTTCACAAGAGTTTCGTGACGGCGGCATGCGTGTTGATCTTTGCGGGAGAGTTGGGACCCTTCGACCACTGAAAAACCCGCATGCACGACAGGTAGGGACTTCGGAGAAAGGCTAAGTTCTAGTGAGATTTTCATTCTTCTTGGACAGGTATGGATGTTACAGGAGTCACTATGGATCTACCCTCCAGACAGGAACCTTCGAAATGGCATTGTGCGCCAAGGCTGGGACGAGACAAATAAGGCTGAAGAAATGTTTAAAGGGTGGGGGGGGGGTTGTCCGATTTAGCTGCCAAGAATGCGGAATTTATTATTTTTAAAACGCTGCTCCTGTTGATCATGATGGTCATGACGGTGGAAGATCTTCATGAGCGCCGGCCGTGTCCGGCTCAACAACTATATTCTGAGTAACTGACAGACAACCGTCGATATGAAATAACGATGGCTGGATGATCGCGGAGAGAAGGAGGTGAGGGAAGGAAGGATGTTGGTTGGCCGGTCAACTATGCGGTCAATATCCGACCGAAAACGAAGTAATAATACTCCATAGAATTAAAGGAGAGAAATATGATCTAGAGTATGTGAGTAAAGCAGAGGGGGAAACATACTCACATACTCGCTTTACCTACAGCCACTCATCAAAAGTGTTCGTGATATGGTTTTAATGTCAGTGCGCAGTGTGGCGCACCCGTAATACTGATGTTATTAAATTAAAGTTGAGATTCAAACAACGAAAAATATATAATATAGTTTGTGACTACGTATAAAAAGAAGATAGGTCATTGATCTTATTCTTCATTAATTTGGGCGCCATTGGTCACTGGGAAAGTCTTCACTTGGGGGGTTCTTGATGGTCCGCCGTGGTTACATATGGAGAAATGTCTCACTCCGAAATCGGAATCACGAACACTTTTGCAGAGTGGCTGTACCTCTGCTCTCTGCTCCGAATGACGACGAGTACAGCTTACGCGTTTTACTAGAGGAGCAGAGAAAGGATCGCTATGTTCTGCGAGCTCTTAAAGATCATACACGCGTTTTCGAATGCCATGCCTATCGATGACTAATATAATTGGCGGCTGCGCGTATCTGGCATGAGCGGGCATAGGACACAAGGGTAGAACGGGTATAAGACTGCATGTGTCTTAGAGTAGATTCTTCTATTCTCATCATTCATCCTTCTGTAGGAATGCCCCGTCCCGTTATCGAGTAGTCGATCGCCTTACTCGTAAACTACATGTATCTACTCAAGTGGATACAACAAATTGCCAACAGCGTGGGTTGGAAAGCTACCTACCTATCTGACGACGTATGCGTTCGTCCGGAATCTCGTGTTTTTGCTCTATTTTAGGTACGGGAAATAGCTCTTGAAAGAGCCTAGAACATACGATCTGTTGCGTGTCCCCATGATACCTAGGGAGCATTATATAATTATGTGAGAGTTCATATCAGAAATGACTTGCTCGGGGGTAAACAATCTACTTACTCTACGACTAGATAGCCCTCAGCTGAGTTGGGGATGAACCTGCAATCTTGGACCAGGATCGCTAAATGCTCTACTATTGGCCGGTTAACGACTGTCCCACACGAGTGAGGGACTGTGATCTGGACTTCCTTCACTTGCACTTTCAAGGCTAGATTTTGAGACATTCACAGTTACCGTAAGTCTGCGTTATCGCTCTTTTTTATTTGTTTTTATTTACAACTTGCTAGAGTAGGTAGCCTACATAATGATACAATATCTAATAGTATCATTTGTATCCCGATTTTTGCCGCCAACTCATCAATCAAGCCACAAAAGAAAAAACACAGCAGCAGTGTGCCTTTGCCTTAAGAGTTGCCCGGATCGTGAATGGATGGAAATCTTACACGAGCGAATTGATATAATTCTCGATGTTCGTGTATCCATTCCCAAACTTGTACCCAGCAGCATCATTGACTGCGGGGTTCAGGCCATTCGCCGATTCCCACGCATCAGGCATGCCGTCCTAAAAATATACAAAACCACAATCAGTATCGTCGTCACTATCAATGCAACCCACAACAACACTTATCCGCCCAATAGTCGAAAACAATAATTTCGCAACATCTAGGAAGATTTACTCACCCCATCAGTGTCCACTGGCGCCGTCCCCGCTGCAACAGTCCCGGCCCCCGAAAACGGCGAGGTGTTCTCATTCGTCAGGATCTGCCCCAACGTACCCAAGCTCTTGAGCTCCGTGATGTACCGTTCATCCACGCTGTCACGCACCTTGCTCGCTCCCGCGCCCGCAACAATCGCATTGAAGAGGTCAGTGGTGGGCGTCAGCACGGTGGCGACGGTGGGGTAGTTGTATCTACTGGTCACAAAGTCGACGGTCGTGTACTCGCTCTCGGGGATGAGTGTTGGGTTGAGGACGCCGTCTGCGTTGAGGTCCTGGTAGTTGTTGGCCGCATAAACGTGGAAGTTGAGGTTTCCGCGTGTAAACGGGGCAATGGTCGTCGATGGCCCGGAAATGAAGAGGTTGTTGATGATGTTTGCGTCTGCGGGGTGTCGGGTTAGTATGGACTGTGCGGGCCGGCCGGCGGGTATGAGCGGGACTTACAAGATGCGCCGTCAGAGTCACCGAGGATGTATCCGCCTCCGCCTCCCCAGTTATAGACGACATTGTTGATGAACTTTGCACCGTTAGATCGATTGGGCTTCCTTCCACACAAGGAGAGGAAACCTTACCTCGTTGACACCTTTCACCTTCGGGTTCCGGGTGTGATTATCCACATACAGTGTTCTTATGATACTCACCCCACCATCCGTCTGTATCAACCCGCCGCACGAATGGGTCTGCAGCCCCATAGCGATCATCGAGTTCTGAATCGTGATGTTGATTGCCTCATTTCCGCTAATACTGAAATTCTCGTCGCGGCCCCAGCTCACCGACACATGGTCAAAGATCATATCATGCCCCTCCGCAATCCCCACCGCATCCTTCCCGCTGGTGCCCCCGCTCCCCATGCGGAACCTTATGTACCGCACAATCACGTGGTCCGCATTTGAGAAACTCACGCCATCGCCGTAGACGGTAATCCCGCCGCCGGGTGCTGTCTGCCCGGCGATTGTCTGCCGGCTGAGGAATACGAGGCGGCTGTTGATGTTGATCACGCCGCCGACGGCGAAGACGATGGTACGGTTGGAGACGCTGATGGCGTCGCGGAGTGAGCCTGTGCCGCTGTCGTTGAGGTTGGTGACGACGTAGACGGGGCCGCCGCGGCCGCCGGTGGAGAGCGCGCCGAAGCCTTCGGCGCCGGGGAAGGCAACGAGGGAGAGTGCGGTGGGGATGAGCGCGGCGAGCGCGATGAGAGTGGTGGGGAACTTCATGATATGATAGGCTCCGTAGGTGGATTTACTAACTAACCTACTATCTGAGGTATCTGTGAGGAAGCTGGCACTAACGGGTTTTATAATGAACTCCAAAACCCATTATAGGAGATATATCTGAGAGCTTTTCCAATCATTGAGTCACTTTGGCTGTGAAAAAAGCTTCGTTCCATTGCCCCATAGTAGGAGGTCATGGGTGAATTCTATGTACGAACGGTTCCAACGCACCGCTACTCCGATTCTGCAACGGCTTCTTTGTAGCAGCTGGGGGAGGCGGGGGAATGTTTCAAAAGCTTGATCGACGATGTCGGGTTGATGGGTACCGAAAAGCACTGGCACGGTCCGATTACAGAAGGATCAGATGGGTTTGCGCTTGCTTTCAATACATAAAGTCAGTGATTATCGCGCGCGCATGTGAATGTGAGGTCGGAGACAAATAGTGGGTTGATTATGATTGAGCTCGGTGTTTGTCAGCTATGTAGCTAGAGCTACTTAGCTAGAGCTACGTAGCTAGTTTGTAGCTCCTCGTAGCTGTATGGTATATAGCAATAGTTAGATTAGGATATTGTATCCTTCAAAGTATTAATCAGGCTAAAATTAATGATGCTATGATATTTTATCCTTCTCATCTTACCAAATAAACATGAATCCTTAAATCAAAACCACTAAGTTAAATACCGAGAACCCAACCCGGACGGGGAAGGCGGGAACTAATCAAAAGCTATACCTCCAGTTCCTCCCTCTTCAATTACTTACCCAATACACCACGACTCCCACGTGCACCGTTTATATAAATCTGGGCTGAAATGTCAATCCAACCCCCAATACTACAAGTCCTCCAAAGCAAGGAAAACCTCCCCTCCATCAAAAGGGCCATTCCACCAACCCAGAATATGTACCTACTCTACAGTACCGAGAGTATGTACTCTACCTGCCACGGTCCGTCATCCCTAAACCCTGGCCCGTGCTGGGGTCCTCGGAGCTCCTGCGCGAGAGAAATAGGCAGGAGCTTTGGACAGGGTTAGGGTTGGGATGTCGGAGGGAAGGAGGGAGGGTAAATGAGGTGGGGGAGGATATGGGATGGTTTATGGAATGAGCAGAGTTTCTTGATTGCTGGATAGGGGGTGATGTGGGCGAGATGGGTACGGTTTCTTGCTACCGGGAGAGAAAGGAGAGTGTTGGGGACCCTAACCCTGGTGTGTTGGGTGGGTGCGAGTGATGGGTCGTGACGGGTTGGGTTGCCTGTTGCTCGCACAATGGCTGCCAGAGCAGATTGTAAAGATCTCTCTCTCCCGCCATTGATTGCAGATAACATCTAGAGGGATAAAGAGATTCTCTGGGCCAAGGTCACTCCGTCTCGGCGTCTGCTTTAGTGTAGCATAGCTATGGGGTTGATGCCTGCTGTATTCTATTCAATGGTGAGGGCGCCATTCAGGTGCAGGCTTAGGTTTTTCGGTACATACATGTATTCTTTTATAGTACAGTAGGGGTTCCTTTGGACGTGAATGTGTATGAAAGATCTGGAGACATGGCCGTAATATTTGAATTCATATACTTATACTGCGTTGCGCAGTGCGTGCATATATAAACTTGACACAATTTCTGTTCCGTTTCTGTCTCCATATTTCCACCCTTCTTTCTTGTCCTTTGAGTATCCTTTGAGCTTCTTCTTATTCCTCCATAAACACAATCGGCCGTGAATTCCATTATCGTCGCACATTAAGTTTCTCCCTCCCCTCCTTACCCCCCGGCACGGACAACACCACCTCGAATCTGTGTTTGTGCAGAGAGGCCAGACCAGACCATAAAACAGAGGCAAGAGCGAAGATACAGCGGGTAGGGGTATAATTCCCACTCCAATCTTCCTCCCCATAAGTAAACAAAATAATAAAAAAAAAGCGGGTAGGGGAGCTAGAAAGGAAGAAAGAAAAAAAAAGAGGTAGAAACAGAAAGAAAATAATAGAAAGAAAAAAAAATTACCGAATAATACACACATAAAAGTTATTGACTAGACTAGCTACCACAAGAATGTATAAAAATGTATCTCGACTCTGATAGGATTTTCAAGTTTGCATATAAGCAAGAAACAACAACAACGGTTTCCCAACGGCCTCCTCCTGCTCCATCCGCGTCCGTTGTGCGTGTCCGTATCCGTAGTCCGTGTCTTTACCAGCCTAGGCCTCTGATCATGTCCCGTCAATCACATATCCTACCTACTCCCTTCCCTAAACCCGACAACTAAAGAGACATCCCGACAAGAAAGAAAAAAAATAATACTTGATACAAAAACGCACACAAAAAGCAAACCCCCGATACAATGCGTCATAACCCTAATTAATCCATGTTCCTCCGACCTCTCTTGAGCCGGAAAAAAACCATGTAGAAGCAGAAAAAAGAGAAAAGAGAAAAGCTAAAACATCTCAGACACTTAATAAAGAAAAGAAAAAAACAAGTTTCAAATAAATCATCCATCAACTACTCCATAGGTCCCAAAGTCCATTCCCCCCTTCGCATCGCGGGCCCAATTGCAAATCATTTCTATCGGTCCAACTGCGGCGCTCTATGCAGCCTCGCTCCCGTCGAAACCCTCTTCTGCAGCCTCTCCTTCTCCTTCTGCTGGCGCTCGCGCATGCTCGACGTCCCACTGCCCATGCTCAGGCTCGTGTTGCTCTCATACTTCTCCGTGTTGAGTCGCGACGCATCGCTGTTGCTCTGAGTCACTGGAGTCCGCTTGGCGGTCTTCACGGCTAGGTAGTTCTTGGCTGCCATGCTTAGGCCGCCCGCTGGTAGGGGAAGGGAATCTCTCCGCCGTTCTGCAAGAGAAGCTCGGCGACGGGGAATGTTACTGGGTTGAGAGGGGGGCTGGAGGGGCCAGGTGATAGCTCGTTGCTTGAGGTAGACTGCGGGTCGGCCGCAAAGAGGGCGAGGAATATCGCATGGATCGATGTGGCTGGGTCAACAGTATTCGGGCTTCCATGAAGAGCGAGCGCATAGAGGCAGCCAGCAATATCATTTCTCTTGACAGCGTCAAGAACGGATTCATCTGGCGACGCAAACTGCGAGAGTGTCGGCGAAAGAGGCTGGACCCATGCACGATCAACGTATTTCGATGTGATAAACTTAAGACGTGTCTCTCTGGACGATCTAGGGTCGGGTCGCTGGTTTGGATCCAGCCTGGCCTCCCAGACGGAGTTTGAGACCTTGTTTCCGATTTGGCAAAGAAGCTCAATCAAGTCCGGGGTAAACGACGTGACGTCGAGTGTGAGTGAGCGAACTTTCGAGATGTGGGTTCCGAGGGAGCGATGAAGACCACTGCATTCTATACACACACGCAAAAAAAAGGTAAGATGAGACGAATGCAGCTACGCAACACACTCCGGGAACACATACCTATGCACAAGACTATGCCCAAATTGATTGAAACCCACTCCGTCTTGACCTGACTACCACAATCCGCACAGCTGCTGTTGCACGGATCCGCCTCCCGCACCATCTGCAGCAGCTTCTCCGGATCCTCACCAAAATTACTACTATTACGCCTCGGGTTAATCGGCCTTGCACCAACGGTGGTGCGTCTATAAACACTATTATTTGCAGAATTAGAGTACGACATTGGGTTGGTGCCGTGCACCGAGTGGTGGTAATGCGGCGCCTTCCCGGTCAGTGCAGTTTGAATATTCTTGAGCTTATCGGGGCCGTCGTTGCTTTCGACGTGGGAGGTGTCGAAATTCCGTACAGACCCGCTACCCTCAATAGTACTCTTTACTGCATTATTAACAGCTCCTATCCAGGTGTTCATATCATCCTCTGAAGTTGCCTGGTAAACACGCTTATACTGTGGCGTGACGACTTCGAAGCAAAAGCGTCTATCCGAATTCCGTGCTTCGCGTACCGATGCCATCTTGAGATTTATGGGGTCGTTGTGGAGATCCAACTTCTGCTTCCAGTTTGAATATTCATATAGCTGTCCTCCAGCCAGAACCACCCAATATCTTGGGTTGTGGTCAGTCATTGCCGACAATGGGTTGAGTTGGTATACATACTTATGCCATGCTTGTTTGTTTAGGCCTTTGGGGTCCGCATGACTACCGGGCCTACTGAGGGCCCAGAGTAGACCCTCCTTACGGCGCTCAGATTCACCATTGGTAACTCCGAGTCCAGTGTACTCCTTCTCCTGAAGATCTCGTATACCTTTGAACTTGCTGCTTTGGCTCGGAGAGCTCAGTAGTGAAGACGTGGAGTTCGCTGTAAGTCCATGACCATGCCCTGGTTGTGGTGGAGACATGCTACCCTCTGGCCCTGTCTCGCTACCGGAGGACACCGCCCTGACACTGCTGGTACCTACACCCAATTTCTCAAATCCCTTATTGTGACCAAGTATATCACCGGGAGTTGATCCGTAATAAAGCGAGTTAGAGGTAGTCATCACCGGAGGTGGAATAAACGGGGGAACACTGTCAGGCTCAGTATAATTCTTATCACTCTTCTCCAAAACCCGCCTTCGCTCCTCGCGCTCCGTCCTCTGAACCTGAAACTCCTTCTCCGACTCCTTCACCTCGAAGCTCAATGCTTCCAGCTGCGGCATGAGCTCCTGTACTCTCTTGGCGGTGGCTAGATAGCTCTTTGCCTGTGCATCCGCGAATTTAGTAAGCTGTGAAAGGACCTCCTGCTCCTTCCTCCCACCATGCAAATCCTGCATGAACGTGCAATAGTCGAATCTCTTCAGCTCAAAGTTCTTGCGTTTACTCTGGTACTTTGTCTCGCTGTCGAGCTTCTTCTTCTCCTTTGCCGAGTCGTTTCGGATACCCAGGTACCTGCTGACGTAGTTGTAATAATCCCTACTTTCCTCCTCAAAGTCCTTCTTCTTGGCTTCTGCCTGCTTGATATCAATGTTATACAGCCTTGTTAGAGGGTCGATAATCAATTTCTGAAGACTTGCTTCATTCTGCCTCTCAAATAGCAAAATCTCCCGATACGTGCGCTCAAAGTAATGATCCAACGCCGGCTGAATACCAGAAGCATTCCCTGAACTAGCTGCGTCCCGCAGAGCGTCCATAAACCCGCTGACCGCGTCATTGCAGAACGTCTGTGCTTGACGGGCCTGCTCCGCCCTCTTCAACACCTTCTTCATCTTTGTTCGCAGGGTCCCAGTTTTCTGCTCGAGACTCTTGATTGTAGCCCTAAACAGCGGTCCATCTTCCGCCATCGCGCTGTCTACCGGTCGCGGGCAATTATCTACCTTGACCGAAGGCGCAGGCGTAAGTGAGGCGAGTGTTGAGCCATCGAATGTATCTATTAGCGGAGATGGCGGCTCGTCAGGCGAGTTCTCGTTAGCCCTGAACTCTGGAGAATTGCCAGAGATAGTTCGCAACCTCGGCGGAAAACCGACGGTGAATTCCGAACCAGGTAGCGGCGAAGGGGGACAGAATCTTGGTGCGTCTAGAATTAGGAAAAGAAAAGAAAAATATTAGTATCCATGTTTGAATCGACTGTTTATGGGAGGAGGGGGGCGATATGTGCTTACTTTGGACCCAAAATGAAAACTGGGCCAAGGTCGACAGCTTGTGTGCTCGTTGGTCATATTCCAAGAACTGAGCACCTTCAATTAGCTTCTTCGGCAGTGCACGCTTTGTGGGAAAGGCAACTGATCCATACACTACAAGTGTTCCTCCACCCAACACCTCTCCGCTCCTCGGCGCCTTGTGGGGGTCTCCACCTCCACTTCCACTCGAACTCTATTGAGTTAGAACCCTCGGTGCAGAAATCGCCTATCAGGTTGACATTAGGGTTCTTGTGTAGGTTCGGGTCTGCGTGGAACTCCCGGGTAACAAGGTTCTCGAGATCTCTGCCATTAGATGCGATAGCAAACGTCAGCCCACTAATGTTTGTGTCGGCAACTGTTCCCTTGGCGGGATCCCCTCGCTGCCTTATGTTAAACTTGAAGTTAAAGAAGAGGTCGTCTTCATTGGATAGCTTTAATAATAACGGAGTTTGAGATTGTGGGTCCGGATCCTAAAAACTCTACGAGTCAGAAACGCACACCACACATGGGACTGCCTACGAGAGTATAAGCTCGAGGGAGGTTTTATTTTCTCGGACCTGTACGAACTCCACCAACGACTCATCGCCCAGATCCTTCTTTGCGGTAATTTTCGTGGACGGGAACGAGTTTGGCCCAATCTTCAAAACAATTCTCTGGCGCGCATTTGTAATCACCAGAGATGCAATTGACACTGTGAGACCCCAACAAGAGCAAGCAAAAAAAATCGCAGCGGCAACAAACGGTCAGCGGTGTGTTGCGCAGATAGGAAAGATGTTCGCATGCGGTTGTGTCTGAAAAGAAAAAAAAAAAGAGAAAGAGACAAAGCGACAAACCGCAAGAGAAGAGAGATAAACCCGGGGTGCATACGTCTAAATTGATCACTTAAATACAAAGTTGGCCCATCCTCGAGCTTCCCACTCACGTTGCCCATGATGGCGGCGACGGCCGAGACGTGCCTACTAAGAGACTTTCCACCTGTATATGAGAAATGGGGCTTCTTTGGCGCTTCGTGTGGTCAGGTATGAGGAGGAGAAGGGCAGTTAGTTCGGTCTATTAGATGGGTGCTGTATCGTAGCCGGCCGATGAATATGGCGGGGGGTGATGCTCTAGTCTCGCTGTTTAGGTTTGTTTGTCTTTGTTCCTAGAACAAGAACATCCGAATACAAGTAAATAGTTGATAGAAGGGGAAAAACAAGTAATACGATTAGTAGAAAGGGCCCAGCTGTAGACGGGCTACTGGACAATAAGAGGATGAGGAAGACTGATATGTAGTAGTTCTGTAGTTGAAGTGATGGGGGAGGAGGAGGTTTGTGTGAAATGGGGGGTGAGTGGACCCGCAGCTGCGGTGATGTCGGTGGGACGGAGGAGGTCGTTTGAGGGTTGGGATTTAGGGCCGGTGGGTCACCTGCTTTCTGCCACCTTTGGTATCCTATCGATGTGATGGATATGACGGGGGGGGGGGTGGATGTGAGAAGATGGATGGATGGAAGAAGCAACGATGGAGGGGTTCCTGTCTCGGCAAACTACATACATATAGGTCGATGAGGTCCACTCTATTGCTGCAGCGTACGTGTGGGTAATATATTCTGCTGTAGGTACCTTTTTCCTGTCTCGATCAATCAAATTGTCAAGCTCGATGATGTCCGGTTGAGTTCGGATCACAACTTGTACATGTATAGCATCCACCATCTATAATCATGAGGTCCCGTTGGGTGGATATGTGGTCATGGCACGCGCTACAGTTCAGCAGTACATGTACTTGGTGTCCTCAACTACATGATTCCAGCCTCCTTCCACTCACGAGCTTGGGCCACCTGCCTGTGCCTGTCGACAACCCCCCCCCCCCCCCAGGTGCTTCTATTCAAAGTTCATGCCCTATCCTTTTTTCAGGGCCCATCGGGGCTTCTGCCTGCCTGTCAAGGTGCCTTCTAAAATCAAATCGGGAATCAAGCTCTCCAACGTGGCTGACTAAACGCCATCGTGGGTCACCGTTACTCTATGTCTGTGTGTGTGCATATCAACAGCTCGCTCTCGGGACAGTCTCCGAAGCTTCTGTGGGAAGTGTGTATGTCATGATTTTTTTTTCTTTCTTCGTGCCTCTCTGCGCCCTCGCCCTCGTCGTTTGGGATATAAATAATTACAGGTCTCTTTTTTGGCACCCCCAGATTTTTCCAAGGAGAAATCCCCACACATCTAAATGCAAGTTCACTTGCGAATATCGTGGCTGAGAGCACTCTACCCCAGTCCCAGGCCAGATCGGATTCAGATCCTCCTACATTTTTGTTTGTTTGTTCTGCGCTGTTGCGAACCATTTTTTTTCCTTCAACGGCCATGCTGATGACGACTCGATCGAGTACCTACACTACGCATAATGACAGAATCCGTCTGGTCTGAGCCTCCCGCATCCGATAGCATTCGCTGCTCGCCTACATGCGCCCTTAACGACAAAGCGGGTTGAAAATCTGAAAGAAAAGCGACTCCCATTGTGCATGGCAAAGGAAAAGAAAAAATAAAGGGATGATGATGCCGCATTCCAATCCCCTATTTCCATACCTCACTCGTCGTCCCAGTGCGAGTGTTTGCCTCCATTGCCACGAACCTCGGTGAAGGATGTTTCGTGTGAGTGAGGGCGGCGCTCCCCCCCCCTGGTCATTTCCTCTTCCCCAGCTGCAACCGCCAGGAACAGTAGCTAAGGATTTCTTGGTAGCGGTGGTGCAACACCCCAAGGGCTAAACCCGGCATTGCTCAATTGCCCTTTAATTCTCCCCCTTGTGTATGCGGCTCGAATTTAAGCTGTTGTTTTGAAACGGCCCTTTATTTATTTTTCCTACTGTGAGCGATCCTTAAAAATAAAATATATAATGAACGGGACTGGCGGCAGGGACGCGTACGTACATGCGTGGACACTGTGACTGACCACTAACTGGGACACACGCACACAGCCTGGATGCCTTTTTTTTGTGGACTTGATAGAAAACTGAGTCGTCCCGGGGGGGGCGGCGGTGTTGTGGCAGTTCACGATTAGGGTTTTAGGCGGGATTGCAATTATGGGGCGAGTGATGGGTTGTGATTGCGGTGTTTGGGCGAAGGCTATGATGACACATAGTGTGGGATGAGTACAGGTAAGCTGTAGGAATGGACTGATTGGTGAGCGCTTTACCATGTGGGATCTGCTTGAATCTGCCTGATCCTTCGTGGAGTAGGATGCCTGATTCTGCCTTCTTGGTACTGCGTATTCTAGATTGATTATAGGGTTAGGTTTCTGTCGTAAGCACTAGAACTCGTGTTCTGATATTTAGCCATCTTGATAACGTTCACTCGTCCCTTGCGCCGCTCAAGGTCTGCGCTATAATGCAACACATTGACTCAACGTGGTCTCCTCCGGGTCAGTCAATCTCAATATACCACTCACAGCAAGTACATGTAGTGTACGTCGCCCAAGTCAAGCAGCAGGCAGAAACCGAAGTCAGGTTGGCCGAAACCGAAGCCAGCCAGATAGGGAGAAACCGTCGTACTCTCTCTCTCTCTCTACACAGCATTCATATATAATCAAGGCGGGAGATGTAGTCATTCATCAACCCTCTGCGGCCCTATACGACCACCAACTAGACCGCTATAGAGTACAGATAACACTCGGGTGTGATGCTACTCCACCGCAATTCTAGAAACTGGTGTGTGGTGGGCGCATGGATCCACGGAGTCAATTGATCAAGTACATAGCCTATCGATATCAGTGCCATGATGGTCCGGCGTGGACATCTATACGCCCAAGCCAGAGTTACCCCAGTACAGTACAGTACAGTACAGTACGCATATATATCGAAAGACCGGGAAGAATCTGGCTACTCACATGGCCCCGGGGGTCAGCGGGGGGTGTATATTGCAAAACTCGGCCGGTATATACTATATGCAGCGGGAAAGACGCAAACGCTGATCCTGGGCCCCCGGGGTAGGGACTGCCTATATACATGTAGCTACTTAGCTACACCCGTCTACATGTAGTCCCTCAATATCTACATGTACTTACTCCCTCAACATCAGGTCTTAATTGCTTTGTAGTATATATGGGGCATATACATAGGCCGCAGAAAGGTATCGATGGGGGCTTTTTTTCTTCCTCTTCTTCTTTCGTATATACGTAACTACATGCAGGCTGCATGACGTTGCTATTGTTACAATACATGTACATATATACATATATGGGGTGTCGATCTAGCAAAAGGTATGGTGCTTAACGGTGGCGGACCGCGACGAAATGTCAATGGCTTATAACTTTGCGACGAAAAACCGCAAAAAAAAAGAAAAAGAAAAAGAAAAAAAAGCGTAATGATAGAACTCTAGTACTACTGATGAAGTTTAGTTCTATTATTGCAGAATTTTAATATCTGTCTGGGTTGTAAAGCCTTAGGAAGTTGAAATTGTGTATTTTTGTATGTAAAATGCGAACAAAGTGGAACAGTATTATACCCATTTATGCCCCCAGAAAGGCAAACCTGACTGATCCGTGGCAGTAATGCCCTCTTATTGGCCCATGAGGCCTATTGCAGCCACAATTGTTCCACTTCCGTATATATGCCACCATATCACCTTTAAGAGTGTGCGCACCATACATGTAACTACCTGTCTGTGTACTGACCAACAAGGCATTAACAAACAAGGCCTCACTCACCTCACCAGAATTCGCTATATACCGCATTCTACAGCTAGCTATGTAGGCGCCAATCGATAGGTTCAACCAATGACCGCAAAAAAAAAAAAAAAAAAAAAAAAATACCATCAGTTCCGGGCTCTCTCTTGCCAAGGCCGGTTCTCAGCTGAGCATGAGCTTTATAATGGGCGACTTCCCGTGGACGTTTAGAAGGCGTTTAGAAGCAGTTTGGATGAAATTTAGAGTAATAAAATTTGGATGGCAACGCTCCAGATTCAGAATCTGAATGGGGTTTGGGGCCGCGGTTTTACCTAGAACGGCACCCACCCCATATACATAATCTAGATCCACTAATATCCAAACCTATACCCCGCCCCCCCCCCCCCCAACCCCAAAACCCTCCTCTTTCCAAAAAGTGAGTAGTCCAGAGTGGTCGTGGCTACATACAGCGAGAGGTGGAATTATTGTAGAAGCAGGGTGTCTAAAAACAGGGTTTCTATGGCTGGGCAAGCTTAAGCCAATAGGACTCATCCCATACTTCTACAACAATCTTACCGCAGGCTGTACATGTACCCCACCACTGTCGATCACTACATGTATTTACCGTTCACCACCTCCAGCAGCTAGCAAAACCCGATCATGCATTATGTACACCTCCACCTCCACCTCCACCTCCACCTCCACCCCTAGCTCCAAAATCTAAAAAACGGACCTGCATCACGGTATATCACTCGCCCACCCCCCCCCCCCCCCAAAACCGACTAGATACATGTGAAATTATTTCCAAGCATGGCCTAGCCTCTACTCTAGTCGGTGAGCGAACTACGGGTGCGGCGGCGAAGGTAGAGTACTATGTAGGTACATGTATATATGGGACTAAAGCTATGCTCCTTAAGTCTGCATGTGTACTTTAATTACTCTATATCTGCAATGTTGTAACTCCATGTACTCTATATAGTAACCCACCCACCCACCCACCCACCCACTCAGCATGGCATGGCATGCGCATTACAGTACTAATTGTAGTTGACATAAAATACCAGCTCTAGCTCCAGCTCAGCGAACAAACCATCATGTATGTACTGTGGATATGTATGTATATATATATGAAAATTTATTAAGGCAAATTAGCAGCAGTAAGATCGATCCCAAATACCTACCTACTAGAGGTACCTATTCAAAAAAGAATACAAATTAAGCCAATCAACTCCCCCCCACAAAGAAAGAAGAAAGAAAGAAAAAACTCCGAAGAAAGACAAGAACCCCCCGGACAGACAGACAGACAGGTGCAAGTGAGAGTATATATATATGAGAAACCAATCCAAACCAAGTCCAATCCAGAAGAGAGAGAGAAAAAAACACGCCTTCCAAACAAACAAACGAACCAACACCGCACTCCTCACAACTCCCCACCAACCCCCCTCGACCGCGCCTCACACTCCGTCCCCCCCTCCTCCTCCTCCTCCCGCAGCACCCTAATCTTCCTCAGCAGCGAATCCGGCGGCACACACAGCCCCAACCTATGAAAGTAGTCCCTATGCGCCCACAACATCTGCACCGCATTGACCCTCCCGCCCGCCACACACTCGGGGTCCTCCTGCCCCACACACAACCTCACATCACACCTATCCACAGGCAGCGCCACCCTCTCAACAAAATACTCCCCGCATGCTGCCGATACCCCCACGCGCCTAGCGGCACCAGCGGCACGGGGTCCTCCGCGTGCGTCACCCGCCGATACGTCTCCGCGCCAAACCGCGCATCAAAGTAGTCCGCCAGCCCCTGGTTGCCGACCTTGGGCTCGCCAAAGGTCGTGACGTGCGGGTCCCACCCGCGGCCCTTGTAGTCGAGCGCCGCGAGCGCGGCCACTGCCCCGCCGAGGGAGTGCCCGACGAGCGTGAGCCGGTAGCCGGGGTACTCGGAGCGCAGCGCGGCGACAACGTCCGAGATGAGGGCGTTGGTGTTGGACCATGACTGCAGGAAGCCGGCGTGGACGAGGCAGTCGTTGCATTTTGCGGCGGCGGGGTCGGCGGTGTGGCCGTCGTCGGGGTAGGGGACGTATTCTTGCTTGTTGATTGCTAGGTCGGCGAGGGCGTTGGCGATGCTGTAGGTGCCGCGGAAGGCGACGATGATTCTGGGCGGCGCGGGCGGGTGGGAGAGTGCGATGTAGCCGCAGGAGTCGGAGAGGGTTATGCCGGTGTTCCAGGTCTGTTGGAGGGTGAAGGTGGGGAAGTCTTTGCAGAAGGAGAGGCATTGGAAGGGCTTTGAGACGCCGGTGTTGAGGCTGCCGACGCAGTAGGCGATGTCGACGATGCGGGAGAGCTCTTCGAGCTCGGTGAAGAGGGCGGGGGAGATGGGGGGGTTTCGAGGGGTGGGCGTGGAGGTGGGGGTGGAGTGGAGGGGGGTCTGGAGAACGGGGGTGGAGGTGGTGAGGGGGAGATGGAGGGAGAGAAGGAGGAGGGAGGTGGTGAGGAGTGGGAGGAACATTGGAGGGGGCTCTGTCACTTGTCTGTGTGCAGTAGCAGGGTGAGTGGAGATGCATGAGGTGTAGAGAGAGGGGGGGAAGAAGAAGAGAATGAGAGAATGATATATGGCTGTGTGTGATGTATCCAATCCAGCCTGTGCAGAGAAAGGAGGTGAGTGAGACCTGTTGTGTTGAGGAATCGTCACGCGGCGCCACCCAACGAAAAAGCCAAAGTCTGGGGAAGTGTAAGAGGGATGCTGGTGTCCTGTGGGAAGACACCCGATAGGTGCAGATGCGCAGTGCTGGGAAGGCGCGGATGGATGCTGAGATCTGGAGATGATGTTCACAGATCTCAGATGGCCAGGGATACAGGGTGCGGTTAGAGTCCCCTGCGATAGGGAAGTGTACCTTTGGGCTTCACGAATAGAAAGCATACAAGATGTAGCTACCACTACGGAATGTGGGCTCTCACCCGCTACATGCAGTACTGTACTGTAATAGGGCTGGAGACTGGACTGCCCAATACCAGAAGCTCACAAGAGTATACATGCATTTCAACACTATTTTTCACAGAGACGGTACGACATCCTCTCGCCCAGGGGGCTCTCCCTAAACATCTCTCGACGACTGCCCCAGAGAAAACAGGGCTT
The DNA here is from genome assembly GCF_003444635.1 of Morchella importuna. Lineage (NCBI taxonomy): Eukaryota > Fungi > Ascomycota > Pezizomycetes > Pezizales > Morchellaceae > Morchella > Morchella importuna. Next base: position 475,063 of record NW_025763427.1, on the reverse strand, counting down.
TCTCTTCCAGCCGTGTTTCTCTGCGTTAATAAATATAATTAACTATAAAGACCACAACAGCAATATTAGCACAGTGAGCGGTCACGTGAATGGCGATAACTGCCAAGCCAGAAGCACATCTCCAAGTCAGTCATCTCGAACTTCACCTCAACTACCTTCTCCTCTACCTCTCCACTCCACCCACTTCTACCTCACCTACCTCCTCTCCACACACACACACCACCACACCACCACACCACCACACCACCACACCACCACACCACCACACCATGGCCGACCCCCCCAAACCTTCCTTCTCCCTCTCCCTCGGGCCCGCAAAGCCCAAGGTCCCCACGCGCAAGCCCCCAACCACCTTCGCCGCCAAACGCTCCGCCGCCCACCTCGACTCCGACGACGATGATGCCGAAGACACGCACACCGCCAAGGTCCAGCTCGTCACCGCCTTCGACGCCACCCGCGGCGGCGCCGTCGACCTTCACAACAAGCCTGCAGAAGAAAAGGGCCCCCTTGTGATCCCGAAGCTCTCCAACCGCAACTGGCGCGAGGAGGCCGAGCGCCGTCGCGGAGGAGGCGGGAAAAAGGCGATATACCTGCCCCCCGAGGCCCTCGCGAAGCAGAAGGGCGGCGTGAAGCCGGAGGACCTGGTCGAGACTGATACGATCGAGCAAAAGTACGGGCTGCAAGTGTTTGAGCGCGCGCCGGAGGGCGAGCAGGATGCAGCAGCAGCTGGGGAAGAGGCACCGACAGACGCGCCGCCCCCACCGCCCGAGAAACCGCAGACGGAGGAGGAGCTTGCGCTAGCCTCGCTCCTACGCGGTGATGCACCAGCGCCATCGACGCTCGTGCTTGCGCCCGTTGCGGCATCGGGCGGTAACGACTGGCGTGCTGCGCGGGCGGCAATCGGCAATGAAGACGCCGCGTTCAAGACGGATGTTGCAAGCCGGCCAGAGATGGCCACGCTGGAAGACTACGCGGCGGTGCCCGTCGAGGAGTTTGGTGCTGCGCTGCTGCGCGGCATGGGCTGGAAGGAGGGCGACGAGGTTGGCAAGCGGCGGGGCGCGGCGGCGAAGCCGCGGGTGGTGGAGCGGCGGGCGGCGTTCCTGGGGATTGGCGCAAAGGCGAAGGAGGAGGCGATGGAGCTGGGGACGTGGGGGAAGGGCGACAAGAAGAGCCGGAGGAGGCGGCAGGATACGACGTATGTGCCGGTTGTGATGGTGGATAAGAAGACGGGGAAGGTTGTGGACCCGGCGGAGGCGGAGGCTATTGCTGCGGCGAAGGGCGTGGATGGGAAGAAGTGGGAGAGGGGAGAGGAGAATGGGCACGGGGAGGAGAACGGGCGTGGGGAGGTGGCGAAGAGGGAGCGGTCGAGAGACCGAGACCGGGATAGAGAGAGGGAGAGGGAGAGGGACCGGGGCGGTGACAGAGACAGAGGGGGAGACAGAGACCGCGACCGCGACCGCAGAGAGCAAAGAGGCAACGACTCTTCAGACCGCCGCCGCAGAGACCGCGAGCGCTCAAAGGACCGCAGCAACGGGAAGGACCGTGATCGCGACCGCGACCGTGACCGGGAGCGGGAGCGCAAGCGCGGAGACGATGACCGCGACAGAGACAGAGACAGACGGAGAGGCGACGACCGGCGCAGAGACGAACCCAGACGGGACCGTGATAGACGGGATCGGGACCGGGACAGGCGTTAAATCTTTCAGCTGCATGTATTTATGTACTTGTCGGGTTAGCTACATAATGATTCTAAAAAATTGCTGTTTGCATTGGTGGTGGTTGTACGATAGGGGAGTGGGGGGGGGGGGGGTTATATATCAGTGGTTTGGTTATTTTGTTTGTGATTGTGATTGTGTGTGTGCGGTGGAAGAGGTAATTTGATAATGCGTGTTTATTTGTGCGGATGTGTTTTAATGAGGAGTCGGTAGTGGTAGAGGACGAGTGATAGCCTGTGAATCGAATGAACAGTACGGGCCGGGCAATGACGTTTATGACTGCTTTGTGCCCCCATGTTCAGTTCTCCACAACCACAGCTACAACAAACCCACCCCCTAAAACAGAGCCTATTATATATATATTAAACAAGAGGGCGGCCCTGCAGAGGGTTCGTGGTTGCAGGGTTAGGTTTCCCTAGCCTGCTTTATAATTACCCTCACTCCCTGAAGTATTGCTTACTTCCCGGCCTTTGGCAGCTATTCAACTCCAGGGGTGGGAGTAATGCTCGTATACGGCATGTAACGGGGAGCAGAGAGAGAGTTCGATATCGCGAATCGATCAGAACCTGGAGCCCGTGAGAGAGAGCCTGTAGGACGGTAAGAGGCGGATGGTCCCCCCTCCCCCCCCCCCCCCCATGGCCCACCCAGCATTACTTTTTGTGTACTTATTTATTGCCCGTTATTTTTTTTATTTTTTTTTTTTGTTGGAGGGGCTTGAGGGCATGTGCGTGTGTGTGTGTGTGTGTGTGTGTGTGTGTGTGGTATCGATTGGAGCTCTAGAGATCTAGATCTGGGCCGACCCTACAATTAATCAACCTTGCAGATTAGCTTCTCGCTCATTATTTTGGCCAGTTAGGTATGTCTCCCCGGCCCATGTCAGGGCCGGATATATATAGGATTAACTAGCTAGGCCGGTTTAGCGGGGCTCTTTCAGGCTGTGTTCTTTTATAGTATAGTATAGTAGATGCAAACCCCCCGGCGGGGGGGGGGGGGGGGGGCTTCGATCTGCACTTGTAGATTTGTTCTCTATATCATTGCAGGTTGGTCTATGTACATGTACTACTATACTTATACATGCAGCTGGCTATATGTCTGTATCTCTTCGTCTGTACTTGTATATATCCAGCACGTTTTTGTAGCTGTGGCTTCCGGGCCTGTACGTGTCTATTGCTTTTACAACTCGAGGGTCGGGAGAATGTAGGCCATCTGCGCGTCATATGTGCGGTTAACACAGTCATGATTATTCTTACAATTATGGATCACCGGTTTCTATCTATCTAGGTTTAAGCTATTGTAGCTATTCCCTTGCGTGGTCGTGGGCCTGGGCTAGGGCTAGGTCGGGTTACACTCAATTGGTCCGCCGGGGGGGGGGGGGGGGGGGGGGGGGTTCTATCTACAAGGCCGTTGGCATGGGCATAGCTGTCTGTAAAAGGACTAGTCACCCATGGAGTAGAGTTTCTAACTGGCCGGCGGCAAGTGGGGTGGGTGCTAAGAGCGAGTGATACATCGTGATGCCCGCGGCACTCTTCTTGGGCAGTTTCTGGTTCTCTGTCTGCAGCTGGCCTTTGTAATGGCGTTAGCTAATATAATTAAGGCCGATATTAGTTGTTTTTTTTTTTCTTTCCCGCCGCTATGATCCGCGGAGTAAGTGCATTAGAGTTCTACATGTTGTGAAGGTTAGCCGTGCTATATCTATTGGGGGGGGGGGGGGAGGGGGTTGGCCTTGTTTTTTTGTTTTGTTTTGTTTTGTTTAATTCATTAATTGCATTATGGTCTGCCCTTGCAATTGGTGGACATATGTACCTGGAGGCTACATGTACATACTATAGGACCATAGATATCCACTCCAGACCATATACTTTGTATTTCTCTGACGTTTGTGGGCGCGACTGATATTGCATGCCATACAAAAATACGCCAAGCTCATGATTTTGGGTCTATGCAAAAACGTCAGAGAAATACCAGTATATCCACTCCATGCATGCATACATGGATGGCCGAGACAAAATTGCAGTTAGAGTACCTACATATACTTAGGACACATGTCGTTGATGCACTCGTCCCCTACTAGAGTACATGTAGGTAATGGGTCTGTTCATAGCCCATCACTCGACCGTGCGGCTTAATTAACCAGCGGAGAAACGCGCGCGAGGAGGATGGGTTTAATTGGCGGGACACTAATTTGGCTAGGGCAGGATGAGCCTAGCCGGGGTGTATGTCTCTCGGCTCACTCGTACGGGACTTGCCTGGTTTGGATCATCACACTCAATATTAATATTCGAGTACCTATTGTACTTTGAAATTAAAACACCAAGTGTAGATGCATGTATGTAATAGCAGTATTTATTGATCCCGCACGTATATACCACCGCCCGCCCGCCCGCCCCCCGCCAGCACAGCAACTACAATTCGCTTCAGCACATAACACCAATCAAGCCAGTACCTCGCTCGCTCAGAGCGCATCACAGGAATTAACAGCTCTCCAGTTCAAAGCAATAAACATTACTCTCAAAACCCTACTACATAGCAATACAGGAGGCGGAGAACCTGCCTCCATTCCTTCCCTTGATCTTGCTTTTTGTTACGGTAAACATCCCCACAGATATGTATCACTATCACCAGTACAAAGCATTCACTGATTTAGCTAGACGGAACTCAGCAATTGAGACACTCGCGCACACACACATACACACACACAAATACACAAAGGGGAAAAAAAGGGGTGGGGTGGGGTGGGGTGGGAAGAGAATACTCTGTAATTAATATAACGGGCAACCCAGAAAAGAAAGACAACAAAAGAAAAGAAAGAAAAAAGATAATTATTCCCCCAAACAGAAAAAAACCATACATACTAGTAAGTGAATTCCGAAGAGTGGTAAAGAAAAGAAAAAAAAAGAAAGAAATCCCCCTCCGTTCCCCAGTTCAATCCTTCCCAACATCCCATCGTGAAAAAAATGTATCGGTATCGTTGCGGTGCTGTGTGCTGGTGAAAAAATTCAATTATCTGACTCCATCAATTTTAATATGTACCGGAATTCCTTAGGCTGTGGTGTTGTTGGATTTCTTGTTGAGTAAGGTGACGACGACCGCGATGATGATGACAACAATGATGATAAGGACTGTAAATTCCCCCAAAGCAAAAAGATTAGAAGCCAGCAAAAAAAAAAACACCCAATATTTCCCACCATTCCGTAAGTTTTTTCCCACAATCCAGATGTAGTTCTTAAAGAGAGAGAGAGAGGGAGGGGAATAAGAAATTGACAGTAAGGAAAAAGAAAAATGAGGGTTAAAAATGAACAACGAAACAACAATCCTCCGCCCGCCATTTTGTTTCAAAAAATACAAGTCTTCCCAGTACCAGGTATAAACATTTGCCTCCGAACCATTTCCTCCCTTGATGAGTCCAAGGGTATCCGATCACCACATCCCATTGACCTTTGTCACCACAACAGCGATGATGACAATTGCGATGATGATGAGGACTAAATGTGGAGCGCAACGCGAGGATTTCGATGTTAGGGTCGTTCTTTTTTTTCTCTTTCAAATGAAAAGGGGGGATCAAAAAAAAGAGAATTGAAAAATCCAGCTAGGTTCCTCGTCCTGGTACGGCCGTCTTTCATTTTCGCATTTGCGTGACCACTACTGCGACCACGACCACGATGACAATGATAAGAACTGCCCTCCCAGACCCCCAATCAAGGGATATAATCCTGGTTACTCCCAAGAGGATGGTAAAACGCTGTAGGGATAAGGGGCCCCAGGAGAGACCGCCAAAATCAAGAAAAAGAAGGAGCTAAACTACAAACGCAAGGGGAAGGGATGGGGAGAAATGAATGTGGAGAAAAAAACTACGCAAGAAAAGATTGCTAAGGGTGCACTTACGGACTATCAACAAGCACCACCACTTCTTGCGTCTCCTTGAGCGCGCCTTTTCCACTGCCTGTCCTATCTGTTCCTGCGCTTGGTCGACATTTGTCTGGATCTCTTCACCACGCTGGTCAATGACCTCAACCATGGTTTCTTGCTCCTCCACAAGCTGCTCCATTTGGTTGAAGAGGTCCGCAAGTTCGATAATGGTCTTTTCAATACGCTGAATTTCGTTGTGTCGAGTCTGGACCTCACGAAGAGCTGAGCGGGCCTCGCCACGACGGTTTCCAACAGTCTGCAAGATATGTTAGTTTTCCGTGATAAAGTCTGGATATAATCCGGTGCTAACGTACTGCCTGCGAGAAGATCTGTGCGCCCTGGCTGTCGTTACAAGCTGCCTCAATCTCTGCCTCCGTCGCCTCTGGACAGACAATCCTGTACTGCCTGGCCATCTGCTCTTTCGACCGCTTTGAGTAAGCAGCTTCCACCTGCTGGTACTTCCTCAAAGTTTCCTTGAAGTTCCTATCCAAGTTTCCCACCTGAGGAGCCTTTGAGGGATCTGAAGCAGCCTTGCCCTTGAGCCTCTTGATCCTGTTCGTCAAGTTCTTGTTCAACGCTGAGGTCTCAGCGACAAGGGAATCCAACTGGTGCTGAGTCTGCGAAGAGGCGGACTCGTCGACATCCGTCAGTGAGCGTTGGTGGAGCGCCTCGATACGTGAGATGTTTCCCTTTGCGGTTTCAATGCCTTCTCTGAGCTCGTTGACTTCGGCAAAGAACTCTTGCGGCGATTCGCCGTAGCCGGGTGAGCCGCCGTTCATGTTGCCCATTTCATAAGTGTTCCCCGCGCCTAAGGGAGAGTACGGTTCAACTTTTAGTTTACATAAATCAACCTCCAAACGCTCTTATCGGTATATCGATCTCTTGCGCACCACCAACAGATGGTCTTGGGGAGAAGGTTCTTACCTGGCGCGCCGCCGCCATATCCGCCACTGGCACCGTAGTTGTCATTAGGGTTGTAGTTGCCCTGTTGTGCATAAGGGTTGTTCTGACTGTAAGTGTAACACAAAGTTTGTCAGTAAGGCGTCAAAAAGAATGTCTGGATTGCGGGTGAACGGTGCATGTAGGCGGTATTTCTTCATGAAAGAGAGGGGCGAAAGGTAGTGTTGAAAGCTTCTAGGAGAAAGAAAAGAGTCAGGAGAAAGAACATACGCGTAACCGCCCTAAATTCAAGAGGAAATCCTATTAGCTGATGCTCGAAATACGTAACCTTCGGCTGGTTTGGAGGCAAACATACACTCATTTTGAAGGCGCTTGTATTATATTAATGAACACGAGAAATTATTTTCGCGTTTCCCGCCAGGAGAATACTGATGAAGAGTAATAGTGTTACCGATGGCTGGGTGTGTTGAGTATTGTGTTTAAAAGGGTTTGTTGTAGAAACAAGCGAGAAGGAGCGTCCAGAACAGAAAAAAGAGTCTGAAAAAGAAAGGGAGGTTTGAAAAGACGGGAGGGGGGTTTACAAAGTTGAAGAGAAGGAAGAGGGAGGGTGAGAGGGAGTTTGAATAGAAGGGGGTGGGAACAGGGAGTTGGTAGTTAATGTTGCAGGAGAGATTTAGCGCACGGTATGGTATGAGTGGATGGCTGGTAGCAAAGCAAATAGTAAATCAGGGAGGACTGTGCTTGATTCCTGACCGTTCAAGGGGTGTTGTTTTGAATGATTCAAAACAGCGGAGGAGACGGGCGGGAAGGGGGAAGGTTAGATATGTATGCTGAACCTTTTACATGGATTGCTCCCGGGGGGGAGTGAGAAAAGAGTTTATGTACGGGACCAGTACGGTACTGTAGGTACTGAGGCCTAGGGAAGGGAGAAGGAGACCTTTCTGTTTAAAGAGACCTTCTACAATTTTAAAACGGTTAACCAAGACTTCTACCGACGCCCTACATGTACCCACATGCTCTGATCATTTCAATTTGTTCCTTCGCCCTCCACCTCTTCTATCTTCTTTTGTGCTTCTTCGCGACTTCTTCTCCCTCCTGCAGCTAACTATCTGTTCCACCTTCTGCACTCGACCTGTCTCATAATGACATAAGCTGTGCTTCTAAACCGTCCTGGGACACGATATCGACTGACGGTCGTCGTCAAATTTAAGGCTGTGCCCCAATGTGGCAAAAGTCTGCGCCTTGGCCCGCAAAAATAGCCCTCTTTTAGCGGCGGTCTCCCACCGTTCACCGCCTCTACACCGCAGATCATGCCTGCCTTTAGGAATTGTAAGGTGGAGCAACGACAGTGGCTCAATTCAATCGATAACCACTGCAACTCATTCACAGGTTACCGGTACTGTATGTAGAATGGAAGCGTTGGTAGTAAGAAGAACCTCTGATTTGCAATATCGAGGGACTTTTCGCCCAAAGAAATGTCCCCAAGCTGCCCTGCAGCCTATCACTAGAGCCTATGCCATGCTCGTCGTCATACTTCAAGACGTGCAGCGGAATCTAACCCTCCGACCCCGCAATCAGCAGTCAAGCACATTCGCCTAGGGCAATCAGTTGGCGATAAAAGCCACGAATACGAAGTATCCTGCATGTCCCAGACCAGCCAGTTAAGTCAGCCCGTGTAAATCGGTACTTGATGGTACAAAAGACGATGTACTTTTAGCCCTGCGTCCCAGATGGCCTTGCAATGGATACCCATCGAGAGACGTACCTTAAATTTATTAATAGCCCACGAACTAACTCACCCAGCTTCGCGGGTCGTCGTTGTCGTCGTCGACGACGGGCCTTTTTTTCGTTCGCATGCTTAAGCGGGACTCGGGATTTCCCTGACCCATGGTAGGTGCACGACGTGATCTGACGGGGGAGCCTCCGAAAAAGTCTCTAAAATAACATTCCGATGACGAGTCCTCGTAGGTTAACCTGACGATTCGTTGATTCATCCGGCTAGACGGTACCTATCTGTGCTGTATACGTACTGTACCTTGGGGGGATTAGTTGATCCATGTGGTTGGATTCTGCACTTCTACCTACCAGTTCGATTTGTAATATCAAGTCAGAAATGGTGGAATCATTGATCTTTCTTCACATGTTACTATTGGGCCAATGGGGGGGAAGAAAACCTGGGAATGAAACTGCGTCCCCTGGGGCCTAGAGTCTCAGATATAAGTAGGTTGCGGATCAATACTGTGGACGAGGCTATCTTCAGCCCACAGAGACTCAATACCTTCAGTCCCTTCAAACGTTTAAACTGTACCTACACATATTGCATGTGTACACGTAGAGTCCGCCGCAACAAAAATCTCAAAGTCGTCGATATTGTTCAGTGTTATTGCCCACAATTCGTCCTGTTTCACTCCTAAACAGTTCTCTTCTACCAAGAAGGATCTACTCTAAGTAGAGGACGTCACTCACTAGATGGTGGGGGAAAAGGAGGATTAGAGTTTTCGACCTCAAGTATAACTATACCCTAACCCAGTGCCAAGACACCCCATTCTCGAACTTCTAGAACCCGATCTTGCATCTGCATTCCTCACTCCTTTTTCCACAACCAAACCAATTTTCCAGTCAGTGCATTCAAGGAAAATTTTACCTCAATGGCGCGGCCTGATAACCCCCACGCATCCGATCTAACTTATCAGCCAAACTCTATTCTATATCTCAATGGCGCCCCCACTATCAACGCATCTACCCCCAGGCCTCCCCCTGATCCTAGCTTCGGCACTCTACTCTAATGAGACTCCCAATCTAAAATTTTATCTCCGAAGCCACAAGGATCTAACGCGAAATAAAAGAGAAAAAAGCAGCATGGATACCTCCATCCTTTATGAAACCGGTAATTGGTGCCAATTTTGTGGGCTGGATCGAGATGCTTCAGATATACATTGCATACAGCAGGTTCTCTAGAGTAGGCGATGTCCGTGATAGTGAGGATTGCGCGAAAGGGAGGCTTAAGTAAGCCTGGAATTTGACGGTCAAGGTTAACGGGGGTGAAGTATACATAAGTATGTTTCGCTACCGGAGGTCAGAATGCCTAATGATGACCTTACGGATGGGTTATATGTGGACCCAGCTAGCACAAGGGCGTGACTTTGCTTGTTGCTCCCACCACAAGAACAATAATCTCCCCAAGTACTCGAAAGAGAACTCCTAAACATGCTACATCACCAAGACCGACTAACAGGGCCGAGTGATCTGTCATGATTCAACCGAACGATACACAATATTAGATGCAAGAGGAAATGGAATGGATTGTCATTTCTTTCCTATAGATTGATTACCCAGCTCCTAACAACCGCGAAAACTTGTACAGCAGAAAAGAAAAATAACAACAAAAAAAGAAAGCTAAGAGGGATCTATCAACCAGCTAAACGCACTTTCTTAATGATGGAAAAGTCTAGTCTCCTGCTCAACAAAGGTGATACCACAGCTTGCGGCAGCCTCGTGGACTGCCTTGTCGCTCACTGAGCCACCAGGGGCAGCGATGTACTTCACACCAGACTTGTGGGTGCGGAAGACGTTGTCAGTGAAGGGGAACTATTGCACAAATATATTAGTTTTAAGTCGTTTGGTTTATATGTGGGAGGTGGACTCACGAATGCATCACTTGAGACAGCGACGTCGCAGAACTTTGCCATCCATTCGGCTCTCTCCTCCTTGGTGAACTCAGCCGGGAGTTCCTCAAAGACAGCCTCGTATAGCTCTCTCTCAGCAACATCCTCCTTGGCCGGAACCTGCCCGGTGACAAAGAGATCGATAGCGTTGCTCTTATCAGGGCGCTTAGTACCCTTCTTCCACTTGAATTCAAAGATCTTAGGGTGCTGCCTGAGCCACCAGTTATCGGCCTTATCACCGGCAAGTCTAGTGCAGTGGATTCTGGACTGTTGACCAGCACCAAGGCCAATGATCTGTCCGTTCTTGGCGTAGCAAACAGAGTTGGACTGGGTGTACTTGAGCGAAATGGTCGCAACAGTGAGGTCAATGAGGGCCTGGTCAGGGAGAACGGCGTTCTCAGGAGTAATGATGCGTGCGAACGACTTGTTGGTGATCTTGATGTCGTTACGGCGCTGGGTGAGCGAGATACCGTAGACCTGGCGGGTCTCTTCAGCGGCGGGCTCGTAGAGAGGGTCAATCTCGAGGACGGTGTAGCGGCCACCCTTCTTCTTCTTCAAGATTTCAAGAGCAGCAGGCTCGTAGCCAGGGGCAATGACACCGTCAGAGACCTCACGGTTAATAATCTTGGCGGTAGTGACGTCAACAATGTCACTGAGGGCGACCCAGTCACCGAAGGAGGACATTCTGTCGGCACCTCTGGCACGGGCGTAGGCGCAGGCAAGAGGGCTCTCGTCGAGTCCGGCGATATCGTCGACGAAGCAAACCTTCTTCTCGACGTCGGAAAGCTTCACGCCGACGGCAGCACCGGCAGGAGAGACGTGCTTGAACGAGGCGGCGGCGGGGAGGCTCAGGGCCTCCTTGAGCTCCTTGACAAGCGGCCACGAGTTCAGGGCATCGAGAAGGTTGATGTATCCAGGTGAGCCGTTAAGAACCTTGAACGGGAGGTGGCCGGACTTGACGAAAGCCTGAGCGGGCTTCTGGTGGGGGTTTGCGCCGTAGCGGAGAGTAAGCTGCTGGAGACCGTCACCAGCGTATCTCTTCCTGAAAAATTCAGAGATGGCTGCGTCGTAGTCGGCAGTGTGCTCGAATGCCTTCAAGGCATACTGCTTTCTTGAAGACTCGGAGACCTCGCCCTGTCGGAGCTCCTCGAGGAACGAGGGGTAGTCGGCGGGGTCAGAGAGGATGGTGACACGGGTGTGGTTCTTGGCCGCAGCGCGGAGAAGAGTAACACCACCGATATCGATCTCCTCGACGGCCTCGGCGATGGTGACATTAATCTTCGCAATTGTGTCCTTGAATGGGTACAGGTTGCAAACGACGTAGTCAACCTTGTTGATATTCTGCTCAGCAAGATCCTTCTCGTCAGATTCAAGGTTGCGGGCTAGAATTCCGGCGTGGACGGCGGGGTGGAGGGTCTTGACACGCCCAGCAAGCATCTCAGGTGCGTGGGTGATGCTGCTGACATCTCTATAATTTGGAAGATGACAATTAGGGCCCTTAAAATTTTTGTTTACGATATCAATTGCTTGACTTACTCCACGGGCATACCAGCATCTCTGATCAGATTAGCGGTACCTCCGGAGGCCAAAAGACGGATTCCCTGCTGGCTAAGACCTTTGGCAAGATCCAACAGTCCAGTCTTGTTGTAGACGGACAGGATCGCTACGAAGAGAAATACGCATTAGAATTGAAATTGATAGTTCAGGGCGTCGTTTGTAAATAGGCAATTAGAACTCTAACAAACACCGAATTGTTGCCTATGACCGCATCATGGCGGAAGTGACAATGCGGGGGAGTGGAGCAAGGGCGGAGGGACATAAGATTAGAAGGAGAGATAAGAAGGGAAGAAACACTAACCAGTCTTTTGCGCAACCGGATGAGTATTAGCAGAAGCCATTGGAATTTCTCTTTTGTCACTTGCTACAGGAGGAAGAGAGAACAGAGGAGGGGTGGATCAAGTCTTAAGGTTGAGAAAGAAGCAGCGATGAGATGATGCGATAATTCGGCCAGCCTTCTTAAGCTAAATTTTTTCTCTTGTCTACAAGAGGGTGGTGGGAGGCGGGGTTGTCCAGCCAAACAAAACTTTGCCTTTTTCCCTTCATCCCACTGCATGGTGGGGTTTTCCGATAAGGAGGGGCACAAAAATCAAAAAATACATCCATGATCCACTCCACGCTAGATTTCACTAAACTCAGGGAGTGAGGATATGAACTCCCCCTTGGCGGCACCCCAAGACCCAAGAGTGCAGGGTATAAATGCCAAGCACAGGGCTAGGGCATCGAGTTTTTTTTTACCGCAAAAGTATAAATTCGGCCAGCACCCTCGAACCCTCTTTTCCTCTCCATGAACAACGCAAAAAACAACATCCCCCCCCACATCATCATACTAGGCGAGGTTTACCCTTAATTGCGGTCGAACCCAGGACCTACCTCATGTTCAGGAGGCTTTTTCTCTTAACGGGGAAGGACGGTGTGGTGGGATACGGGGGATGGAGAATGGATTTAGGAGCGGGTCTTGGGTGCGGTGGATTTCGGCTGGCAACAGTATGAAATCGACCGCAATGACTGGCTGCATATCACGAATTTCTGGGGGCTTTATTTCTTTTTCCTTCTTGTGGAGCTGAGCTCTAGACGCGCTCAGCTCCTTATCACTAATAAATAAAATAAAAATAAAAAATAAATTTAAATCTGACCAAAAAGTCTGAATATTCTCTTGTGAATTTTCTCTAGGTAATGCCTGCTAGGAATTACTAACTTTGTAGTTAACCATTCTTGTGACCTAGCATCATGTAATATTGAGAGCATAGAGTAGAGATCACGATAATACACCCCCCCAATATCTCAAGTTCCTGGTGATTGCCGACCACTTGTACACTCAAGCCAAAGCAATAGACGCTGTCAGAATTGTAAAAAAAATGCAAAAATATTTAAATAGCAAACCAAAAGACGAATGAGATATATATTACAGCTATCGATTTTCCTGACCTGATCCGTTCAAATCTCCTACACATTCTTTACTCTCACCAATTGTCGTAGATACTTTATTCTCATTCGCACTTGTAACTCAATGAACAGAATACACACCTAGGTCGACTTTTATTCGATAATTTTGATCGCTCCAATCCACCAATCTACTTTAAACAGGATAGTGGCTTTCCACAGCCTTCGTCCCGCTGGAAGTAAATATGAACAAAAAAAAAACCCAACAAAAAGCTATCCTCTATCTGAACCCTGGTGGAGGGGGGAATCCCCTTCCTCCCTGGAATCCTGGGGGTGGCTGGAATCCTGGGGGTCCGCCACCTGGCATACCACCCTGGAAACCAGGCGGCGCACCAGGGAAACCTGGCGGAGGAGGACCGCCCATTGGAGGGGGACCTTGTCCAAGCCCGACGTTCCTCATCGGTCCCTGCAATCCTGCGGGTGCTCCCATCTGTGGGGGAAGTCCACCAGGTGGAGGTCCGCCCATACCAATGATGGGAAGTCCTCTTCCGGCAGGTCTAGAGATACCTGGCCCGGCGGCTGCAACACCGGCACCTGCAGCTCCACCAGCAGCAGCGCCGAGACGGGATGATGGGTCGGCGGGAGGTGGGGACTCGACTGAGAGGGTGACGATGTGGATACCGCGTAGAATTATGAGGCCGAGCGTACGCTTCTCTTCAGAGATTTGGGGCGCGGTGGTAGCTGGGGGGGCAGAGGCTTTGGTCGGTTTTCGCTTGATCCGGCGGAACTCCTCAGTATCAGCGAGGACAATGTTCATGTGCTTCAATGCGTGTTAGTAGATGAGCTAATATTCCCAACGAGGGGTTTATAAGAAGATAATTTACCTTGTCAAACGCGAGGAGGGTACCAGTAAGTTGGCGTCCGTCAGCGAGCGTAACTCTCATACGATAGTTGATCTAGTACGTATATATTAGTATTCCAATTTTGACTAAGACCTCTCTCCTCTTGGAGGAGAGCTATATTGAGCTGGTAGCACATACGAGGTTCGCCTAAGGGGTTCGTTCAATCAGCATCGTTCTTTATCCCCACATCCACGTCAACGAACGGTTTTCCTAAAAGCCAAACAGGAACGTAAAGACTCACCATTTTCCCTTGTTGTTTCGACATGTTGAATTGTTGTTTGAGGCTGATAGCCTAGATTCTCCTCTTCCGGTAGATTGGGAGGGGCAAAGAAGATAAGTCGAGGCTCTCAGCTGTGGGGGAGCTCGTAGATAGTAGCAGATAGTAGCAGAGAGGCTGAGGTTGGAAGAGGTGTCGTTGATGTTGACTCTCGTGTTCTGCCCACCGCTAAGCCGGATCTAGATAGTGTTCTACTGACTCAGCTCTCAGTCATGAATCTCGCTTACCCTGCCTTACAATTGACTTCTCTACCCTGCCCTACGTTGTGTGACTGCTGATTATTTAACTCCCCACACAAGAGCTTCGTATGTAGCAATTTCGACAGTGTGAGTGCTACACTACCCGATTTTCGAGACGACGACGAACATCGACCAACGCCAAAGACCCATTAACCTCACCGCCAAACGACCCATTCTCGTTACAATAATGGTCAGTACCTGTCGATATTCCGTTCATCCTCCGATTGTTACCTGCAAATGCTGCTGCTACTGGGATCCGCAATTGGAGGCTTTAGAGATACAATAACTAATGATGGACTTTGATGGGAATATAGACCGACGCAAAGAGCAAGGACTCCAACCCCATGCGGGATCTCCGCATTGAGAAGCTCGGTACGTTTCTTCCAATATTTTGCTTGTCGAGAATCAGGGAAAAATCCACATTCAAGAAAGCCAATATCTAATATCAACCTTCTTCAGTTCTCAACATCTCCGTCGGTGAATCTGGTGATAGGCTTACCCGTGCCGCCAAGGTGCTCGAGCAGCTTTCTGGTCAGACTCCCGTCTACTCCAAGGCCCGCTACACCGTCCGTACCTTCGGTATCCGTCGTAACGAGAAGATCGCCGTCCACGTCACCGTCCGTGGCCCCAAGGCCGAGGAGATCATCGAGCGTGGTCTCAAGGTCAAGGAGTACGAACTCCGCAAGAAGAACTTCTCCGAGACCGGTAACTTCGGTTTCGGTATCTCCGAGCACATCGATTTGGGAATCAAGTACGACCCTGCCATCGGTATTTACGGAATGGACTTTTACTGCATCATGTGAGTTTACAACAACCCTGGAAGAAATGGATTTGGCGAGGAAGGGAGGCAATGATGGAGGAGCGGATAATATGGGATATGATGGTTTCTCCGAGGAGCTGGTACTAATGCTCTTACTCTCTTCTAGGTCCCGCCCCGGTCTCCGTGTTGCTAAGCGCAGGAGGTGCCAGTCCCGCATTGGTGCTCCCCACCGCATCCACCAGGCCGACACCATGAAGTGGTTCAAGGCCAAGTACGATGCCACCGTTAGGTAGAGGGGAGGCTCGGAATAGAAATAAAATAAAAAAGTTTCTTTTCTGGGAGGTTGTCCGATGCGTGTTCAAGGCTGGGTTTTCTTTTACATACTAGTTTTTTTCTTTCTTTCTCTTGGGCGAATGTTTCTGTACCTTAAGCAAACGGGAAATATTTGGAGGACTAGAATCCAATCATGAAGCCACCGCGCATGCGTTCTCTCAAACGGAACGGAGAAAGAAATTTCTAGTTCCCGATCTATCAACCTCCTATTGGAGGTTTCTAGTGCTCAAGCACTTCTGGCACATGAGTCCTAGTGGAATTTAGGGACAAAATTGGTTATGGGGGTTGAGATGGAAGGATAAGAGATTTAAGATCTAGCTTATCGAAATGCTTTGTTCGAGCTTTGTTATATTTGTTGTTATCAAGCATCTATACTCAGCTTAAGCTCTGTGTCTTTCCCAAACTTTCTACTTAATTCTACATCCTTAGCATGAGCCCGAGTGCTTCGATATGAGACCGATAGCGTCAGTTACCTTGTAAACACGAGTCCCATGCTAAAACATTTGCTTTTCAGGTAAACTAGAGATGCATGTAACTGCAGACGCTCAGACCAAGGCGTAAAAATAATTTCTTTAATGATACATACGGATTATATGTTGGAGCTTTTTAGACTGTGAAGTATATCGAGAGATCAAACTCCAAGCTGGTAATATACAATACGCCCTAGTGTGATACCTTCACTATAACCCTTTCCGTCAGGTAGTAGAAGAGAGTGGGCGTGTCCTCCTTGTATCGGACAAAAATGGCGCCAAACGTGGTCCTTTGGTGGGTCCGTAGTCATCAGGCATCACTCGTGTTCCATCGCTAAGTGGAACCGGAGGAGAAATACCCCTCTGGTATTTTCAGGCACTGCGGAACTTACCTGCGGTTCTAGTTCCATATTTAATAGTGGAGATGCCATTTCGTGGCCGGTCTTTAAAATCACTACCGGGGTTATAAACGGTCAGTCAAAGTTGAGAGATCAATTGTATATATATATATGTTTTATTTGCCTGTACGAGTGGTTTTTCGTGGTAGTTATTGAACCACCACTTCTGAATAGGCCCAGATGAACCTGTTGGTGGTCTCTATATAACGCAATGGCACATGAAATGGATGTGGACCGGTTTTGCAACCTCAAGGAAGACGAAGAAGACTGGGCAAGTGTGCCCAATATGTCTTTATCGTTAGAAGTCCTTTCAATCTTGCGAGTAGTTGGGTGCCGATGGTCACTCGCGTACTTTCAGTTGGGAGATCTAGAGGAAGTAGTGGAGACTAACCCGCGCACGTATCAAAATCCGGAATATTACATATAAATCTAGCTTAGATATTAAGTGGGAAGATTCATGCACTAAATCGCTAAAATGACTTTCAATTTCTCTTGAGCTAACTTAAGAACTCCTTCAGAACACTTCTCAACGAACATCTCAAAGCTTTGAAGATTGTGAGTATTCCCCTTTTTGGGATGATGGTCTTGATATAACCATACGCCCCTTGTGAGTACGCTCAATAGCTGGGAAGTGTACGTGTATAAGGACACGCTTCTAATTGGCTAACATTGTCAGTACCAAAGGAACATCGTCACGAGTGATATTCTATGATTATAATATATTGAGTTCAACATCTTATAATGTGGGTGGTTAGGTTAGGGCTCTTGGCAGAATTCTATTGGTGAAGAAATATTAGATGTCTCACGCTCTCGGGCTTATATCCGTCGTTAAGTAAAATGGCTAGCTAAAATAGTTATAAAGTGCTCGTGATTCGTAACCTGACAATCGACGTTACCAATGCAGCTCAAGTCAGTTAAACTCATCGTATCATTCTACACAGTCGGTAAAAGTGTAGAATTATATGCCCTCATTGCTCAGTTATAATTGGACATCTATATATGGCTCCTCTCCTGTAACGCGGGGCCACAACTCGTGGGATCCGTTCTGGAACAGAAATTCGAGCTGGCACCATAATATATTCTAATCCTGATATATAGAAGGTTATAACTAAGCTTCAAAACTACCTATATCCTTGGGGGTGACTGCTTATGATGGAGTCTTTCTCTTAGGAGTCTTTAAAAGTTCTTAGGCGATGAATGTATCTGTAGAAGAGGTGTATGTTCCAAGACAGCCTAATTCCCTCTGAGACAAACCCCATTACGAACACTTTTGTAGGTTGATCGGCGTAGAAATGGAGGAGCGTAGTCAGAGTTATTGGTATCCGAGAACAAACAAACGATTCTAAAAACCAGCTTACACACTTAATGCTTTCATATCTAGAGTATGTCCATGTGCTCTAGTAGCACCAATAATATCATGGCTTAACCACGCGCGCCAATGATGTATTTTCAAGACGCTAGCTAGCTAGATACTTTAGTTATATCTCAACTAAGGAAAGACTTGAGGTCAAGTACATGAGTTATAGTAGGCTCTTTCTCGTCACACAGGGTGTACTGGTTTCTAGTCTCTCGTAAGATAATACTTCTTAAAATCCTAGGCCCTTCTTGCATTTGTACATATCTTCTTATAAAGAGATGTCTCAAGATCCAACAACCGTCTTACCCTAGTTCCCTCGTAGTCCTGAACAGCCGGAGTTGTTCCGGCCGGTGAAGAGAACATTTGGGCCAATAGATTAGTAGCCAACAACATGAAATTAATAAGGATCCCTGGACTAATACTTACCTGATTCCTTCGGTGTTTTAAAGTAGTTTCAAAAAGTCCCCTTCTACATACATAGCCTAATCATCAGACGGGTGGGCGAACTCATACGAACCAAATTACTCCCGGTATAAAACCCCGAACTGAAGTTAAATACCAGGGCACAATCTTATCTGTGCTCAATTGGTAGGCTAATATACGTTGCCAAGGCCCACCCCCTTGCAACCCTAGCCCATCCCGACTGGGGGTGTGGAATGGCCACCTTGCCCCTTCCTTTCATAAAATAGACATTCTTCCCGCCATACTGCAGCTGCTCTTCGAATTCACCAACCCACTATCTCACATTACTAGCCGACTTCAAAGAAATAAAAAGAAAGGACAATGGTTAACTTCAAGTCTATCCTCGCGTTCGCCGCAGTCGCGGTTTCTGTCGTTTCGGCAGCTAAGGGACCTTTAATCACTAATAAGGTAAGCATTCCATGAGCGAGCTCCAACGGATTACGGGCTCCTACCGAGCTACATGTAGTCAATTGGTGTAGTGTAGCTGACATGAACTTTCTTTGTTAAGGTATTCTTCGACATTGAGCACGGTGGCAAGCCGCTGGGTACGATCGTTATGGGATTATACGGGAAGACTGTCCCCAAGGTGAGGAGGCTCTCATAGCGATAGAAGCTTGGTTAAAAGGGTGGAGCGCTGACGTAGCCTTATTTCTAGACCGTGGAGAACTTCCGTGCTCTCGCTACTGGCGAGAAAGAATTTGGTTATGAGGGATCAGTCTTTCACAGAGTTATTCCCCAGTTTATGATTCAGGGTGGTGATTTCACAAGGGGTGATGGAACGGGCGGGAAGTCGATTTACGGCGACAAATTCCCGGATGAGAACTTTAAGCTAAAGCACACCCGCCCGGGACTTTTGAGTATGGCAAATGCTGGCAAGGACACCAACGGATCGCAGTTTTTCATCACTACCGTTGTTACTTCGTAAGTATTGCCCATTTGTTGGTACTTTGTTCTTATTGTATGCTGACAAAGTTGTGTTATAGTTGGCTCGATGGACGTCACGTCGTCTTTGGAGAAGTCCTCGAGGGAATGGATGTCGTCACCGAGATTGAGAACGTCAAGAAGGGAGGCAATGACCGCCCGCTCGAGCCGGTCAAGATCGTTAAGAGTGGCGAATTGGAGATGCCTGAAGAAGGTATCCACGTGGAGCTTTAAGCATTTCGCTTTACATTCCAGCCTATTTTTTGCCTTTTGCCACTTTTGCATGGAAAAAATTATATACGGATATGCAACGAAGTCATTGATATCATTTACATATTTCTCTGCCACTTTCTTTTCTGTCAACGCATTGTTCGTGAATTGTGAAAACTGTGCGAAAACTCATGCATCTAGCAAGGAATGTGCTGATATTTAACGTCGGGAACAGAAAAGAAAGCGATGGCCACGGAAGAGGCCAAGGCGACCCCGTTGAAGAGCGCGGATGAGCACGCCAGCATTGCTGGTGGTATGTTTGATCGTGTCAAGGACTCTGACGTTAACTGGGGTATGGCCCAGCTCCTTGCTGGAGGTTTGGTTATCAGCCTTGGTGTAGCTTGGTATGTGCGCCGCCGTCGCTCGACCGAGGTGACTGAGAAGTATGCCGAGTAAGAAATGCGTGCCAATTAAATGAGTGATATAAAACTGGAGGTGGTGCTTGTGTTTTATATATTATTAGCTGTTTTAGGTTGTGTGATTGCCATTTCCTAGTGATCTTTCCTTTTAGTTGAATATCTGGTGGTTTTCTTTCATTTAAGAGCTAAGGGTTCGATGTGATACTTATAATTTGACTTTCCACAAGAAGCTCAGCTTCTTTGTGAGCTTCCTCTACCCATAAAACTGTGACCCTCAACATCACCAATTGGATCCCTTCAAAGCTCCAATTGATGCCTGGTGATAGCTCTCATCAGGCAATATCCCCCCACTTTTTAGCTGCAGCTCTCGTTCTCAGCCGCATCAATCCATGTCCCCTCTTGCCAACCCCAACCATCCAAGCTCCCGCTCCAATCCCCACATGTTCCACCGCCTAATCCGCTTCCTGCATCCACCATCACCTCCTCCTCAACCTGTAATGATCGAGATGTCAATGCCCACGCCTCCATCCTTAAACAAACCCAAGCATGTCAGTTACTGGCTTCGCTGCCTTAAAACATGTCTTCCCACCGACTACACTTCGACGGACCTCAATCGTCTTACCCTCGGCTTCTTCACGATCGCAGCTTTGGACCTCCTCGGCGCTCTCTCCAACTCCACAAGTCTCGAAGAGCGCGCTGGATGGATAGATTGGATCTACCATAATCAGCTCCCTTCTGGCGGATTCCGTGGAAGCCCTGCAACATTCTTGTATGGTGCGGCGCCGCACTGGGATCCCCCGAATCTACCGGCATCGTACTTTGCGCTGGTAACGCTGATAAGTTTGGGCGACGACCTGGGAAGGGTTGAGAAGAAGGGCTTGTTAGCGCTGCTGCCGAAGATGCAGAGGAGCGATGGGAGCTTTGGGGAATGGTTGGGCCCCGACGATGAAGTGGTGGGAAGCAGTGATATGAGGTTTATCTACTGTGCTTGTGCGATTCGATGGGTTCTGAGGGGACGCAATGGAGATGGCATAATTGAGGGGGTGAAGGATATTGATGTAGATCGGTGCGTGAGCTATATCGCATCTGCGGAGGTGAGTTCTAGGGCGGTGGACGTGGTTAGGGTGCTAGGTACTGATTTAGTGCTGTGGTAGACATACGATCATGGCATTTCCGAGAAGCCATTTGGAGAAGCTCACGGTAGGTCCTCCAGTCTTCTGAAGTTAAAGGATAAATTTCTAACTCTCTACAGCTGGCCATACCTACTGCGCTATCTCGGCCCTCGCCCTCTTAAACCGCCTCCAGCCCACTGACACAGGTATCAGCTCCTCAGACAACATAGTCCGCTGGCTTGTCTCGCGGCAGATCCCCTTCGAGGCCCGTGATGGTTACGACGAAGAAGAAATTGAGGAACTCATCACCGAAGGCACTGAAGAGACCAGGCTGCAAGCCACCCACGTCGAAGTCGATGCCGATAACCACCCGCTTTGGGCCGGGTTTAACGGAAGGTGTGGCAAGCGCGGTGATACCTGCTACTCTTTCTGGGTCGGGGGTAGTCTCGACGTACTAAAAAAGCTGCATCTCATTGATGTGAAGGCGAATAGACGCTTTCTACTAGAGAAGACCCAGCACTTCATTGGTGGCTTTGCAAAGCTGCCAGGGCCGGGAGTACCACCAGGTATATGACATACTTTCTCAAAGTGTATAAGTGTATGCTAATTGTGGGACAGATATTATGCACTCTTTCTTGGGACTGGCGGCGTTAGCTTTGGTCAGAGAGGAGGGTCTGAATAGACTGGATGCTATGTTGTGCATTAGCATGCAGGCGAAGGAGAGACTGATGGAAATGGACTGGTGGAAGAACGCGCCTGTCAGCTAGGTACTAAGTGAGTAATAAAAATTAGGGTGTTAATATGATACCATGCATAAATATTTTTAGAGTCATGTTTTTGTTTTTCTTCAAAAGTTGCATTAATTCGGGTTGTATTCTAGGAGTGCAATATGCGTGAGCATATGGTATAGCATCTCGGTTTAAGTCATGGTTTGGCCAACCAGTTGTGTAATGGTAATAATATGCACCAGGAATAATTGCTCTAGCTTTTCCTTGGCTATTTCATTGGTCGAGTGATAGGCTGTGACTGGCGCTGCCAATCTAGTAAAAAGTTGTAATTATGCTTGCACCTGAACCCACACAAATCTCAAAATCCCATATAAACGTGTTGTTTTATGTGTGAAACGGAGTTAAGCCGATTGTTAGGCTATTACTCCCCTACAATGTTGTTCTATTCTGGTATCACTCTTGAGTTACGAGCTAGTTAGCTTTTTGTAAACATTGAGCGGGGAACCAGATGGCAGATCATGTATAAGGAAAAAAAACTGTGAAAGATATTCGTCGGGGCTTTGAATTCCTAGTCAACTTAAATACCCAGTCGTCGTGTAGTTCTTAAACCTAGGAGTAGATGGTCAATATTTGTATAATGGTGGCCTTTTCTCATCCCGCCGTTATTGAAGAAGATCTTTAAACGAGGATTGTTTATTATAAGATTTTACCCGCATCAATTAATTGAAGATACGTATCCTTCTTCTCTCCCTTCCGAGCCCACTGGATATCTTTATTTTGCGCACCTCAGTAATTAAAGAGAGACCTGTGACCCAATGAGAATTTCCAATTCTATCTAGAGATTGATAAGTATGAATTAAGGATGTGAAAAAATGAGTTTGAGGTGGTTTTATCGGCCTCATCAATACTCTCTTGTCCACGAAGATGTAAAGATTAGAATATATGTATCTTTGCTTCCATGGATTGTATGAGATTTCCGTTTTTTTGCTTGTAAATCTCTGCCAATCTCGAGAACATGTCTCGCGTTGTCGCATCGACAGCCAGTATATTCCAATCCGGACCTCGCCATTCACTCACCCCCAGTAGAAAAGGCCCGCGCTAGCTTTGACGTATAGGGTGCCGAGCACGTAGTTGCTCTTCTACCCAAATCCAACTCTCTCTCCCTTGCACCTCCTCTTGACAAAGCACCCATCTACCCCTTGCATCACAGAACCCATCGTCTTTCCTCAATTGCCTTAATCTGCTACAGCAAAGCCCATCTCCACAAGCAGAAATAAAGCAACACTTTCTTTGTAAGTTGCTTCTCCATCAGTTTCTGCTGCTCCAAGGCTTCTAGCATCTAACTTGTGCTGCCACAAGTGCAGTTGAACATCTGAAATGTCGGCACAGATTACCAACGACCAAGAACTCCAGCAGTACCCAAAGTCGGGATATTATGCACCTCCAAACACCCCCATCCTCGGTCCTGAGACTGAGCGTCTTGATCACTTTTATGAAATTTCGAAAGGGCTTTTTGCCCTGAAGCGTGAGGGGGAGGACAAAATGGATGAATTGTCACTCGATGGTGATACCGAAGGTGATCATAAGATGAAGAAGTAATCTTCTTCCGCTCTAACCTTGGTATGTTCTTATCTCTATCTGCTATTATTCTCATTCGTGTCTTCGTTTCGATGAAATTGAGCTAATGAAATGAATGTCTCGTGTAGCTGTTACAGCGTTCATTATTAGGGATTGGTGACATTAGTCCGTGGTCTGGGCTTTGGATGTGAAGACTAAGGTTGGGGTAAAAGCTAGAGTCGGAGCATAGTTAGTTGGCTACTATAAAACTACATGTACCGCGTAAGAAGAAAGAAAATCACTTACCGCTACTTTCTGCTCTTCTTTAGATAACTTCTGTTAATACGACTTTGAGCCTTGCCTAACGAATACTGTCCCTTCAAGATTTCCCATAATCTTGGACACACCATCATGAGTCTAATATCTGCCTAAGATAGAACAGTACGAGCTAGTTTACTGTGTCTAAGTTCTTTAGATGATGAATACTGTGGCTCTCACCCAGGACCGAGGAATCCAGGCCCAAATAACCCATGAGATGATGGATGGTATTACTGTAAAGTAAGTAATATATTCCGACGAATGTGAGCTCCTTCTGGCTCTAAAGAGTAGTATAAGACTGACGCATCTATTAGACTGTTCTAATGACTGCTATAATGGCCAAGCATGTTCGTTTTGATCCCGCACACGGACTTGGTTGCTCTGACCCCCATGGCTGTCTCATGAGCCGCTGCGATATAATAATAGACACGATCCAATAGTGTAGTAGTCAGCATGCTTCGCCAAAAGACATTGAACATTATAAAAGGAGAAAACCTAGATTCAAATCCTAGATGAAGCACCATTTTCGATCTTCATCTGTGTTTTTGCCATGATGTATCGTGGATAGGAAGTAGGAGAAGATACAGTGTCAGTTGAGGAGCTACTTGTAGGGGGTGGAGGTCAGTCTTCTCTAGCTCTGGAGCTAGCTTCTACTTACATGTAGTCTTATGGGTACGAGCCTAGCTCTTATCGTATGCTTTTTGTTGTTGATACGCAGCCAGGCTAAGGCCATTCATAGGATATCACTCGGTTGCCAAGACTGCCTAATAACGGCAACAAATATGCGCAGTCGAAGAAGCCTACAAAACCACAATCACCTTTTGGCTCCTCTTAGATTTTGGCACAAACAAAGATCTGAATTGGGCAAAAAAAGGTGATCAATCACATGTACGTATCCCATTAGGGAGAGGGGGTAAAACAAAAAAAAAATGTAAAGCTTACAAAACTCACGCCTACAGAAAAAAAAAGAAGAAAAAAAGGATTTCTATTTCTTTGAGACAAAAGAATAAATTATACCCTTTTCGTGAGGTGAGAGACAGAAGAACCCACAGAAGCCATAAGAGCGGTCTGGCTTGCATGTACAGGTTTATCCACTTATGCGGGGCGAGTCAACGGGGATTATGTCACAAACACGATTCACAAGACAGAAAATTTAAAAAAAAAAAAAACTTCAATTGAAACTATAAAAAAATCTTCCCGCTCCTCTTAAGTCCTCGGCATACACACAAAGGCATCAAAGAAGGTATGACGCCCCCACACCAAGGGGGGGCTAGAAGTTAGAACTCACATATAAAAGCTCATCCACTCTTCCTAGGCCCTCGGTATAATCTAGGCACCCAAGAGAAGGCAAAAGGGTCTA
This sequence comes from Morchella importuna, assembly GCF_003444635.1. Lineage (NCBI taxonomy): Eukaryota > Fungi > Ascomycota > Pezizomycetes > Pezizales > Morchellaceae > Morchella > Morchella importuna. The sequence goes on along the minus strand of NW_025763427.1, from coordinate 450,114 downwards.
GCCACACTCTTCCCGTAAAGGGGAGAGGTTAAAAAAGAGCCCACAGAACCTATAAAGCCGATAGAGACCAAAAAAAACCTCTTCGCTCTTCTCGGACCCTCGGTATGAACCCAGGTACCCAAGAGGAACGAAAGGGACGACCTAACGAACAAAAAAAGCCTCCTAAGCCCTAGAGTTTTACACCCAAGGCCCAAGAGGCAAAAAAGAATATTGCAACCCCCCACTCACCCCAAAGGGCAAGCAAGGCGGGGGAGCAAGAAACCCACACGAGCCACCCCATCAGGATTCAGGGGAGGCGGGAGAATCATAAACCCACTCCTGCCCATCAGAAGTCAGGAAAAGGAGGGTAGGAAATATACCCCAGAAAGGGGAGGAGGCAGCGTTGCGGGCAGTGCAAGGGGATGAGGGGAGGGGGCTGGGGGTAAGCAGACACCAAAGGCCATCTCCCGAAGTTCGAAGGTAGACCCGGGATGCCTCCTAACTGAACGTGAAGAAAGGAGTGCCAAAACGGCGGGGGGCTATGTGCTGGGTGGGCTCGGAGGGCGGGGGGAGGCAGAGGATAGGCACCGCCAGCTATCTTTCCGATGGTGGGGGCAGTAAACTGGCCGTGACTCCAAATGAACAAAAAGAGGTGCGGAGTGGGAGGTCCTTATATACTGCTCCAGCCTGAGAGTGATGTGAGCGTGTACTCAGGGTTAGGTGGGCAGGAGTGTGTACCTACATGGACATGTACACACATGTAGTGATCTGGGTACGAATTGATGGGAGAGAGGTCACTAACATCTAACCCTGCGCCGTGCACGTGATACGGACACTGGACACTGGACACCTCTATGGCCTCTGTGGGAGTGGGGGCATGTACCATCTTAGAGTCTACATGTATGTCTAGATATCTTCGGGAATATGCGCCGTCCCCAGTATAACAATTACGGAAACCTTGAAGCTCTTAATCACAAATTGATATTCGTAACTTCACCCGCACAAACCAAAAGAAGAAGAAGAAGATCAGAGAAAATGAAAATAGAGAAAGAGAAAAAAAAGAGAAAAAAAAAGAGAAAGAAAAAAGAAAAAAGAAACCCAGATGAACGTCAACCTTAAGTATCAAGCATTTCCCTATATAGATCACTACCTACACTTGCCTGTCGTTCTTGCTATTCAAGTTCCTATGGTGGCATATATTGGATTCCACTAGACCAAATCAATACAGTTGCATCATTTTCGAATTTCCTCCAATTAATTGTGAGCCCGGCCCTGAGCAGTACTCCCACCCCATCACTATGTAGTAGAGGAAACCGGACATAGCAACACTTAGAGCATCATATCGAACAGAAAGACCGGGGGGCTCATCACACCAGAAAAGAAAACGGCTACAAACACCAAACACACGACGCACAGGCCGGGAGTAGTTTCCCTTCGTTCGAGAACATTACCGATTTCCGGGCGATTCCTGGGGATAAAACCTCTCCTAACCAAACCCGGGGGCTCCGAGACCAGCTACACAAGTGCCACAGCCTACAGGGCTACATATACGGACCAATCAATCAGCACAAACCTAAATAACCGCACCAATGATCCCAATCACAGAATATCACTCGATGCCATCCGCAGTCCAACTGTTCGATATTTGGCTCTTCGAATGGTGCAGGTGAGCTATTTGAACCTGTCACGTCGATTCTTGTCACTGCCATCTTGGTACTTGTCAGATATGACCACGGGTAGTTGGACTCTTTGTCGAGATACAACCATCCCGCCCGCCCTACTTCATTGCAACACCAACATATACCTCTCAACCCAATCTGCGCCCCAACACCACTAGTCTACCTCTCCACCTTATACTATACAGGCTCAAAGACCCGAACGATTCTAAGCTACACACAGACTAAACACCAGCAGGCAGACCACACATCAGGTCTTGGTACGAATAAGCTGGTACGGTTGGTCTGGCAGTATACATGATTAGTGCAAAGGTAAAAAATTTAGAAAAATTTAGAAAAATGGTTTTGTCCATGCTGATAGTATCACACAAGATCGAGAGACGCCAGACAGACAGAACCGATCAGAAGAAGAAGAAGAAGAAGAGAAGGATATCATTAATACCGCCATATCCCCCTCATGCCTATGTATGCCTACATGTAATATGCCTACTAAACAAAATAAAAAAAATCTACAAAAGGAAGCACAACAATAAAAAAATAAAAAAAGATATAAACCCGGGCCCCCCATATCCTAACCAGACCCACAAACAAACAAAAACCCAGACTCACAAAGCCAACCAAAGACCAAAGACCAAAAGACCAAACACAGAAAATCAATCCATACGCTACATACCACCACAAGTCTCTTAAAAAACACACAAAAAAAACAGACAAGAACAAACCCCACCCCCTCTACTACACTACGTCCACCAGCCCCCCACCTCCCCCGCCACATTCACCGCCGTACTCACAACCCACAGCCCAATCAAGCACCACCCAATCCCCCTACTCATCCACCACCCACCCATCGGCACGGCCACCAGCAGCACCACAAGCGTCACCAGCAGCGTCCCCGCACTAACCACCAACGACCTCGCCACCTCAATCCGATACGCCTCATGCCCCTCCCTCCCCGCCGTAATCCACAACCCCGACAGCCCCACGCCCAACAGTATATTCAACATCGGCCCGCCAAAACACGCCGACAGCGCCATCACCGGAAACCCCAGCCGCGCCACCGTTATATCCGCCACCAGATCGCCCAGCGAGTTGCCCACGGCGAAAATCGTGAGGCCTAGGATGGCGTCAGAGATGCCCAGCACGACGCCAAAGGCCTTGAGCACGCCGACGACCTCGTTGGCGATGGCGCTGATCCACCCGATTGAGACGGCGAAGCCGGCGAAGCAGAGGAGGTAGCGGGAGCGCGGGGCGTGCGCGGGGGTCGTGCAGGTCAGGAGGATGCCGAGCGAGACGAGGCCCGCGATGAGCGCCCATAGGATTGGCTTTGTGAGGGACGTGGCTGGGTCGTCGTCCCAGGCGAACATGACGACGAGGAAGACGGGCGCCGTGAGGCACTGCGTGGCGACGAGCCAGCGGTTCCACGTCTTCGGGCCGATGTTGGAGGGGTCGTAGTTGTGGCCGTGGCTGTGGTGGGAGTCGTCGGACGGCGACTCGGGGCCGTCGAGGAGGACGATGGGGGTGGAGGTTGCAGCTAGCGCGGGTGAGGGGGAGGGGGAGGGGCTGTCCGAGGCGTCGGCCTCGACGACGGGGAGTGTGATTGTGAGCAGGAAGACGGGGAGCATTGCGATGACGGCGAGGAGCTTCTCCGTGATTGATTTTTCGCGGAAGCCGCGTAGCGTGGGGAAGAGTGTTGCTGCGAGGAGCTGCGGGGGCGGGAGGCGCTTGTACGGCCACCAGGAGATGTGGCGCCATTGGGTTGTTGGGGTGCCGGAGAGGCCGCCGAGAGACATGGAGTCGAGGCTGGGGGGCGGGAGGCGGATGGAGGCGGGTGGGGAGGAGCCGCGCGAGGAGGAGCCGCGCGGGGAGCCAAAATGCCGCGGGGAGCTGATCTCGCTGCTGGGTGAGGGCGGGACGAGGAAGGTGGGGGAGCTGGCGGACATGAAGGGTGATGTTGGCTCTGAGGATGTTGGCGAGAGGCGGGCAGAGTTTGGGCGGCCTTCGTTGGCGTTTGGGAGTGCCAGGAGGTCGGGCGAGGCTGTGCGGAGGGACAGTGATGGCGTCGTCTCGATGAAGAGGTTTGGCCGCGGGCTCATGGGGCTGGAAACTGTCACATCAGGGAGGGGAGGCAGCTGGGCGGACTGGTAGGCGCCCCAGTCCATGTGGGGCTGTGCGGCATCATTTACAGAGACGGCGCGCAGACGGCCGTGGTTATCGCGGTGGGGGATGCTGGAGAGAGGTGCATTCATTAATGACCCTGGTGCTGAGTGTGCGCTGGTGGTTGATGAGAGGAAGGGATCGTCAGAGTACCTGCGTAGATGTATTGGTCTCCCTGCAAGGTTCTTGTTCTTCTCGAGATGGTGCAGAACAGCGCGGAACTGAGTTCATATATGGGTGAGTGATAAGCCATGATTGACACCAGGGTTAGGTTAACCTGGGGGGGGGGGGGACTTACCTCGAGAGCACCAACCAAAGAGGGCCTGATGTTGTGTGGCGTCGCGGGAGTCATCGAGCGCTCCATTCGGGGCCGCTGGATTCTCATGTTGTTGCTAAAGGAGGCATATGCCGCCTGCTCTTGCTCCTCGGCGTCGTCTTCATCATCATCCACAGTACCGCCGCGCTCGAGTGCACTAAAATCATGAGACGAGGCCAAAAGGCCGTCGGTCTCTCTCCCGACGCCGCCATCCTCATCATCATCGTCAACAAGCAGGTTCTCCTCCTCTTCAGGGGCCGTATAATGCTCCCTGACATTCCGCTCCAGTCTTCTCTTCCTCTTCCTGCTCTGCGACACCCAGTGCCACGCCACAACGAAGCAGACATAGAACAGGTAGAACACCACCATGACCACGCACTCCCACATCTGGATCTGCCCGTCGGCGAGAAAGAAGATCCCAAACAGCACCGCGACGATGAAGAACGACACGTCCCTGACGAAGCTCTTCTTGCCGACCTTGAACGGGTGCACAATCGCCATTGAGCCCGCCACCACGGCGGCAATGAAGGACGCAGCACCGATGAGCTCGCCGACGGCCAGCGAGCCAGAGTTGATCTTCATGGCGGCAAAGGTCGAGAAGACGTCGGGCGACCCGTTGCCGAAGGCCAGGAAGGTGACGCCCGCCATGGACTCGGACATGCCGAGGATGTTTGCGATTGTCGAGAGATTGATGCAGAAGAAGTCTGAGGCGGCGATACCGATTGTCTGTAGAAAAACCACGAATTAGCACGCAGTCCCATATGCTTGCCGCAGAGCTCCAATTGCGGGGGAGGGGGGGGGGGTGTGACGTACAGTGAACAGCATGATCAGCCAGGCACCCATGATTGCGAACGGCACCGCCGGGACATGGCCCAGCGTGCAGTAGTAGAACTCGAGGTAGTCGAAGAAGCCCACCTCCTCGTCGCGGCAGTTCTCGCGCACAAACTTGCACTTGTCTTTAAATTCGTGGACACGGCGGCACTGCAGAGAAACCCGTTTGTGAGCAACATGTCTTCTCCTTCATCTTCCTATCTTCCCCCCTCTCTCTAGTATATAGAATGGGTACTCACTTCCAGATCCTGGAGACGGATCTCCTGGAGCTCTGCTTCGCTCTTTGCCCGCTTGACGAGCCCCCAGAAGCGGTTCCCATTGGCGTTGGTGGTGGTGGTGGTGGCTCGCTTGGTGAGGATGGTTGGGCCCGTGGTGGTTGGCGCCGACCGCGAGACTCGTTTGCCGTCGACTGAGAGCAGCAGGAGCGATAGCAGTGCCAGGAGGAGGAGTACAGCGGCACGAGATGGAGAGCGCATAGAGGGTAGATAGGGGAGAAGCATCATGGACGTTTATGATTGTAGAGCGCAAGGGACATCCTCAGGGTGTATGGGTGTATGTATAATGTAGATGTAGAAGAGCAGAGCAGAGCAGAGAGATGGAGGGGAGGCAGCAATAGTATCATGCAGAGTGGACGGTAGAGCACAGAGACAGAGTAGGCAGGTCTGATTCTTATTCAACGGCACAACCTGCCAGAGCGAGGGAACGGGCGTGTCTAAGCCTCGTAATAATACAGAAGACTTAACACCAGTGCAGTGTGTTACCACTTGATACAAGATAGATTAAGATGGATGATGCTCTACTCTATGCATGTACAACCACTACTAGATATGTAGATACGAGACACAATGGACAGGTACCTGAGGTCTCTGAACAGCTACAGACGTCTCACACACTCTGACTGGCTAGTGGCTAGAGAACGAGAACCTGATTATGCTGCTGCTGAGCGTGGCACTATCCAAGCCAGTGACTTTATCTCCCTCGTCCGTCCGTCCGTCCGTCCGTCCGTCATCGACCAGGAAGGAGGAGCGAAAGGGAGCGAAGGGAAAGCAAATTGCAAAGACAGGACAGGAACAGACAGACAGGCAGACAAACACAAACAGGCCCCGGGAGAGGGAGAAGATCTCTCGTGTGAGTGAGTGAAAGATTGCTTACTTTACTTGCTTGTGTCCTGAATTGAAATGACGATACGGCTGTGGCGCGACGTGCAGCACAGCCCCTGGCGCCGTTGATAAGCTACCGCTATCGACTAGTACCTGTGGCGGTGCAGCGAGGATCTTTGTTTACACGCGACGACGAGAAGAGAGAGAGAGAGAGCAGTGCTGGATATCAAATCATTCACGTCTCCCCCCTCCACGCCCCTCATTCGCCCCCCCCCCCTCCTCAACACCACTCCACCACCACCACCCCGCCCTCGATCACCACTGCTTCAGCTCAGAGGTGCTGGCTGGCTGATACAGCTTCTAAAAGAAGCTCTGTGCTGGTAGTAGTACAAGGAGGGCTACATCCATCCCAACTAACGACAATACATCTCATTTCCCACGCTACCTTCAGGCACTCACCCCATCCATCCATCCATCCATCCAGCAAATAAACCAAACCAACATCTCCCCCCCCCCCCCGCCCCCCACCACACACAATGCCCCCCAGCCGCCTCTCCACCGGCTCCTCCTCCCGCCGGCGCTCCGGCTTCGCCGCCACGCCCGCAAAGACCATCCAGATCCCGCTCAACGATGACACGGCCGAGAAGGCCAAGCGGCACAAGCGCCGCACCATCCTGCAGGACATGCAGATGAACAAGATTGCGGCGGCCGTGACGCCCGGCAGCCGCCGCGTCACCCTCAGCGGCGACCGCGGCGAGAGCCCGCTCAACACGCCGTCGAGGGGGGGTGCAGGGGCGGGCGGAGAGCTCGAGGCCGTCACGCCGATGAGGAAGGTACCCATTTTGGCAAACTTTGAGGAGTGGATGAAGTTGGCGACGGATAATGTTTGTGGATACCCTTGTTTTTTGTTCTTTTTTACTTCTGCTTGGAAGGTTTGGGGGTTGTGGTGGTGATGGTGGGGCTAATTGGAGGGTGCGGAGACGGGTAGAAAATCAATGCGACCAATTCGTGGAACTTTGCGTTGATTGATTACTTTTACGACATGTCGCTGCTGAAGGAGGGCGAGGGCATCAATTTCCAGAAGGCCTCGTGCACGCTCGACGGCTGCGTCAAGATCTACACGAACCGCGTGGACTCGGTCGCGACAGAGACAGGGAAACTGCTCAGCGGCCTGGCCGACAGCAGCTCGCGGAAGAAGGGCCGCGGCGGCGACGACGAGGAGGACGGCAGTGATGCGGAGGCGGAGGACGGCGACGGCAACGGGGAGGGGGTCAAGAGGCCGCGGAGAAAGGTATGGCATTATTACTACTGCTACTAGACTACTACTAGACTGCAATTGTGATCATTACCACCTAATGACAATCGCTGATGGGTTATCTACTCTACTATAGGCACAACGCTCCTCCGAGGCAACGCTCGCAAAGGACTTCCACACGCTACAGATCAAGAAGCTCGAGCTCGAGTTCTCCGTCGACCCGCTGTTCAAAAAGGCCTCTGCCGACTTTGACGAAGGCGGCGCCAAGGGGCTGCTTCTCAACCATCTCAGCATCGACAACAACGGCAAGATCGTCTTCGACTCGTCCGACGACAAAAAGGCCGAAGAAGAAGAAGAGGAAATCAAGGAAGAAGAAGATGAAGACGAAGACGGCACCCCCAAGCCCAAGCCTGCCCCCGAAGAAAAGGCCGAAGAGCCGGAAGACGAGGACATCCCAATCGACATCTCAGTGCTCGCTGCTCGCTTCTTCCCAGACCTCAGCCGCCTTGACAATCAGGATATTTGTCCCTCACTCAAGGGCTTCGAGTTCGGCGACTCTGCCGGTGCGCTGGACATCCCGTTCTTGAAGGCACTTGAGGAGCGTGCGGACGAGGAGCTGCAGGACGGCGATGACGGCGCGTCGGATAATGGCGGTGACATGGCGTTTGGCTTTGACGACGGCTATGGCGTCGGTGTTGAGAGCGACGGGCTCGGCTTCGGGGAGGGCGGTGAAGTCTGGGCGAACGAGACAATCGCGGACGCGGCGGAGCGCTTCATGAGCCCGGCCAAGAGGCCGACTATGATGGGTCTTGGAGGCGCCGACGGTGAAGAAGAGCGGTTCGGCGAGGTTGATGGCGATTACAGGGTTGGTTTTGGAGACTCTGCGGAGGGGATCTTGAGCTACTTTGATGAGGCGCTGAAGAAGAACTGGGCTGGTCCTGAGCACTGGCGTATTCGGAAAATCAAAGGTTTGCACTCCTCTCCCCCTTCCTTGGCAGCAGTGATAGTAGACACTAACGAGTGACGACCCATGAAGACAGCACCAAATCCAACGCCGCCCCCGTGCGTGTCCGCAAAGAGAAAGAAACCTTCGAGATCGACTTCATGGACCCCGCGGGCGACATCCCAGCGGACGTCTTCGCACCCCCCAAAGCCCGCAGCGCCACCACACTGCCCAAAAGGGACCAACAGCCCAAATCGCGCTACCTCCTGCCGGACGACAAACTCTTCAACTCACGCCAACTGCTCAAGCTCTTCCTCAAGCCCAAATCCAGCATCCAGGAGACCAAGCGCCGCCGCCTCACGCTCAGCGGCGGCCGCGCCGCCGGCACCGGCAACACCACAACCCACGACATCCCCGCCGACGCCGACCCCGCCGGCGAAGACATGGATGAGGAGTTCTGGGCAAAGGAGAACATGGCCATGGAGATCCAAGCCTCGTCCACTCCCGACCCCAAGGTCGCCGGCAACTACGACGCAAACTTCTTCCAGGACGACGGCGGCATGGGGGGTATGGGTCTCGGCGGGCTGCCAGACGACGACGACGACGACGACGAGTTTGCCGACGCAAGAGAGGCGTTTAGCCCCGGCCCCGAGGGCGCCGCGGCGCAGGCGGGCGCGACGCAGAACGTGTTTGGCACGCAGCAGTTCCCGCCTGGCACGTTTGGCGGGAACCTGGAGTTTGGGAGCCAGCTGGTGACGGGCGCGAGGAGGGTGCGGCCGGAGTATGTGCAGTATGCGCGCGTGGCGAAGAAGGTGGATGTCAGGAAGCTGAAGGAGAACTTGTGGACGGGGCTGGCGTTCGAGCCGCCCAGTAGTAGTGAGGTGCTGCCAGGGGGGAAGCAGGCGGCGGCGGTGCCGCCGCCGGAGGAGCCGAGGAGGTTCACGAGGGTCATGAATGAGCTCCAGAGCGTGTACCCGCAGAAGACGATGGGGGATATATCGACGTCGTACTGCTTCATCTGTCTGCTGCATCTGGCGAATGAGAAGGGGCTGGTGATTACGGGGAGTGAGGCGCTGACGGAGTTGAGTGTGGTGAAGGATGAGAGTGCGGAGGGGCCGGATGGGTATTAGTTTTTTAGTTCTTTTTTAGGTCTTTTTTTTGTATTTTTTTAACCTCTTTTTTTTTTTTTGATACGCTTTTTTTGAGAGTAATGAATTGAGTAGAAATGAGTTATGGCGGTTTTGGGTTTTTTAGTCCTTTTTTTTCTGCGTTATTTTTTTGGGGGGGAAGGGGGGGGGGGGGGGGAGGAGGGTTATTGGTTACTATGGCGGTATTCGAGTACTACATGGTATAATTTTTTGTTAGTATCGGTGCTATGTTTTTTGGTCGGGCTAGGCTGTAACATCCATGATGGCCTGTGAGGAAAAAGGTAATCGAAGGGAGGAGGGTAAGGAGGGAGATACAGTACATGTAGTTACATGTCGGTATTGCTACCGCAGCTTATTCCAGCCGCCAGTGCCGCGCCGGCATGCCCCCAGCCGTTGTCACAATTGATTATACTTACCCCTTCGCCGTGTCGAGATTCGAGTGCTCCAAACATAACTATTTCCGTTGAACAAGAGTTTTTTTGCGTGGTGAAGGATCCCAGGCCCAGTGTGATGGGGGTGTATTCTCAGAGCGATGATAGTAAGGAAGGAACGTTAGATTTACCACAGTGGGAAATCTTTACGGTCTGTCTCAATCTCAATGGGCCAAGATCGAAGCGTCTTGGCGTCGAGTGATGGCCTGTGATTGGGCTCAGATGTTACATAAGCCAGTATACAAGCTAGCCGAAACTCATGTAGTGCAGCCTACATGAGAGCTTCAAGGAGCTTACGGGTGAAATCTTGACCTTCTGATCGTGGCCGGTGCTGCAAGGCACGGAAGGGTCTGGTTTGGAATGCTGTACTCACTGGAAGCTAAGGGGGTTGCGGGATGGGTGGATGAAATTAAGCCACTATCATGATATACATAGGTATTAGATTCCCGTTTACAGTGGGGTCGATAGTAACATGCGAACGGGATCAAAACTTGGTGCGCGTGTTGGCACTGTTGAGGGTACATGTATGTCTGTATCGGTTTAAGGTCGTGTTGGTCAACCAGCTCACCCACCCAAAAGTCAATGGCCGAATTCAATGCCCCTAAAATTAAAGGCGCTTCACTTTAATGATATTATATATCGGTTCTTCCCGAGTACATAAAAAGAACAAAAGGTACTGCAGACATGGTTATGTCTACTACCCCCACCCCTGGGTTGAACCGTTGACCTTCTATAGACGTTCAAAGGTCGGCACAACCACACGGTGTTCCGGAAGGCGAGTGTTACCCGTTAGGCCACTCGCCCATGTGTGTTAGCACCTGGCAATCATTTTTAAACGCCAAATCTATCATCCAAACTTTATCCTCTTATCAGCGCCGAGCTGGATAAGATCTCTGCGATAAGCAAGCCGTTGATTGTCGTGATATAGAAAACAAAGGTTTCCTCTTCACCGCCTAGAGGACGTGTAACTTCCTTGCAATTATAGATATTCGTGGCCTGGAGTGCAATATCATATGACAAGCCGTCACGTTAAGTTTATCCCCCCCAAGTACAAAAAAAGAACAAAAAAGTACTGCATTGGTCGTCGGCGCCGCGACATCTACTATTCCCACCCCTGGATTGAGCTATGGACCTTCGAAAGGCCAGGCACAACCTCTCAGTGTGAGGCGAGTAGTGCCGCAGAGAACCGCTATACCACTCGCCCTTGTATATTCTTAGTAGGAAATCATATTAGCCAAAGCCGGCCGGAGGTACTTAACCGTAGATTTAACATAAAAACCCTACAAAAACCAGCTTTGAAAATCTTATGAGTCAGTCAAAATACAGGAGGGAAACGAGGTTTCGGTAGACAGGACTAACAATCGACGGTTGGATGGAAATCACTTCAAATTGACCTGCTCATACCAAACAATTCAACGGTAGATGCATTATTATTATGGCTATATCTTCTCAAGTATATTACTCTTACATCTCCTTAGCAAATACATCCCTTAAATACAGCACACACACAACAACGAATGGACTAAATCAAAAAAAATCAGTACACACACCCGCGCCCAAATCGAGTGATAGATCATGACCGACATGAATTTCCAGGCAGGGTAATCCGCTATCGAACCCCATGCAACAAACTCCACGCGCGCATAGTACAACAAGTCCCCAACAAGCGTTGGCACGAACAACGACAAACCAACGCGTCTTCCACCGCACCGACCGACAGAACTAAAAAGGCGTCCCCCCCTCGAGATTGGACCCTTATATCATTCGCATCATCAAAGTCGCCCCGCCATGGCGCCCATATCCACAGACCTTGATTTCTTGAACGATGCGCTGAAGAATAAAACACGACTTCCGTACCTACCCCCCCACCCACCATTCCTTGCTTGAGAACAAGTAGAAGTGAAAGAAAGAGAGAGTGTGTGTTGTATGTGTGTGTGCTAATTTCAGATATGTTGTCAGATCATGGAAATCAACCTTTGCCCGCCTCACATCCCCAAATCGACCCTCACAAGCAACAATAAGCTCCCTCACCGCCTTCCTCACTTCACCAATCTCCATTGACAGTCTCGCGCAATGCTACTCCCCCTTCCCCCGCCCCAGCGCTGCGTCAAAGGCGGATTTTGAACGCCGCACCGCCGCCATAAACTTCACAGCGGCAGACCTGCCCATGCCAGGGATCGCAGAGCTTAAAGATGCTGCGCTGGAGCTTTCAAGGAGCTTAGAGATTGACGAGGTCTCGGCGCTGCGTATCGTGGTTCTTGAGTACCAGTCGCGGCCTGCGGGTGCTCTGCTTGCGTCCGATGCGAATAGCGGGGAGGATGCGCCTGGTTCCCTTCCTAACCAGGTGGAGAAGCCGGTGATGAGCAAGGATGAGGAGTTTTTCAGCAGGGTCAGTGTGTATATGAGCGAGCGGCGATATATCATCAAGACTGCTACATTCTTGGTGAGAGCTGCCATAACGGCAGATCGGAAGGATAATGTCTGGAGGGAGGTGGGCAAGCGATTTGAGGTTGAGGGTATTGTGGAGAAAGGCGGGTTGGCGGGGAAATGCATTGATGGAATTGCAGAAAGATGGAATGAGGGACGAAAGGGAGGGGAAGGGCTACCAAATTGGGTGAGGAGCAGGTTAGAGGGAAGCGTTTATCCAATTGCGTATAAGTGGGAGCAACAGGTACGAACTCGTTCCTGACAGATTAAGAGAGAGGGGGCTAATTTCTGTGGTATTACTAGACACTATGGGAGATTCTCCACCTTCTCCAACTCATTTTTGTTCTCCTGTATAAATCACTGGAGGATTCCAGTGTGACGCTAGTAATCAAATGGTTCGATCTTATGAAAGAAACCGCCTTTCTTTCACACAGAACATATGTACCTTTCCCAGAAGCATTCGAAATAATCAATCTTTATAAATTTACGACCCCTCTCACATCCATAATCTCAACAACTATCCTCCAGCACCCCAGAACCGAAAAGCATCTCCAGAAGGAATACGTCCGTACCTTCTCCGCCGAATCTTCAGCCACCCCACCAGCACATGGCCCTGCCCGCCGCGTACCACCTCCTGCAGACGATAGTAGCTTCTATATTGAAAGCCCCAAGGCAATTAAAGCAGTTACCTCGTGTTTTGTAACAACAAGCTCAGCCCCAGGCGCTGCAGTCCCTGCTCTTGCTTGGTCACTCATTGTCCTCGACATAATTTCCTTTGTGAATGCTGCCTCGCAGGAAGAGGATTCGGACCCATTCAGCAATGCATCAGCCGGGAGAGGTGAACGACACCCCACGGTTGAGCTGTATGAGAACGTTCTCTCAGGGCTGTTTGAAGGCAGCGCAGAGAAGGAAATTAAGAGACTCGCAAACAGCACTGTGAGGGATGCTCTAGAGGCGATAGTACTAATGATCGAGCCTTCCGGTACTATTGGTGAAGCCTTCTTGGGTGCCAAGTTCTGGATTGGCAGCGAGGAAGATGGATATCGGATGAAAAACGTGCTTGCATCACTTGTTCGGAAGGCGCTGCCAGATCTTAATATCTCCGGAGAAGTGCTCATGACAGTACTATTGGTACATGAGTTGCAGTATAATGATCTTGCTTCCTATATCCGCTTCCTCGATGACGAGGCTGAGAAGGGCGGTGATGACTCAACAGGATGGACTAGCTCTGCAGCTGGGCGCTTTATGAAACATGGTGAAGCAATGAGGTTCCTGAGGCGTACGAAGAATAGGTTTCCATATGAACCTATACTCTTTTTGAGGCTTATTCGCGCACTGGCCTTGGAGAGCGGCGAGGTAACAAAGGATCTGGTCAAAATGGATACCTATACTCAAGTCTTGCCTCCAGGCTTTGAGGATTATGATGTTGATAATGAGGATAGCGACATTGGGAGAATACAGCTTACAAGTGACTTGCTAGTGTTTGCCCCCCGCGACGAAGGCGTGTTTGAGGATGAGTATGCACCCCGAGGAGGCATTGTAATACCCGCAGGGACCATTGGAGAAATCACATCCACGGGGGGCGGCAGGCTTGTCGTTGCATGGAAACATGAATATAATGCGCTCCCGTTACTCGGTAGAGTGCTGGAATATGCACTTATCGGCGAAGGTTCTGCCTCCGGAGCTGGGAGGCTCATGGCGGGAGAACTAGGGACGGGCGAGACTGCAACCGAGATAATTAGCTTGTTGACAATGCTTATTGCGTCTGGGACTGCGAGACCTGATAAAGCTGCTGAGGGCTTTGATGTTGCACGGATTCTCGAGGAGGCAAGCGATAATGTTGGAAGAAGTCGCGACGTAGTCTCAATTATATTTGATCTCCTCGAAGCCGGATTACAGGCCACTGCTCAATCGAGCAATACCGGCAAATCAACAGAATTCATCGTAGCCGCCCTGCAGTTCGTTGATGCGCTTATTAAGGTTCTCCCCGGACGAGTATGGCCATTTATTGCACGGAGTACCATTCTCGAACGAAATGGTCGTGGGGGTGCCTTTGTGAGTATTTTGTCGGCAGTGGAGGTTGTGCGTGGTGATTATGAATTCACTATCAATTGCCTGAATTTGTTCGAGCACCTCGTTGAAGAGGCAATCGAGAGCAGTGTTGTGAACATGGGTGGAAGCCGTTCTCTCCAGCTTGCATCGATGGCTGCGAGTACTACCACAAGATCCGGGGTTAGCATGCCGGTCCAGAGAGAGATCTTGACTAGCTGGACCAGGGTCACTGTTGATGTATTCGAGAGTTACAGAGGATGGAAATATGTCAATAATGAACAGAGATTAGATATTGGTAGGTATTCGCACTACCTCATATATTGTGCAATTCTAACGGAGAGTAGGTCGACGTATTGCCAGGATATTCTCAGCGATTCTTCTCCAGGTCTACGGCGTTGATGACTCAACGGATATCAGCACGAAAGTCACACATGTCTTGGGACCTAGCGCTGAACACCTTGTAAAGGTTTTCCTTTCAGAAAGTGAGAGTGACCTCCATATGGAACCAATCATTGGCGCCATTCACGACGGGCTTATGACCCCTGAGACAAGCTTGCATTTGAGATCTTTGAATGGATGGATCGAGCATAACATCGCGATAATAGGATTCGCAGAGGTTTGTATCAGGGTTAGAGGGTACCTAGATCTACCCCCTTCATATCTGGAGATGAAAATTTACGGTGTCTCTGCATCTTTGGCAAAACTTTATGCTACACATGATCGGTATAGACAGCCTGTTCTCGAGCTCTTTGAGAGTCTTGTTGTTGCGTCTGGCACAGCGACTACTGAACCCCCATCTTTGTTGGGTCATCTTGGAGCAGAGTGTGCAAGCCATTTTGCCACAGTATTAAGAGGCCTTGACAAGCCATTCGACGATGAACTCCTTGAATCACGGATATGGGGCTTTGTGTCTGCTGTTGTCAGCAACAAACAGCAAGGACTTTCTATACTGCTGCTGCGCGGCGAGACCCTCTGGAAGGGAAATCTCAGTACCCGGGATAAAGCTCCAAAGAGTTCTCTGTTATCAGTTGCGCTGGACTCATTGTCAGACATTGATAAATTATCTGCTGGAAGATCATTGGCCATGCTTGAAGCTGTTGCCCTCTCGCAGAATTTCTGGAGTCTTGCCATGGAGGACTTAGGCAAACACCCGAAGTTTATCAAAGCCATCACAAGCCATGTCGAGTCGCTAACAATTGAATTCCTCCCCGCGGATTCAAAAGAGATCATCACGGAAAAAGCCAACAAAGTTGCTGTTGCTGCATGCATAGCACAACTCATTGCGATGCATCTTCATAGCAGGCAACCATCTGTACGAGAACCAGGTTTTATTAAAGACTTAGTACCAAAACTAAGATTCTACTTTGAGAGTGCGGTCAAGATTAGTGGTTATAGGGCGTCGCTGCACGGACATTTGCAGAAGAATTTTGAAGAGAAATGGCCAAGTCTAACTTTGCTGAAGCTGAAAAAGACAAGATTAAGGAGACGAGAGTACGGAACGGGATACTTTTATGACATGGAGTTGGCGGCGAAGGTTTTAGGTTTTGATCCGAGCTGGGCTGGGAGAGCGGATGGTTACGCTAGTGAGGTGGAGCAGGCAAATCTAAACCTGTCTCTGGTCGATTCCCAGGTGGTGAGTTTAACCCATAAAGACACGAACGGTTAATTGCTTACTAATACCCACCAGGTTCTCTTACGAGCATGGCAACTATTGGCCATGGAGTTGTGTGATTTTGTTTCAACCACAAAGGAGTTAGAACAACCCTTAATAGATCTTGTGGAGAGCTGTTTGGCGGCAAATATCGAGTCTGGTTTTCGAACACCAATATTTACCAAAATCATCTGCGAGCGGGCAGAGTTTGCGTTTGTTATCATGCGCAGGCTCCAACAATCCATATCCACAGCCAATTCTGCAAGCCACTTCGATCGTATCTTAGGGCTCGCATGGAAATCCATTCAATCTTCAAGTTCAGAGTTTAGACAATCTCTTGCGACTGCGAATGTTAGCTATTACCGATCATTACTGCGGATCCTTTATATTGCACTCTACTCAAATTCCACCAAGGAACAACTGTCAACAGCGATGGCATACACTATTCTTGACATTCTGAACCTGGTTGTTACCAAGGGCTTCAAAGATCTTGCAACGGCTGCCCATGATTATCCCGAGACTACGAATCCCGACGACATCGCGCTCATTACGGCGATACTGCAAGCTGCCTTAAAGCTGAAGGGAATGGAGGTAGTCCACAGCGGATTAGGCATCCACATTCACGAAAATGGCACAATCAGAGTCGCTACCACGCTCTTTTCATGGTCAGAACAGTTGGCAATCGACGGCGACCCTGTGTATGGAGAACTGAGTGCTCTGTTTCTTCTTGAACTATCTTCGGTGCAAATTATCGCTGAACAACTTGCGGTTGAGGGGATACTTGAACTTTTAGTCAACAGCTCCCTGTCAAACAAGATCCGCCAAGGTGTATCGCCAACTTCCGATCCAAGATTATACGCAATCTGGAATAGAGGGCTGCTGCCTATTACCCTCAATCTCCTTACTCATATCGGGCCGAGGATCGCTAGGGAAGTTGTAGCATTCTTGCAGTTCTTTGGACCACAACTAGAAAATGCCGTTAGTGCATGGCAAAGTCACACCATGGTAACTCTATCGGCCGTTAACGAGGCTACAACGATTGTGATGCTCATGACAATATTGGCAAGAATGGGTGTTAAGGTAGACTCAGAGGGAAGCGGGCAAGGACTTAAGTTCGACAAGGCAACGCTTTGCGAGCAGGTGGATTATCTTCTTACCCACAAGACCTTCCTCAAGACACTTATCATGCCGACAAATCTGGAGGAAGAGGAAATGATGAAGAGAGGAGACGCAGAGGATAACGAGCTGACCGAGAAGGTCTTGAATGACATGGCGATATTACAAGGGCTTCTATCGGATGATGAAGCAGAGGAGTAGGGTTTGATGTGATCATGGGGTTAGGTTAATTTTACCACTAAAGCTGTTTTTCTTGATTTCTGGGAATGTGTATCGTTTTGTAGTTGTTGTACATTAGAGCAAAATATCAGGAGCGGATGAAGACATATATATGACAATGATGAAGTAGGACGTGCAATGGTCAGGGTCATGAGGCGTCACTCGATGAAATGTGGTTAAAACAACTGGTGTTAGGCGAATAGACAGGAGGACAGATATTAGAATAACTCATTTAAGATTCCATATTTCTATCCCATGGTAGCTACACGTATCATCATACCTGGCCTACGTTCGGGGGAGAAATAAAGTGTAAGAGCTGTTGATCCGTTTCGGCTTAGTTACCCTGTCTTGGCATACAGCACAGACCAGTTCACTTATCGCAGCCGCGTCGCTCAGTAACAGTCCCCAAACGAGCTTCCCCGCCATATCCCCCACCATCCAAAAATTACCAAACCCCGTCTTCAAACACATAGCTCCAGGAACCACTGTCAGATATGTCTGACGACGATTTTATGCTCGAATCTGACGGCGAGGAAGATACCGGAGTATTTGACTACACATCCGGAGAGGAAGATGATGACTCTGGGAACGTCGATGTCGAAAACAGCTACTACAACGCCAAAGGGATGAAGCAAACCGACCCACAAGCAGCCATCGATGAATTTCTAGGGGTTGTAGCATTGGAGGCCGAGAAAGGAGAATGGTATAAATGCCTTGAAGATGGCGGATGGAGCTTGAGGACCCAGCCAAGACTGATAGCTTGCTTGGCGATTTAGGGGATTCAAAGGCTTAAAACAAGCTATAAAGCTAGAGTTTAGATTGAAGCAGCACGAGATGGTAGCGAAACTCTCTGCCGATTTTGGTGATTGGGGGAAGCTCACTGACTGTCTTCGCGAACTATAGGCTGTAGAACACTATGCCGAGCTCCTAACATATATACGCTCCGCTGTAACACGAAACTACTCGGAGAAATCCCTCAATAATATGCTGGACTTTATCTCCTCATCGAATGATCCTGAAGATATGCCATACATGGAGAAGTTTTACGACATGACCCTCGAGGCGTTTCAGGGAACGAACAATGAGCGATTATGGTTGAAAACGAATATCAAGCTAGCGAAGTTATGGCTGGATCGTAAGGAGTATGGTCGATTGACCAGGAATGTCAGATTACTACACCAAGCTTGTCAGAAGCCAGACGGTACAGACGACCCATCAAAAGGAACATACTTGTTGGAGGTTTATGCTATCGAGATTCAGATGTACTCTGAAACAGGAAACAACAAGAAGTTGAAGGTAAAGAGTCGTCTAGAAGCTATAGAGCCCATAAAGCTAACTGAAGTGAAGGTTTTATACAACAAGTCTCTACGTGTCAGATCGGCTGTTCCCCATCCAAGGATTATGGGGATCATCCGTGAGTGTGGAGGGAAAATGCACATGAACGAAGGTGAATATCTAGCCCTAAACATTATTCCCAGCTCTTAGTTCTCACCTTTTGGTTAGAGAATTGGAAGGACGCCCAAAGCGACTTTTTTGAGTCTTTCCGTAACTACGATGAAGCAGGATCATTGCAGAGAATCCAGGTCCTGAAATACCTTGTCCTGGCTAGTATGCTCATGAAATCAGAGATCAATCCTTTTGAATCTCAGGAAACAAAGCCGTAAATACCCCCTGGATTCTGGTTCTGATAGTAGACTAACCCATCGTTTAGATACAAGACCGACCCTCGAATCGTAGCAATGACTGATCTTGTAGAGGCCTATCAACGGAATGAGATTCACAGATATGAATCTATTCTCGAAAAAAACAAAGCCGATATCC
The DNA here is from genome assembly GCF_003444635.1 of Morchella importuna. NCBI lineage: Eukaryota > Fungi > Ascomycota > Pezizomycetes > Pezizales > Morchellaceae > Morchella > Morchella importuna. Next base: position 430,995 of record NW_025763427.1, on the reverse strand, counting down.
TCTCTGACCCATTTATTCGCGAACACATAGATGAAGTTACGCGTAATATCCGTACAGAAGCTCTTCTAAAACTAATCGCCCCCTTCACTCGCTTTACACTCGATTTCATTGCACGCCAGCTTCGTATTTCTGTCCCGGAGGTTCAAGAGATTCTTGGCTTCCTCATCTTGGATAAGAAGATCCGAGGGAAGATCAACCAGGAGAATGGAACAGTGCAGATTGAGAGCAACGTGGATGCCGAGCGTATGCACGCCATGAAGGAATGGTCATCTGCACTAGAGAGATTATCGACAACCTTGTTTAATGATGGCGAAGGCTTCAAGTCAGAAGACAATACCCACCTTGGTGGTAGTCAATCGTCAGTCATTTTTGAAACTCGGCGATAGTTTGTAAAATGGTACAGAAACTAGATATCAAACTTACGAAGGGTGGCCTACGTCGGAATTAATAGCCACCCCCATTTGAAGGGACTCTACGTGATGAATCGAAACTTCTTTGAAATCATTCTATCGCATCGTAACGAATAAAAGTTGTAACCATGTAAAGGTGTAGAATTTTCTCTTAGCTATCAACCCTCGTTGATTTAATTTATATATGTAGGTACACTATCATTATCATGTTTATTCAGCCCGAACCTGCCTGTCCAAGAAGTTGCGGGTTCAATCCTTTGCAGGACGAGAAGGAAGACCGTAATTTCATCGATCAGTTATGCTATTAATACGGGCCCAACTATTTATCACGGGCATCAAACCTGGCTCCATCAGGCTCCCACAAGAAAATGCAAGAGGCATCAGTAAACCCTCTTGAGAGTAAATAGACTTTACTTCTTTTGGGATGTTTCTGCTACAGGTGATAGTAATACTTTGAGAAATTGACGCATAATAGCATGATATTAAACCAAGCCTTTAACCTAAGCCTTTAACCTATAGAAAAATTAAATAAGATCCTATCAGGCAATTACCGTTTCAACAATTACTCCATACGCATGCTTTAATGGAGAGGATTAGACGCTGCGAAGTGAAGAATTGGATACAAAGTTAGCTAGATGGCAAAATAAATACATACATGTGTATCTTATCTCAACAAATAGTTTCCGGCTCTTAGAACCTTAAGTTTGTTATTGGCGCTTTATTAGCTCCCCGCCCTCACGGTCTTAGATTCTATGCAATTTCTACTTATATTTATACAAATGTTCGCCGGTGGCGGGATTACTTTGAGGAACGAGTGATTTCTGGTGGATCAAATACTCCACTTTGGGTTTCTGGATTTCGTGAGCACCAAAAACGCTTAAGGAGTATATAATTGTTAGTTGACTAGCCATTCTTAAGTTAATCATCATTTGGGAGATAATCTCAGCTTATGGCAAATCCTAGCACACAGTAAAACGCCTCTAATTCCGAGCTCAAAAAAGACCATTCACAAACGAATCCAAATACTAAAAAGCAGCAGCAGAAGAAAGAAAAAAAATCTATTTCTTTCACTCCCTCTCCAGCACATCCACATCTAACTCCTCACAAACCCTCAACACCGTACCCAAGCTCTCAAAGATGCCATTCGTCGACACCCTCAACATCCTCGCCGTCGTCGCCTTGTAGTGCACCAGCACCACCGGTGAAGAAGCTTTCTCGCTGCCGGGAACCTCAAACTCCCGCTGCACGTACGGCGAGATCTCCTTGTCGACAGCGAGCGCTCGCTGGATGGTCTCGGCGATGCGCCATGACGGTACCGGCAGTGAGATGATACTGGGGGTAAACGTTAGCGGTCAGAGCTTGCGATGGGCTACGCTGGGGGGTTCTCACAGTGAATGCGGGAATGCGGGATCGGGCGCAGGGGCGCCGGTTTTGTCTTCCATGGCCGCTTTTTGTGGGGTTGTGGGGGGGTATGGGGGGTGAGGTTGAAGGGTGGACTTGGCGGACTGGAGGTAGTTGAGATTGTTGGTGCAAGGGTTAACATTCGTGTTTTACGGTTTGGTAATAATCTCCAAAAGTAGATATGTATAAACTAGCCCTTATAAAGCCATATTTTATTACTCCCCGGAGCGCAGTTACTTGGTCTGACTGTAATGGAATGTGAACTATTAATTGGTCACGCATAAAGGCTCAAGTTAAGTCCATAACGTATGAGTTTCCTCGCTCCACAGATATGGTCAGATGGCAAGTATCTCCGGGGAGATTACGATCTGATGATGCTGTTGACATTTGCTATGAGACTTGATTTTGGGTGGCTTAAGGCCCCAAAAGCACTATCCCAAATGTCAATGATAAAATCCCCACCCCTACTACCCCCGCCAAGGCCTATCGAGCCTCAATCCATTTTGCACACCCCACCATACACACCCCACCACATCACAAAAAAAAAAAAAACACAACCAAAACCCACAATGAAGATCCTCACAACAAACTACATCAGCTGCGCCGTCAAGGCCTGCAAGTCCACCTCCCTCTCCTTCCCCCTGCACTTCCAAGACGCAGTGCTCGTCCAGGAAGAGGTCGACTTCAAGCCCGAGTTCATCACAAACATCCTCCCCCGGATCGAATGGGAGGCGCTCAAGATCACCGCCGTTGAGGTTTGGCCGCACATCCCAGAGAACTAGTGAGCGCAAACATTGCTAACGAGCGCGTAGCTAGGATTCACTACGTTGCCGGCGCAGAAGCCAGAGGCGACGGAAGAGGCGCCTTTGGACCCCCAGGTGCTGAAGGACCTGCATACCCTGCTGCTTGAAGTATGTAAAACTTTGGCGGCGCCTTTTGTGGTTATATGTTAGCTGATGGGGTGGGCGTGTTTAGACACAGGTGACGGAGGGGAAGCTGGTTTGTGCCAATTGCAAGCATGTGTATAACATTCACCAGGGCATTGCAAACTTCTTGCTGCCGAACCATCTTGGTATGCCTGTTCCTATACTTAAAGGGTGGGAGATAACTATGAGCTAACTGATGGGGAAGTCTAATCTAGTATAATTATATCTGACGACTCCGAGCTGGGTAGAACGGTCCAGCTCTCTCCCTCCCTACAGCACTCCCGCTCATAATGATCACCAATTTCTAAAAGGCGTTAACTGTTTTTTTTATTTCAATTATTCTTTCAATTCCTGGGATACCAAAAAAAAAAAAAATAATTTGATAAACACAATCTGCCCCCAGCAGTAAGAGCAGAGCAATATTTTCATGACACGCGCACGCGCAGACACGCAATTGACATTACATCTAACTACATACACACGTAACCCCAGCCTAATCCGCGCCCCCTCTCTCCTCTCCTCTCTCCCCCCTTGATCCGATACAATCCATTCTTTTTCCCAGTTTTCAAGCCATATCATGATTATTCACAAAAAAAAAGAGAAAAAAGAAAGAAAAAAGAGAAGGATGAAATAAAAAAAGACCCAAACACCTCCCAATTTATTTTTTAAAACGTCTTCACCAGTCCCTCTTTTCAAGAGGGACACTCCATCATCCGTTTCTTGATTTTCCCCCTTGCCTGCAACCTTTTTCACCAATTCCCACACTCAGTCCTCCTCGGCCCTGTCCTCCCACATTTCTCTCCGCACCCCGTATAACATGTTACGAACCCATACAGACCAAATCTACAAAAAAATACCCTGTAAGAAGGGTAAAGGAGTATTGAAAAAAAGAGACCTCATAAGTGCCAAAGTTAAGTACTAGACCCCCACCGTCAAAAATAACATAGTAAAAGTTGGGGGATAAGGGGTTGCGAGGGGGGAGAGTAAGGAGAAGAAATATAGTACACCGTATGCCAACCGGGATAGGGGAAAGGGAAAAAGTAACAAGATATCCGCCGCAGATACTACAACATAACTAATCCCGGAAAGAAAAGGAAAATAAGATCGTAAAACAAACACCGCGCCCTTTATCAGAAGTAAAAAATAAAAAGGAGAAAAGAAAAATCCCAGAATTTGAATCGAATCAAGTCCTGAACCAACAGGAAGTAAAAATGTTTCCAATAAGGGTGGTTCGAAGTAACAGATGTGCCCCAAAATAATCCACCTGGACAAAAAGAAAGAATAGCAATAACTTAGTAATGACACAAAACCAGATCGATCCCAGGTAGAGCTTTTTGGGAGCGAGATGCCAAACCAAAAAACCGAAAGAAGTGGAGGAATAGGAAATTATAATTAGGTAAGGGAGTAAAGTCCGTTTCTTGTTAGTTGAGGAAACCCTTGCAACCGCTCGAACCACACAAACATGGTATCCTATCATCACTTCCTAATTCCCTCTCGAACTTATAATCATATGTCAATTCCTCGTCTACCAAAGAATATAAGTTAGTGATTTCTCCAAGATTCCATAATACAAAGGTAAACCCACTCTCTTTGATGTCCCTCAACGCATAAATAACGATTCTCTTGCTCCCCTCCACCTTAATAATCTTTGCCGTACAATTCGGGGTACAACTGTGGTTAATAAACCTTGCAATACCACCCCTCTTTGTGGCATCAATGACTGTATTCTCGTCGATTCTGAATAGGTAAGATGATCCAATCCCACTCTTAAGATATTTTATTTCTCTCATGTCTGCCACCTGCTGTCTGACGATCTCACCAACATATTCAATGATCATGTCATTCGCTGCGATATTCTCCATGGCGTACAAGCCCCAGTTATGAATAGCCGACCTTGCGAACCTGACAGGCTTCTTCCGCTTCTTGAGCTGGTTGAAACGCATCACGTCCGCATCGGATGAGAATATTTGCTTCTGGTTCTGAAGATTTGCAACGAGACGACGATTATTGACACGATTGGATCGGGATGTGGAGCCCGCCGCCTTGGTGATTGTAGTGGGTGCAGATGGAGAAGGTGGCTGGTTCATTGCTGCACGCTTGGCGGCGACTTGCAGACGGTGGGGAAGATACATTGATTTTTCCCTTTCAGGGATCTTGCGCCATCCCTCTGTGCGAGCACACCCGGTTGGATTGGGGCGATAAAACCCATCAATTCTTTCCTGAACTCGTGTAGCTCCTAAGAAACAGTCAGTAAAATTGAAGTTAGACCGGGAATCTGATGTTAGTGAGAAACTAGGCTCACCCCTCATACCCTCCCTATTCGCCGCCTTCATTTCCTTTTGTTTGAACGCCCATGCAGCGACGTTGCCGAGATCTGCCGGCTCGACATCCTCTTCGGCAAGTGCAATTTTTAGGAATTTGAAGTCCTCTTCATCTTTCACCAAAGTCTGCCAGCCGTCAAGATCCAACACCATATCTTCATCGTCCTCCACAGCCGGAATGGGGCCTTCAGCAGTCGAAACCCCCCAAGAGACATCCACCACCTCCTTCGGCACATCTTCATCTGTATCCTCATCTTCCACTGCGAGTTGCCTGGCAACTTGTAGAGCCTCCGGAACCTCAACTGGTACAGTATCAGTTTTGGATTTAGTCCCAGATACCCCTAGCTCCTTCCCTGTTTTCAGTGCTGTCTTTATAGCTATTGAGTCATTAATATCATCATAGTCATCTGTCACATTGACAATCTCATCTTCATCATCAACTGGAGGTCTCCGAGAGGGAGGTGGTCCTTGCTTCCTTTTCCTGTTGCGCTCCACCGGTTTCGCCACGATACCCTCATCTTCACCTTCGCTCTCGCTTGATGTAAAATCAATATCACATTTCCTCTTCTTATTCTCATTGGACTTGGCGGATTTTGATGGAGCACCTTCTGCATCGTCCTCAGCACTTTCACTAACCATCGGACTCCTCTCATTGTCAGATAGACGAGGTTTCTTAGACATAATCTGGTCCTTAGTTTCCATGCGCTCTTCCTCTGGTGTAGGCTCCTCTTCATCTGACGATACAGCAGTATCCCGCAGCTTTGATGTGGGCCCAACACTTCCTCTTTTTCTCTTTAGATTCCCAATATGATCTACCAGTGGTGAATTGCTCGTAGAGTCATCATCTCCGATGTCCGTCGACAACCCACGCGATATGGGTCTATCCCCTGTGGCTGTCGACTCGTCGTCTGAGCCACCTTCTGAATCATATTGGTTAAGACGATGCGCAAGTGGACGGGCATCCGCTTTTGTAGGCTTTTTAAAACCATTTGTCTTTGGGCGCTCCTCCTCCTTCTTTGGTAGGACTCTCTTCTTGAATCGCGGGAGTGCGACCTTTACCGGATTTGTAGACATAGATTTGATGGAAGTCTTGGCAATTGAGTTTGAAGACAATATAGATTGAATCGGCGTAGCAAAATCATTGACCGCCCGCGAAGCATTACCTGGGGGAACTACTTCATTTGTTGCAGCGGAGATTTTCGATTCCGCCTCTTCAACCCTACGTCTTTTATGGAGCTTACTTGATTCCAGAGAGTCGTAGATTGTCGGTGCGACAATTCTCTTTTTGAAATCGTTCATGAGCGCAGTTTTCATCTCTTTCATCAAAGCATCAGTAGTCTCAGCCAAATAATCGACTTTCACCTCGACTATTTTGGGGGGGTTGCGAACAGGCGAAGGGGTTCGAGTTCCCCCAGGATGCATTTCCATGAGCATTTTGTAGGAGAACAATCTGTCCCCATCGCATACCCGAAAACACTTTTCCATATCTCTTTTTTCCCAAAAGACAACATAGAATCCCGTCCTATCACAGAGCACGGTTTTTAATCCAAAATTCTTTAGGCGGCCCTCCAGATGTCGCACATATCGCTGATCCCCGGGAATACATCGTGCGGTAATGAAGATATAAGGCCATCGCCCAACATGATCCAATGCCCTATAGTTCTCTTTCTGTGTTTCTGCTAGTCGTGAATCTCGTTCCCGATCCCGGTCTCGGTCGCGGTCTCGGTCTCGGTCCAGAGCTCTACTTTCTTTCCGAATGGGCGAGGCACCTCGACCCCTCGATGGGGATTCCGCACGGTATGACGGTCGTATGTGATCTTCCCTAGGCATAGGCGGTGGCTTTGGTCGATTCTTTGCAGCTTCTTGCTCTTTCCGTCTATTTTCTTCCACAATTCTTCCTGCTAGTTTCTGTAATTTTAGACCATCCCTATCCAATTCCACTCTAATCTTTTGCAATCCAATCGTTGTTCCATTACCGCCGACCACCGCTTTTTTAGCACCTTCATGAGCCGGGGACTTGGTCCTAACATTATCGCGATAAAGAATAGAACATATCCCCAGCGAACCACCCGTTGCCGGATCAACCTTGACCGCAATTTTCGAAATTTCACCATATGCCCGGAAATGCATCGAGATTTCATTCTCCGTGGTAAGCGCCGACAATCCCGAGATTAAAATTTGCGACGGAGGACCTGGTCCGATGTAATTCTCGTCCCACTTCCACCATGTCCGGTAGAGACCTGTACGAAGTCGCTTCTTGCCTAACTTTGGACCCTTTGTGTAATCCGGAATGGCTAGTCGGGGGTCTGTGATGGGACCGGAGACCTACTCACGTTCAGTCAGTTGTGAGCTCTCCGTCCCCCGACATCGCCGTAGCTCGACCGGGATAGGCGTGTGGCGAGGGAAATTGGAAGCAACAAAAATGTAAAAACGTACCCCTTCACCGTCGAACCGTACTATTGTATCTTTGCTCTTCTTCGGAACACCTTTCTCTTCAAGGGCTGGATCATACTTGAGCCTCCAGTTTCTCTTGGTTGGATCCTGCTTGATCGCGGGAATCGCGGGGGGTGTCCCTTTGGGTGTCGGGAGTGCAGGGGGGGGTGGCGGTAATGGAGGAGGCTCTTTGGAGGCGTATGATTGTACAAGAGATACCTGTGGTCGCGGTGGCAGACTATGTTTTGGGGCAGGAAGCACAGGGAGCGATTGTGTCGTGATCGCGGAAGAGCGATTATTGCTTTGGAGTAAATGACTCGGCAGAGCTGTCTTCGTTACTGTCTGGGTTGAGGTAATGGTGGAAAAGTTTGTTGAATTTGAAGTAGTATTGGTCAGGGAATTTGAAGATAGTGCGCCGTTAGAGGTGTCCCGATCATAGTCCCGATGAGATCTCTGGCGGGATCTTTCCCGTTCAGCCTGAGCCTTCTTCTCAGCCAAAACCGAGGGGGCAGCGGGGAAGAAGTCGGCATAGCCTGCGCGCGACATTCTGCTGCGAAACTTACAGCGGAAGTTGCATCTACAGTGGGCGTGAAGCTAGTGAAGTGCCGTTGAAGTTAATGAGGCGATTTGGGGGTTGATGGTGCAAGCTCGAAGAGAATGTTGGCGGGCTGGTCGAGTTTGAGAAATAGAACTGTGTGTTCGCGTGTGTTTTGGGCGGGGGGTGGACGCGAAGAAACAAGAAAAGCAAGAGACTGCAAGGGGAGGGGTGTGGGGAAGTTTTGCCAAATGAAGGATAAGACTAGCAGAAGCTAGACTAGCAGTAATGGGATTATTGAATGGTGTCAGAAGCGAGCGGAAGAATGGAAAATGGATACAGTAAAAAGAGAAGTGAAGATGGACACTGAGCAGGGGGAGAAAATGCGAGGGGCGTTCCTTCCTGGGAGAGAGAAGCAGCTGCAAGAAAGTCCCAGGGAGGCGTCAGATTCCAGTTGGTCGGTCAGTCAGTTGGTCGGTGGTAGGTGTAACTGAGAGAATGGCAGAGGACAAAATATTAACAAGGACCCAGATTGATGTCGATGGGAGAGAAAGTAAGAATGTGTGTGTGTGAATTTCCAAGGAAATAGACACCGCCAGAAGGTTATAGTTAGGCGTAGCAGTGGGTAGTAGCGCTGTGTGGATGGAGGAAGCGTGTCGTGACTCGTGACAGCTCAAGAAGCCTTGACTGATGGAAATCGCGAAAAACGATGACCGACAGGCTCAGGCAATAAAGAAGGAAACGTAAGAAACAGAAGGAAAGAAAGAAAGAAATCCTATCCTATCCTATCTGTGGGGGGGGTGCAGAGGGGCCTGTTGTGGATGTGGTGGTGTTGAGATTGGATAGCCCGGCTGGCTGTCTGGCCTTACAGAAGAACTTCTAAAAACTATCACAGTGTTCTCTGGTTAATTTTGAAGGAAACGAGGCGCGGTGGTGACGCCGTGACGGAACGTGGAGACACCCACGACACAGGTACACACAGAAAACTTCGAATTTCCCTCCTGACTTGAGGTGCTAGTACGTTATGGTCATAGCGTTGTTCCCATTGCGGCTTAGAACACTGGCCGTTTGGATGTGGATCCTGCGCCCTGCCTCTTCATCCTTCGTCCCGCTGCTGCTCTCCCTGCGAAGCGTATGTACCTGCTGTGGGTACATGTTGGTATGGATAACCCCCCTCACCGCTCTCTACACAGATACACTCCAGCTCCAATACCCGACTCGATCTCTGCAGCAACTCTTCCCCTCCCACACTTACCGCTTGATGGAATGAACTGCCCTCAGTTCTTACAGATGGTCGCAGACAGATGCAGCAGCGCCCACTCCTAGCTGGCCAGGTTGACGCATCTCCCGAATTAAGAGTCACCGAACCTATCTGCCCTCTTCCTGGGAAATGACGACATAACCACAACCACAACATGCATAGATATCTGACAAAGCGGTTTGCCAATACCGCCGTATATTCTGTTTGATATGTTTGCTTTAAGAGTGTTGGTGTAGTAACGAACGAAGCCTTCATGCGGAGAGGGCTCCTGGTCAACATCGCCAACAATCGACCTTTGCAACGGTAAATGTTAGGCGTCGCTCAACAACAGCATTTTTGTACGTTGGAGAAATTTTCCAGCAATGGCTTCCTATTGGAAAGATTCGAAAACTAGCAGCGCTAGGATGCGAAATCCATACGACGACATCAAATCCCTTATGGTGACACTCCAATCCTCAGCCTGTTTATTCTCGGCGGTTGATATCACAAGCCAGCAGCAGCACTTGGCTTGAGGAACGGCCCTCCTAGTGGGAGATTCGCCGAAAAACTAAGAGATGCAGATTGACGAATGTCGTTGGAATTGTTATCTTAGGTTGGAGGACTTCACAGGTTGCGCTTTGTCCTGGAGGCGATTCGGCCGGTTTTAAACGTGTACCACTGTTGGGTAAAGGTCCGAGCGAGTGATTCTCTGTGATGAGTGACTAGCACATTACACGTACAGCTGTAGTTAACGATCACCTTATCTTATATACATTTATTCCATTTACCAGGCCCCATTTAGTCTACTCTTCCTAGCTTGAATCAAGTGATAAACAATGCGTCTATATGGGATTTGTTCGCAAGGGGAGCTCGGCACAACTAGTAGCCTTTATCTGTGATGGGATGGAGTTTACCTTGGGGACGTAGGCTGTCCCCCGATAGAGCTTATCGATTTTATATATATATACCCTTAAAGCTTCAAATTGTGCATTTAAACAATAAATTCGATAGTCATTGATACTGGCTTGCTTTATAAAACCATGTAGGTACATACATATGTTTCTTCCTAAAGAAATCTGTCTATCAGACCGTCGGGACTTCTAGCTGGTCGCTAGTTTATTTAAATACTTTTCAACTCATGGTACCTCGGACTCCGGTAAGTATATCAGGTTGGAGCTCTAAAAGTTCATGCAGAATTGAAACATCGCGTGTGCCAAGCAATCGTGTTTCTTCTTTAGTAACCAACCAAAGCTGCCACGAGAGCCTCCCGCCAACTGCCCCCTGCGAGTATCTCAACAAAAAAGAAACCACCTAATCATCTTGACCTAAACATATTCACCTCGAGGCTTTCGAGCCCTTCTCTTATCCTCTGTATCGCAATCAACGAAAATCTACAATGAGGGTATCATCAACCCCGTTAGCATCTCTACTAGTCGGCTTTGCTGCCATCCTGCCAACAACCCTCGCTGTCTTTCAAGACGAGGCTTTCCAGAACGACTGGCATATCCCACTTCTGGGCCCTTCGCTCCGAGAATCTACCTTCTTTCACCGCCCCCTCCTAGATGCGAAAGCGAGCCTCATATATACACTTACAGAGCGCAATATCATTGCTGCGCTGCATCCAAAAGATGGCGGGATTGTATGGAGACACCAGCTGGAAGCTTGCGCATCCAAGAAGCTGGCTCGAGCTGTAGAAGGTGTTGTTGTGGCTGGCAGCTGTGGGAATGTCAAAGCGTTCGACGCAGTGACAGGAAAGCTAGCCTGGGAAAATAGATTCGAGGGTGGGAATGTGAAAGATTTCAAGTCTGCGGGCAAGGAAGACGCAGTGGTAGTGCTTTTTGATGATGGTAGTGTAAGAATGTTAGAAGGTGGGAGTGGGATTGTTATGTGGGAGTGGAAAGGCCTCGATGCGTATGTTCCTCATCCATATGTGCTGTTGAGAGAGCTGTTTATTAACTCAATGGGACAATCGTAGGAAAGATACACCGTATTCGATCTCTGTAACGAGTGATAGTGTCTTGGTCGTTTCTGTTCAGCCAGAGAAGACATCGAACAATATGCATATCACTAGCTTAGTGCTTGAGTCCGGTTTGCCTGCTAAATTCTCCCGCGATTTGCGCTCATCTGTTGAATCGGTGGACAATATTCTCAGCTCTGATGCCCTCATGGCCTGGACTGAAGATGATTTCCGAATTCTAAAAATGGTTCCTATCAGTGGGGGTAGGCTCTCCGGTGAGAATGTCAAAATCCCAGAAGGCGTCATCGATATCGAGGTCCATACCGATAGCGACAATGTTGCACTAGTGCACTACAAAACTGCGGACAAATCATGGGGAACAGCTTACAGATGGGACTATGAGTACGGCCCAGTCATGTCCTATTTGGATATTGAAGAAAAACCCGGTGCGGATAGCACATTCTCAATAAGCAAGTCTGGAGGTCAGACGTTTTTTGTCTGGAGCTTTGCCAACGGAGAAGCATTCCTATACGGAGAACAAGGTCAATTGGCCGAATACAGCCCTAAATTTGAATACAAAGGGAATCATATCACAAATGCCGCTTCGGAGGTTATCACTAGATCTGACGGCGCCTCGTATGCAGTTCGCTCGTTCATATCAACTTCCGCCCCCGGATTTAAAGGAAACACCCACCTTGTCCGTAATGGCGATCTAGAATGGACTCGCAAGGAGTCCTTGGCCTCTGTTTCGGTATCTACATTCGCTGAATTATTGGATCCCGCTGCCGAAAAGGTTGCGAACGAGCTGAATGCCGAGGGGCACAAAAGTATTGGTGCTGCCTACGTTCATCGTCTCACTAGACACGTGCAGGAACTTATCGAATACGGGCCTGCTTGGGTGTCTGGTATTCCAGTAAGAGTCATGGATGCGTTTTTGAACAAGGAGAAAGCGGAGATTGGCGGGAAGTGGAGGGACTTCTTTGGATACAGGAAATATGCAATTGTTGCTACTGAAGAAGGTGGTCTGGCGGCATTAGATATTGGAAAGAAGGGGGAGATTGCCTGGGAGTCCAATGTTCTACCAATTGAGGGTGAATGGAAAGGTGCTCTCGGAGTCTACGAAGTCTCAAAGGGGGTCGTCGCAGTTGTCACTAAGGGAGGTGAATACCTCGAGTTTGATGCATTTGAGGGCACCATGCTTCACAGGGAGAAGATTCCTGGTTGCGGAACCATCAAGAGCTCTAGCACTGTAGATGGCATTGGCCGCAAACTCGTCCTTGCCGTTCTCAAGTGTGGTAAAGTCATGGTCCTCCCCTCAGGTTCACCTCTCCCGGAAACCGTCTTTCTCGCTGTCCAAGACGATGCGGGTCATGCGAAAGGCCTCAAAGTAGCCTCCTCCGGCAAGCCCGAGCAAACATGGGTCTTCAACCCTCCCACAGGCGAGCAAATTGCCTCGATCTCCACCAGGCCTGCCCACGATCCCATTGCATCTATTGGCAAGGTCTTAGGCGACCGCTCAGTAATGTATAAATATATCAACCCACACCTAATCTCGATCGTTACCGCAGACCCCAACGGCTCAACAGCCTCAATCCACCTCCTTGACTCTGTCTCTGGCGCCGTCCTCCACTCAGCAACACACACAGGCGTTGACACTAGTAAGCCCATTGTATCCACTGTCTCTGAGAACTGGGTTGTATACAGCTACTACGGCGATGACACCATTCCCGGCAAGACTGCCGCTAAGGGCTACCACCTCGTCGTCTCTGAAATCTTTGAGAGTGAGCAGAAGAACGATCGAGGCCCACTCGGCGGCGCCCAAAACTACTCTGCGCTTGCCGGTGAAACTGGGGAACCCTTCGTGCTCTCACAATCATTCATCTTCCCTGGTGAGATCACGTCTCTAGCGACTACTACTACCCGCCAAGGCATCACCAGCCACGAAATCTTGGCGCTACTGCCAGAGTATTCGTCGATCTTGGGACTGCCAAAGCGTATGCTTGATCCTCGTCGCCCAGTGGGCCGCGATGCAAATCCTGGGGAGGTGGAGGAGGGCCTTGTCAAGTACTTCCCTGTCATTGATGCGGATCCCCGTGGTATGTTGAACCATAAGCGAGAGCTTGTGGGCATCAAGAAGATTGTTACTACACCGGCGCTATTGGAGAGTACCAGTCTTGTATTCGCGTACGGCGGTGATCTCTTTGGTACAAGAGTGACGCCCAGTATGGCGTTTGATGTGCTCGCCAAGGGGTTCAGTAAGATTCAGCTTGTTGGGACAATTGTGGCGTTGGGTGTGGGCGTGGGCTTTGTGGCGCCCATGGTGAGGAGGAAACAAATTAACCAGAGGTGGTCTAATAGCTAGACCTTATGTTATAGAACTAGATCCACTGTTTGTTTGTTTTTGTTTACTGGCCTGGCTGTGCAGTTGAGCGCGCATGGGGATTTATTTTTATTTATGTATTTCGTAATGATGAATAGTGAATTAAAGTTGGATGAACAGGAAAAATTTGGGAAGGGTGGGAATATCATATGTTGGTAATTGGTTCATGACTTTCATGACTTCTGCGTTCTTCCCTTTGATCTACAAGCTTGGCGTATAGAATCTACTCAAAGTTACAATACTGTAAGGGAATTGTAAGGGTAGACTTCCATTCATGGAAAAGAAAATAGACCTGATTTACGTACTCCATCCTTTGAGCCCAAGGCTCATAAACAGGCCCCACTGGTACATATGATATTACAACTCTCCTACGCTCAGCTGCTAGGGGATCTTTTGATTAGTATTTCCGGGTCATTATCGTCACGAAATATCACTCGCATGCTATAAACCCGCAAACTCCTGCGCAGCCTCCCGCAGAGCCTTAACGGCACCGTCCCTAACGGAAACTACGACTTCTCCCGCTGGCTGCAGATCTTGGATCGACCCAACACCCGTTCCACTGGAGCAGCCATGTCAGCACCATAACCACACCATACATACACAGACATGTGCACATGAAGATACATACCAAAACATAGTCAATCTCTCCCAATCACCGGATGCAAGTGCCTTCTCGTACAGCTCTCTGTTTTCTGATTCCGCCATACCGCTCTCATCATCTCTAAGTGTTCCGTTCATTGCACCGCGCCCATTATATTGCTGTGGCCAGAACCCGGTTCCGCGCAGGGTATCGAATATTCGAGTTCTTCCCCTTGGGGTAAGCATTGGGGAGCTAAGAGGGGTACTGAGATTTGCATACCTAGTCGTATTCTGACCTCCGTCTGAGAGGTTCAGAAGGTACTCCTTGAACCCATCTGCTGCAGCGCATTCGGGAGTCAAGATAAACTACAGCCCGCCAGTCAGCTCAGCTAGTACCCAACAGCCATAGCACCAGAGATTCCCACCCTAGTCCCCATTACAACACCGCTCGCACCTACACCACCCCACATTAGCAATTCTGCCCACGCTACTTACTGTCCTCCCATAGTCACCCCTCCCCACCTACCTAAAGCCAAAGCCGCTGCCGCACCACACCCATCCACAATTCCCCCCGCTGCAAGCACCGGTATCACTCTCCCGCTCTCCCTGATGACATTCCTAAACTCCGGAACAAGCCCCACCACACTCGCGCCACGACACAACCCATGTCCCCCCGAGTCTGCAACGCCCTGCGCAACGATGACGTCTATGCCCTCGCCCGCAGGACCAGCCAGCAGCGCTTTGAGCTCCTTTACGGAGCCGAGCTGGACGAAGATCTTGATTTCGGGATAGTGGGACTTGGTGTTGATGATCCAGGTGTCGAGCTGCTCTGCAGTTTCAGGCGCAAAGAACCACACTGCGACTGGCGGGTGGGACTTCAGCGAGCTGAGGAAGAGTGAGAGATCTGCGCGGAACAGGATCACGCCTATGCCGATTGGGAGGGGTGTTATGTCCGGGAGGAGAGAGTGTGTGTGGGCAAGATTGGCGGAGAGATTGGTAAGGTCAAAGCCGGCGCCCAGGAAACCTAGCTGGGTATTAGATACGGCTGGTAAGAGTATACTACGTGGGGGAAGAGCTTACCTAGACCGCCGGATTTATATACGGCGGTAATTAGATCGGGCCCGGTGGTACCTAGCATGGGGGCACTGCATATGAGGGGTGTTTTCGTAAACGAAAACATCGACTTGAGGAGAGCAGTTTCTTTCGACATGATCAGTTGCAGTATCTCAGCCAAAGGACTAAAAAATGATATATTGAAGTCTACTATCCAAGAGTTTTCAAGCTCCTCGTGGGAAGACAGGGCATTTATATCCAGTAATAGCGAATTTGTAAGCTATGGTTTTAGCAAACTTCTATCTCCGTTTCTCCGGAGTACTAGAGTGAGAGAGAGGAGGGAACCACCAACGAAAAAGGCACACGACGTCGCAGTTGACCAATCGCTAGCTAGTAGTTCATATCAAGCCGCAATACGATCATTGACCCCCCCCCCCTCTAAACCACACGGTAATTCTCGGCACTCTCTCGGGGCCCAGCACCGCGGATGTTCCGTAATTCTCTTTGTTTTGAGGGGGTTTTCTTCGGTTACAGGTTTGAGTGCTGTACTGGGAGCTCCCTGCTACTGTGAGTCATTGGAGGCATAATGGGTAAGGAGAGGTTTGATAGTGGTAGAAGTAAGTAAGGTTAAAAGAGTTTTGCGAATGTAAAGGGTGTTCTGGAAATCATCAGAACCTCTTACAGCAGACATTATTGATGCGTACATCTTTTGCAGTCTCGTTGAATCCGGATCAGGTATCACTCATATCAGCCTCCAGGTGCATAAATAACCACCTACAGATTCAAACGCCCACAAGGAGGCCACTAGGGGGGGTTTAACTAACTCCCTCTCTATGAGAGGACGTCATCTCATAAACTTTATAGCATTAAATACTATGACATACGTGTAATTATCAGAACTCAGAGATATAACTAATACGTGTACTTTATTAGCCATCCATCATCATCAGTCCTCTCTTTCTCTCAAGCAATTTACTTCAACCATTCAGTCTACATGGATTATCTACTGTTTCATCATACTATCAGTATGTAATTCCAGCTATTTCCGCCTAGTACATACTACAATCCTCGAATCAAGCCAAATCCGAAATTGAGATGAAATAATGGCTGACTTTATTAGAATCACGCTTACATTCTCATGGGTTAGGGATGCTCCTCCAAGTTCAAAGGAGATTTTATTTTAGCTCTCTACATAGAGTATACATAATATAGCATGCCAAATCACGGCACTGCACTGCGCCCCCGCCTAAAACGCGTTTTTCTACGAAATAAGGCCCTTCTAGACTGGACTTGCCATGACGAAATGTGACATTTGGAGAAGCTCACCGGTCAGTTTTCTACTACATACCAACAGATTCAGGCAACCGATAACGGACGCAGTCACGTGGGGGGGGGGGGGGGGGGGGGCGCCACAGTGACTAACACTAGCAGCTCAGCGAGTGGGTATTTATTAGATGTCACTTCTCCGCACCTACATCCCCCAGCTCCCCCCCCCCCCCCCTTTCCAACATTCTCGTGAAGAATAGAAAAATCCCCCACATTCATTCTCTTGACTGGGCTGCTACTACTAGTGCTGTACGATTTGAACAAACCATCCCGCCGGCTAAGTGACAACATTCCAATCGTCGCTTATATCATCATCCTCAAACTTTAAACTTTTTTTTTGCGCGAATATTATGAACTCTTTCAGTTTCATTTACTCTCCAATAAAAGACAATGAACCCTCAAGAGCTCGCCGATCAGCTAGCAGAACTCCAAGTATGACAAAACGGAGAGGAGTTCTCAGGCAGGGGTGTATAACTAACGTCTGCCCAGATCGAATTCTCCTCATTGGACTCGTCTCTCGTCGCGGCGATACTTAGTGACACAGAGTCCCCCGCGGAAGCCCGAAAAACACTCGGGGAGCTCGCCCTACTCACCCAAGTCGACGACAGCGTCGATAACAACTCCCCGGAACTGTCAATCAGCGATGAGACTGATCCGACTACCTACTCGCTCTCCTCATGGCGCATAGAGGACGACGAGGATGACGCTCTTGGGGCTAAAGACAATGCGACATTCTTGGGGTATATGTTCCCATCGTTGTCGGCCTTTTCGATCAATGCAACCCTTGACAGGTGTCAAGGAGACCTCGCGCGCGCAACCGACGAGCTCCTCAATCGCGTCTTCCTCGCGGATGACCCTGAGGACGATGTGGTGCGCGGCGTAGACGGCTTTGATGCGGGTATAAACGGCGGCTTAAAGGGGAAAAAGAAGGGCCGTAAAGGGCGCAAGAATGGGAAAATGCTTACCCTTGAAAACGACCCACCTAGTAGCCAGGTGCGCCTAACGGTAGGCTCCGCAAACACAAACACCAATGACGCCCCCTCTAGATGGGAGGAAATGGCATCTGAGATATCCTATCTTTCAAACACCCTTGGTCTATCTGAGAAAGTGGTTGGGGCGGCGTATCGCCGCCATAGTAGCGCACTTGGCCCTACAATCGCGACTCTGCTGGAAGAAAATTTCCCCAGCGGTGCTGTACTCGACCCAACGCACTTAGCCCAACTCCAAGAGCTATCCGCGAGCTTTGGTGGCAGCGTGAAGCGCCGACACCTCGAGGCCCTGCTCCATCTCTGTAGAGAGAACACACCAGCCGTCTTTAGACTCGCCGATGTTCTCAGCCTCGAACCCAAACCCACTGTCCAAATCGTGAGCGCCACCACCCCTACCACCCCCAAATCTCCTCGCCCCATTCCCCTCAACGGCTGGGTCGCCGTCGGCGGCTCCTCCGCCGCCCGCTCGGTCCCCAACTCCCCACCCGTCTCCCCCCGCTTCCAGCAGCCCCGCCCGCTCCAAAACCTCTCCGCACAGACCACCGCCCGCAACGAAGCCTTCGCCAAAGCTGCCGCCTCCTACCGCAAGTCCAAATCCGACCACCTCATGGGCGGCGCCGCCGCCTTCTACTCGGACGTTGGCCACAGCCACCACGCCGCCGTCAAGAGCCTACGCGAGGAGGCCGCACACCAGTATGTCACGGCCAACAGCACGCTCAACAACCTCGACCTGCACGGCGCAACCGTGGCGCAGGGCGTGCGGTTTGCGCGCGAGAGGACCACAGACTGGTGGGTGCGGCAGCGGCGCGAGCAGGAGCTTGCGGGCGGCGGCAGGCGTGAGGTCACGCCGTTCCATATTGTGTGTGGCGCGGGGAGACACAGTAAGGATGGGATTCCGCAGCTGCTGCCGGCGGTGACGAAGATGCTGGTGAAGGAGGGGTGGAGGGTGGTGTGTGATCATGGGAAAGTTGTGGTGGTGGGTGTCAGTGGGGTCAGGGCGAGGCAGAGGAGCTTATAAAGACTGGCTGGCTGGCAGGCATATGGCTCCTTGTGGCGTGACTGTCTATTGTTTTTTTTGTTTTTTTTTTCTTCCTTCTGCGGGGCAGGGGGGGGGGGGGATACCAACATATATTGTCATTGTGAGGTCTTTGGCCTGGAGCTTTATTTAGTTAGATCATATAGATATCATTCCTTGTGTAGATGGATGTGATCTTATCTAGACTAGACTAGACTGGCTAGCCTTGATCGAATTAGAATGGGGGGCTAGTAGGAGAAAATAATAATCATTGGATTGGTTTTTGCTAAAAAGTTCTTCATGCATATATATCGCACTTCATTTCAGAGAGACACTCTCAGTAAATGTGTTTCTTTAGCGAATCCGGCCACAATACCACTCTTTTTTTTTGACTCATCTCTTGGGCGTAGCTGCACAACGATCGTTCACGTAATCGTGGTAGGGTAAAAGCATTCCGGTAGCAAGCACCGTATCATATCATAAACCGCTATCTTCAAATATGCCGTGTAAATGCCAATGTGCACATTCCAGTAATCACAGCCCATACGAATACCTACGCTGTCCGTCCATCCGCCTGAAGAGTAAACAGTCAGTACATACAGCGCCTACATACTCTTACTCTACACGCAACCGGCAGAACACCGTCCTCCGTGATTGTTCCCCCCGATAAAAACAAAAATTACGCCCACCATTATCATTGTCATTGTCATTGGCTATGTCATCGCGACCTCCAAAGCTGACTACTACGCTCAGTCGGCAAATGCTCCTGCTTACCCTAACTCTAAGTCCCTCCTCCACTAGCGCAAGCCGGGGGTACCTGACCGGATGTTCGGTACCCGGGTAGAAGCGAGTCGATGTCGCTTGTGTAACCATCGAAACGCCCACAGCAACCGACCGACCGTTCTAACCACTCTGGCCCGATACTCTACTAGGAATCTAGGACGGACTGCATGTTCACGTGCTAGACCTCGGTCTTGGGCTTTGGAGGGTGTTTGGGAGAGAGGGAGTGTTGGGGCAGAGGAATGGAGTGTGTGTCGTTATATATACACTCTTGCACGAAGAACTGCACTTTACCTCGAGTGCTGTTTGATGTCTGACATCTGGGTCGTCGGCGGTCAGGTCAGTTGGGCAATCGGTCAGGTCAGGCCACATACACATGCGTCACAGACCCCGGGATATGTATATGTGAATATCCCAGCTACATACCTACTCTACTCTGCGCAGCTACAAGAGGAAGCCCGGAGATCGGCGCTTGGGGAATTAGTAAAAGTGCGCCCTCTTCTCTTCCCCACTCGCTCTCTTTCTCTCTCTCTTTCTGTTTCTCTTTGTCACTGTCTCCTCTGCATCTCTGCATCTCTCTCTGCATCTCTGCACAGCACAAGAAAGAACAAAAGAAACAACAAGATGTCGCAGCCCAAAATGGGAGTTCTCGACCTCGAGAAGCAGCTCCTCTCCGTAAGATCCCCTCCACAGCTCCCACAAAGGCAAAATCAAACGCTAACACCACCATGCATGGCTAGTACGCCTCCTACCACCACAACCCCGTAACTCCCCCCTGCCCCCCCCCGGGCCCTCCCCGCCCCCTCCCCGCCCTCCCCGCCCCCTCCCCGCAGGCGACACTAACAAACACCCCGCAGCACAACATCCTCATCCACCTCTTCGGCGTGCCCGGCATAATGTTCACCGGCTTCCTGCTCGCCACCAACACGCCCTCGCTCCTCGACCTGCCCTACATCCCGCTCAACCTCGGTGGCATCGGCTCGTTCGTCTTTGCCGTCTTCTACATTCTCATGGAGCCCGTCGCCGGCCTGCTCTTTGCGCCGCTCATTGCGGCCATGATGGTTGTTGTCAACCACCTCACGGCCACGTATGGCGCGACGGCGACCTGGTGGGCGTGGTGTGTGTTTTTGGCGAGTTGGGTGGTGCAGTTTATTGGGCATGGCGTGTTTGAGAAGAGGGCGCCGGCGGTGCTGGTTTGTTCCCCCGACCCCGTCGTTCCATGGAGAGATAGAGGGATAGATTGATGAGGGAGAGAGAGGGGGAACGAGTGGGGTGGAGAGGCTAGAGGTGCATGCTGATAAGATGTGGATGTGCAACAGGATAATCCGATACAGCCGATCCTACTGGCGCCGTTCTTTGTCTGGTTTGAGATCTTGTTCTATTTCGGGTATCGGCCGGAGCTGCAGGCGCGGATCGAGGAGAAGGTTGTGCTGGAGCTCAAGAGGCTCCAGGACGAGAAGGACATGAGTAAAAAGAAGGCGTGATTGGTCTACCAGTCTGCTATGTAGCTCTAGCTACTAGCTATGTAAGGTAAGTAGATGGGTATATGTATGTAGTTTAGTGATGATGCCTTTTTTACTTTTCTTTTCTTCCTTTTTTTTCGTTTGCACTGTCCGGTCCGGTCCTGCTGGCTTTTTTGCGCGTGGGTGTGTGTGTGTGTGCGTGGTTTTGTTTTGTTTTTCGCAGCCAGTGGGGAATTCGAAATGTTCTGCGTTGGTGTGGAACTTTGTAAAGAACTTCCATTTGCGTCTTTTGTCTCTCTACTCGTAGATTCATGACGTTTCCGAACACGACTGCCCTTGCATACCATACAAAAAAGTGCCAAATCCACCTTTTTGTATGTCATGCAATATTGGTCGTGTTCGGAAACGCTATGAAGCTACGAGTAGAGTACTTACTTTAGCTGTCAGGACGGCCCGTGCGTACTGGTCACGTATGTAGTGTACATACCAAGAGTAACTCGGTACTTGTACCCTCTCTGCCCTACTTTCATAACCTGAGGAAGAAGGGTGGTGGTGGGTGGACCGTGCGCATCAGCGCATGCGGCGTGGGGGTTTCAACTCGAAAAAACAGGAGCGAGTGATATCCGGTGCGTGTGGTGCGCCAGGCAAAGTTTTCCCTATTTCAGCCGCAACCCCCGGGATGGGGGAGGAGAGGTAATTACAAATCATGGCGTTTATATCTCCGATACAAGACAGGGCTGAAGTGGTTTTGTCTGTGTGTTTGGTCTTAGGTAGGCGAATGGGATGAAGTGGATGGGTTTGGAGTGGACTCAGTGGAATATTAGAGTAGACCCCTGGCGGGCTGGCGCTGGTACACACACCCCACGGGAGGGTGTGAGCTCACCACCCTACCACTGAGTCCCCGGATCTAACCACCCAGCCAGCCAGCCAGCCAGCTAGGAGCTGGGAAGATCCCAGAATTCCGGATGAATCTGTGGTAGTCTAATATATGCACAGGCATTAGTTGGATCGCGCACGTACCGTACTGTCTTTTTCTTCTTGTCCATGTTCTTTTCCTCTTCTAGCTCGAGTTCTAGCTCGGATTCTAGACTAGCACCGGCGGTCTGTGATGGGATTCTTACATGGCATTTTGCTCTGTCTTTTGTGTGGTAATGTGTCTGTCTGTTGTGTGGTGTTGTGTCTGTTGTGTGGTGTTGTGTCTGTTGTGTGGGTGGTAATGTGTGGTAATGTGAACCTGAACCTGAACCTCACTCACTCACTCGAGTCTCATCCCTGGGAGCTGTTCCATCGGCAGCTGGCTGGCTAGGAACGTGGAACGTGGTGCTGCTGTGTCTTTGATCACCCACCTACCTGCCTACACGACTCTGCTGCCACGCGCGATATTAGTAACTCGTGATCTGAAGTGGCCGTTTGCGTTTGCGTTTTTGTTTTGTGTCGGTGTCGGTGTTGGCCGGCGGGTAGAGTCGGCGGGTGTGTGTATGAGTGTGGTCCGCATACATTTATTTATGGTCCGCATGGTTATGAGGCCGAGTGAGTGCGGTTATAAAACGCATCATGAGCTATCACTCTCCCATCTGCCCACCGCGCCGCGCCGCGCCGTGCACCTGCTGCAGATCTCTGTTTAAGGCTACCCGTGATGGGATGAGAGCCCTGCCCTGCCCTGCCCTGCCTTGGGATTTTTATTTTGGCGAAAGTGATATCATCTTTGCTAAACTCTAGAATCTCGAAATATCACTGATGAGCTGGGGGTTATATATATACATGTATGTGTGTGTAATTGTTAGTATTGTATTAATGTATTGTATTGTAGTGTATGCTCCCCCCCCCCCCCCCCCAATATATGCCGAGGGGTGTGTGGTGGGTTTCTAGCTAAACTAACTCGTTTTCACGTAGCAATAGAGTACAGCCATACATTCCTTTATCACCTCAACTCATCCTTTTTCCTTCGATCTTCCTCATTGCCTCTTCCCCATCCTCTTCCCCATCCCCATCCCCATCCTCTTCCTCTACCACCCCCCCTCCTTCTTCCCTCCCCCGTCTTATGTATAATAATGATAAAGAAAAAAGGCTCATCAAATCGCAGCCCAAAACCAATCCAAAAAAAAAGACCAAAAGAAAAAGAAAAAAGAAAAGATTCACCACCAGGATTAAAACTATATTTTTTCCTACCCTACTCCTTCCCCCCGTCCATCCCCCCCCCCCCGTCCATCCCCCCCCCAAAGCCTACAACCCACAACCCACAACCACAAGCGCCCCCACCACCACCGCCGCGCCCCAAAACCCTCCTCCTAACCCTTCTCCCCTGCCGACGGCGCCTGAGGTCCCGTTCCTGTGCGGTGGCTTGCGGGTGTTGACGACTGCGCGGGGAGCAATGGTTGGATGTGAGCCCTATTAATTGATTTCACTGTTAGTTTGTACTGTAGGATGAATGGGTGAATTGGAGGTTGGGGGGGGGGGGGGGGGACATACGGGGGGCGCGGTGATCATGTATATCTTTGCCTCCTCGACGAGCTTCTGGTAGGCGGCGGCGGCTTCGGCGTCGTCAGTGTTGGGCTGGCAGGTGAAGGTTGAGGTCTGTTCGAAGTAGGCGCAGGTGGTGTATGGGGTGCAGCAGAAGGCTATCAATCCATCGTGAAGTTAGTATAACGTATCTCCACCCCCCCCCCCCCCATTCCTTCAAGCAGTAGATAAAGGAAACAGAAGCAAAGACTAAAAAAAAGAATTTTTGGAAAGAAGTGAAGACCTACAGCACTTAGCACATTCGACCTCAAACGACGGCCCAGCAGCATCCGCAGTACCAGCAACAGCAGGAACCGCCTGCTGTTTCTCTAGATTCTGCTGCTCATAAAGTTCCCTGCCGGCGAGGGCGAAGGCGGTGAAGAAGAGGTTGGCCCAGACGAGGAGGAGCGTTGCCGCCAGCATCTTGTGCAATTCGATGTTTTTCGTGGCGTGGTGGGTGTGTAAATGAGTGTGAGGAAAACAACGAAAAAAAAAGGAAATACCCGGTTTGCTGGTGGATGGATGGATGGAAAGGAATGGGAAGGGAGGGAAGAAAAGGGAAGGGAAGGGAAGGGAAGGAAGGGAAGGAAGAGAAAAAAGGGAAAGAGAGAGACGGGGTGGTAGTTGGTAGTTGGTAGTTGGTAGTTGGTAGTTGCTGTTACTAGTTGGTAGACTGGTAGAGAGCGGTTCTTTAGAGAGTGGTAGGTTAGTACATGTAGGTAGTTGATCAATGAGTATGTAGTCAGTCAGTCAGGTCAGTAGTTGGTGAAATGAATTGATGTCCGTGGTCTACAGCAGGCAGCGGTAGTGGTAATAGGATTACAATTTCCAAAACCTACCCCCCTTCAAAAGAGAAAAAAAAAAAAAAAAGAGATCCGCAGAGATTTTATATTTTACGTCTATCTTTCTTCCCACTGCCGTCCGCCCCCCCCCCCCCCTCCCAGCTTATTTTTTGCTTTTTATATATGTATGGTACATTAGGTACTCTACCTCTACGTAACGGGTATGATGATCCAGAGTAGGCCGGCGTACTCTACATCTTCCTAAGTAGATACTGATCTAACTGCCCCTCGCCCTACCACTCCCGATCTCACTTTTCCCTCCCTCTACCTTTCTATGTATCTCTCCCTCTACCTTTCCCAAAAATCCAAACCCCAGCAGTTCTTGAACCAGAGATAGCTAGCGCCGGCAGTTCCCGCAGCAGCGGATTGGCTGGGCAACAGTACAATTGTTAAAAGGATGCTGTCATGGGAAACACTAGTAACCCAGCTGGAACCCCACACACGACACATACACTCACACACACCACCACCACCGCCACCACACACATACCGCCCAAGTACCACCTGCACATAACGTAAAACGCTGGCATCATAAATAAAGGGGTGGAGGGGGGTTCAGATTCCATTTTTTTTTAGTCAACGGTACCTTAGAGTAGGGTACCCGCCTCTCCCGTCCCCAGTGCCCGCCGCCTAGGACGCCCCTTGCTGATCCGGTGGAGTGCGTAGAGTAGTAGTTAGTGCTGTACTACAGAGTACTGCGGTAGAGTAGGGCAATAGTGACATCGTGAATTAGCCAGTCCCCACAGCTTTGGCTCTTGTACGTAAGTACCAGTAATTGAAAGCAAGTAATCCAGCAAGTAAGGCTCGAGGCCCAGGAGCCGGCCAGCCAGCTGGAACAAAAAACGAGTCTGTAGAAATGTGCAAGCGTGAGACATGACTTCTGAGGAAGGCCTACCTGCACTACCTCCCAGGTAGCTACTCGGCTTGGTTGGTTGGGTTGATACAATCGTGAACAGGAAGATTAGAAGATGGAGAGATGCACACAACGCAACAAACACATGACCGGGCTAGACTGGTATGGTTAGTTTGGTTAGTAGGCAATGGGAGGGAAGAGGTCCAGAGCCCAAAGTATTTATACGGGACTGATAACTAGCTACTTATAATTATGTAGATACGACGAGGGGGGGGGAGGGATGTAGGTAATGATTTTCCGTGTGCTCTATGGAGGTACAGGCAGATAGATACCAAGTATACCTTTGTGTCAATGTGCCCTATCTCCAGCCAGAGGCGTAACAAGTACCACCGCGATGAAGTAACAGCTACATTCAACACTGGCCGTGATAACAAAAAAGGAGTTCTACCTATTAGATTACCTCCCTCCCCTCCAACCTCACACAAACCGATTTTTCAGCCTCGCGCATAAATACATAAAGCGCAATCCCATCCCATCCATCCATCCATCCATCCATCGATCCATCCATCTTCCGTCCCTCCTATCCTCCCGTGACCATGTCCCAAATACGCACGATGTAGGTAACCCGATCGTTTACCTAATGAATTGCCCCCCATGTGAGACAACAGCGTCCGGGCGCCGCGCGCGGGCGGTAAAGGGTTACATAAGAGTGGCCCAATTACGTGACAAATTAAATCCCCGGACGCAGCTGAAGCGTTTCTAGACGAGTCCTGCCTCCATTTCGAGTGTTTCGGCTTTTCTAGAAGATTTGGGTGTCGTTGACAGTGCATTGCTGAGGTGGTGCGGTTGGCGCTAAGAGCGCCCTACACACAAGCGATCACTCGGGGTGTGGACCCTGGCTGGCTGGCTGGGGTTACACAGTCATCGCTCTCTCTTCTGTCCCTACCCTTTCCCACCGCTACCAGCTGCAGTGACCGCTCCCCCCAAGCCTGGCCTCGCCAGCCCGCATACATGTAGCCAAGCCCCACATTCCCCACCCCGCTCGCTCCCCGCACAAACCCTAAATCACAGCCCATCACTCGCCGCCCAACTAGTAACCGGCGAAGTTCTCCCCCAAACCACCAAAACCCCTGCCAAGCCGCGTTCAGCCAAATGCTTGTTTCTGCCCGTATTAGGAATGATCTATAATTTTAACAGTGACTTTGGAACCCGACCCTGCGATTCGACTTGTATATAGAAGCCACACACAGACCACGTTTTTTTTCCGAATACGCTCTCCGAACTACATATCATGATCTTTCAAAAACAGACCTTTTGAGCACCCACTGGGAGCAAGATCTCTAGCGCTAGTGCCATTTGTGCTCTCATATGAAACGAACCGCAAGGTATGAAGATTCCGACCATTTCCGTCCGCAAACAAAAATGTACATTGTTACGTGGTATAAATACATGTAATCGCATAAAGAAAAAAAGAGTTATAATATCTAAAGACAGATTAAATGGGAAATATCTATCGAAAAAAAAGAAGAAAAAAATAGAGATCCTTTGAAGAAGCAAGGAGAGCTAAAATAATTTGTAAAGTCAATACCCTCTCAACGGGTGTAGTAGGGCTATTGTATCACGCATATCGTCGGTGTAACTTTTCACAGCCCGAACCCCCATGTTAGATATGATCTCAGGAACGCCCATAGATTCATGTTCTAGAGCGCAATCGTATACGGACTTTCCATCATGTGATCTGATCGTGATGTCAATTGCGTCGAATGCCAGTAGTCTTCGGATAAGCATAGGATTTCCATTCTGTGCAGCAAGATGAAGGGGCGTGTACCCGTCCATATCCTGGGCGTTGAGGTGTTCAGGGGAGCAGAACTTGTCGAGAAGATAGTCGAGAACATTTGATAAGATTACACGATCGTAGAAAGGAGTGGTGAAAGGAATAAGAGCAGCTACGTGCAACACGGTCCACCCCACCATCGGTAGTGCCATAAAGCCTGCGGGTTTCCGTCCAAGGGCTAATTGATGGTCGAATAGGAAAGTCATAAACGCTACAGAGTTGTACCCACATGTTCGTACAATCAACCCAAACGTAGTCCAGCCCCCGCCTTTAGTTGTCAATTCGTCAATAGAAGCTCCTGCAGCCAGTAAAGCCGAAGCATCCTTCAGCTTACCCGTACCGACCGCATCCGTCAATGCATCAGGATAGCTTCCATCAGCCTCTCTACCAACGCCGCACCCAAGAAGGTATTCTTGCATCTCGCTTGTCGAGCCCATACCCAGGGCACATCGTGACAAACATGATCGACCCTCCATTTTGAGATATAGGTTTGAGCCATACTTAATCAATAGATGAAAGAGCTCGTTTGTACCTCTCTCAATGGCAACATGGATTGGCGTCTTCTCTTGACAGTAGGTATTGATATCCATCGCGTCGGTCCTTATGAGGATATGTTCTACAAGCTGCACCGTACCAACCTTGGTGGCATAATGAATGAGCGGAACATCGCCTATTGTCAAAGTGAGCCCGGCCTCTAGAAGCCTATCTATAAGAATGTCGATGGTATCCTGCATCATCTTTGTCCTGAGGGGTCCATGGAAGTATTGCTTCTGGAATTCTGCAAACCCACGGATCGCAGCTCTCAATAGCCTGCCATCCCTCCATTCCTGGGCTTCGGGGAAGGCATTCCAGAAGATCCTCAATGCGTCAGCGCAGTGAGCAGACGCAGCAATTTCCAAAGGGCAGTCCCCATACACTCGTCCTCGCACCGGGCTAGCTCCGTACTTGAGGAGGATTTTAATCAATTTGATGTTGCCTCTCATGATAGCAGTGTTTAAGGGAGGCCCAATCAGATACATCATAGCTGAAACAAATTCATGAGGGAAGTAACGCTCGGTACAGACTGTGTTGACTAGAGTGGAGCCACCCAGAGCCATAATCACATCCGCAATCTCGCTCATCTCATCCGGCTCGAACTCGCAAAGGAAGTGTAAGATAGTTTCTCCATAGCTGGTCTTTGCTGTGACATTTGACCCGGCACCGATAAGAAGCTTCGCGATCCTGAAGTTCCCTAGTCGGCATGCCGATAGAAGAGGTGTAAATCCAAGGGCGTCTTTGAACTCGAGGAACTCCGTCCGAAATCCCTCTGTCTGTAAAAGCAGGTCAACAGCCTCTACAAAGCCGGAAGAAACCGCATAATGAAACGCGCTGTGACCTAAGGCCAAAACCTTTGCTGTCCTGTGAAATCTCTCGATATCGGCCATCTGTATAGCTACAAGCTCATCAAGGTCCGTTTCTTGGGAAAATGCATCTGAATAAGCCAATTCTGGAATACCATATAAGTGTATTCTGTAATTTAGACTGCGAAGGCGACTGTACGATGCATTTTTCGGCATCGGGAAGTATCGCATAAGTTGTTGGAAGACCTCGTAACTGTTTGAAGTATGTGCCATAGTCATAAGGCTCTTGAATGCCTGCTGCTCATATTCTGTGCACTTTCCTTGGGAGGCGGATGTAAAACTCCTAGATTCACTCATCTCAAAGAACATTGGTTGAAATATCGCCACGGGAGGGTGCGTGGATGCGCACTCGTCTATAAGACGCTTCGCCTCTGGGAAGTCCGGCTTATCCACCCATCCCATGAGAAGGGAGAAGGCCCGGAAGACTTTTGCCTGGCATCTTTCATCGGGAGGAAGGTTTTGATCAAAGCAGATCTCTGTAAACTCCTTTTTGATTGAAACCGGAAACAGACGAATGCCCCCGACGATACGTTGGAACGAAACAGTTTCGATACGTTGAAGACCTAGCTCGGGACGAAGAGTGGTGCCTGGGGGAATGGGGACATAAGGACCGTCACTATAACATTGCTCATTTATGTAAGTTGGAAGTCACAGGACAAGAAATCGGTAAAGGGTAAAAGCTCCTGCTCACCCAAAGAACCATGTATCCCAGATTCGTAGAATATCCTCCATCGATCCTCGCCTATCCGCATCTGGTTCCAGCGAGCATCGGAATAGGCATTGAACCAATGTTTCGATCACCTTGCCGCTATGTTTAAAATAAGTCGACGCATTCGAGCTTAACGTCCAATCCTTCAGTCTTTCAATCTCATCTCTAATTTCTGGATTATTTCTATCATAATCCTTCCCCTCCAAGTCAAACAGCGCCCCAATATCCTTTTTCGCAAGTAAAGTCCAGACTAGTAATCCGTAGGAAAATACATCCGACTTTTTCAATTGAGTCCAGGTGCGTGGCTTATTCCATTCCGGATCATTCCAAGGCCATGTACGTCCTTTCAAACTGAACTTCTCTGTACCGTTGTCCCCCGAAAACCCAACACTGAACCCAAAGTCTGCAAGCTTCGCTCGTAGCCCAAAGGCCTTCGAAACACTGGTATCCTTCTCATCGGCCTCGAATATCAAAATATTGTCAGGCTTTATATCTCCGTGTACAACCTGGTGTTTGTGGAGAACTGCAAGACCCTCCGCAATGTCCCGACAAAGACTCACTCTTCCATCAAATGACATCGCGTCATACAAAGTGGTTTGCATGAAATCTTCCAAAGATCCATGCTTTGCATATTCGAGAAGTATGACAGGCACTCGCTTGGGTGGAGGAAGATCTGTTTCTGTTTGCCCAGGCTCAACCTCCGGTAGCTCACACTGCCAACTGATTCCTAGAAAGTCGACAATGTTTTTATGGAAATACATCGGCGGGTGGGTCAAGACCCGAACCTCAAGGATTACTGCCTCCAACCTCTCTTCGACTGCGCCTTCCTTTGGATTTCCGAAACTATCAAACTCGATCATGGGTCTCTTACATGTGATGGGGTTAGCGTGGTAAGTTCTCGGTAACAGGTTACCAACTGGTGGCTGGACGACCAGCCTTTTCGGCCATGAGTTCTTCAATTCAAGTGTTCCCGGCAGGGGAAGACGTGAGACATGGAATGTTTTTCCTCTCCCAAGAAACTCGGCTGTTTCACCGTCTACTTGGGAGATGACTGTTGTAGGCAGTGAAGAAAACTCAGAAGCACCTTCCAAAGTTGCGATGGCGTTACCAATATGGCGAATGAGACTCAGAAACTTAGATTTTCTCTGAGCCGTGGAGGTTGACGCTCTAAATGTTGTAATGGACTGACTGCTGATATCTGTACTGCCCGAGCTTACATACTCGGTGCTACTACTGGATGTTTGAATTAATCCACGTTTGGGTCTTTGATACGGTGTGTACTCCGAACAAATGCAGGATGTCATAGTTTGAGGTGGTTTGTCGGATTATTATCTCGCACTGATTTCTTCTCTATTTCAATTAGACAAGGGTGATAATATAGAGTAAGATAAAGGAATTTACCTAGATTGCGCTTATAGGAGTCCACAATTAATGGTAGTCGTTATAGAGAGAAATAAATGGGTGCAGATGACGGCAAGATATATATATGAGAACCAGAATGATCATAGAAGGTTGTAGGATAGCGTCCTATATCTTGGGCTGATCAATACTTCTTGAGACTCGTGGGTATGCGCATACGCATAGCACATCAATGGACGACTCAGAAGTATGGGTACCGGTGGCCTGGTGCCTGACACCGAAGACTACTCTTTCAGAAAATGTCGGGCCCACGCCACCACAATGGCCCCTTAGCTATACACAGTGCTCTTGCTACTGTTGACGCACCTCCGAGACTCACATACCCAATACATAGCCCATTTAAAGTTGGCATCACTGTACAGTATCGATTGGCAAAGCCATATTTTTACGCCATATGCACACACATATCCATCGCGCTTAAGCTCGCATTCACTCTGCCATTTTTTTCTAATGGAGAGGTATTCAAGCTAGCAACGTTGCAGACCGATAGGTGAGATTGAAATAGCCACCTAAGAATATGCCCCAGAGTAATGGCGTTTGGAAACTAAAGCATTACATTCAGAAATCAACAACAGCTTTATCGATCGATAGGGCAGTGCAATTACCCGTACTCTATCGGGTTAAATCCCGCGACTGTCAAGCTGATACACATGCGGGAGTGGCTCATAGTAATTTCGACTGACGTGCCTGCTCTTGGAAGTGGGCGCAGGGGAAGACAACTGGACTCACACTAGAGTACATGTACAGTATCCGGTAGAATTATTGCAAAAGTCAGATACTGTAGGTTGAAACCTGCTGAAAGATTGACGTGTGGCAACGTTGTGTGACACAAAGCTTAATTCTGCACTCAACAACGTACCACTACGTAGTTACGTAAGGTTGCAAGCACCTTTACCCGCCCTGGCCAAAGGATCTGATCATGGTCTTCGTATGTTAGTATCTCAGATTCGGTTTTTCAATAGTATTCACGACATCTGTATAGTACTAGGACAAACAAGTCCTTTGGTCAACTACACCTTTTACAGTCAAAGTATGTAACCATTTTTAGATACCCAAGCCAACTACTCAATCGTTTCACTTCTTCCAAAAGTCTTGGGACTTATCCCAAAAATTCACCCAAAGATTTCTGTAATAGCGAATCAAGTTTTACTGTGTAGGTTAAGTGTTTCCTGAATCCATAATTTTAATTACGCAGGTTTTATTGTATATGCTAATGATAGAAATTGATATCGATTCTTTTTTATTCCCGACGTGAAATCAACATTTAGAGAAATCGTAGATTTCATGGGTCACAACATGAGTATCAAAGCCATGAGAATTGTCAGACGCTTATCTCCTACTCTAGGATTCTACCGACCCCCCAAACCACGAGCTACCAATACCGCCACCGAAGCAATTCCTCGCTGGGGTGTGGCTGGATGTTGACAATTAGCGTGCAAGACATCAATAATGTTAATTGACCGAAAAAGAAAATATATGTTGGTTGATTAGATCTACTCTAGAGCATCGATACACACGCACAGCCCGTCTAGGCGCAGGCCTGCTGTATGTCTTAAGCAAAGGTCGCCTCTCAACCTCCACGTTCTAAACGGGTGAGGCAGGGTATGTCCTGGCGGGAAAAGGATTGAGGCTCGACATAGTACAGGCGGAGACTGAGATGGGACAAGTTTTCTTTGCTTGACATTCTAGGTTCCGCTGCAGCTTGAGGTGAGGTGTAGCTAGTCCCCAGAAACCATTTCCTTCGCCCAAATGTGCACGTACGTCGTCACTAACCGGTTAATCAGATGGATGTAGTAGATTTGGGGGTTGGTCTCATAGGAGATCTATTATCCCCACTTCGCTAAATCTTAATTCCGGGTGAGAAAAAGTGTGTATCTGCACGAATCCGTGAAGTTAATACGCCAATTCGCCTTGGTTCGGATTTACCACATACAAATACGGGGATGGTGACTAACGGTAGTATTTTTAGTCTGAATTATTAATCTCGATGAGCGTTAATAATAGTTATCAATCACTAACCACTAATATCTCTATAGTACACATCGCGTAGAGTAATCTGTATTCACCCCACATTATTAATACAGACAACAGATACGTCGTATATTATACCGTGCAAACAATTTTAACCCAAGAGATAAACAATTGGACGAAACGTAAATGTGCCTTGCTGGCCGCCCACATGCAGGCGGGACAATTCATACATGTCTTGTCATTTGGGTCATCTTGCAAAATATCGCAGATGTGTGATGGTGTAGTCGAGTGATGTCTCATGTCTCACTCGGCACGTGTTATAGGCGAGGTGACTAAGATCAAAAGACGACAACGGGAGGGACAGCGGGTCATGACAGGTCACAAGAAGACTTTATTTCTATGTCTCGACTCCTCTCTTCTCCTGAGCTTCTGTCAACAAATCTACTCAACTCAAAAAAAGCAATAATAATAAGGGCTTAGCGCGCAAACGTCGACTTCCCCACAGCCACCCGAATGGTATGTTCAATGGGGCTGCGTCATATCTCCCATACAGAACCTGGTTTAATAAACATCATGCACCGTCGGCGTATTGCCACTACATACATACATACATATTAGATAAGCCCTTTGCGCAGACTGAGCTGGCTCCATATTCTACATACATTTATGTACTTGCATGATTGGTTGACGGGCCGGGCCGAGGATCGGCGCCAACCAGGAGTACAAGGCTCTGGGATTTAGTGAGTGAACGGATCCTCACCAGTCAGCACCCCATTTAGTTCACCCACTTAATGCCAGAGCCTTGTACGTTACATTATCAATACCAAGGGCATATTGATATTACTACTCCAGCTATCTAGCTAGTCGAACATCGCTTCAACGCTCAGCAAGCAGCTAGCCAACTTCCCTCTTTATGAACATAAATAACCTTACAATATACGAGTATAGATACATAAGATCACAGATTATTCTTCATTAATTCCCCATGGAAGTTGCTGGACTCGTCTTCGGTGTTCTCCCTCTCGCCGCCCAGCTTTTCCAATCCACCCTGGTCCTCTATTCCCAGTACTCCGATGCCCAAGATGTCGGTAAGATGTCCAACAAATACCGGACATTCCTCCAGATCGAGCGGCACCGCTATGAGAATGTTGGAGTTTATATCGGCCTGCAGCAGACTGGTAGTCAGGGGACTCCCACGGTCCGCCTAAGCCCCGCAACTCTAAACCTTATCCTCGACATCTTGGCACACATTGCCCAAGCTCTGCTCGAAACCCAAAAGCTCGAAACAAAATACGGCTTCCACCGCAATTCCTTTCCCTCCACAGGGGGGCTGTCGCGGATGGGGACTTCCGCTTCCAGTTCTACACCCCCTACAAGCCCGCCGGACCCGCTGCCCGCCGCGGTATCCAGCCGGCTGGAGCGTCACATCATGATCACGCAAGAGGTCAAGAAAAGCGTGTCGCTCATCTCCAGTCTGCGGTTCGCTATATGGGACAAACCCAAGTTCGAACAATTCATCATGGATCTCCGGGACCTCAATGACGGGCTCGAGAATGTTACCGGATACCAAGCCCAGCTCCAGAGCCAGCTGATGGTGCAGATGCTGGACGTAAAAGCGGCCCAGGCCCTATCCGAGCTCAGCATAGAGACCGCGGCGGTCTACCCTACGCTTTCGGAGATGGCCAAGCGGAAGGCGGCGTATCTTGACATGCGGGACCGACAGTTGCAGTTGCAGAAGACCGCCGGAGGCCCGCTACAGCCGGGGCAGGGGGTAGAGTTTAAGCTTAATTATGGTGAGCTCATTATGCGGAAGGAATCGCATTCGACCGGGCGGACGTTTGGGACATACAAGGGTACGCCTATCATGGTTGAATGGAAGCTTCTCGAAGAGAAGTTCTATGACGAGAATATCTCAAGGGTGCAAGATATGGCATGGTTTCTGGCAAAGAGTAGTGTCACCCAGGATGATACTCTATCTCCTTCCCATTTACTAGGATGCATGGGGTAATGATTTTTCTTTCCCCAACATCTCTTCCCGTGATAATGAACAATGGCTTATATATATCGTTGGTGTCGAGCAGCTACTCTCTCAAGCCCGGCCAAACAGAGCGTGTCGCCATTGTCTACAAGACATGCGAAACAAATCACGCCACGCTCCACGATATGATCACCGACGAAGCCTACACCGACCTCAATCTCGGCACCCGCTTCCGCCTAGCGCTCTCCCTCGCCGAGTGCATCTTCCACCTACATCTCACCGGCTGGCTGCACAAGGGCCTCCGGAGCACCAACGTTATCATCCGCGGCGACGCCTCCTCCCAGAGCGGCGACGGGCCTAAAGCCCTCCGGGCCTACCTCGCCGGCTTCACCACCGCCCGCCTCGACGGCGCTGCCGAGCGCTCCGAGAAGATCGACACCGACGCCCACTCAGACCTCTACCACCACCCGCAGTACCAGTCCGCAACCAGGGACGAGAACAGGTATACGCGCCAGTACGACATCTACAGCCTTGGGCTGCTCCTGCTGGAGGTGGGGGCGTGGCAGCTGGTCAAAGACGGCGGGTCGTACAAGCCGAAGGGACACAACCCGGCGCGGTTTCTCAACAGGCTGCTTAAGGGGCCGGTGGAGAGCTTGCGCTTTACGATGGGTAATGCGTACAGGAGAGCGGTGCTGTGGTGCCTTCAGGGGCAGTTTGAGGCGAGGGGCGGCGGCGGGGGGCGGGACTTTGGGGCGCTGGCGGAGGCGGAGATGTCGACGGTGTTTTGGGAGAAGGTTATGCTAGAGTTGGTTAAGAGCTCAGTTGAGGAGTAGACTGGTTAAATTATGTACTTATCAATGCTTAAAGTAATGTAATTTCGGTTTCGGTTTTGCTGGATGTGATATTTGAGAAGTCAGACTTTTCCCCCAACTCCCAGAGTAGCCTACATATGTTCTCCGCCCCGCATAACCACAACTCGCATAACCCAAGCCAAGCTCCAACACCCCCGCATAAGCCCTAAATCACAACCCATCACTCGCCGCCCTTCGCAACCGGCTAACCCCAAAGCGCAAGACCCCTGCCAAGCCCCCATTCAGCCAAATGCTTTTGGGTGCGGGTTCACAATATACATCCTAATATTATGGTGTTTAGAACGTACGACTTTAAGCATTGTACGTAGGCAACATACATATATATTATCAATTTTATTATTATCTGATATAACTATGGGGGGGGGGGGGGCTGAATAAGGTTAGGTTAGTGACACTGCATTAGTAAAGTATACCTATTCGGCTGATCAAATAAGATGGCAAATCGATCATTGTCCCCATTGCCAATCAATGCCTAATTCCATATATATATAACCTAAATACAAATAAATAAAAATAAATACAACTCAACCTTTCCTCGATCCGTGTATATATCCCCGCCGGCGTACGTCTAGTCTAGCACAAACACGGCAGATGCAGCGTCTGCGACGTGCAAGTCTCACCACTCGGCGTGTCGCTCCCCGTCTGTAGATACAGCTTATACGCCCCCAACGTTGACGTCTCGCATGCTAGGAAGTTGAGCTCTGTCCACCACGTCATAATTATTAGCTTCTCTCTCCAAACACCCCTTCTCCCTCCTTCCACCTCCTTCCTCCAAACAAAAAAAAGAAAAAAAAGAAAACTCACGTCTCCCAAACACACTCGCATTAGTGGTAATGATCGTATCGCCCTCCAACCCCCACCCCGTCGTCGTCGCCGTCGCACCAAACGAAATCGCCTTATAACTCGTTGTCGCAGAGCCGTCCACGTTGAGATACAAGCCGGACGTGGTGTCCTGGATGGAGCCCGAGATGATGAAGCGCTCGGCGGTGGCCTCGGCGGCCATGACGGGCACGCCGCCGAGAGACTGCAGGTACAAGTGGTAGATGGGCGTGCTGACGCCGCGGATCAGCTGGCCGGTGCCGGTGGGAGCTGTGCCGGAGGCGGTGGTTGTGGCCGTCGTGGGCGTCACGGCGGTGGTGGTGGTGGAGGCGGTGGAGGCGGAGACGGTGGCCGTGCCGGGTTGGCATTGGAAGTAGTCTGGGTAGTTAGTTAGTAGGTGTGTAGATGTATGGGGAGCGTTGTTGTTGCGTCGCGGGTACTAATGACCCCCCCCCCCCCAAGGAATCGGACTTACAATCATTGACCTTTATGCACGCATACCCGCTCACGCATGTCGTGTCGCCGCTGTAGGTGACGCCGCCGCACTGGCCCCATGCTGCTACGGCGCCGTGGACGCTGCTGGCGGAGAGCGAGAGGAGGAGGATGGTGAGGAGTTGGTTCTTCATTTTGGAGTTTTGTGAGTGGGTGTCTATAATGGAGTTTGTGGGGAGTGGAGTGGAGGGGAAGGGGGCAGAGGTGGGTTTTAAGCTCCACAAGAAAGGAGAGTGAAAATGAGGAGGGAGTGGGTTTGGGGTATATAGAGTAATGCTTGTTTGTCTAGTGCCTGTCTACCATCCGATCTACTATATTATTATACACCCAGCACCGAATTAACTAAAAAAGTGATTTCTACACCCCAAGGTTTCCCCGTCATCCCATCCCTATCCTATTCCCCGCTGCTTCTATGGGCCATGTGGCGGAACTGCCAACAATTCTCCGTGTGGTCAGCGGCGTAGGCGGGCCGGCACTGCATATTTGACCTTTCCAATATACTCGCGACGGCCCGGGGGGAACAGAAGAGGTGAAGCATGGATGGAGAGCTAGCTAGGGTTGGAGGGTTGAAACGGTAGATCATGCCTAAAATTCGCACCAAGTACATGTATGTACGACAAGACTGGACGTCAGTACATGGTACACATATCGATATATCCAGTACCATGGGCCAAACAAACGTTTCTCTATTTGCAGCTACATCTAGTCCCTCAGGTACCTTCTTTATCAGCTTCATAGACCACCTCGCAACCGCCCTCTCCAGCTTCCCGCCCAACCAACCAATCAACCCCAGCCAACCACACCTACCTACCGCCCTACCAAAAGGTCCAAAACCCAAATCTACACTTTTTCAGCCCTACTCGAGACCCTCTATCCCGCTTTCTGCACTCGACCCGCGTAGCGAGTGATATCCTATGGCTCCAATTCAACCACGACACAGGCACTCTAGAGTTAGGTACTCGTTCTCAGCCGCATGCATGCTGCACACTGCACGCTGCATTCTCCATCTCAAAACTTGGAAGGCAGCACACGCTTAATTTTAAATACATTCCAGTCCCCCCCTTCCTTTCCTTTCCTTCCTCCCGTCAGAAACATCTAAACATTATCATCCCCCGCCGCTCAGCGGTGCTTTTTTTTTTTTGTGTGTGTGTGTATGTGTGGCAGAACAGAGGGCAGATTAACCACTAGCTAATTCGGACCTCCATATGTGAAGGGGGGTAAAAAAAAAAAAAAAAAAAAAGGAAGGAAGGAAGGAAGGAAGGAAGGAAGGAGGAAGTTGGAGTAGAGTACGTAGAAAGAAGTACATAGAGCGACAAAAAAAACAAGGGATCCACGAAAGCGCCATAACTAATTATATAACCCCCATAACCGCACAAAAAAAAAAAAGGACACAAAAAGTAATAAACAACATGAACAGCCTCTACCGGCGCGAAGTAGGATATCAATCAATCAGTCAATAAAATAATGACATCAGAAAAGAAGGGAGAAAAGCGCTTTGATAGGCGTTAGTTTGCTCAATACACAACAACGCCTAAAACCCTCTCCCCGCGCCACCACCCTCTCTATGACTCTCAAACAGGTCTTCCAAATAGGTACTCGGTGCCCTTCCTGTCGGTGGCAGACTCAACGATGCCGTACTCGCGCCCGCTCTCACTGCCATCCCCTGTGGTCCCATCAACGGACTTCCAGGCGGACTAACCCCCGAATTACCTCTACCTCCGCCACCACCACCGTATCTAGTACTCGATACGCTCTGGGAATGCAGATGCGTGTGGCTTCCATTCGCCTGTCCCATGATGAGAGAGTCCCTCTGACCCGAAGCATAATATCCCGCCGGCAAGTACGCAGATCTACGGTCGCCAGCTGCGCCGCCGCCCGCGGTCGGAGAGAAGAAAAGCGAATGGTTCGGCGTCATCTGGCGGCCATCAGGACGGTTTGCAGTTCTGGGCGAGGTCGCAATATGGTCAAGGCTCAACTGGGAGCCAGGACCGGTGGAGTAAAAGCCCCCAGAGCCAGAAGGCGGTGGTCGGAGATGGGATTTAGATTTCGAGTCGGAGAGATGCACGTTCGATGCAGCCTTACGAACGCTTCTGTGGAGACTCCATGCAACGAGGCCGCGCCATGCGATCACTGCGAGTGCAAAGAAGGCAAGCGCAGACCCGACGGCAATGAACACGGTACCCTCGGGGAGAGTTGATTTCTGCATAAACGGTGCATTACTAGTTGGGGGGACTGTAACGACTGGTATAGCCAGACCACTGGTTCCTGTGAGCGAAGGGAGCTTTTTCGCTGTGCTTGTACTGCTGAGACTGGGGACGGCAGCAGTTGTGGTCACGGGAATACCTCCAGTTATGGTAACTCTCGTGGTGGTTTCAGCAGCAGTAGTCGTTGATGCTTCCTCAGATCTAGATGATGTAGTTTCTCCGCCCAAGGTAGGAAGTGCAGCAGTGGTGGTGGTGGCAGTAGTAGCAGCAGCAGTGGTTTGGGCAGTTGTTCCATCCTGAGCTGCAACAACCGTAGCGAGGGCGCCAGCAAGGAGGGTGTATATTAGGGAAGAGTTGGCCCTCATGGTGTACAGCAGCGACAGTGATGGGATGAAATACGACCAAGGACGAACAAACGAGCGAAGGTGGTGACTATTACGACACGATAGCGAGCGAGGTTGAGCGAGGGTGTATGTAAGTAAATTAGACGCCTTTGTAAGGGATTTTTCCCTTTTTCTTCCCTTCTGATCTCGCAATTACGGGAGTCCAGGCGCCGCAGCAGCAAAGCAGGGACTTTCCTTTTTTGAAAGGTGAAGGGAACGTCGGGGCTAAAAGCGAGCAAAGTCACGAGCTCTGTTCTGAACTTGCAGCGGAAGCGGCAATTGGGAGACGGGCAGCAACCGACGAGTCGAATTCCCTGCGGGAGTTGTAAGAAAACTGAAGTACTGTGTTGCGCCTATCGATCGTATTCTATGCAGTAATAGTGAAGAGAAAACGAAGGAGAACAAATAATAACAATAAACTGCATCACCAAAATAGATTAGTTAAAGAGCAAACATCTTTCTTAATCGCACCATTCTGCCTGCCGGACCCCCTGCAGAAATCCCCCGGGGCACCAATTTGCCGAGAAGCTGGGGGGCATAGAAACCAGCAAAAACAAGGAGGTACGCAGGGGAAGGTCGGCATAGCATAGTACATACCTACCACGCAAAATAGAGGAATGACAACGAAGAGACTGGAATGTCAACTGGAGCAAGCAAATATTACATGTATATAAAGCTACATCACATGTCACGTCTGACCTAAATACATGTTGGTACCATCATAAGTCAAATCAAGAACAGAGGGTCATGTTACCCTACCTGCGGAGTCTCTCCTCCATCCCGCCCGTTGAGCCGCTGTCAGCCATGCATGCATTGATCACCACTGAATTGAAAAACCTCACCAATCCTTTAGGCGAAAGTTGACGCAGGCGTTGTGCTCCGGAGTAAATAATGTAAGGGATTGGACTATTTAAAGAATCAGCTCAGAACCTCTCGACATACAATCTGACAACAAATTCACTTTGCTGTCTGGTGTTTGAAGGCTCTCGTAATGAATGGGCGGATTGGATTTTCCTGGCTTCTTGGCTGCATTGAAAAACCAGGACAGTGCGAGACATCTAGCCCAAGAAGAGCGATATACCGGTGTATCACGACCTAGACTGACTACAGTACCTGTACTTTACACATCATGACACCTGGCTCTAGCGATCTACCTCTCCCTTTAAGGCCACATAACACTTGAACAAAATGACCAGTTGATAAAGATAACTACATGTACTGTCGTTGAAGATGTTTATTCGACCCAATCAACGGCCCATACAACGTCATTGGCTCAAATCAAAATCCACGCATGGTCCCTGCATTGATTAGATCAGAAAAGGGCTAGATAATGTTGTGCCATGTGACGAACCTTAAATTCGCATACATACATCGCGGGAATACATGTATAACCGCCATCGTCTTTTGATCATTATCCGCGGACACAAGAATCACAGATTCTTATCGGTACCACAATTCAGGTGCTTGCATGCAGTACGCCAAGGGGGGGAGTCTTGGAACGTTAATTCTAACGAAGATATAGGTTACTATGGGAAAGGGGGGAGGTTTATACGTATGGGGGGATTACAAGTACATGTATAGCCCTGAATCCGTCAAATTAATGTCTACAGTTTTGAAATTTTTGAAATTTTTTTCAATAAAATACCTTTAATAGCTATTAAGATATTAATCTCGCTTACACTCAGACAAGAGGCAAAATTCACTGTCAACTAATTGATTATATAGTATATATAGTACCACTTGGTGGGTTTCCTAAAAAATCTCAGCCAATCGAATCGCGATCTTTTCAACTGGGGCGCGCGGGTGTTTGAGTAGTTAGAATACGTTTACCTAGGTTAAGCTCTCTATAATACTAACCTGCGAGAGATTTGGGCATCTATTCGACCTGTCGTTAGTATCTACTACAGAAAGGTACATACAGAATCTCTTCTGGGAAGTATTAGTATTTATTGATGTAATTTGATACTAACAGGTTTCTCTGATTTGAGAATTCTATTTTGTCGTCTTAATCCCAACTCTAATAGAAGGAAGAAGAAACTAGAGGAGGTGTCAATGATCAAACTTCCTTACACTAGCGAATAACAAACAATTACATTCACAAGTTCTCACTCGCTTCCAATATTCCCGGCATGCACCCGAATTTCATTGCTTGGCTTATTCATGGCATAAATGTAGGTGGGACAGTCTGAGACCGGCAGAAATATAGGACATACGTATATACGTATGACACATTAAAAGGAGATAAGGTGCACTTTTTCAATAGTTGTGGGTTGGCTGCACATGGGGGCACAAGCAGAGAAATTTGGCAAAACTTAACGGCAATGAGTGGGTAGATCCTATAACACTAAAGCGTGACTATGATTTGATCACATGTCTCTTTATATCGGGCTCTTTGGATTAATGAAGCATACCTATAGTTATCGTTAGGTTTTCGCCCGAAATGTAGACTGCTTCATGATCACCAAATTATGTAGACAGGTCTTGCCCATCGTCATAGTGCAGAGAGAGTATACCCTAATTGGGCCCCAGTATATACTGCAGTGGCCGGATTAGGACCGGCATGTCATGCACATAGCAGATGCACCAAGGCAGGGGGCATGTCAACTTCAGAAATGAAGGAGATCTTAAACCTGTTGATAGGCTGCGGGTGAGTGGATTAGGCGAATATCTCACCCCCTGTTTATGAATCTGCCAAACTCTTAAGCTTAATTATAAGGCTGGTGTGGCTTGAGCCTGATGTAATGCTTATATGTATTCCAGGGGATCTCCTGGATCGATATTTTCTGTCTCGTAAGTTCGGCAGCATATGGTAATATACGAAGGGATATATATATAGAGAGAGATTCTAAATGTAATTAGAATACGTATATTTAGTAGCCAGCAGTCGGAGGTTCTTCCTGAATCTCGTAATAATGATAGTTTAATATAAGCGCTACAGCATACAATGGGGCAAGATCTCAGCACAACGTCTCCCCTCACGGTCTGCCCTCTGATTCTGTTCAATCGCCGCAGGGGGGACCATATGCAAAGAAAATCTCAATTCGCTGATTATATTCCGATCCTGAACCCTACTGAAATGTTCCAACGAACCCAACCCGCTAACAAAAGAAATTAATTTCATACCATGTTATGACCCTGATATCCAGCAAAACCCCTACCACCTTATGTGTTCAACCTAGCATAGGCTTTCCTTATACTAAAACACACCGCTAGGAAACCAAATCTTCCATAAGTCAAACAAAAAACGACCATCAAAAGAACAAAGAATAAATCCATTTTGTCCAAGCTCAAGCTAACTAGCTCAGTAAAATCTCCACCACTCTCGCCGCCTCTTCTTCACTCAATGGGCCCTTCTTCCTCGCACCCACCGAACCCAGTGCCCTGACAACCAACGCCACGGGGAATCCCATGTTGGCGAATCCGTCCACCGTGTTTTGGTCGTAGCCGCCATATTCGATCGCCCGTTGTTGCGCTGGCGTAGGTCCACTCATACCCCCTGTTGACCCTGATGATTGCAAGTCTCGCGGGGCACCCGCATACCGCACTGCCCATTCCCTAGCACGAGCCTTAAAGACCTGCGGTGTTGCCAACATCATCTGCGCAACCTCGGCATCCTGCGGATCCGATGGTTCGGGGCATCGAGAAGCGACTGCAGTGATAGGAGTGCAGTCTTGATTGTAAGCACCGGCGACCATTTTTGCGAGAGAGTATCCAGGCAGATCGCGCCCTGTATCGATGAATCAGCATTGTCACAAAACGGCCTTTAAGCAACAAGAAGAAGAAGCAAGTGTGAGGAAGGGGGAAATTACAGTCTGGCTGCTGACATTCGGATGCCAGACTTTAGTTTCGAACTTCATCTTTGGCGGCATAAAGGGATAATTATCGGGCAATTTGATATCAATTACGAACTCGCCGCCTTCATAAGGCGTTCCCGGGGGTCCTTTAAAGCGACCCTGCAGATGCGTCATGTCCGACGGATCCAGGGGAGTTGCATGCATTCCCGAAGAAGTATCTTTGGCCATGTCGTCCAGCTCCTTCATAATACGTCTTCTGGTAGCCATTTTGTGGGGTAACTGCTAAGAATACTTCGAATGGGGGGTTCAGGGCAATACGAAGAGAGGAATCGGAGGTGTTCTATTAGGTGGTGGGGAGAGGAGGATATAGGATAGCTATAGAAGAAGGAATGAGCCCTTTAATGTACAATATAATGGTTGTGGGTGTCCTGTATTACTGGACTCTCGTGGAAAAAGGCTTTGAGCGGAATAGGCGGCAGACAGGGCAGTTTTGCGTCACGTCAGGAGAGCTTGGCTCCAAAATGGACACCCGCAGAACCGCTCGTGGATAATGATAAAATGGGTAGACAGCGGTACCTGCCTGACGCGCGCTCATTGTTAGCTTCAGTAAAACAACTCGGTACAGGCAGGGGTTACCCAGAGCGACACTACGAACTCGATGATGGCAGCTACTCACACAACAAAATACTTCAGATGGACGCAAATAACAATTCTATTCTCAAAAACTGAATGGGGTTGACGATAAAGAAGCGGCTCCGGGCAGACGTCAGGGGGCCTGCGCATTAGGCGGGGTCAATTGATCTCCAGCCCTTACATCTTATCTAATCGCATTTCACGTGACACAAATGCACAATCGTGTGTTGAGGCACAGCATGAGTTAGGGTGTCAGGGACCACCCCACCAAGATACCGAGAATGATAGCTCGGTGTGAGCTACTAGTTGAAGGTCTGAAGCAATTTAAAGCTCATGGAGTGTTCCCAAGGAACGTATAGAAGCTAATACACTCCCTTGAACAAAGGAGAGGCTCAATGAATACTTCCGAAAACACAACACAAACCCCCAGATGATGTCTGCAACAAGGTTTCGCCATCAAAAGTACACTTTAAGAACACAGAGACTAAACGGGAGCTAAAAGAGAAAGAAAAAAACATTTAAATAGAAGAAGTTCAGAAGACAAAAACCTCCATGCTGACTGAAACACGCTGGTATCTTTATGTCGGAATCGTTTCACGACCAATCACATCTGCTTCTGCCCCTGAGTCCAGAAAAACGAAAAATGGTTTCAAATGCATGTATAGAAACAATGTGAAGGTGGTCCGAATCCCCTTTCCCACGTGGACTGCAATAGCTGAAAGTTGATCACAAGCTGTCGAGCTGCTTGGCGAACTCATCCAGCTCTGCCTGGGCTGTTTTGAGCTTCTCACAAGTCTCCTCGTACTTCCTCTCCCAAGAGTCCCGCTCGGCCTCGACGGTAGCAACCTTGCGTTCGTAGTGCTCAGCCTTGACATCGGTGAGACGCAGTCTAGCGCGGCGAGTTAGATGCAGATCGATAAATGATTTCTGGAAAGGAAGTATCTCTCTTTGATCACGCAGGTGTAGTAAAAGGGAAACTTGCTTCTCGTTTGTCTCTCTCAAATTCTTGTCTGCCTCCTCGGCCTCCTCTTCCAGCAACTGCACTTTCCTGCTTAGCGAGTCGACCTCGGAACCATGGGCGGCACCGGTGTCGGCAGCACTCTTGGCCTCGGAGAGTGCCTTCTCAAGTTTCTCGACTTCTCCGTCGAGGAGTGAGTTCCGGTGGGTGAGGGATGCGATCTCTTGTTCCTTTGTAAGGTTCTCTTGCTCAAGAGCCTTAACACGGGCAGAAAGCTCCTCGTTCTTCTGGTTGGCCTGCTCGGTCTCCAGGCGGAGAGTGTTCATTCTCTGTTGAGATGTTAATATGGAGTTTCATATTGAATCAATAAGGATGTATCGAAAGAGCATCGCATCTGGATTGAGGTATCCAAGGTGCAGATGAATAAGGGGTAACCAAACTAATAGCAACACCTTATATTAACGTGGAATAATAGATACTTACTT
Organism: Morchella importuna; assembly: GCF_003444635.1. Lineage (NCBI taxonomy): Eukaryota > Fungi > Ascomycota > Pezizomycetes > Pezizales > Morchellaceae > Morchella > Morchella importuna. The sequence goes on along the minus strand of NW_025763427.1, from coordinate 386,042 downwards.
CTCTGAGTTTATCCATTTTTAAGGTTTGAAGATTTGTTTGAGGTGGATGAGATAGGTGTGGTATTTAGTGTATAGATGTTTTTTCTGGAGTTTGTTGGAAGACGATGAGAATCTAAGGGGAAGGAATGCAAGACCAAGTTCGAAGAAGGGGATGGAAATGCGTTGGCAGCAGACACGGACGGACCTGAAGGGTTGGATTGGTTGGTGGTGGGGTCAGTGCTCACGAGAGCGGGGGCTTGGCCAGAGGGGCAAGCGCCGGGGTGACGGTGCGGCATGGAATGGCTGATGTCTGACAATCGTTGCCCTGGGAACGTGCCAAGCTAGGGATGATACTCCCTTGTTTACATCATTCCTGATCTTAAGTAACCATCGCAAAAAGCTCTGACATACGTTTCTTTCATGGTCACTACCGATTCACTAGTACAACATCTGGCCCGCCCTGTATAATCTTGGCCTTCCGACATCACCACAATCCAAAGCCAGCTAATACCGCCCCCAAAAACCTCGACCACAGACATGCTTGCCAATAAGGAAAACGTTTTGATTCATGGACCATCGCACGGGGCGGGCAAAATCAACCCCAAAACGCCCGGTCCCTCCAAGTTAAACCCAAAGACTCCATACAAAGTCTCATTGAATGATGAGGGCGGAAAGAGTAATCTTTTCGCTGGGAGAGACCCCTCTATGTTCATTACGCCCGCTGCTCCACGGCGAGCTGCCCTTACAGGGAAAACCACCAACGCAAAGGCGAGACGTCCTCCATCTGAAGGAGAGGAAGGACAGAAGTCTTTTCAAAAACCTAGTCGCCTTATCCGTACGCGTCTTTCGCTTACGACTGAGGTTGTTCCCATCGCCAATGAGGAAGGAGAATATCCGGAGATTGAATATATGCCCCCACGTGAAACGGGTACTTTTGATCCTCTTTTGTCCATTTTTGGACAATCATGTACTCACAAGATTATAGATCTTCCCGACATTCCTGACGACTTTGAGATCCCAAACTATGAGAAACTTAGCAAGCACCTCTATACCAACTGCCACCGCCAATTTCTTCTGGATATCGATGAATCTGGAAAATCTAAGATTGACCGTCAACTCGAAGAATCTGAACGTCAGATTTCGGCTCTTCTTGACGCAGAAACTGATCAATTGCTATCTGAAGTAAGGCCAAAAAGAGCACCAGTCAAGAAGGATACTGTGCAGAGATCAGCATCAACTGCTTCCAGGTTGAAACATAAACGTTCTACCAGCAATCTTGCAGACAGACCAATCGTAAGCAGAAAGCGTAGTGGAGAAATGGCAAGACCCAACTCTTCTATGAGTAATGGGTCTATTAACTCCCATCCTTCTACCGCTGCATCAATTAGAGCGGCTACAGCACTCTCCCAGCGTCCACCTTCCTCTACGTCTCAACGACCCCCGTCTAGGACACATTCAAGAGCAGTTTCTGGGTCACTCACCAACCGCTCCTCTGATGAGACACTCCGGCCTAGCTCTCGCACCATAATCCGGCCTAGTTCCCGTTCTACTATTCGCCCTGCGTCTCGTCCTAATAGTCGCATGGCTGTGGCCAACTCTAAGACCACGATTGGGTACACTACAGGCAAGGAAGTCGCCAAAAGTGTCAAGAGAGCCCTTGAATTGCCCAAAAGGGAGACCGCACTCGAGGTCTGTGAAAGAATTCTGAGAGAGGATGATGAGAGACAGACTCCAGCCATTATGTTGTTTAACAACGAGGACGATGATGGAGTTGATGACCTCCTCAAGTCGCTCCCGTCTCTTGCGGAGGTTTTCGAAGAGGAGGAGGAGGAGTTTTATCTTACCCTTCCTGATGTGGAGTAGATTTGAGGATAATCTCGGGTTTGCAAAAATTATTTATTATTCACAAGTAGCATGGCAAGAAAGGGGAAAATGTAATCACAAAAGAGTAAAACATCATTAGGTATCAATAGCTTGGGACGGAGGAATTTGGGAGTAGTATCGGAGTTAGTCTTTGCTTTTATAATTATTTCTTTTGTTAGGAACTGTTGACGGCTATCATGATTGTGCTTTGTATAACAGAAATCGAATGTTTACATGCTTTCTTTTGTAATAACTAGCCTCAACTCTAGAGACCTTTCTTAATGTTCATTTTACTATCGCTGGATAGGCCGTTGACACTTAGATGAAAATATCTGGCGCTGCAAATGATCCGAGTGATTTCTCATGATTGTGAGTTCATCCATGAAACGATTGCCATCTCACACCCAATACTTCCCCACTGCCCGTGGTAGTTCACGGCGGTAATAATCAATGAGATATGAGGTATCTTCCAGTACCTTCGCCACGTTAGCATGGAGAACTGCGTCAGCAGGCGCCTAGACATGCAAATGCGCTAGGGCTTTCCCGTGTGCTCCTACTTCTTAATACCAAGTTTCCGAGTTTTATAACTATAGTTCTAAACGCATTGAAGAGAAAGATGTTCTTACACCCTAATACAAACAAATTCCCAAGTCTGCATGAGATGTAGTACTCCGGTGGCTTTCTAATACTGGTTCGGCTTCGTCTTAACACACCGCCAAGTGGCTCAATTATCACTTCCAGCGCAGTATCCACCATGGGCGAGTGGTCTAGTGGTTACATTGCTAGACTGCTCGTCGGGTTAGACACCGAGTGTTTGGACAAGGTCTTGAGTTCAAACCAGGGGTGGGGATAGTACGGAGCACTTATCTATGGTAAGCCCGTGCAGTATCTTTTGTTCTTTTCTTTGATTTTCTTTTCTTTCTTTTCCTTTTTTTTAGCAAAATAGATATGTACTCACAGATAAAACAATCGTCAGACAGTTGAAACGATCTTTACGAAACGGAACTGAATTTTATAGAAATTCTGGCATTGTTCGTCTTGTACTTCGCCCAAATATAATCTAGTGCAGCATGCATGGCCTTAGAAACCGATGTCTAGGAGCCGGAGTCAATTACAATCTAGGCTGGTCTAAAAAAAGATTTTTAGATCCTGCGAAAATTATACTTAGCATTCAACCACCAAATAAACATCATATCATAATTGTGGTATAAAAACATTTAACATTTTTAGCTATCCATTTCTGTTTCAGATCCGTCTCCTCCTGCTCACTTGGTGTCAAGTTCTAGTGGGCGGGCGCCAAGGCCCTTGGCGTAGATCATCGTGCTCGTCAGCTCAACAACCAACGATCGCGTCCACGAACTTCTCACTGAGCAAGTTACGAGCCTACGAGAAAATCAGCAGCCTCCATTATGCGTTTCCAATTAACCGCCCAACTCCCACTGCTGGCAGCACTGAGTGCACCTTTCGTCTCCGCCTTCAAAGACACCTCCCCCTTCTTCTTAATCTCCGCTTCCAAGTTAGTTGCTCGCCTCCTTGATCGTGGCCTCTCACCTACTAACTCCAACTAGACATTTCTCTCAAGCCGACAACACCAAACCTCTCCTCGAGACCTCCGCTTTTGTTCAGACAGCAAAGGGCATAATCTCTTACTGTGATGCCGACGCTTATATCCTCGTGACGCAGCCCGGCCTGCACGCAAGCGACTTCGCGCATGCCTCCTCGGCACCGCGCTTGTCAACCGTTTTCAAAGAGGTTGGGGTGGAACGGGCCCAGGCTGTGAGTAAGGTGTACGAGTATGACGTAAAGTTCGAGGACATTGCGGACATACTGCAGGATTTCGCGATCGCCACATGTGATGCAGAGGTAGAGGAGGTGGACGCAAAGACCGGCAACTTTGGCGGGTTCGACGATATGAAGCCCAAGCTCATCAGAGTTGACTTTGAGACTCTTCCCGAGAACGGCCCTGCGAGACACAAGGCGATCATGGAGAACGGTTTGTCACCACACATACTCATGTTTAACTTTTATGGTAGGTTACTAACGCCGGTGTAGATTCATTCCTGTACTCGATCATTTCGCTCCTTCCAACGTACAAATACAACCTCATCTACACCTCTACGCCTATCTCCATGACCCCCGCTGCCATGAAGGAGTCCAAGGGAGATGCCCACGAACTCCGCCGCCGCGAGAACTTCCAGGTCCGCGATGATGACGAAAAGACCAACACTACTCTCCCCGAGGGCAGTTTGTTCAAGAGATACCAGTTTTTCACTCCAGCTATCTTTGCCGGATACCTTGCCCTGTTCTTCCTGTTGAGCGTCCTTTACGTTGCATTCACCGCGCTGAGCAGCCTCCAAGTCTCTTACGGCGCGTTCGAGAAGGAGATGGGGCCCTCCGCTGCGAAGAAGCAGCAGCAGCAATAGATGCTGCGAAAGCAAAAGAGAGGTGATGGGTATGCTATCATAGGGTTGTAAACGACGGTGTTCTTTGTGATTGGGCTTTTTTTCGTTGACTATTTGGATGTTATTTGCTTGGTGTATGTACCATATCCGTAGTAACTGGTTTCATGGGCAGTGTTTTTTATACATTTATTTGATTGATTGCTTGTTCGTCAGCGTTTGCATGTGCTCGACGGGGATTGTGTTAGTAGGTATTGATAATGGGATGTTTTGCTTGAATCGCTCTCCTGTAAAATTTCCCGACAACTTGCTCATAGAGATATTGTAGTAAATCTCGTATAACTGTGTTGTGTTGACTCGCCTCAACTGAGCAGCCCACGGAATAAACCCAAATTCAGCAAAGTGGTTGATCGAGTGATAAATTATGCTGATGAATCAACGGCGTTCGAAAATAAGGAGTGAGTGTTTTTGTGCCGCTGCAATAGGCCTTCGACGGTTCCTACTATCACCTGGAAAATAAACATTGTAGATTTCAAGGGCCCCTGGCAGACGGCCTTTAGAGCTCCCACTGGCGAACGGCCAGGTCACTCGTGTGGAGAATTGTGCCAAAAAGACATGAGAGAGCGCCGGGGTTTTTGCGCCGCAAGTGCAATTTTCTCCCCTATGAACACCTATTGCCAGCTAGTACAGAGGAATACTTGTTGGTGCTGCAGACTTGGGCCGGTGATGAGAGCCGTTCTATGACTGTTACTACTGCAAGTAGAGTCTTGTAGAATCTTATATAAAGGTCACCTTTTTGATTCACCGAGAAAAAGCGCTATCTATGAGGAAATCACCAATGCGAGTAGATCTAATATTCGGAATGGAATATGCACTTTGCATGCTGTTGAGATACTCCATATATATTTCGAATTAGTATTCATCCCGAGTTGCAAGATTGTCTAATATTTGGAGACCGAGACATTCAAGCAAAACTCTAGCTCTTCAACGCAGTTCTCCCGATGAGGAAATTTTCCGAGGGTGGACGAGGTCGCAGGTTCGAATCCTGTAGGGGCGGTGACCCAGGGGATATTAATCGTGGGTTCTTTTCCTGGCTTGGCATGTGGGATGGTTTCTGCTCCTGGGGAGAGTTTTCCATGTACCCGGCGCCCAAATGGGGCATGCGGACTGGTGATGGAGTGTGGCTAGGTACGAGTGCTGGCCTTGAGCCGGTTGGGTATTCCACATCCTGCTGAAAGGAGCGACTAGTAGGCATAAAGGGTGAAACCCTGTACTTGTACTGTAGATTGAGTGCTCCGCCATAACTGAAAGGTTGCATGCGAGTATGAATTAAACAAAAAAAAAAAAAAAATAGCTCTTCAACGCAATTTAAGGAAGAGCAAGGGCAAAGCGAGCTAGGGCGACACCTGACCGTGCCATGGCAATCTATCGGCACGACTACATCTATTTACCACACCTAGTGTAATATAAAAAGACGTTGAGTTTATGTTGGTGTATTGACACCGCAACATCATAGGATGCCTTGACTTTTTGTAACCCGCCGTTATTTGGAGTTGTGCATTCTCCCAAGGAATTTCTAATGCTCTTATACTGATGGTGCTAGTGATGTACAGGATGAATCAATTCGAGTTAAAAATGATTAGGAAACTTAGCGGTTTAGTCATAGAAGATCACTCGCATATATTTGTTCGGGTTGGTTGGTTGATGACCTGCACCTAGAGAGAAGTTTCCCGCCAACCTTCCGACGCCCACTATCCAAGCAACTGTGCCTTTAGCTCGGAAGACGTTGTGTAATGTCCCGATGAAGTATCCTTTACCGGTATTAGAATACCTTCCGGTGTACATGTTGGGCCAGTGAGTAAAGTCAAAACTGCTGTATATTTTATCGAAGGTGACGGAGTTTCACCATAGCCTCATAAGCCTATTATAGCATGGTAAAGCTATCAGGTATGATTTTCCATACATGATTATAGCTATCCCACTACCACCCGCAAAATTCTGCTAACCCGCTTGGGTCATAGGATATCACTCGTGATTACTCTGCCCCACCATTATGACAGTTTCCGGGATATGTGGTGATGATGGTGTCGTTGCTATGACTAAAGATGAATAGAACGGCATTCCATACCGGACTTGGATGAGTGCGTAACTAAACCTCTTTGCCTTTCAATAATCCCGTCCATTTATGTAATTACCCAGTGCCTCAAATTACACATCCATGGCCGCCCAGAACAGGCTTGGCTTGGTCCAAGATCACGGCTTTAGTGATGAGACCTTTAAAGTTTTTTATCCAGGGACGGGGGATCATACTTGAATACATAGCTACATGTAGCTAGTAGATTTAATTTAGAGTGTAGTTTTGGCTTTAGCCCCCCCCCCCCCCCCCCTTTTTCCCCCCAATGACGCGCTCTAAACCAGACCCTTTTTCACGAGGTTCGGGAGTCAACTAACCATTGATCGTAACTTGGTCCGACCGCCGGTATTTACGGCAAGCAAAATACCGGCCCGGGTTGACCGGCTTCCGGCAGAGGGCCGTATGGCAAATATAAAAAGGGCTCCTTCTGCTCCTTTCTCCCTCACTTCAAATCGAGCACGCGCACATAGTCTGCGCAACACGGATCACCGCGCCAATCAGCTTTCACTCGCAGCAAGAGACCCTCATACCGCTATAACTCGAGAAATTGGCTGTGCATATGAGATCAAAATTACTATAAGCGGACCTGATCTATGCCCTTCAACCAATCGTTAAGGAGATAGTCCCTGGCCGGAGATAGCCAATTTATCGAGTTTTTGCGGTATATGGATATGGAATTGAGCAACGATAGTGTCGATAGATGCTCGGAGGGTTGGCCATGGCCGTTCAACATCAGCGTTTGACTCAGAAAATCTGGCGAAAGACAAAAATCACGTCTTTTGTGAACAAAGTAATGACTTGGAGCAATAACCGTTGATATTGTATAGCAAACGCAACTACTTATACAGTGTCATATATCTCAACAAAACTGCTCCAAATCCCGACAACCTTTAATATTACCGCAAGGTCTGACAGCAAGCCGTCACAACCCTGATTATCTCTAACAAAACCGATACCAAATTTCAAACCGTCTATATATTTTTTTTCATCATAGTCGTGGCACAAACAGTGCACTACTATCCACGAACTACCTTCTCAAACATCACCGGTTTATAACTCAACACCAAAACCAATTCTTTTAGAAAAGAAATTCGTACAAGAACGTTTAGTACTCCCTCTTGACGTTAAGGGCGCCTTCCAATCCATGGTGGGTGGCGATACCCTCAACACGGTGGAACGAGTTGATGTTCTTGTGGAGAACAATCTGATAGCAGGTAGCTGAACCTTGGCGGGAGACAATGGTGGAGTAGGCCAAGAAGAATTCCCAAATCTAGGGGAAATTAGCATGAAGGAAAATATCAAGAGATGGATGGGTATGGCTTACCCTGAACCATCTGGCGCCGTATTTGGCCTCAACCTTCTCACGGTTTGCCATCCAGTTTCTGTACCACCTCCAGAGAGTAGCGCTGTAGTGGACTCCAATGGTATCGACGCTCTTAACCTCAAAACCAGCTCCTTCAAGCTTATCGACGAACCAACCAAGAGGGGTAGAGGCATCGGCACCGGGGAAGACATATTTGTTCATGAAAAGACCCCTGAACGTTGAAAGATTAGTAAATGAGAACTAGCTGAATTCTAGACAAACAAAACTTACCAGATAAGATCCTCATATTGCCAGCTCTTCCTCAATCCAGCAATCTGCAAGAAGAAAATACCATCGTCATCAAGCATGTTGTAAACCTGGGTCAAGAAAGTTCCGAAGTGTCTAACACCGACGTGCTCGGCCATCTCCAAGCAGGTGATCTTGTTGTACTTTCCGGGGGGGACAGGGGAATCACGGTAATCGGTACAGACAATGCGAGACTGAGATTCCTCAATACCATCACGACGAAGTCCGTTGTTACCCCAAGCAGTCTGGTTACGTCCAAGAGTGATACCGGTGACATGGGCTCCGTAGTTCTTGGAAGCAAAGCGAGAGAGAGTTCCCCATCCACATCCGAGATCGAGCATACGCTCACCCTTCTGAAGGTTGATCTTCTCACATACGATCTTAAGCTTGTTGTCCTGGAGCTGTTCAAGAGTCTCTTCCTTGCTAGGATCTGAGATAATTCCGGAGGTGTAGATCATGCGTGGGCCCAAGAACCAACCATAGAAGTCATCACCGCGGTCGTAGTGATCACGGACCTGTTCCTCATCTGTGCATAGCAGTTAGCATAATTATATACTGAATGTGGTTTATGGATTTATCTTACCCTGAGACCTGCTGTGTACAAGCATTTCCGGGATCATGCCAAGCAAGAAGTACTTGAAAAGAGATATAGTGAACTCAAAGCTGGCCCAGTCGTGGCGGGATTCCATAATTTCCAAGCAGTCACCCTTGAACGAGACATCACCCTCAAAGTACTTCTCGTGGAAGGTCTCCATAGCAATCTTGGCCTTTCCCTTGTACACGGCGGCATCCTCTTTCTTGTGGAACTCAAGGTAGTGTTCAATGGGCTTTCCGGGAAGCTTGACCTTCTCGGTCTTTCTTGGGGAGAAGCGGGAAGCGACGGTCCAGTAGGCAACAAGGATGGGCAGAGAGGTGATCAAGGCGAAGAAGATGAATGTCTTCCATCCTCCACCAACTTTGTAACGGAGATAGAAGGGAACTATGAAGAGGGCACCAAAGAGGATCTTGTTGGAGAAGGTATCACTCCCGGGACCGTCTGCTGGAAGAGGAGCATTGGGAATTGTCGGATACTATAAAATATTAATCAATTGGAACAGAGATAGAATCGAAATTGGAACAATTGCCCAATTGATATCAATTGACTTACAGCTGTGGTTTTTACACCGCATTCCGATGATGGAGGTAGAGGAGGTTTGGCAGGAGGAGTTTCTATGAACTCAAAGTTCACCTCAGCATCGGAGCTACTCATTGTGAAGAATTGATTGAGTTCCTGCTACTGGGGTTGATGAGCAGGATGAGTTGGATGAGGGAGAATGGAAGGAAGGAGCGGGAGTCGACGAAGTATAAAAAGAAGTCAATTGCACTAAGTGGGATAGTCCTAAATGCTAGGGAAAGGGGGTAACTGACGAAAAGTCTGGGCGAAAGGGGTTCGGGCAACTCTGAGGCTTGCGTGTTGCCAGGTGTTATTGTAACGGTAGTCGACCAATGGCCCGCGCCCTCGGAGCCCTTTTCGTCTTGGGTGCACTGTTGCCGACAGGGTACTGGTTCCTGCCAAGACGACAACCGACAACTCCTTTTGCTCCTTCGCGTTGACAAGACTTAAGAGAGATGTTCGCTGCCCTGTGCTCCCTCCCGCTCCAGATCTGCCACCTGGAGTCAATCTGTCCCAATCCAAATATGGTCTTTCAGGAGAGAGGTTAAATTGTGCATTGGATTGGGGGTAATTTGGACGCCCGTGAACCAGTGCAAGCCACGGAAATCTCCAGTCTTAGATACAACGCTTAGATACGACTCTAACTCCTTTCTCTGCATATATGGGATATACTCACCAAAAGGGATTTAAGATTGAGAATTACTTGTTTAGGAGTTGCTCTGGCCGCGATATCAAGTGTCTGTACTCCCAATATTTCGCAAATGATATCTGGCTTCGGATATCTAGAGACGGATATATTACCTTCTGTGTACACACATACTTGTAAACCGTAGGCAGTTCCCTCATAATCTTTTCAGTTGCCTATATACAGTTTGAATAAGTGGTAATCTTGTATCTACATACTAATTCCCCTTGCTTTCGCATACAATGCCGTATGCAGAATTTGCACATATATGCCTGCTCACCTTCATGAACTGACATCAATACTTACTCCAGCTGACTAAGTAAGGAAGTTATTTATTACATGTATTAGTCAGCTGGAATGTCAATCAAGCGATTGCGTGCATAGAGTACATGTATCTACTTTAATCTACAGAGTAGCATCATCATCCATGTAAGCCAATGACCACGTCGTTCTCTGCTGATTACATCCACTTTTTAAGCCCAACTTTCTTCTCCCAGGGGAAATTAGCAGTTGGCCTGCGTGTGTGATCAACTCTTTAACTTTTTCTTTCTCATATGGTAGACTCTCCAGGCGGATAGCTTCTAAAATGTAGTCGGCCACAGTGCGCAACTTGAGAGGTGGGTCCCTCCAAAGTTTAGATATCTCTTCTACTCCACAGCCACCTTCATGCCACATCGCGTAAGCTCGTAGCTGTGGTCCAGAAGCTACCAAAGTTCCTTCTTGTGCCATATACTTTGTCACCCATTTATCTGCTTCTTCGACCTCTTTGGACCTTTTTTGTCCGTTTAATCCGCCCCCGATTTTCGATAGGTTCTTTGTGAGGGGTAATATCGATTTGTCCATGGGGTTTTCGTTTCCTCCATTGCTTTCTGTAGGTATTGATGTTTTAGATATTTTCCGAGTCTTCTTTACCCCAAGCCCCTGTATATTCAGCACACGGGGCTTTGGTAAGGGTGGGCAGGGCTTAAGCCTGCTTCTCCTTGTTTGGAAAACATCGAATATCCGCACTCCTGCATAGGCATCGGCTGCGGCATCTACAGAGATTTTGCTTGACTGATTAGAAGTTGAAGCTCCATAAAGATAATCAATCCCACGTACATTGTATTTGTTTGTTAGTCAATGGTTTTTTCCATTGGCTAAATCTCACTTTCCCCTTGCTTAGTGGAAGGAGCAAAGCTTCCTCTGTCAAGCTTGCTAAGGATATCAATCGTTTAGGTATATATCCCCCCCTTTCAGAACTGTATTCAACAAGTTCCTATAATCGCTAAGCTCGAAAGTCCCTTGCATAGAGATGTTGAGATATTTGTACACTCTTAGAGCATCGCCTAATTCAATAAGTTTTAGAGCCAAGCCCGGGGGACACATGTTGTAACGTACCACCAATATTAACACCGACCTTTAATATATCCTCAGAGACTAAGATCTTGTGAAGATTTTCGGGTATAAATCCATTTTTTTTGCCTTCAGTAGTAAATAAATATCGATCCAGAATTAGAGAGGAAAAAAGGGAGATATATGTATGACTTACAGTCAAAAAGTGAAATATGAAAGAGGGCGATATCACTCTGGTTGGCAATTTGCATTAAAGATACATGAGATCTATGCGGTATAAGATTGACTGTCTTAATCAGGGTTGTGAATCATAATATGTACCTTGGTGATTTTTCAGTAACTTTCGCCCACGGATCCCACTCCAAATCAAATCCAATAAATTTATCGTTTAGGAAGAGTGCCGCTGCGTTATTTGCCTCTTCAACTGTCTTGCAATAATGTACCTTAGGGGGTTCTGCCTCCTTATTTTGGTATAATAGATGACTCCAAGTCTTATTGACATTGCCGGCTTTTAGAAGTTGTTTTCGTTCCAATTCCTCTTCCAATATTTGAAACTCCATGAACGGATCATATGGTTCCGGTTCCGGAGTAAATTCGAGGCTTTCGAGGAGAATTTGGCCCGGTTCTGTTTGGTAGCTTACGGTAGTCTCGGTGACGGCCTCGACGGTAGTGGTCTGTTCTACTGTCGCCCCGGGCTGCATAGCAGTTGGTTCTGAGAGAAGCTCCGCCTGTCCCCTAGGCGCAGCGACACTTTCAATCGCTTTCTCAAAAACCGAAAGGCATTCATGAGCTATTGCTAACCTTTTTTCATCTTGAATGTTCTCTATGATTCCCGCCAACGCCTCAAACCTTTCAACAACTAGTTTTTCACTTGATACTTTGCTTGAAGTTGTAATGCTTCTTTGCGATACATTTGCGCCTAACCTCGAGAATGAGCGCTTGTCACGGAAAACCCTCCGCTCGATTGTATGATTTTGATTTGAGTTTTTATTCCATGTAGAAGAATGTGAAAAGAGTCGTGTACCTTCTTGCCCCTTTATGGGGTTTGTAAAGGCGTTGAATTTGAACCAACCGAGAGCTAGTATTCCATTCCCTTTGTTCGACCCGTAAGGGTTTATTCTATGTTTGAGACTTTGGGAGATTGCATATTTTATTGGTAGGTGGGCGAGTGTCGAGTGTCGTATTCTGTTTCCAGTGTTTGGTTAGAGAAGACATGAGCAACAATTTGACTGTGATTAGGGAGAGTACTTCGTCGGTAGTTTGGGGGATGAGGGCGCCACAAAAGGTGTATGTCGCGGTGAACAGTGAATTGACAAGTGCTTTGCCCCAGCTCGACGTCTTTGAAGCATGAGTGAGTTGAAGCTGTAATATAAAATAATATAAAGTGGGAAATATTTCTACTAGTCGGTATGAAACATCTAAGGCGGGGAGACGGGTGTCTGAAATTTGCGCGAGATGAGGCTCTCGTGCGACGATCATGCGGCGAAGCACGATAGTGGTATCAAGCGTTGTGGCTAGAGAGTGTTATCGCAAAGGTTACCCTACTCCAGGACGAGGGGCAGTTCCTTCCATGTACGTCTGCCCTAATTCGAGCACAAACCTCATGAACTATGGCTTCTCAACTACTTCCCCTAGGTATGTTTCTTGATTTTATCTATAGATTCTAAATAACTAATTGTTATACTGTAATAGAGCTTGTTGATAAGTGTGTGGGCTCCAGAATATGGGTTGTCATGAAAGGCGAAAAAGGTAGAATTGCCTAACCCAGTCCCCGCGACCCCAAACCCCGCAGTGTTGGTGTTGGAATGTTTCTAATCGATAATCTAGAATTCAGCGGGACTTTAGTCGGCTTTGACGATTACGTCAGTAAGTCTACTATTATCCATATTGGTCGCTTGATATAGGACTGACCTCAACTGCAGATATGGTGCTCGAGGATGTGACCGAATAGTGAGTGGAGATAGACCCGTTTTATAAAACAAAGTTCTTATTTTTAACATAACGCCACTTAGCGAAAGCAATGGCGAACAGGTTAAGCTCAAGAAGATCCTTCTAAACGGGAATAATATCTGCATGGTATGATACCTCTCAGCTTCAGGCCTCCCATTGAAATTGGCGGAAGCTTACTCGAATCTTTTGAAAGTTAATCCCCGGTGGTGACGGCCCCTCCGGAGCTACTGCTGTTTCCTGAAGAAACAATACCCGGCGTTCCAATTTCCGTTGGTGTTCACGATATCATGTATAAAAGTCAAACAGAAATAATAATTCTGGTAGTTTTCCCGAGGGGACTATAGCCAAAACACAGATACAAGCACGAATCCAACAAAGGCGAATTATTTAGAAATGGTTGGGACCTTGCAATTACATATAGTTCGGTTGATTATGTGTATGCAGCAAAAGTATTATATGCAGTGTCGTCGCAATTGCACATATGGGAGCTCGAGCTATTGGAAATTTTGGAACTGGAGGTTGAAAATAAATAATTGGATAACCAGAATTGTAAGTAGCTAGTTAACTAGATTGTAAGTACTAGCTGGGTAACCAGGATTGTGTAAAAAACATTTAAATTTCCCTTTGGTTTCGTGGTGCAGAGTAGTACATACATGCTTCTTCAAGTGGGACAAGGGGCTGGTGTCCACGCATGCTGACGTAGAAACGAGACTGCTGACATAACGGCGGGCAGTGAATAGGCGCGGCGACACAAAACCTCCCAAGGATCCAAGCAACTCTACACTTCTAAGCTCATAATCTATTCTCCCATCCCACTCCATCGCCCTCCATCTATCATTAGGAATTTCCAGCCATCGCATACATCTCGCGATCTCATCCAAGGCTGCATTATGGTCGATAAAAGCTCTCTTCGCTCAAACAGAGGCTCTAAAGACTCTAAAGATAACAAGAAACCCGATCAAAAACAGCCGGCCAAATCTTCATCTCGGAAGCTCCCGGCTAAGAAATCAGCATCAGGAAGTTCGGAGATGGAAGATAAACAGCTTGATTCTGAGGACGTTGATATGAAGGATGATTCTGCTCCGCAGAAACCGATAGCTATTAAGAAAGTTGGGGCAGGGGGAGATGTGGAGATGGAAGACGGGAAAGCTTCCGGAAATGATGGTGATGATAAGAAGGATGAAGCTAAAGAAGACCCCATAATTGTGGCCATTAATGGTATATTGAACTCCTATGATTTTAAGTGCAAATGTAATGGATGGCAAGATGAGCTCATGACAATCAATACAGAAATCAAAGATAACTTCACTCTTCTGGAGAGAGCCGTCACTCTTTTTGATGCTCGGTTCACTCTTCGAGTTCTCCGTACGATTTCATCACTCCGTCGGCGTCTTACCCCCGAGATCCTTGCAAAGGTGATTAAGGAAACATACCCCGCGGAACACCCGTCCGTACGAAGGTTAGAGGCGGTCATCAAATACGACGGAGCTATGGAAGTAGAAAGTACCGAAGTGACTTCCAAAGAAGGCGCCAGTGGAAATGTATTACCGGAGGTCGATATATACATTCATTTGCTCGCACAGATCTACCTTCTGGACCAGAAATCCCTCGAAGAAGGCGCAAAGTTCTCTACTGAACTCGTTGAGACGATCCATTTGCTCAATCGCCGGACCCTAGATTCACTCGCCGCTAAAGTTTACTTCTACTATGCTCGTTTCCATGAGCTCCTCCCCTCTCCTACTATAACCAGTATTCGCCCTCAGCTTTTGGCATCTCTTAGGACTGCCACACTACGCAAAGACATCGATACTCAAGCTACTCTCATCACACTTCTTCTACGTAACTACCTCCTCACGTCACATATCACGCAAGCCGATCATCTTGTCTCTAAGACTGTTTTCCCCGAATCTGCTGCAAATAATCTCATTGCCCGCTATCAGTATTATCTAGGACGTATTCGTGCAATCCAACTAGACTACACTGCGGCCCACAATGAGTTGGTTGGGGCTATCCGTAAAGCGCCTCAAACTGCTGCGGCGGCTGGATTCGTCCAGGCTGCCAACAAACTGAATATCATTGTCGAGCTACTTATGGGCGATATTCCTGAACGATCCATTTTCCGCGAACCAAGGCTTGAGAAGGCTCTCCACGCCTATTTCTTACTGGTCCAAGCTGTTCGCATTGGAGAACTTGATGCATTTTTTGATACCCTCAACACCCACGCAGAAACATTCAAAAAGGATGGAACATATTCACTCATCCTTCGCCTCCGCCAGAATGTCATCAAGACCGGTATTCGTATGATGAGCTTGAGTTACTCCAAGATTTCCTTGCGAGACATTTGTGTCCGACTCAGGTTGGACAGCGAGGAAAGCGCCGAATACATTGTAGCCAAGGCGATTAGGGACGGTGTCATCGAAGCAACCTTGAACCACGAGAAAGGTTATATGCAAAGCAAAGAGTTGTTAGATGTGTATGCCACTCAAGAACCACAGGAAGCTTTCCACGAGAGGATCATGTTCTGCATGAGTTTGCATAACGATAGTGTCAAGGTATGATTCGCTCCTGCCCCAAGAGGGTGTCAATAAGTGTAACACCCAACTAATGATACCTTTTCTCTCATAGGCTATGAGGTTCCCAATGAACCAGCACAGGCTTGAGCTAAAGAATGCACAGGAGGCTAGGGAGAGAGAAAGAGAATTGGCCAAGGAGATCCAAGATGGAGAGATTGATGACGATGATGCAGGTGGCGAATTTGAAGGATTGTAGAATAGCTTCCACACTATGGTCGTAAATGTGAGGGTGAAATTGGGTTAGTTAAGGGGTCAAAACTTTGTAACGAAAGGAGGTTCGGATGTTTATTAACCTTTTTTTACTTTCTGTGCTTCTACATCCGCATTACCCTCAACTTCAGCAGCATTATTACACGTATAGAGGTGTAACTAAGTATTTCCTCTAGTACATATATACCTTGATCGATTTTTTTCTTGAGCTCTACCCTACTTTACTTTAACTGTAAATGATACTTCCGTGGGATTACGCATTGTTTGGGTGGGTTCCCACGGGGATATATCGATATCGAGCACGGGAATGTGAAAAATCTATTGGTTCTAGCGTAAACAATGGCCTATGAGCTCAACAAACCGTAGTTTTATCTTGACCATTGACTCGAACAGAGCATTCACGGGATTGGTTTGGGGGAAATGGATAGCTGATCGTTTCACGAAAAACAATCCCTGTTCGGCATAATCACAACACCCGCGGTATCGGGGGATTGTTTGGTCTTTAGTGCCAAGCCTCCGGGTTGCGGGTTAAAACTACATTTTATACACCAACAACTGGAGTATGGTCCTGTCCAACTTGAGAAGCAAACTTTGTTGTTGCCGTCGCCGAGTTCAATGACCTGGGTTAGAATCCCTGGATGAGCAATTGAGGATGAGGGGACCCCTGCTATTTTTAATTTTGAACTGATTTTTGCCACACCTTGAAATCCCTGGACATTCGTATATGCTGGGGCTATCTACACAGAGATACATACACAAGTCTACTCTATACATTTTCTTGGTGGTAATTCTCGGTCGAGTGATCTTTTGTGATTCATAATTACGATCCAGCTCATCACGGGTCACTAGCTTTTATAGATCTTAAAATCAGAAATAAAATGACTCAAAAAACTTCCCTAAGGACAACACAGAGCCTGAGAATGGTACGGGTTCGCGCTGGTTTACCCACTGTATATAATAGGTTCATAAACTATCACTCGATTATAGGAACCAACTGTAAACTCGTTCGTTTGACGTTGTTTGTTACGTTCAGGGACACGGGGAAGACCAGAGTACTATGTACAAGGAATATGACGGATCTTCCCAAGAGAATATTCGAGTTATTGTCTATCCGTGATAGATAATGAAACTGCTCCTCCTGTCCCTCTTTTTTTTGGGCAACCTCATGTTCAACTCCCACAAAAAAGCATCGGTGCCACTGATTATAAAGCTCCGTGTAACCATAGTGCCTTAGGCCTCGAGAGTTAGGTGCTCGTGAGCGCCGACTATTTTTGTTCTCCCTCTTTGGATCCCCTCAGGAGCTCCTTCCCTGCCAATCATGTCATGTAGTTTTAAGCATACCCAGAATTCACCCTTGTAATGAATACCCCCTCCAACCTTAGATGATCGGCTCAACAACACCCGAAATTAAGATTTTTGTGTAGGTGGTGTGGTGTAAAATAGGATTTTCCAACAGATGCTAATGGAAGGAAGCTTAGCGGACGGGTGGGTATTAAAGCGCCACTATAAAGTTATTGCGAGAGATATCGATGTGGCCCTCTAGTAAAACCACACTTCAAGGGCGTAGGGCACGGCTACATGCAGTCTCGCGCCCAGCCCGTGTTGACGATCCTCTGCACAACAGAACAATCTGGGAACAAGACCAGGGTACGGCCTCTCCCCTCCTCGCTCAACTAGAGGCCGAGGGTCAGCTCTCGGGAATGCACTAGCCCATTCACCATCAACTAACCACTCCTTCTTTTCCACGTCGAGCTGTTGATGGCCATACTAGGAATTAATTGTCATGTAGGCAGGCGGCCATTTTTGGCGTGTTTAGAACATAGATAAGAAGGGGAAAGAGTACATATATGTATGACCCGCCCAGCTGTCGGTACTAATTGTTGCACATTTCCCATACTCTCCACAATTGACAGATAGGAACTACCTGAATGGCAGGATCTGACAACTGGGCGTCGGTCACTAATCAAGCCCTGCAGCTAACTTCGCTTCGGATATTGAGCTACATGTGGCTTGGGGGGAGGGCATGTGTTGACCCGAGGGTATTTCCGGACGATAACTTGAGGTTTAGGGGGTATTTCGGCACTTTCCTTGCTGTGATCTAGATATGCTCTAATCTGTTTTTTTTCTTTTCCGGTTTCTTAATACGTGCACGGTCACTCTGAAATCAAAGTGCCCATGATCGACGGTCGATATTGACCTAATCTGTGCTGAAACCGGCTACTTTAATAGGTATGCCTCAAGTCTCATATATCCCTATCCATGAGCCTGGAAACGGTGCCAATCCCTTCTGAGACAATCGTGCCCCCATAGGTAATGGCATCTTATTCCTTCGGCTGCTGGCTTGGAGTTGGGCACGCTATTTGTGGGGAGTTAGTTGTAGCAATGTGTACAATGAAGGCTAGTGATGTCGTGGCAGAGATGTGGTCGGTAGTAGAGCATTTAGCGAGATTTCCTGCAATTAACCCTCCCAATACAATCATCATCTATCTTATGTCGAAATACCCGCTATAGTATGGCGTACTTTTAGGCTAGTTGGCGAGCCGAACACTTATAAGAAGACAGAGGCCAATTAAGGAAGCAATCAGGAGCCGTTATCCTTGGGATGAGATACGACTGTGAAGTCGAAGTACATACTCGGTGTATGTGAATGGGAAGTACAGGAGAGATTTTGGGCCAGAGCAGAATAGGAGATATCCCACAAGGTGGCCCGCGGGCGCATTTGCGGAGGCCATATAAGTGCAATAAAGCCCTCGTTTTTATGACACTTTTCTTTCTCCGTATACCGGAATGGCTATGACATATCAGAAGCTGTTTCTTATGAAGATTCTCCCATTTGGATAGCTAGTAGTGAGAGGCTTTTCCTCCAAAGTTGGCGTCAGTTCCAGATACATCATTGAGGGTTCGATCATTAGGTCTTTTAATTGGGATCTGCGGTGCGCAGTAGGCGATAAAAAAGGTAGTTAAGTCTGCATCAAAATTTTGCCACACGTTTATAGGACATCTTCGATAAAGTACAGGTTCGATCCAGAATTCAAAATTCCACGCTGTCACGATCCGGATCATAGCAGTCAGCAAGCCAAGAAAACTCGCAAAACACGAGTGATTACCTATGAATCAATAACCTCACCGAAGGTGTAGGTATGCAAACAAAAAACATCCAAGTATCCAGGGTACATGTAGGCTATATCCGGGGAGAGGAGGGCGCAACAACGCAACGGGCGACTCTACAGCGATAGGAATGATCTATGGAAAAAATAGTTATATGGTGCATAGATATTTCGCCATACAATTTCACCCCCCTGTTTTTCCATAGATCATTCCGGTCGCTGTACGCTCGGCATAATTCCCGACGGGAGTGGGTATCAAACCTACCAGGATTCCCTCTTTCAACCCTCACACCCTGGTCGGACACACTTCTAGCCGAACGTTCAAGCTTTTTTCTTTTCTTTTTCTAGTTGTTCGTGGCTGCATGTTGTTGGTCTGTTTTGGATGCCGAGTGGCCGTGATTAGTATTACTGGGGAATGAGTGGGTGCCAGGGTGCCTAGGGGGAAGCGTGTGTAGAACTTTCAAAAGATCTAAATACCAAGCATTGTGGGGATCGAAGGTGCAGGTGGATGGAGATGGGGCAGGCATATATAAGGACCCGACAATCTCCACGCCCAGCTTTCACCAAGACTTTTTTCCCACCCCCCCACTCTGGGTCTTGAATAAATACCAAGCAGTACCCTCACCATGCGCAGCTTTTCCCGCTGTTTCTCACTGCTACTGCTGTTACTACCAGTATTATTGTTTCTTGTCTTTCCTGCAACTTCAACCTCAGACGACAGCACCACACCTCCACCAATAAACAACCTAAACCCCATAATACACGCCCGGATATCGCTGCGCTGCGAGACGAGCTCCACCTCGCCATGGTCCAGCGACGTACTCAACGCTGCCACAATCCTATTCACACGCGGGCGCAAGCGGTGCCAGCAAACCAACACGGTGGGGTCTGTGTGCAAGCTACTGAAGACGCTCGACACGGCATCAATAGGGATATGTGCGATACCAGGGCACTGGGTGACGTGCCAGCAGGCTGGAGAGGTTGCGGGGAAACTGGTGGAGAAATGCCAGAAGTTTCTGAATGGCGCGTGGAGAGTGGGCGGGTACGTGCTGGTTGACCATAACACGAGACCAGAGGTTGTGAGGATTATCGTTTATAATAGCGGCGATAATTAAGGGGGGGGGGGGTGGGTGTGGTGGATGGTGGGTGGTTGGTGTGATTGTGAGTGTGAGTGAGGCGAGATATGGGATGTGGATGTGGATTCGGGCCGTGGGTGCCGCGATTTCCGAGCGAGTGATGATGGGTGACCGGGGGTGGTGAATGAGGGGTTGGTTAGCTTGATGACTACATAGACTGGCTGGGGGGGAGGAGTATTTGCATTTTTTATTTTTTTTTATTTATTTTATTAATCTTTCCGAGTGAGCTAGGGAGATATTATTAATGGGCAATATTGAAGGAGAGAAAAAAAAAAAAAGGGATTTTCGAAGGATCGCTGTCCTGGTAGACGCGTATCCTTTGTGCGTGTCGTTTTGAGGATTTTTGGTTGTGGGATTGATTGCGGGCAGGGATGATTGGCGTTTCGGATGATGGGCTAAGCTTTCTCAGATCCAGATGGCGTTTGGCTACAGTTGCTGCACAGTGCACACTGTGCACACTCTGCTTTGGGAATGGTCGGCGCACAATTGCAAGTGCGCCCCCATCCATCCAGTCAGCCATCTGTCCCGTGAAGAGAACAAACTTAAGAGCCTGGCCGGCCGGTATCGTTTATTCGACTGTATATTATTATTGTTATCGCGAAAGCCAGTGTATTGATATGATGTATTATTATTCTGCATGTGTGGGAAGGCTGCTATAATATGCTGGTTGCGATCCGACCGTTAGCTAATGGTTGAGACATGCATGTGTTATGTAACTTGTTTTTTCTCCTCTTTTTTTTATTTTTATGTTTATCATGTGCTTTCATGTAAGGCGTTTGAGTGTTTATTTGTTGGGATTGAAACATGCACCACCACCACTGTGGAGGGAGCATGTGAGACCCTTCCCGTTGTGGCTTGTGTGTACGTTGTTTCCATGTATGTATAGAAAACATGGACTCTACTCTAGGCAGCGCTTGTATGTAACTCGAGGGAGGCGCTGTGTGTGTGTTCCCGTCTGAGGAGTACATGTACAGCTTGCGGTAAGATTATTGTAGAAGTATGGGAGGAGCCCTATTGGCTTGCCCAGCCATAGAAACCCTGTAGTTAGGGCACACAGCACTCAAGAAAGACCCCCCCCCCCCCCTAAAGAGGACACCGTGGGACTGCACAAAACCTCTCACCATGTAGATCTGACTCTTGCTCTACCTTCGACTACCTGGTCGAATGATGTCAGTAATATGCCTCCTCCACCATTCATTCCCACAGAGCCACACCGTACAGAACTCACCAGAACCACCGAGCCTGCAGTACCAAAAAAAGCGAGTGGATCCAGTAGCGTTACGGTATTGTTGCGGTATTGCCTACGATAGTGTTTAGGATTCTCGGAAGTTCCGTATTGGTACAGTATATACCTATTGCGTCCCCAGTTTCTCGTACTGTATGTAGCTTATCGAATCCACCCGCAGCCGCCTTGAGTGATTATCAATCAGCCTACAACTCACATACATACCTACCTACGGGATGAGAACCGAGCAGAGCGGGGGTCTGCGGCGAAAGGAGGGGGGGGGAATCCCATCTAGAGTATTCTGTCTGCCCACTCTGGATCTCCGAGACTCCCGTAAGTGTTGCCCCTCGACCGACCATAGCATTTATCGTCACGGCCAATCACTCGGTAGTCCTTTCATCAACGGGCTTGGCACACGTGACCGTGTCACCCCTGTCTCAGCCAGCTGCAGGTCGAGAGCGGATTTGGAAGGAAAGCTCACAGCAGCCTGAAGTCGAAGCTTGTAAGTTGTAGAAGTACCTTACCACATACTTACTCTGCCTACATACACTCACATACACCTACATACACCATACACCACCACCATATCCATCCGTATCCACCCCACTATCACGGACACATATCCCACCACCCCTACACTCCCCCTCCACCACCCCTCCATCACCCCCACCACCATCTCCCCCACTATTCTCCCCCTTCCCCCCCACTATCAACTCAATCCCGGGAAGCTCACGAAAGAATAAAAACATACATACACAGATTTTCTCTTCTCCCATCAACACAACACACAACAAATGGCCGCCGCCCGCTTCTCCGTACAGCAGTCCCCCGCCATGCCAGCTCGTACACAGCCCTCGGGCAGACTAGGCGGCGTGAGGTCCTCGTTCCCGGCCGCAAAGATGGACCTTGCCCCACCACCGCCGTCCATGACGCGCCGCCGCTCACAGCTCCAGCTCGGACATGGCAGCTCAAATAAACCGATATTACCAGCTGGTTGACCTCTCCTCCTCCTCTCTCTCTTTTTTTTACAATCACACCACCCCCCTGAAAACTTCTTTCTCCCGCTCTGCCCAATTCTTTTTTTATAATACACATACACAAAAAAAAAACACAAAATGCTGAGATGTTCTATTGCCCTTTTTTTCCCCATTCGCAGAAATCTTCGCCACAATCCTCGAATACCTGCCCGTGGCCGACCTGCTGCGCTTCGCCCGCGTCTCCCGCCGCATGCAGGAGATGGTCTACGACGACACGCGCTGGGTGTACCGGCTGCGCCTGATGGGCGTCTGGAACGAGACCGAGGCGCGCAAGCGCTTCGAGGAGGCCATGAAGCGCCGCCGCGCCACCATGGCCGCCGCCGCAAAGGCCCAGGAGAGCGCCCTCTCCGCTGCTACCGCCGCCGCCGGCGGGGACCGGTCGTCGACCATCTTTGACGCCACGGAGGAGGAGACGAGGGCCCGCAGGCCGGTCAGTGATGGGCTGGATATGATGGCGCCGTTGAAGGCGGAGCTGCCGCCGCTGCAGAGGGCGAGTTTGAGGGATCCGGCGAGCCTGCTGCTTGTGCTGCCGAGTGTGAAGAGTGTGAGGGGCTTTGCGAGGCAGGAGTATGGAAGGGTTTATGGTGCGCTGGCGCCGCTGTATTTTGATCTTGCGAAGGCGAAGACGCATACGGATCCGGTGGTGTTTAGGATCTTTAGGGATCCCGAGCAACAGGCGAGGATGCTTGCGCAGATGAGGGTGTTTGCGCTGAGTGATACGGCGTATGGGTTTGGGGAGCGCAGGGAGAGGTTGAACCTTATGGCGGGCATCTTTGAGAATGCGGCGTTGAGGGAGTTTGAAGGGTGCGCTTTCTTCTTTTTTTCTTCTTTCTCTCCTTTCTTCGGTTTCGGTTTGTCTAGCGGTGCTGATTGTTTGATAGCGGCTACGAGTCGGGCGATATAGACGGCCGCATGAAGCGGTATGCTAATGTACTAATATTGCTTAACGGAGGCCAGGCGTGCGTGCAGCTATTTGTGCAGAAGCACCCCGTCACGTTTGAGCGCGAGAAGCTCGGGAACCCCATGGACTCGTTCGACAAGCCGACACCGGGGCAATTCTCACTCGCGCCCTCAGCGACCTTCTTTGACCGGCTCTCCAAAGTGATCAACGAGCAGGCCTCCGTCATCGACCGTGTATTCCCTCCGCATGTCAACGTAATGCTGCCCTTCCTCGAGCGGGTGTCGGAGGACGTCATCGCCGAGTACATCACGCCCATCCTCGAGGAGGCGCACGAGCGCGACACCGAAATGTACCTCAAGGCGGTAGCGGGCATCTACACGCAGTGCATCAACTTTGCGCGCACGCTCACGCCGACCAAGGGCTACAGCGCAGACACAGACCTGTGGGCGCAGGACGTGCGCGCCGTGGTCGGCCGCGTGTGGGAGAGCCATGTCGACCTGTACCTCAGCGACGAGCTCGAGTGGTTCCGCAAGCGCGGCGAGACGGAGGTTGAGCGCTGGGAGAAGAAGATCCTTGATGCCGACGCCGCAACGGAGTCGTTCTTCATGTCGAATATCAACAGGGAGGCGGATAAGCGTGACTTTCTGTCGACATTCAAGAAGGTCATCCTCATGCCCGTGTCGGTCATTCCGTCGCCGTTTGCGCGGAATAGTGTACAGGTGCTGCCGCCGAAGACGGAGGCGGCGACGGCGGCGGTGGAGACGAGCCCGTATGCGGGGACTACGACGACGATGGAGGCGGCGAGTGCGGGGACGGTGGGCCCCCCGCCGACGACGGAGCTGGCGGCGAAGGCCGCAATCATGAATTCTAGGCTCGAGGGCATCCGTTCGCTGTTCAGCCTCGAGGTCGCACTATCGCTCGTGCACAACGCCAAGGAGAGCCTCGAGCGCGCCGCCCTCTTTGCCCGCAGCGGCGGCCAGACCGGTGAGGAAGCGTATTACCCCCCTCTCCCTCCTCTCCCTTCATCTCAGTGCACCTGTAACAGCTAGCTAACACCACCGCCAGCAAAGAACAATGCGAAGCCATCTTCATCGCGCTGCTACAGGTGCTCGGCCCCCGACATGTCAAGGCCGGCTTCGACAAGGCCGTCGAGCACCTCAAAGCCTACGACCCGCGCACCGTCACGCAACACAACCGCGTCGCGCCACTAGTCACCTTCCTCGAGCTCGTCAACGTCGGCGACCTAATCCAGCAGATGATCGACGTCTTCTACGAGCAGGAGCTCGTCGCCGGAAAACTCACTGACCGCAACGACTTCCTCAACCCGGCGGCCAAGGAGAAGAAGCGGTTCGAGCAGATGCTTGACGAGCGCGTGGCCGCAGGGCTGAACATGGGCATCGACGTGCTCATGGACGAGGTGGACCACATCTTTGCGACGACGCAGCAGCCTGCGGACTTTAACCCGGGCGTGCTGAACGGCGTTGGCGGCGGCGTGGGTGGTGGTGGCGGTGTGGGCGGGGAGGCGGCGATGGTGGATTTTGATATTGGCCCGAGTAGGACGGCGGTGCAGGTGGTGGAGGTGGTCAGTGGGCATACGAAGCTGCTGGTGGGCAGCACGGATAAGAATGTGCTTGATGTGTTTAACCAGGAGGTTGGCGTGCGGCTGTTTGCCTCGCTGTGTAAACATATCAAGCGGCAGCGCATCAGTGTCGATGGGGCCATCAAGCTCATCAGGTCTCTCTCCCTCCCCCTCCCTCCCCCTCATATACAAACTAATAAGAAGCATAAAAAATTAGTGACATGAATCATTACCACGCCTACATTACGACACTTAAGATTAAGGCGCTCGACGCATACTTCAACGCGCTGCGCGAGCTGTCGCAGATCTACCTCATCGACCCGGGCCACGCGCGGCAGATGGCGACGGTGATTGCGGACCCGGCCAGGTTTGGCGGGATTTTCAGGGTCGAGGAGGTGTATGAGTATGCGACGAGGCGCGAGGACTGGTATCGTGTGAAGAAGGAGGTGGAGAGGGCGATGTATGGGATTGGGTGTGTGGTTTGTTAGTGGGGGCGGGTGGGAGGGGAGGGGAGGGAGGAGAGGGGGGAGTGGGATAGAGGAGTGGCTTTTTTATTTTTTTTTATTACTGGTTTTTTTTCTTCTGCTTTTCTTTCTTTCTTTCTGTGTTTTTTGAGCGAGCGGGCGGACGAGCATGTGGTGGCGGTGGTGGGTGGTGGAGATTCATAGAGTATCACTCGATTCTAGAGGAGGTGGTGGTGGTAATGTACATGTACCCTACCCTACCCCTACATACAGTGGATCATGAGTGATTTGTGATTTCGTATCGTATCTCAGTAGAGTAAAAGGAAAAAGTACCTAATATAATCGGCGTCGGTCTAGAGCCTCGTAGAACTAAGTAATCAATCATACATACATCCTAAATTAAAGAAGCCATTCAAATTTCAAACCATACCTGAGCTGCAGGACATCGCGGGAGTTGCGGTATATGTACATAAGTAGTGTGGTGCTCACGAGCTGTGATGGGTTGTGGCGGGGGCTACTTACTGGCTTCGGTCGCGTTGCGGGTCTGTTTGGCCAAGCCGGGTGAATCATATAATATCACTCGGTGATGTAAATACCTTACCACGCCGTGTACTTCGTTCCGGTGCCATGATTAAAAGACTTTGGCCATAAGCCATAATTAACTCTGCTAGCATAATTCCACCGCGCGGGTACGGCCTCAAGGAGCCTAGCTACATAGCTAGTCGCAGATGTGCGCACAGCGGCGCGCCTGGTATTTTGTTCGTTGTTCCAATTATGTATGTACTAGTTACCTGTGGGCGGAGGAGGAGGAAATGGGGCTCAGGAACTTGAGGTAGGTCGGTTATCTGGTGTCTAGATTTAGATAAGCCTTTAACCAAGATGGGGTCTTCTGTAGAGAGGGCTGGGAGGGGGGGATGGGGGAACGGGGATGATGATCATGGTCAATCACTCGGATTGACAAAAGTCTGGGGCACAAGACTAACGTTTACCTTCAACACTACATGTACATACCAAAAAAAGTAGCCTGAAGACTGGGCACCTTATAGGGCGAGTACATATTCATAGGGGGGTACCATTATATATAGGGAGAGTCGACTGCATGTATAGTTTGAACAGCAGTGGCTACGTAGTTAGCACTGGGTGGCTAAATAAGTACATGTAAAGAATATACGCCTACTGACAGCAGGCAACGACCCACTGGCTAAGTCCCACGCGAAACAAAAGATAGCAAGCCTTTTCCCTGTAGCTAAACCAGCAAGGTGTCCAAATAGCCATAGGGGTGTTGGCTATAGCCAGCCAGCCCTACGTCTCTGCAATCCTGTTGGCCAAAATCAAGTCTTGGCACAACTCCCAAAAGTACAGTACCATATCTGACAAACTATCGTAGGGTTACGGTATTGTTGCGGTATTGCTACGGTGTGATATTTAGGTTTCCGATTTAATTCAGAAGTTTTGCACAATTCCGTATTGGTACAGTACCTATTACATTCCCATTTTTCGTACTGTATATAAGCCTGCTCTCTCCCCCACCCACGGGGGAGTAGCCCTCGAGGCAAGAACTCCCCCTAAGTCGACTCTCTCTCTCTCTCTCTCTCTTTTTGCCCCTACCTACCCCCCTTGTGCGGACAGCGCAAGTCCCAGAGAGGGTGGACTTGCGCTGCCCACACAGAAGGGAGCCGTTTAATTCTTCAGCCTTTTCTGGCTGCTGGGTCCCCCCCCCAAGCATCCAGAAGGGGCTGAGTTACGTTAGGACGTTTCTTTGGCATCTCCCAGTGTCTCAGTTCCGGTTAAAGAACTGGGAGGGGCCGAGTTGTGTTAGGTCACTCTTCTCTTTTCTCGGCCTCTTCTAGTCCTTGGGCTTCGGCCTGGGGACCAGGAGGGACCTGAGTTGTGTTAGGTGGCTCCGATCGCTGCTCCCCCTCCCCCCTTTTTTTTCTTCTGCACTCTCCTAGCAGAGGGTGCAGAGACCACTATCAATTTCTGGGCGCGGTCCGAGGGATTGATAGTGATCTCGCTGTCTCTTTAGCTCTTTGTTCTCTCTATGAAGGTGTATAGTCTTTCTTGGATTCTGTACGTACGAGATCGAGACCTTAGAAGGTCTAATCAACTAGGTAAGTATCTAATGGCGGTATAGCTGTTCACCTTTTTTCGTCCTTTCTTCCCACCTTTTCTCGTAGACTATCGTTCTGTAGAGCCATATCCCTGGCCGGGCCCGAAAGGTAATATCCCCACGAGAGTTGACTACAAACGTGGGGGCGCCCATATCTACAAATCAGCGGCGAAGATCCTATCGTAGACGGAATATTTGTCGTCTAAATTTACGGAAAAGTTCTAAAATGACACTGTTTTCAGTAGACGCGTTCTACAATAGTAACACATGATCCAAGACGATACAGTTCTCTATGATCCGGAGCGAATGATGTACATACTAAGTATTATGGATGGCTGAGCATTGGCACTGAAGGGTTAGGGGTTCTTCATCCTGACACACCGCGGCCAAGCTGGCTCAATTATCACTTCCAGCGCAGTGTCTACCATGGGCGAGTGGTCTAGTGGTTACATGGCTAGACTGCTCGTCGGGTTAGACACCGAGTGTTTGGACAAAGGTCTTGAGTTCAAACCAGGGGTGGGGATAGTACGGAGCACTTATCTATGGTAAGCCCGTGCAGTATCTTTTGTTCTTTTTTTATTTTATTACCGTAGCAAAATATGTTAGGTAATTATTCAGCAAACTGTGTCATCTTGCATCATGTGTTGCAGAACACGTCTACCGAAATCTGTGTCATTTTATTAAGTTTATTAACCCCGTAGAGCTATTCGTGATGAAGTAGAAAAATCGGTTTTCTTAGATTTGTATGAAAAAGCGCAGGCGAGAGATATCGTAGTTTTAATTTACTTCCCGCCACTTGTTTACTTCGGAGGTTGAGTACATTCTCAAAATATGGGACTAGGTACAGTACTACAGTTTCCAAGCAGTATCTAACTGTCTTGTTTAAATATTCGGGAGAAAGTGGGAATGCAATTGGCAATTAATGCAGACATCCTTATCAACCTAAATTTCCTAGGTCAATAATAGTCCCAAGAAAAGTGATAGCGAGACTACCAACATCTCCATTCCTAGTGCCAACCACATCATCCAATTGGCGAGGCAGTATCCGCCAGTGTTCACGCTACACCCCCGAATCGGTAACAAAAATGAAGTAGGCATATAGTACTGATGTTTGATCTAGGAGCAAGCTATATATATATCGTATAGTATATCTATAGACTAAAACCATTTAAACCACAAACACTCTCCGGACATCATTTATAAAAACTATACTAATACGAGCCTGGTGGGGCCCCCATAACGCTCGACTCTCCTACAGCCTTAATCATGACACTCGCAAACCTCCCTGACATATCATCGTCCTGCCTGGCTGTCTCAACACCCATGAGGATCTTCTTGATACCCACGTTCAAATCCCTCCTTCCAGTAGCATCCGCCAATTCCCTTACAGTCTTCATCTGCTCCTGTTCTGGGAATTGCAACTCCCGCAAGATGTATGTGAGCTCACGGTGATCTGCAACATTAGGGACTGCGATTTCTGCATCGAAGGACGTCAATAAGTCCATCTGTGATAATACAGAGCGTTCAGTGGTGGTGGCAATGATAAGGAGTCGCCTGCCCTTGGGTGGCTGTTTACGCAAGAGGACCATGAGGGTTTGAAGGACAGCATTGGAGAAGCGCGGTCCAATGGGGACCCAGTCGAGAATACGCTCGATATTATCGACCACCACGACACTGAGGGAGGATTTATAGGCGTCCATGAAGATCTTAGATAAGAATGAAACTTTACTGGCTTCGTTGAACCCAACCATGGCCTCCGGGGAAATAAGCTTGATGAATGGAAATTCGGATGCCATAGCAATTGAGGCAGCGAGTGCGGTTTTTCCAGAGCCAGGTGGGCCGTGCATGAGAACTGATACAAGAGGTGTCTTTTCTGATTTGCGGACCTGCTCAACAAACAGCTGTCCCTCTGCAAGTATATTTTCGATATTCTGAGAGTAACGGATGATTCCACCTTGGATACATGCATCAAGCTCCTCTTCGCTCACACCGAAAGCTGGTCGGACTTCTTCAAGCGCATTCATAAAGTCCTGGCGGTTGACTTTCATGTTTTCGATATCCTCAGAGATCCCCGCAACAGTACCAACTTTGACATGACGATTGAAGGCAAATGATGATGCGCTCTTAATAAGACCCCCAATTTCAGCTCCTGAGAAGTTCTTGGTAACTGCTGCTAGTTCATCAATGTTTACATCCGGGTCAATGACATTATTTTTGCGCATTTTGTTTGTGTGGATTTTCAATATTTGACGACGACCGAACTCATCGGGTAGAGAAATTTCCATATGAACCTCGAGACGGCCTGGACGGAGTAGAGCCTCGTCGATCATGTCAAGACGGTTAGTCATACCAATAACAAGAATATTGTTCAGTTGGTCGACACCATCGAGCTAGATGTATCTATTAATGTCTCGTCTCGGAAGGTAGTTGAAGGTAGTTGAGGAAGTGGGTTCGAACCTTAGAAAGAAGCTGGTTGACAACTGAATCACCAACACCGGTCCCATCATTCTTGCTTCCTCTCTGTTTACAGATAGCATCTAATTCATCAAAAATGATAATGTGCAAGCCGCTCTCTTCCGCCTTTTCTTTGTACTCCTTCTCTGCATCGGCGAAAAGCTTTCTGATATTCTCCTCCGATTGACCAACAAACTTATTTAGGATTTCAGGACCATTCACAACCTTTGGTTCCCTCGCATTCAACATTTTTCCAATCTGCCTGGCAATAAGTGTCTTCCCCGTTCCGGGTGGCCCATACAAGATTATTCCCTTAACGTGCTGGATACCAAGCTTGTCTACTAGACCTGGAGGAAAGATCCTAGAAGCGAATGCACGACGGAAAATTTGTGAGAACTCTGTATCAAGACCACCAATTCCCATGTCCTCAAACTTAAAGTTAGGTTGGATAATAGCATTGGCAGCAGGGCGTTTGTTGGAGCCTTTGATCTTAATCGGAGACCTTGCATCTTTATAGAAGGTTATAAAAGTATGCGGTGTGAGAATACCGCGGTCCGATGGGTTGCTACTTGTGGGCGCATCTGGGGGCAGAGCTCCCTTTTTATCGCCTAGGCTAATGACTTGCACAGTTTTGACGACTACTATAAGCTTGATATTGCGGACGTCCATAACGAGACGCTGCCCTGGAGCAAAAACTTGGTTTTGAAAGGTCTAAAATCCATTTGCTTAATAATAATCTCTTGATAACGATGGATACTCCTCACCCGTAAAAACTGTTTCGTCAAATCATCTTGATCATATTGCTCATCACTGATCTTCCTTGATGCAAAGCCTAGCTCCAGATCCAAGCTCCCTAAATATGCAGCACCTTGCTGAGAAAACGGATCATAAGGCGCCATACGGATCCTTTCCGTCAAGCTCCATTGTGCCCAGTCTCTATGTACGGAGGAGAACCCTGCGTAGCCAGGCTGAATCTGGTTGTTGGGTTTTACTGAAACCACAAATTTATCGTTGCAGATAACGTATTGCTCGGTCTGAAAGTCCTGGGGTGAAACAGCGACACTAATACCGCAGCTATCAGCTCCAGCTCTTTGTTTCGTAGTACGGAGGGGGATGTTAACAAATTAGTAACGATAAATTCATCGTTCGGGCTTTTAGTGAGCTGAAACTCTCTGGATGGCGCCGTCCCTCGATGCGGAACTGGGACTCTTTGTGGCGGACCTCCAGGCCCAGGTCTAGCTCCATAGTTTGGGTTATACGACATGATAGCTATGTGAAGAGTTAGCGACCAGGTGAAATTTGAGATGAGGGAGGTACATACCAAGAAATCTAGAGAAGGGGCTAGATACAGTGGCTACAGGAGAGAGAGATTGAACGAAGTAAGTAGGTATATGAAACTGCAGAAGTATTGGGCTTGTGGATACGTAAGTTACAGGGCCACATGCTTAGAGGTCGTGCCAAGAATGCAGGATCAGATAAGATCATGGCGGGGTTTATCAGGTCATAACAGTCAATTCCATGGACTACCTATTTTAATATACACATACTTACACACGTGTGAAAATTCTTATATATTATGTCTAGACCCAAGACTTATGGTTATTTCAATTGCTAGATTCGGCTACATATAAATAACCGAATGGGTTAAAATTGTCTTGAGGGTTAGGGTTGGCCGGGATTTCATAAATCGCTGAAAAATACCACTGAACAACCTCACCTCACATAAGTCACATATGTACGTAGAATGGATACTTTCTATTTGAGTTTAATTGGATGATTATGTTTCGCGTTGCTCGGTACTTAGGGGTTCTTAATTTGTCCCTTACTGAGAAGCTTTGTTAATTACACATTTGGAATACCATATTGCAAAAAAAAAGAATCTATTGCTTTTGTGTCGGTATCTCTCCTAAAGTCAACTAATGGCGCTCACGCTGTCAAGAAAGAATATAAGATTAGCAATTATAATAGGTGTAAATACTATAAAGATATCCGATGACTTACCATTCTTGGCTTTGATCTGACAATACTATCGACTCTAAGCAACATCTCTGTAGCCTCTGATGCAGATGAGACAACAGCACGTTTAAGTTTGTAACTTTCAATCTGTTACGTATAATTCACATTAGCTAAGAATAATAACGACAACGCCCACGCTGAACATACCACGCCAAGTTCTCTCATATCTCCGATTCTTCCACCTGGGTAGTACAGATCTAGTCCAGAGCTGGACATTCCGTTGTTGATAGCGGCACGCAACTTCGCAACCAATTCACTGCTGTCAAAACCCGCGTTGTCGGCCAAAATTGTTGGGAGTTGCCTCAGTGCCCTGCCAAATGCTTCGATGGCAAGGGCCTTTTTTCCTGGGGTATTCTGTGCAGCCTGCTCAACCGCTTTACTCATGATCATCTCCGAGCAACCTCCGCCGAGAACAGTTCTGGTCTCCACAACAGTCTGAGAGAGAACGGAAAGAGCATCATGGAGAGACCTCTCAGCCTCGTCTAACAGCTGCTCGGTAGCTCCCCTAAGAACTATTGTGCATGCCTCGCCAGCTGCGACACCAGAGAACTTGATCAAAGTATCTTCTCCGATGATGACCTCTTCGATAAGATCACATTGGCCTAGCTTGACAGACTCAGGATGATCGAAAGTAGAGGTAATTTCACCCCCGGTAACAAGAGCAAGGCGCTCAATGCCGTCAAAGTCAGCATGCTCAATAGATATGATTCCAGCATCCGCAAACAATTGTTCAGGCCAGTTATAGATCAGCTGACGGTTGACAAAACAGTTGATACCATGAGCCTTGATCTTCTCAACCTTGGCACGCATCTTTTCACGTTCAGCCTTTTCAAGCTCGGCGAGTTTGCCGGTAGAATCAACTTTGACACGAGCGCCAAATATCTTGATTTTATCGGTATCCATAGCTACGAGCTGTTAGACATGTAACAACAGCTATGAAAGGTAATGTTTCGAAGACTTACCGGTATTGGCCACAAGGATCTTGGCTTTCTCAAGTCTCTTTGGCTGGTTGACACCAATTCTTTTATCCAAAATAAAACCCTCATCCAAATACGAATCACTAAGCTTTCCTCCTGCTTTCTTGATGATCTGAATGTTGTTCAAATTGGTACTTCCCTTCAACCTAAGAACCGCGTCCACTGCAAGCTTAGAAAAGTGCTCCTTGTCCTGGGACAGGACCTTGGAGCTCAGCGTTGTCCTAGAGATACTCAGAAGATCTTGCTTGAATTTCTCCGCATCCTCCCTGTGATCAACTGCACTGTTCCTTAATGCCTCAAGAGCAGCTGCAGATGCGACCCTGTATCCGTCAATGATGGTCTGAGGGTGAATCTTTTGATCGACAAGTTTCTCTGCTTCGCGAAGGAGCTCTGCAGCAAGGACAGTTACAGATGTGGTACCATCACCAACTTCGTCGTCTTGGACCTTTGAGATGTTGACAAGAACCTTAGCAGCAGCATTGTCGAGCGCTATCGACTTCAGGATGGTGGCACCGTCGTTAGTCACCATTATCTGTCCTGTCGAGCTGTTTCCATCATTTGATTGTCAGATTTGTTCTCCATTCGATGGAAAGCTTCATTGCATCAAATGTTGATAGGGTGTGTTTATACTCACGCTGACTGTAATATCTTGTCCATCCCCTTCGGACCTAAAGTCGTCTTAACCAAATCCCCTACAGCTATCGCACCAACAAAAGCGGACAATCCTATCATATACCAATCAGTATCCCCCTACTACCTATCACACTCTTATCTTCAATCGATTATGAGATTCGGAGGTGGGGGTTAACGTACTGGCATTTTCTCCCCTCTCCTCCGTAACGTCCTCTCCAAAGATTTGTGTGGGATTACTCTACGAGATATCAAGTTAGCTTTGATAGAACGATTTTTGGATGCGGTGAATGATTTACCATTGTTCGTTTGTTTTTTGACTATGTATGGCGGGGTACCGAAATAATTTGGTGAGACGGAAACTTGAACGAGGGACAGCACCCCGAGCACGTGATCTGAATATAAGAGTCAGGTTACCCTACTTTTGACTTGGTGTCAATGATATTATTGCGTTTGTTGAGAACACCACCAAAAACCGCGATTAAAGAAAAGTAATAAGAGCTTGAAAGTGAGTTTTCGGACTAAATTCAATCCCTCTGATTACTTTCTTAAGTAAAAAAAATGGGAAAACAGTCTAAAAATGTAAAATCGGAGAGAGAAAAGCAACACTATGCACCCTCTCCTA
Source organism: Morchella importuna (assembly GCF_003444635.1). NCBI lineage: Eukaryota > Fungi > Ascomycota > Pezizomycetes > Pezizales > Morchellaceae > Morchella > Morchella importuna. The sequence goes on along the minus strand of NW_025763427.1, from coordinate 351,894 downwards.
CTCAATATCAGATGATGGGACATGAACAGTCATAGATCATAGGTTTCCATAACTCAAAACAATAATTCTTATCCTAACTACAGTTTGAGAGGTGAATTACAGAAATCTTCGAGCATCGCTAGAGACAAAAAAGAAATAGCCCGCACCCTCCGACATATAGAGTTTTCCTTTAACGTGAACAGAACGACAACTCCTATTTCATAAAATAATTCCCTTGCCCTTGTCCTCCTGTGACCCTGGGGCCATTTTTCTCTAGTACGCCCCTCAATCTATTCCCCATTTCCCTCCTAGCCTTCTTCTCCTCCCTTGCTACAGCAACATCAGTCGGATCCGTGAGTGTCAGTACGGGCGTTGGAACACTTCCGAACGATGGCCCAATACTACCACCAAGTCCTCTTTCGGGTGTACTAAATCTCATTGATGGTGCTTCAGATCTTACGCCGATATCGGGGGACATAAGTCTAGACCGACCACCAGGTGTCACAGAGATGCTTCTGCTCTTCAGCTTGACTCTGTTAAGACGATCGGCAAGATATTCGATATCTCCATTTTTACGCTCAACCATGCCGGTGAGTTTCATAATAGTGTTACGAACCGCCTCAACAGTTGGGGGGACAACTGTGCCCGCGTTGTTCTTGTCTCGGGAGGCTATTTTGGCCTTAAGCTGCGTGACTTCCTTTTCGGCGTCTTTGAGGAGTTTCTCAACACGGGTATACTCCTTGCGAAGCTTTATTTGCTGTAGGTGTTGCTCAGATGTCAGGGTTCTGGCGCGGGCTAGGGCGGCTGCTCGGGGATCGTTGTGAACTGCAAGCAAGCGCTTGATTTCCGCGTCTTTGGTATCCACTACCTTAAGGTTAGTAAAGAGTAAAGAATCGTCATAATAAGATATAATAGGTAACGAACGCTTAATGAATCCCTTGTTTGCGGCTTCATACTGCGCTTCCAGTTCTTCATTTCCCTTGTTCTCTTTCTTCACACCATCCAATACCTCTTCCAATATTTTTCGAACTTTTTCGAGTTCACAGAGCTTCCAGTCCTTAGGCTGTTTCATGTCTTTTGCACTTTCGTGCTTGCAATCGGCGGTAGGTTGAGTCTGGGCCATGTGATATGCTGCCATACCTCTAACTGTTAGACCAAGCCTGTTGACCATCATGTTACCATTGAGGTATATAGCGTCAAAGACTTCATTAAAATCCTATACCATAGATTAGCAAATCGGCTTTTACCGGCGACTAACAAAAATGCTTACATCTGAGAGCTGAATTTCTCCCATATTCTTAATCTTGGGCAAGTTTTCAAGCGGCTTGATCGTCCCTCTTTGAAGCTTCCTTCGAACCTTTTCATCGTCGAGTTCATTAAATTCCTTGTCTAGGTCCAAATCACTATCTGGTTCTTCGATCTTCTCGGCCTCCTTCGGTGCCTGTTGAAATGATGGCGCTGAGAGCGGACTACTTCTGGTTTGCAGCTGGGCTGTAGGTGAGCCAAAGTTCGTTCCGCCGAGCGGGGAAGGAGCAGATGCAGTTCTGTTGAATGGACCCGGCTGTGGTCTGCCTGCAGCAGGTGGGGTAGAACCTAGAGATTTAGGCGCCAGAGAGGTTTGGGGAAATGAAGATGGTGGCGGGGACCCCGAAGAAGGCGCTGCGAATCCTGCCTTGTTGATAGCAGCAGAAAAAGCTGTGGGGGCAGGGGCAGGAATTGGTGAAGGTGTAGGGAAAGGCGACGAACTAGATGCAGGAGCTGGTGTGGTAACAGACTTCCCGATTTCTGCAGCTCCTACCTTCTTTGCCTTGCTGAACATCCCACTTCCACCCATTCCAGAGCCAGATCTGGATAATTTATCCTTCCCAGAAGGCGGAGTGACTCCATGTCCTGGCGATTTGCTTTTTGGCGCTCCGAACAAAGAACTTGTTTTGGTTGGAGTTTTCCCATGTTCAATTTCTTTGCTAGGTGTTGGTTTACTGCCAAACAGACCAGCGAATGGAGCAGCTTTGTCGACAGTGCCAATCGTATCTTTGAAGGATGTGTTGGACCCAAAGATGTTAGACGTGCTTGGACTTGTTGTTGAGAGTTTTGGCTTGGGTTCGTAGTTGAATTCTTTGGGAGTCACGGGGCGCTCTTGCTGCTCCTTGAGCCATACGTCTTCCTCACCATCCTCGTCTTCATCTTCATCTTCGTCCTCTTCGTCCTCTTCGTCTTCGTCTTCGTCTTCGTCTTCGTCTTCGTCTTCGTCTTCCTCTTCCTCTTCTTCATCATCTTCTTCGCCTTCTCCATCGTCTTCTTCATCATCTTGCTCATCATCGCCCTCGTCATCGTCAAAAGTCTCCTCGTCGTGAGCTTCGATTCCTTCATCCTCCGATTCATCTACAGGCAAGCTTGGGATTTCCTCCTCTGCGGTCTTCTCCTTACTCTTTGTAAAATCGGGTGGCAACGGTGCATCTTCAGGGGCGCTTTCAAGACGATCTCCCTTGTCAGCCTTCTGAGAAGTGAAATCCGGTGGCAATGGCGCATCCTCCGCGTTAGAGTCTTGTTTGGATTCTTTCTTGACTGATGTAAAATCGGGTGGTAAAGGAGCGTCCTCAGCATTGAGCTCCTGCTTAGTCTCTTTCTTCGAAGAGGTAACATCTGGAGGTAGAGGGGCATCTGGCACAAGATTCTCAGTTGTCTCTGATTTCGCTTTGGACAGGGTAAAATCTGGTGGTAACGGCGCAGCTTCAGGCTGACTAGTCACTGGCGGCGTCGACCTTTCTGTACTTGAGGGCTGCGGTTTCGGAGCAAAGGCACCAAAACCGGTACTTCCGAACGCTGGTTTCATGGGTTGAGCACCAGTAGTGAAAGGACTTGTGGTCTGCTTCACGCTACCCCAGCCAGAAAAAGGTGACGGTGTGCTACTGGGAGGTAATGGCGCAAACGCAGCCTTGCCATGGGTAAATGGCGAACCACTGGCAACCGCACCAAACGGTGATGACTTTGGATCAGTCTTGCTAGGTCCAAATGGCGACTGTGCAAATGGAGATTCTGATCCAGCGGGCTTATTAACTGCTGCAAACGGGCTAGATTTTGACGCTTCGGCACTGGCTTTCGCAAAGATTCCACTTGGTAAACCAGCAGTTCTTGAGAAAGGCGTTGAAGCAGTTGGTTGCGATGGGCCGCCCTGAAGCCTAGTCGGAGGAGGGGCATCTTCATCATCATCACTTGCATTATTATCGTGCTCGGCATCGCTATCCATGTCCGCGTCTTTCGGCCCTTGATCGCTGAACCCTCTTGGTGTGGCCTGTGTAGTGCCCAAGGCATCCCTGAATCCACCACCTAATCCAAAACTACTTCCAGCGTTTGAGGGAGCTGTCGTTTCATCTGCAGTTGACGAGTCAGGCTTGAACCCGCTTGAGATTTTAAACCCGCTGCCCGCGAGAGATCCAAAACCAGATGTATTCGAAGCCGTAAATGCAGAAGGTGTGGGGTCTGTATTAAACCCCTTGCCCGAACTAGCCCATACTGGTGTGGCACCTGCGGAAGGTGCGGCGGCAGCAGCAAACCCAGCTTTGTCTGCGTATGCACCAAACCCAGCTTTGTCTGCGTATGCACCAAACCCGCTACTCAAACTTCCTAATGCCCCTGTACTCCCGAGTGGCGCCGTTTGACCAAACCCCGGTGTTGAGCTCTTTCCTAGCCCAAGAGAAGTTGGTGCTCCGAATGCTGGGGTGGATGTGGCAGGGCCCACTAACGCTGCACCCGCAAACGGGGATGGTGAACCTCCCAGGGCAGATGGCTGGCCAAAAGCACTCCCGGAGGTGGTACCTGAAGCCGCTGCCTTAGCAAATGGAGATGAAGTCCCCCCTAATACTGAGGGTTGGCCAAAAGCAGTTCCTGAAGTCTGTCCTAGGGCTGAGGTTTGACCGAAAGCGCTCCCAGACGTGGTCGGGCCCATAGCTGCTGCCTTTGCAAATGGCGACGATGCACCTAGCGCCGATGGCTGACCAAAGGCACTCCCTGAAGTCTGAGCTGAGGCAGCGCCCGCAAAAGGTGAACCCATACTTGGCGTTCCAAAACTAGGGGCACCAAAAGCTGGTCTGGCCGTACCAAACGCGCTAGGTCCGGGTTTAGTGGCAAACGCTCCAAATGGGGAGCTGGTGCCTGCAGTCGGCGCAGCAGCTGCAAATGATGTCCTAGGGGGAGTCCCCGGCCGTGGAGGTTGTTGCTGCTGCTGCTGCTGCTGCTGCTGGTCCTGTGGTGAATAGACCATCATTCCGGTGTACTTTTCGCGCTGTTCCATAGCATCGTTGTAGATTACGTGCCATGCGCATAATAAACCCTCATGATTCAGAACCATCAGGATAGGTAATGGCCCCGGGGATTCTTCAATTTCCTCTCCGCCAACAGGGCGTTTGACATTTTCTTTGTTGCTAAGATCAAGCGCCATGCCCATAACAGAGGTATCTTGGAAATCGGCCCCAGACAAAGGCAGCTGTGCACGGCGGGTATCGTCACCAATCGACGAAGTTATCCAAGCATCAGCAGGCGCAGGAGGTTCGCCAGCTACTGCCGTGGAGAAGCGGCTGATAAGGCCAATGTCTGACGAGCAAGTATTTGAGAATATGATCATATCCTTCAAGCTCGGGGCGTATTGTTTGATGAGGGCATGAAAGAAATAAGGTGGTGTTCGACTGTCCAAGCCATATGGGGGAACAGGGTCTGGGAGCCTGGTATATGTGAATGAAGAGCCGGTCCGAACCAATACATGGAAAAGAGAGTCATTGTTCTGTGGTTCTGCTGGGACTGGGGTGTGAGTTGTGATAAAAAGATGGTTTTCCAACCAGACAATGGATGAGACGAAATGGTTTTCCAGGCCAGGAACTGACGGTAAAACAGCCTTTCCTTCTCCTTGGGGTGTCATCTGCCAGCCAGTTCCATCTCCCATTCCGCAAACAATTTGTTTTCCACGTTGACTCCAGGAGACAGTTGATGCGCCTGTCTTCAATATCGGGCCATTCGACCCTTCCTCCCATCCTCTTGTGCTTATGTTTACCATTTGAACATCCCCGTTGGTGGTGACAACTGCCACCAATTCAGGCGTTGCTGGATTAGGCTTCATCTCTCTCAGCCCAACACCACCCGTTCCCAGCTCAAATAGAGGTTGCGCATTACTGTTACTAAGTGCGCTGACGGAATAAACCACAAGTCCTCCCGAAGCAGAGCCAACTACAAGATGTGATTCATCTGCCGTGAATGCGATGTGCGAAATGTTTGCGGGCAACGAAAGGGAAAGTTGGGGGCGATGCTCTGCAATGCCATCAGATGCGCTAGCAAAAGTTTCACGAAGAGATGAGGTGCTGCCAACGACCAAATCTATACAATAAGTTAGTAGATATGTTTATCGCCTGATGTCTAGTTAGTGAAGTTTCCGATGCTGCGACATACCTGAATGTGCTGCGGCGGCAAACAGCCCGCTCCTATTTGCGATAGAAAATAACGATGCGCTCGATGGTGGTAATGAGTCCTTATCATATCCTTTTGGTAGAACTTTGACCTTGATGTCGCCGCCTAAAGCCAGAAACCCAACATTCTAGCACGAATAGTGTTCTGTCAGTAATCTGCAAGTTGCTTGGCCGGGTTAGAGTTTATTCTGAATTACCTCAATAACAACCTCCAGTGGCTCCTCGCCCTCAGCGCCCACGAGTTGAACCTGGGGTGGTGATCCAGCCGCCGCCGCCGCCGCCGATGGGGACTGGGTGTCTGCCAGAACACCGAAAGGGTTTGAATCCTGGAACGCCATGATTATCTCTCACCCTTGTGCCCTTGATCGAGCAAAAGTAGACGCGTGAAGTGGGTATAAAGATATGCAAACTCCAGGTACAGTCAAACAAGAAAAAATATGAGTGCAAGCTAATTATCGAGGTATGGGTTGTGTATGACGAAGGTGTTGTGGGTTTTGAGCTTCAGGTGAGGCTCGTGTCCACCAGTGATTTGGGGCACCTGTAGTCATGTGGCGCAAACGCGTCACTTAGCCATAACGCGTTTGAGACGCGCGCATACTGATTGGGACCTCAAACACAGGACCTCAAATCAAATCCAAGAATCTATCATGTATTTATTGCCCATACCTGGTTTATATTGAACGCATAGGTGGAATCGAAGCACTGTGCCCATCTTCATCACCAAAACCCAACGCTTGGCTTTCTGCACTACATGTACCTACATGTATGTACAGTACGATGCCAGTCGTGAGCGTCAGGCGCGGCGTCGCAACGCCGCGCGCAACCAGATTTCCACAACCTTTCCACGGCGGGTTGGTACACAAGATATTAAATGTCAAATCATTGTTATTTATCTAATATTTAACAACTATACAAAAATTCAGCTCTCCAAAGGATCAATTGTGGTTGCTGTGCTGGTACCCGTGATGGTTCGGGGGGCGTTGCGACGCCGCGCCTGACGCTCACGACTGGCATCGTACTGTACTTTACCTAGCTACTTCTAGACGATCTGTAGCAGACGATCTGTAGCAGACAAAAAAAGGTCGCACATGAAGAAACGAATGATACACAGCTATAACGGACGATTCACTATAGAACATGCTGTAACTCATAACTCCTATTCTATGCGTTCCCAGTTCCTGCGAAATTCAATCGTGCCTTAACTTTCGCTTTAGCTTCTAGATCTCCGGCCGTCATGGACGTTATTTTCACAGAATTGTCAATTGGGTTAAATGCAGTAGCCACTAGTACTCCCCACTGTGAAGGCATACGATAACTGCAGTCCAATGAAGCTAGATTGTGGTTTAATTAAACATACATGTGGACTCGACAAATTTATTCCTGTATTCTTGTAATTGTTGATAATCAATCTATACCTTGTCAATTTAAATCATAAATAATCACTCGGGCCTGAAAACCGTTGATCCTCTTGATTCATGACAGCAATCCATCTAGTCCATAGGTGATGAACACTTGATATCGGGCAAAGGACTAAGATAATAAACTCAAGCAGAATCAACCGTTGTACTTTACGGACAGTGGTTAGCCAAAGGTAAAAAATCTGTAACATGCAGTTAGAGATTTTTTAACTACCACACAAACGGACCTCCTCCCACCCTCTTGATTCACTTAAAAAATTTCAACATAACATTCTGTGGATTTTTTTTTTTAACGAGAAAAACGACGGAATGTAGAATAGCTTGCGGTTTGCGATACTCAAGGCGCCTTCCAATGTCAGGGTTTTGTTTGCTGTTTTAGTGATTATCTAAGGTGAATGTATGTAATATATATATATACCCACAAGTGACCTCAAAATTCTCTGGCTAGAGAAACAGCCGCTCTGGTATACTCGAGTGTGGAGTCATTTCCTGCCGCATCCTGAGGTGACACCTCAACGCCTAAACTTATATTAGCTTCACCAAGATTATGATAGAGATTCTAGTAGTGATTCCGTAAGGTCCTAGCTGGGATACTTGGGCTACCGATACATGTATGTATACCGTGTTGGACGTGATGAATGGACGTGGCAGTTCTTTTCAACCAACTGCCAGTAATAGGAGCGAGAAACAAACACAATTAGTTATAGGATATAGACGCACTGTAGACCAGCTCAGCTGAGTAGGTAACTTATGCATAGAAACACGACAGTACCGGCGCCTGGCGTAATGTTCTATGCCCTTACTCTTTCGACCTCATAGATACGTGAAAGTCTTTGATTGTCCTCCGCCAAAGGCAGCTATTTCATCTAGAACAAAAACGATATCAACCTTACAAGACTTATTAAAGATACCCCTACAGACACCTCTAGGCGCAATCAATGAACTGGTTTAAACTCCAGAATCTTGGCAGAAAATACGTCATGGCTCTCCGCGAAAGCAGCCAGAAAGTACTCGAGTTCATTCCGCTAGCACGTTATGGGTAACCGGATGATAAACGTAAATGCCGTGTGGCGAGCTACCATGAGTTGGGAAGAACTCTCCTTGAATGGTGGCACCGGTGCTACTACATGCAGTTGTGTCAGCGTGGCAGTGGTAACCAGGTCCCGACTAAAGCGAAGAATCAGGCCCCCAATCCTTAAAGTAGGCGGTTTTACCACTGAGAAGAGTTACACATGGGCATATAGACTAGCCCCAGTTCACGCACGCGGGAGCCTATATGTGGTCTTGAACCAAGGTTTAAACTCACAGTCTACATATCTTGCATGTAATGTTGGATAAAACCGCTAATATTTAGGGGACAAGAAATAACCTCGATGCACTTGTATCTAGCTGGATTATCCGCTGGTTTGCGTTGATGCTGATGTTGACTTTTGTGTTGGCTTTGGGAGCTTCAGCATTTAGTTTAAATCATTGACGGACATACCCCCCCAGTCATAGATGGTCACTCGATACATAATCGCAATCGCATGGCAGAATTCCAATTTAGCCAATTTTATGATTTACGTTTATTAGTGTATCATTTGAACAAAGAAATTATCGCAAGGCCCCAAACCCCCTTCCTTGCCTGAGTCCGCTATAACATAAAGGTAATCAAGCTCCCCGTAACTACAAAACCGCTCAATAACCATTACCCCCCCATTTTTTCCCCACTCTTTCAGTACTCTATCTGAATCTCGCCAACCCCGTCTTTGCAGCAGATGGGACCACCAGTCTAATATCCGAGTCAGAAAAAGCCCAAATTTCTGGTCACAACGAGAGAGAGAAAAGACTTACTTCTCCAGCAATATAGGTCCGTTCATTGGGTTGACATTAGAGTACTTCCTCATCCTAGTGTCAATGCTATAGAATTCATCTGCATTATCGCTCTGAAGAAGATCGATCGTCTGTCGTAGCTCCTCGAAGATCTGCAGGAGAAGCGGCTCGTTGAGGCTGGCGACAAAGTCCTGGAGATAACGTGCGTCTAGGTCTAGGTCTGCGACAGCAATTTTGGTGATTTTCTTGACGGAGTCGGCAAGTGGTAGGGCCTGCGAGCATAAATTAGCTTGAATAAGAGACATTGGGGAAGAAAGTGGCGCACCAAAATTGAAGTAGCGATATGGGATAGAGCATCAAAGTAGATCAACCCTTTGATATCCTTGGGTAAGCCTAGCAGTGTTGAGCTCATGATATTACCCAAAAACAGCGTCATCTGCTGCAAGTACTCGCTGGGCTGTCCCTGCTTTTTAGTTGCCATCCAGTTATACTCTGCAGTCTCCACAAGATCGTCAATCTTGCTGTTGACTAACTCGAAGATACGCTTCTCGGCGGTCTTTTTCTCGGCGCGGAACTGCTCAGTAGCCTTGAGCGAGATTTCGCCGCCATGGTTGGACTGTCGTGCCTCCACGAGGAGCACCTCAAGCTCCTGGCAAGCGTACTCGAATTGTTCGAGGTTGATGAGGATTTGCACAATTTGGCCAAGGTATTTGGAGCCGAGGCGCTCCACAAGGGCAGTACAAACTACGTTACATAGGAGCTCATCTAATGACTACAGGTATGATAAATGTCAGTACACTTCTTGGTTAAGAGGAGAGGTGAGTGGCGTGACCCACGTTTTTGAGTTCCTCGTCGATTGCGCTTTGGTGTGTGAAGTACTCATCGGAGAAGAAGTAATACTTGTTCAGGAAGTTACGTATGTCGATACAGCACAGTGGATACATTTGCGAGAACGGTAGCACAATGGGGAACCTGGTAACAGTGAGTTAGAGCTCGTGATATCTTGCAGCAGTGGGGCATTGACATACTCTATCTCCTCCTTTTCTTTTTCAGGCTTATACCAACTCACGTTGACAACATTGGCATATTCCTCAGGGGTGTTGACCGGCATTGGCATGTAGTCATCACTGGTGACAATCTATAAAGTGGTGTCAATGAGACCTGTACACATGAAATCCGATAAGGGGAGGGCGTGCGGGGGGGCATCAAAAATACTTCTTTAAAGCCGGCACTGAATTCCTTTTTTAGGCGTTCCGAGTATTTCTCAAAGAGCACTAGTAGGAACTGATCAAGCGCTTCTACAGAATATCCCCAGCTCTGGTAGGAAGATTAACACTCAGTTGCTCAAAAGAAGATTCATAAACGACCCACTTACGTCCATGGTTTGTATAAATAATGCGAGGACATTTTTGACTTTGAGAAGATTATCGGCATCAGTAATATTTTCCAGGGCTGGTGAGATGATATTGATGGCTTTTTTGCACATTGAGTCCCATAGTTCGTCAACCTATTTATGGGTAAGTAAAAGTAAGCCAGGTGATCCGGGTAGGATAAAGCTATTTACATCTACAGCCGATCGGAAGCTTATTGTCTTTTTCATTGTTTCTCTCTCGACAATAGCAAAACCAGCTATGTCTTCCAAAAGCCGGTTCAAGCCGGATATATCTTCATTCATGAAGTTCAAAGACCCCGATAGAAGTAGCTCTTTCTGCTGCCGTCTCACGTTCGCATATGTGACTCTGAACTCGTCTCTCTCTCCGAGAGCTTCATGAATGTGAAGACACTCGAATAATGGTGTAAAGTCAATGTTGACATTTTCATTATCAAGTACATCGAACTCTTCCCGTTCATCAAGCACCAGTTCAATCGCGGAGTTGAGCTTGAAGGATCCTATATCCGGGAGTTTTAGGCGGGAACATTCAACCATCATGAATGAAAACTTACGCAAATACGGCGACTTCTCGATCCGGTCCTTTTGTCGGCGTCGGCGGAGCTCAGTCTGATCAAATGCTATCTGCCCTAAGAGCACAGAACTCTCACGGATCCTGTAAAGCCAGCTGTTGAGATCCGTCATGACCGCTTCTTTGACCATTCCTTGCATCGCTGGGACGGACTTCCGGATCATGTCGGCAACTTCATATTGCATCACCTCTTTGAGGTGCACATTCTGTAGCTCGTCTAGCGTTCGCAAAGCTGCATAGTGCTTCTTTGCCCTCAAGAGGTCGCCAACACGATTCGCCAGCCCTAGCACCTCCAAGCAAAGCCGTAAAGCCTGTGTCGCTTCGTCAATGTTTTGTCTAACATCTCGCGAGTCCACCAAGGCTTTCTTCTGCTCCACTAGCTTCTCCGTAGACCCTTGGATCGATTGGTTTAGCTTCAGTATCTCCTCCGTCAAATCTACAGTTCCCTTCCTGACATTCAGTAGCTGGTTGACGGAGGAGACAAAGTCCTGGTGATTGTTATTGCACAAGCGCTCAATTTCAGTTTCCCGTTCGTTAGAGAACTTGTCAAGCTCATACATAAGCTGGTCTTCACGGCCCTCTACAGTGGCATCCTTAATAGTAGTAATGAGCTGGTCAATGTGGTCTGTGTCCGACGGAGCATGTAGAAGCTGAAGACCTCCTCAGTAAACACTTGAACTGGCCGTCAGGAATAGAAACTCAACAAACCTGGTGCACGCTAGCTTTGAGACTTGGCGGTGCGCCGGTCCCCTGTGGACGAAGCGAAAGTACCGACTTTACGACGGTTTGTAGTTGGAGCTTTCTAGCAGCGGAATTCATAGCTGCTGTTGGAGGTCTGATGTTGCTGGGCTTGCGGCTCAAAATTGAAGCATGAACTCCTAGAATCGGTGCCAAGCCTGACCAGGGTACTTGCTGCCAAGGGACTGCAATCAATGACCTGACGTCGACCTAGACCCTTAATTCTACTACAGATGAGTTAGACGTCTGAGATGGGCAGCAGGTTTTGATTTTTTTTACAGCTCTTTTAGAGCCATCTAAAGCCCTACAACGAGTTTTTTTTCCACCGAAATAGTGAGCAGAAAGAAGGTGCGAGTCACATCATATCACTCGATAAGACAACACTTTAAAGTGGGATCTTGTTGCTGCACACACATGATCCACTTTTTTTCTCTTTTTCAATTTTTTTTTTTTTTTTTACACCGTTAATAGTACAGATATATCGAAAATAGTATATGTGCCTGACCGCCTCCTTCTCTCCTTCCATCTTCCGTTCTATATTCTCCCGCCCAGTGTCTTCCGTTATATGTATCCCTCTCTCCTTCCTTCCTTCCTTCCTTCCTTCCTTCCTTCATTCTTTTCGTTTTTTGTCCTTCTTAGTCGCTGCGTTTGGGGCGGCGCCTTTCTCAAGCAGTAGTCGGACCGCCTCTCTTTAACAGAGCGGCAGCCGCAGCCAGGAGGACACCCGCGGGGAGACTTGACATGTGCTTTGGGTGAAGGTGGGGTACAGTGACTAGAACCACTACAAACGCCCTCGTGTGGGGGAGAGTGTATGCCAGGAGTGTTGAGCTCCGACAGGCCGCGATCCCGGATCCTTCGTATGGTTGTCGCTCTCTGAATATTTTGCTAACTATCTTTACTAGATGAAGTGGTATGGCTTATGGAGTTGGTCGGTGTATGGGGTAAGGCGATCTCCCAAAACTAATTCTAGCTGAAACTAGATTCCCGCGAGGGAAGCTAGGGAGAGAATGGCAGGGGGAGGAGGGGAGGCGGGTAACGGAGAGGCACAGCCACCAGGCTACCAACTACCCCATGCAAAGTCACCCCCGGGGGAGGCACAACCACCAGGCTACCAACTACCCTATAAATGCTTATCCCGCAGGATAGGTATCAATTGAAGCAGGCGACCCAAAGGACTTTTCCTCCGCCGGAGAGGGAGGTGCTCCCCAGGCCCGATCTCCAGTTTTCGCGCGAAGATTCGGCGAAAGGCCGCCGGGGGGTTTGAACTTATCCCGGATTCAAATAGAGTATTTAGAGCTCTATGAACCCGGCTCCAAAGCGAAACATCGAAGTCGCAGTCTAATATACGTGTGGATTGCCGGATGAGGAATTAATCCAGGTCCAGCTCTCCGAGAGAAAAATAGTTATAATATGGGTATACGTGTGGTTTGCCGGTCGTGGGATTTAGTGTGTTCGAGTATCTTAGCTGATGAGATTCATAATTTAATGGGAGTGTTTTTGTTGTGGAGGTACGTTGATTAAGTGTTTGAAAAACCGAATATTGATGAAATAAAGAAAAATTGGAAATGTGTTATAATGGATACCCATTGACCAGCTCCCAGTCCAGCCCCATGTAGTCGAAGTAGATGTGGGATGGCGCGGCACAGGAGAGCCTCGTCCTTCAACAAACACCACCACGTATTCCTCCCTCCTGCCACCCCCGTAACCTCAATTAGGAGAGGAACGGGAGTCCTCCGGGATCGTAATATTCATGTTTTGTTCGGCGATTCGTTCGATGTGATCAGAAAGTTGACAGTCTACAGCCCTCGTCTCAGCGATCTGGACTTGGTGCAGATGATGCAATAGCTTTCACAAGCTCTCGCGTATTCTCCACCACCACTTGGAGAAGTTTCGTTTTTATTTTCGAATGTGTTTATGGCCTAGGAGAGAGGAGTTCATAGCATCATCCCACCAGCAACAATTTCATTTGAATGATGATAGAGTTCGATCAGTCGGCAGCGAGACACCCCGAGCTAGTGTTCCAGATATTCCACGATCGCTTTTGTTCGAGGTACTACATCGATATGAGTACTTGGAAATTCCAATAAGTAAAATGGAAGGAATGTTATGACTCACCCCCTGATCAGTGTATCGAGTAGCTTAGATATACTGCAAGGATTCTTTCATTTTTCAACGGTCATTTAAGACTTTTCATCGATCTACCTGAGAGAGTTCTGCTCCTCCGACTCTCATAGGATTGATTTCGATTCGTTTCAACCGCGGGATGCCTGAATTTGCGCTGGACCCCGCACCTAGCTTTGAGGTCGTAGGGAAAAAATTGTCTGAAAACAATGGTAGAGGGATCCCCAAGGCCAAAGGCCTTGGGGATCCACGATAGTATATGCAAGAGCTCCTCGAGAATTGAATGAGGGGTGGTGGATGTTGAAGAAGGATGCAGGGAGAGATGCGTTCAAATACTCGCAATCTACTGCATGCGCCACCCACTCAGGCGTCCCTACTTGCGTTAAATCACACCCTGGTGTGGCGAGAGAGTTTTTTCTGCTCGAGTTTTTCCGTTACGGAGATTCCTACAACCCTTTTCCGGCTATCAAACGCCAAAGACTCACGTTGTTTGCCTTGCGCACGCTTGGCGATTGGGGTCGAGAGTCATCCTTGGTACTAGCCTAGTTAGTGATGATAAATATTACCTGTGCATACATGTTAGCATGGGGTGCCTTAATCATAAAATTGAACCTTGTCGATTGGAAGGGAAAAAGGCTGACCTTGTCCTATGGTCTATCCGGAAAATGGGGTTAATGCCGCCTGTAGGTATGTAGGTACGCACTCTACATGGGGCGGAACACAGGAGAGTCCGGAAATTATTGGAGGCCTGATCAATTCCGGTGTCAATGATAATATTACATATTTACACACCAAACAAACAAGGAGAAGCCAAGGCGCCCGGGACAAAGGCAAGGGCATAGCGAGTGATACAGTGTGACGAAAACTAGCCGCGGATAACCGTGGCGAAGTGACGAGCTGTGAAATTCGATGCCTGAAGCTTGAAGGATGAACCCAGCTATACAATGAGCAGATACAATACTGTAAGTACAGTCGTTCACAGGGTGAGGACGAACACTGGGTGTAGGATTTTTGGACAAATAGAAAGATCACTTGGGCAGCTTGGCTGTTTCTTGCCATATTGAGAACCCTGGTTCGTCTTCACCTAGTGTTCGTCCTCACCCTGTGAACAACTATACTGGAGGTAGAAGCGATCAGCTAATAGATGTTATTTAAACATGTGCGCTGCACATAAGAGGCTGACATGGACTGATAAGGCCAACGCATTATCCCTTCAAGCTTCACGTCGGAAAACAGTCAGAACGGCGAATCGGAAGGCTGTTCCTTGTCCGTGGCAGTACCTACCGGACCGGTGAGATGGCTAACCACCAACAATTCGCTGAAGAGCGAAGTTTTAACGCTGCCCGAGGAATGTTGCCGCGTCTGCAGTGCATCTAGAACCGGGTAGGCATCTACATTAATTTCGAGCTGTGAGGTACCATAGTTTCCTTTGGACAATCCACACACCCGAAAGCACCCAGAACTCAGACCTAATAAGTGCGGATCGGGCAAGGCTACATACAGTAGCTGTACTGTACCTACCATCATAACTACATCACCTGCGGTAGTACTAGTATATTAAAACACCTTTGCATCGCGAATATGGGCTGATGGTCGCACGAGAGATCAGCAAGTACAATAGCAAGGAGAAGTTCCAGAAATACTCAAAAGGCCATAATATGTATTATTATTGAAATTAATGACTGGTGGTGCTAATCCCTGGTTTAAAAAGCGTTGCTATCGGTTGGAGACGGTTTAGAATAGTATGGTTGTAGTTAGTTATTCCAAGACTCGGTTGTTCACAAAAGAGACGTTCTTGCTTGCATGTATCGTGCTTTCTGCCTCCGAAGTCACAAACCTGTCCTGAAATGTGTACGAGCATTCTCATTTCTTTCGAGGCATTGCCTTACACGCTAGGAACATACTGATCTGATCTGGACACATACCCCTTGTCACTTCAGCTTCTTGCATCACCCGTCATCCACCCCCAGTTCTTTGGCATCACCGCCAACCCATTCTCAACCACAACCACCCACCACCACTTCAAACGCTGTTGGGGAGGAAAGACCAGACAAAGAACCAAATCGCCTAGGAATTTGCAATTAAAAAATTGGGATAAATCTGTTAGTACCGTCGCCAACTTGGATCCGGAAATGAGGGCAGATATGGTATTTGCAATGGACACTGAAGGTCCGTCACCATTACCACATTCGCAGTTCACGCCTCCACAAGACTCAACCATGAAGAGGCTTATGAGAAGTAATCGCCCTGAGAAGGCACTCGAAATATCTTCCATGGATCGTCACGAGTTAGAGGTAACCCTCTTTTCCCCTACATGTTTATCAATCCTAACATCTTCCTCCAGAACGCCGTCACCACGGCATATTCTCGTCTATCAGAAAAAGAGCTTCATATACTACTCTTACTTCGCTCCCTCCCCACATGTGGCAACCCCCAAGAACTCGCCTTTCGTCTGGCGGTTCACGATCTTTCTCACCGTACCGACCTTGCGCACCAGCAAACCGCCAGCTTTACGCCACCACTATCCGCTGCATCATCATTTAACGAACGGCCACAGCAAAATGATAACACAAATACGAACACCAATACCAATACCCTCAATACAAATACCAACAGCACCCCATCTCTTGGAACCACCACCTATGATGATGATGTTGACATGGCTCAATTGGTCTCTCTTGACTCCCTTGCGGAATCCACGTCCCCATCAACGATTCCCACCCATCCACCTCTGCCACCGGAACTCTGGGCAGATATTTTCGAAACCCTGAACGATTGGGAACTATCTGTGGCACTTGGAATTCGTACGAACCTCCGGCGCTCCGTGGACTGGGAACATAACGGGACACGCCTTGACTACGCGATTCTTTCCGGGTCCGTCGCATATGTTGCCTCCTTCCTTTCGTCACGTCCCGGCGAAGTATTTACCAAATTCGGTGCAAAGGCGATGGTGCGGTTTGGATATCTGGACCTTCTTACCTTCTTCCACGAGCGATTTCCAAAGGAGTTTATGAAAGTATACTCAGAACCAACACTCAAGATTCCTACCCTCGCTAGTCACTTTGCAAGAACGGAGGTTCTATCCTGGTGGTTAGCAGCCAGTGACCCCAATAAGTCGAATGCGCTCCCTCGAGATTACGATGAGGAGCCGCTCAACGATGCATCCCGCGAAGGCCACATCCACGTACTCCAGTGGTGGAAGTCCAGCGGTCTCCCTTTGCGTTACGGTCTTGTTATGGATGTTGCCAGTTCCTTTGGCCACCTTGATGTGCTGGAGTGGTGGAAGAACTCTGGGCTCTCGCTCAACTACCACAACGCGCTCAAAGGTGCATCTTACCGTGGCGAAGTCGAAGTATTGGAATGGTGGAAAAGAAGTGGACTGCGGTTGGTCTACGACAAAGAAGTGCTTGTTGAGGCGACAAAGTTTAATCGTGCGGACATTCTTGAGTGGTGGAGCCGGAGTGGCCTTAGAGTCGAGTACTGTGTGTGCGATATTGAGGCTGCGCTGGAGGACGCGATCGGCGGCGGGAAGCAGGCAAGAGAGTGGTGGTTCCAGAGAGGGTGTAGGTTTAATGTCCCGGTTAATGAGTGGATGATGTACAAAACCCTTTGAAAACAATCACATGAAGACAAGCCGATATATACATATATATAAAGGAGAAGACGCGGGTGGGCTAGCGGGTAGGGCGGGTAGGTTCACAACTCTTTTTTCATTTTGTTTTACTTTTTTTTATTACTTTTTTTCTTTCTCTTTGTAAAAAAAAAAAAAAAAGGGACCAGGGTATGTCGTAATAGTTCTAGGTGAATATTATGGTATACTTTTTTCTTTTTTCTTTTTCCTTTTGTATTTTGTTTTCTCTGACAGGGTTGGGCGGCGTTTTTGGTCCTTCGCTATTGATCACTACATGTAGTAGTAGTACTCTAGTAGGTACATGTAGTAGTAGTAGTAGTAGTAGTAGTAGCAGTAGTAGTAGTAGTAGTAGTAGTAGTAGTTAGTGCTCTAGTCTATTTGCTTCTTGTTTCTTTATTTTTCTTTCTCTTCATGTTGAAAACCTTTTCCTAACTTTATTTTTTTTTACTCATCATCATCCTCCTTCCTCAATTGATCAATCCCCCTCTTTTGGCGTTTCTCATGTGTATACTTAAGCTTGTATCACTGCAGGATCGACTGGGTATTAGCTCTACTCGTTGTACGTAGAGTAGGTTGGTGTAGGATATACGTGCATGTATGCATTACATACATATGAAGTGAGGTTGTTTTTTTCTTTTCTTTTTTTCCTTTCGTTACTTTCTTTATTGGAAATATATATATACAAGCCTTCCCCAACTTTTCTTCCTTTTTATTTTTTATTTTATTTTTATTTTTTTATTTTATACTTGTAGTCAGAATATCCAAGCTACGCTGTTATGAAAAACCGAGACTAGTAATGGCTTTACAACATTTTGGCGTGTGTAATACGGCTTTGCAATCCACAAATTCGCAAATTTGCAATTCAACTCTGTCTCTCTCTCTTTCCTTCCACCTCTCCTGGACATAACTACATAGTCCAGTCCAGTCCACCTGAACTGAACTGAACCTGCACCCTACCCCACTCCATTCCACTCACCGCCCGCCCGCACGCACGCACGCACGCACGCATGACCGCGAAAGAGAAAGAAAAAAAAAGGGGGGGGGGGGGGGGAGTAATTACTATTGTGCATACCCAATATTTATGTACCATATTTAATTGTGCCCATTTATCTCGTCACCAACCCTAACCCGCGGCTAGCTAGCTGGGGTTCACTCGGGATCGGAGGAAATTATGGTAGGCCAGGGACCCCCCACTATGTAGAGTATGCATGTAGATCAGCAATTACCGGCTGGCCGGGTGGGTGGGTTGGGTGGGTGGGTATGGGGACAGTGCGCGTGGTTGGGTTGGGTTGTTGCGCGGTGGTGGTGGTAGTGGTGGTGGTGGTGGTGGTGTTGATATTGATTAGTTATATGGTGGAGCTGGAGCTGGAGCTGGCTGGCGGTGGTGCTGATATTGACATTGGTACGGGGTAGCTAGCTAGGTGGATGGTTGTATTTCGATTATTCGCTCTGGTAAGGATGGATGGATGGGTGGGGATTTAGTAGTAGTATGTAGATACATAGATACTTGTAGATACTTGTAGTGATGTTTGAAGCACGATGTTGTATATGTGTGGAATGCATGGCATATGCCTATGCTATTCAAGATTTGTGTATGCTGCTACTGCTACTGCTGCTATATCAAACAAAAAAACACACCCAGAAGCCAGAACTAAAAGTACAAGTACGAATAAAAACACAATTTTTATACACCCACCCTCATACCATGATTCATCATTACCTAGTCTATAAGCATTATTAAAAAAAAAACCTAGTCATCACGCAAGCCAACCAAATTCACGATGACGGTCTGCGGCCCCTAGTATTCTCCTCCTCCACCTTCTGCGTCGCATCATCCACCTCCCCATCATCATCACTATCAATGCTCATCTCTTCCCTCATCTTACTCGGTGCCCTCTCCCGCTGCGCGCTAACACACCTCACCATCTGCGGCGCCCTCGGGACGCACAACCCCCCTCCCCCACCCCCACCCCCTCCCACCGCCGCCGCCGCCGCCGCCGCCCCAGGAACACAAGTCCCCTTCCCATGCGCCCTACACAGCGGCGGCATACTACTACTCCTCGTCTCCTTGAACTCCTCATGCTCCCCATACAGCCTATGCTCTCTAATATAATCCACCACCACCCCCGGCAACAGATACCTCACACTCATACCCTGACGAATCAGCTGCCTAATCCTCGTACTCGAGATATCATTCGCAATCAGCTGCCTAACGATCCAAATATTATCCTGCCAGCGCGCCAGCGGCGCCAGCGCCTCACTGACGTCCGTACCGTTGCGCTCCACCACCAGCAGGCCGTAGTCGCCGAGGATGTGGGCCAGGTCTGCGGCGGACCACACGCCGGGCTGCGACATGGTCTGCAGGAGGTCCGAGCCGCCGAGGAGCATGATCTTGGCGGGGACGCCCGAGATGCCGCCGAGGGTGTCGTTGATGCAGTGGGCAAAGTGGTCGAGGACAACGGCGGTGGGCTGGTAGTCGGGCTGGACGGCTTCCCAGGGGTCGACCATGAGCCAGGTGGAGGCCTCGTTGCATGCGAGCTCGCACATGCGGACGCTGTGGGACGGTGGGGCGTTAGTCTATGTGCGGTGGGTGGGTGGGCGGGCATACCGGTGTAGGGCGCTGGCGAGGCCGGCTTTGTTGTAGCGGTCTGAGACGGGCGAGAGGTAGCCGGCGACGACCTCGTGCGTGGAGGACATGTTCTGCTTTACGTGGTCGACGGCCATCTCGAACATGCGCAGGTGCATGTGGGTGATTGGCGAGAAGGAGCCGCAGGCGACGAGCACTAGCGGGGTCTTGGTGGGGTCGGAGAGGGTGCGCTGCAGCCGGGAGGAGGGGAAGGTGTAGGTCTCGAGGGAGGCGGGGACGGGGGGTGGGGAGATGGCGGTGGTGGGGGGGAGAGCCATTGTGGTTGTGAATTGGTTAATTGTGATTAGTTGGCGATATATGCAGTGGTTAACTGATGATATGGTGGTGATGGGTGGAGGTTAGAGGTTGAGGTTGATGTTCTGTGGTGTTTCGATATCCCGATGTCGAGATGGCCAGGTGGATGAGCTATGACGCAACCAGCTGCAGCCGAGCACGGACAAAGGGCCCTAGCTAGTGCCCAATTCTACGTAGGCCGCCCGCACCCCACGGTCTGTCCCCGTCCGTCCGTCTTCCTGTCCGAGCTCTTCGGCATGTTCCTTTCTCGGAAAACCTAGCGGAAGCAAGCGAGGACCCCTGCTGCTGCCCTGGTGATGGTCTTTACTCTATCCAGCAGTATTACCACGCACTAAGCACCGCATCACATGCAAACCAAACATTCAGCTTCTGCGGGAAGAAGCAGAAGGGAATAAATGACCGAGCAGAGAGAGAGCCAAGTGATAAGGATAAGACTGGAGAGTACCGCCAAAACTCGAAAAATTGGCTATCTCCGGCCAGGGATTATCGCTCGAGTGATTGGTTGAATGGCATCGATCTGCATCAGAAGTTTCCCACACAAGTAATTTTGATCTCTGGAAGCTAGCCAATTTTTCGTGTTATGGCGGTAGGTAGATAGCTGTAGGTATTGTAGTAGTCATGATCTTGACTAGTACTCTACTCGTCAAGATAAGTATGTACACAATCTACTGATTGATAGAGAGAGATTGGCACATTGATTGATTGATCGATTGATTGCCTGCCTGATTTCCAAAACGTGGACCTCCGACGTCTAGATCATCCCAGCTGGATACCAGCCCCGATAACCAGCCAGCCAGCCAGGTATGTGGTCACTGGTACTACTAGGTAGGTTGGACCTCTCCGGACAGCATCACGTCCAACTGTCTCATATCACATCTGCTATTATATTAAACACCACCCTTCCCTTCCCGCACCATCCATCTCAAGTGCCGGCCCGTAACCCATCAAAATCAAAATAGCCCTGAAACAACATGCGGTCGTAAACAATTAATGCCGTAAAGAAAAGTGAAAAGGGAAAAGGAAAAGGAAAGGGGAAAAAAAAAAAAAAAGCCATTTGTGTAGCTACGACCCAATTAACCATATGTGTAATCAATAAATCAATAAATCAATAAAACCCCCTCATCACCACCACACCCGAACCCTCCCCCCTAACCCACGATATAGAGTAATACAAACGCTTCTTATGTAACACCATCTCCATCCAAACCCGCGATCAGGAAAAGAAAAGAGAGAGAACGCGTACTCTACCACCACCGCCGACGACGCCGCCGCCGCCGCCGCCGCGCCGGCACTTACTTCCATCGACACCAGCACCTCTCCTCCGTTTGAGCCTCCTACAACCAGCCAGAAAGGAAGAAAAAAAAAAAAAAAGAATGTCTCTCCTAAACAAACACCGTTCGTTTCGGCATTCCCCAATCAACCCCTTCCTCCCGTAAAACATGTTTTTATTTCCTTTTTTCTCCCTCTCCCTCTTCCTTACCATCCTTACCATGCCATCCCAATTAATTACTCGATCTATGGCGCGAGAAGGCATAGGGGGTGGGTGTGTCAACTTCAGAGGAACTTTTTTTTGTATGGGAATTAGAGAAAATTCCACCGCCAGGCTAGGCGCTAGTACCATTATGGGAGTAGATCTCCCAATTCCTATAGATTGATTGGCTACAAACGCCGAAGTTTACACACCTACCCACCATAGCTTCTCGAGCCATACTCTACTGCAATGAGGTAGAGCAGAGCCAATCATCCGCCCCTGCACACACAAAAAAAAGCGCTCTAGCCTAGGTAGCTACAGTACCGCTAGCTTGTTGGGTAAGTAAGGTTAGAGAGAGCATGTAACCAACAGGGAGGGCAACCACACAACGACATGTCTAACACAACAACCAAATATATTACCTAACTTTTATGCTCGGTGCATCTACGAGTATTTTTTCTTACCTGATTACTTCCCTCTTTTGGTCCGAAATTGTAGACGAGTGGATACCAAGGCCCGGGCCTTGCTTGCTTGCGAGCATATGTGGTGGATAAGAATATGTAGGCAGGAAGCATGTAGGCAGGCAGGTAAGCAAGAGATAATTATAACTGGAAGGAGGCAGACAGAAAATAGAGTAAAAGAGAGGGATTGCCAAAGCAAGCACGAAAATGACACAATCGCAACCTTGAAACCACATCTCGAAACCCACAGACTCCACCTCCCCCCGGCCCCTGCTGCTCTGCTCTAGATCGAGGTTTGATGATGTATTTAGCTTAGCTAGAGTAGAGTAAAACGAGCACCTTGGAAGCTGAGTGATATGATGTGAGGTCAGGCTACCTACAGTACCCTCCCTACCTTAACCTACGTACTTATCCTATTCTATATACAACCTGACTAGTAGAGGTATATGAAACCCCGGAGAGCGCTGAAAATCGCATCACATCGGTACCTGGATCCCACCCATAGCTTCCTTTTTTTTTAAAAAAAAAAACAGACACCACAACTACACATCACTTACCCTACTACAAAACTTACTTTTACACCACGCTACCCCCCGCCCGCCGCCTTGCTGGTTACAGTTTTTTTCTTCTTCCAGCTGTTGTTTCTTCTCTGCTTCCTTTCCTTCCTTGCCCAGCTCTCTTTTGAATATCTCCATCACCACCAACGATCCGAGCAGCATCAGCAACGCAAAAAAAAAAAAAAAGAAAGTTGCAAAGAATAACGCAAAACACAAAAAGTTAAAGAAGAAAAAAAAGCCCATATGCACATGATCCCGACTATTCCCGTCGTGACCAATGCGTCGACAGAGCGCGACAGCAGCTCCGTTGTGAGTACTCTCCCATACACTCCCCATACACTCCCTCTAATCCAATCCAAATCCAATGCCCCATTCAAATCTCCAATTGACGAACACCACCGCCGCCGCCGCCTTTCCCGCCTGACATCTGTCTGTCTGGCTGGGCATCGTGACAAACTGTATTGACTGTTAAGACTGACAATTTGTGGTTTGTGTGAATTTTAGTCTCTCCACGGTTCGGCCCTCCCTTCCTTTTCTCCTCCCCAAGTTCTTCCTTTCCCCTTCCACCACCGCCCCCACTTACCTCCGAAAAATTATAAATAAATAAAAGAAAATGGGGGAAGGAGGAAAAAATAAAAGCAATGTTCTCTAGACAATTACGTTTTTTTTGACTAACATTTTGGGGGATCGATCCGGGGGCCCCCATTTAAAGGGAGAGGAGGAGCCGGAAATGTTGGCCCTGTCGATAATGTCGAAACCGAGGAGAACTTGAAAATTCCAGTTCTCAAAAGCCCTGTCTATACTACTGGTCGTGGTGGAACTGTAAGGACCTCCCCCTCTTTCTTCTTCTTCTTCTTCTCCTTTTTTTTATATTCTTCCCTCCCTCCCTCTCTCTGCTGCTTTCTCTTCTGCTTTCTTACTATTGTTGCTGCTACTCAATTTCTTATTCTTCATTGTTTTTCTCTTCTTTTTGAATCACTGCATCAACTCTTTTTTATAGCTTTCCTTCGAGTGCTAGTTGTATTGACATTTGGCTGGATCTGGATAGGGAAACATGGCCCAGAACGATCCGAACCATCCCGAGAAGGCGCGCATTGCGCAAGATGTCGAGGAGGCTCCCAAGGCCCGCGGCAGTGGAGATTTCCATGCTGGACGTGGGGTATGTTTGTGTTCTACCATTGAAGGGAGAGGAGCAGCAGCAACAGCAGAGTGGAGGATAGGCATGTTACGCAAGGATGGGGAGGTCTCTCGTTGCGGTTGGGATGGAGCTTTGGGTTTTATATGGCTCGAGGAACTATGGACCTTTTCCCGGACACGCAGCACACAATGCTTGGTGAAGATCCATAGTCACTCGAGTCATACTTGGGAAAACCCAACCATGCATGAAAGACATCACCCATCTGTATTACGAAATTCCTGCACTTCTGTTCTGCTGCTCCTCCTCAGGACTCCAATGGCCAATATATTTGCTTGAAATCAATTGTGACTAACATATTTTTTCTGCAAAAGGGAGCTGGAAACGTCATGAACCCCGAGGAAATCGAGGCTGCCTTGGCCCGCGAGGACGAAGAGAAGCGTAGACTCAACCCTACCAATGGCACCAACAGCACCAAGAGCCAGAAAGAAAGCCTCGAACCCATCGATCACAGCAAGATTGACTATCGTGGCTGGGCGGACCGCGGCAAGGATAAGCTGTTTGGTCTCAAGAAGAAGATCACGAAATAGATTGGGGGATTCTGTATTTTATACCCTCTTGCTCTCAAATTCACGGCGTAAACGGGGTTACTCTTATTCTTCTCTAATTTGTTCTTTCCTCTCTTTTGTAAATGCTGGCTTTTGGGAGTTTTTTTTCTTGGCTTCTTTGTTTTTCTCCTTTTTCTTTTTTAATATTGTTTCTGGAGATCAAAAGGCATGGGCTTGAGATATAAATGTTCTTTTTTAATTGGGCCTTTTATCATTATTCGAACGCATATGACATCCGCTTCATCTTGTTTGGCTGGCGAAAGATGTGCAATTAGACTTCAAGGATGTCGTGGTTCCATGGTTTTACTTCACCCAGGCAGATTCGACCGCAATGCATTCCTAAGTTTGGAAAGCAATGGTACCCCTCTTTTCGAGCTGAAGATCCAAGATACCTCGCAACCAGGAAACCCAATAATTTCCGTATGTACCTTTCTTCTTTAATCCCGGAACCTTGTCGTGTTGAGCCAGGATACAAAAGAGAGAAAAAAAAGAAAAGAAGATTGGAGTTCCCGACTGATGTCAGCCCGCAGACCCAATCGAGAACATCAAACGGATGGGTGGATGATATATATATATCGATCCGTACTACGACGCGTGGAAGTACCCAAAGATCGGAAATGTATTTGTTATTTATGCAAGGAGAAGTCTTTTCTGTTTTTCCCATGTCAGCGGATCTGGAATGATCCCCCAGCCGCTCGTTTTTGGTACTCATGGGGTTCGAGCTTTTTTGGCTATGCAGTACCAAATGCGGGTACAGACAGTACGGTTACTACGGTAAGTGTACCGAACGTTTGGCCGTGCAATGCGTGCGGGAATTATCCTTCTGGATGTTTCTCTTATGCCGGGTGGCTTGGACCAGAAGGGAGTCTTTTTTATCATTTATGCTTGTTTCCGTTTGGCGAAATAAAAACACCCGAGGATGTGGTGTGGTGAACATGCTCCTATAGTGTACCTAGACTGGCCCTGTTGCCCGTCCCGTCGGGACGAGAGGGGGGGGGGGAAACATGGTTCTCCATATGTGCTCTCCCACTCATGACTAGGGGTGACCTTGTTTCTCGTGGGCGACCATTGATGAGGGTGTGTGTGGAGGTGTATTTTGCGGATTTTGGGTCAACGGTCGCCGGTAGAGTGCTTTGCAATTGGTAATGGTGGGCCTGATGGACAAACATTATTTTTATGCCCCAATCGACTGGAAAGTGAGGACTGAAAACTGGAACCGATCGGATGGCAAGGCGAGTTCCTGTGCAGCAGCGTGTGGGTGGCACGGGGTTGGAGGGGGGGAGCTTTCCGAGGGTTCGGTGCAAAAAACGGTAGACAGGTTGCGTAGTTGCCCACGCTATTACTGTTCGTGGGGTTGATTGGGAGAGTTCCTAGAGACATTTCTGAGGGTCAAACAATGTTTCGTTTCGAGGATCCAGTGTGCTGGGACACGTTGAATCTGTCGTGCTTGGAGCTAGTATTCCAGCACAGGGTTGAGATTTGGGGGGAGGGGAAGGCGCTAGTACTTTGTTAGCCCGCCTATCAACAACCTTTCCCTTCCACCTCAAGTTTCAACGACAAGGTGGCCTTTTCACGTTTACTGATACGTCGGATGTTTGCTCAAATGCAGACCTCCCCCGCCAACTGCCGGAAAAGCAACGATAGAGTGTGACGAACCACGGTTTGCGATTGTTTGCATGGTCGGGCTGATTCTTGCAGTTGCGGGCAAGGAACACGTTTACAGGGATTTGTTTGGAACGCCACGGGGAAACAGATGTTGCCGGGCAAGAAGTGAAGGCTTGAGGGACCAAAAAGAAAAGAAAAAAACTGAATGGCAGGTGGGGGTGAGATCGAGAGGTAGGTATGTAGAAGGAATCAATCACTTGGAAGTAGGCAAGTACTCTACTGGTACTGGTTAGTCAATGTAGAGTAAGAGTAGACGTGGTTGCATGTGAAGAAGCTACTACAAGTCCAGTACCGTAAGTGCTCTACTATTACTGCTCTCTACTCAACTTGGTAGAGAAGGTACGTGTCTAACCACATAGATGTAAGAACTTTCAATTGTGATGCTTACGTTCTGAGATTCTACTTGCAGTGAAGAAGGAAGGGCTTATATTTTAGACATGTGCTACTCTACTCCTCTAGATACATCATGTAGCCAGCCCTGTTGTGGAGTCTTCTCAACACTAATAATAACAACCCCCCTCCAGGGCTTGATGTAAGGGTAAAATCCTTGGGAAAGACCTCTGTCAAGCCCAACTGAGGAAGCCACCGCTTGATACGGTATGATAGTAGTTAGTAGCATTTACCCCTCTTATCGTCAATAATTATCCACTCTTTTGCTTGTTCGGAACAATTATACTCAAACGTGGGCGGGTCCATCTATCACTCTATCAAAGTACCTACATAACCTACACGCCTATGTATCTCAATACCGTTTATTCGTTGTCTTTGCATGGCTCGCTCAGTTGTTGGAGGATTCTCTATCCTTGGACGATTTTTTTCTCTTGCCTTCCCACATACCTTACCTTACTTAGGCCTATCTTGCCATTCCAAATAGCCGTACATAGCGCTCCTGCCGGTTGTCTCTATCTACCCTTTAGCAGCAGCAAGCAGCAAGCAAGCAGCAGGAGCAGCCAGAGGAGTAGATACATACAACGTCAGGAGAGACATTTGGAGCAGAGTACCATACATAGAGGCGGCAGTGTTAGAGAAAAAAAAGTAAACATGATTTTTTTGATCTCCATTGGGGGTTGATTTGGTTGGAAGGAGTTCGGTAAATAAGAACGATCTCCATTCAAGAGAAGCCAGACGCCATTCCGGTGGATCTTTTGTACTCTTTCAGGTCATCAACACCATTTACTGGTACTTCATGCGGCCATTGATCCCGACCCCCGGAAGCACCGTCTTCTTCGACTCTCTGTCTGGTGGGTCAACTTTAATTGTATGCCCACCCCCTCTTTTGCCTCCATTACTTCTTATGGCAGCTCATGGTGGTCACCATGTGGGTTCCTTGTATTCCCCACCTGTTTCCAATGTACATGTACAGAACTCCAAGACATGATAACCCCCAAAGGTTATCGACTAATTGATCCATACCGATCTGTCAAACGCAATTGATCCAAGGTACAATCCAGTGTAGACGGAAGGTACTGTAAAAAGTCCTCAGAGCCACTGTGTCAAACGTGTCAATCACACAACAACCCAGCTGGCTGTTGTGGCCTGGCCGCTGAATTGCATGCATCCATACCGTACGTGCTCATGCGCAGATAGAGTAGTCGGCCTGCTTCCCGTGTGCTGTATCATCATACCTCGACTCCATCATCCTGCTCTTTTCCCCACCTCTACCAGGCCCCTCCACGCCCTAGATAGATCCTCCTATTTCCCTTCGCATCGTGCCTTTCCTCCACTGCTTCCTCCTCCTCCGCCGCTAGCTCCCTGTACTCCTCAGTCACCTCCTTGCTGGTTCGGGATTCTCGTCCTCACTCTATTACCAGCTGCGGTTATCTCGAACTGTTTCGCCAGCAGCTCTCTCCTGCCGCCTAGTCAGCAGACCAGCCGAGAATCCGAGTCACACAGAATTGGGGTGCTTGGGGCGCAGAGGTGATCATTGTGAGTTCTGCGGGAGTGCTATAAGGATCCAGGTTCGGAACTACAAAGAAAAGAAAGACAGAAAGTCAAAAAAGTCAAGAAGGATCGATCGAGCAATCCAAGAAGAAAAAAACGTTACAACAACTATTTAGAGACCTGGAGCCGTGAAACCTGGGAGAAACGCCACTTCCCCGTTTTTCTTTTCTTTTTCCCCTCTCCTTCGCTGGGATTTGAACATTCAAATAGAGAGCTTTGGCCTAGCCTAACAAGCCCCTACAACCCTCAAGTCGAAATATTCAGAGCTTCCCACAACCTATTACACAATATCCATGAACGCAATGTACGTTACAAACCAGCATCATGAAAGAAGCCACCATTCAATCCCACCACCACTCCCGATGACTAGAGTATCGTCGTCTTCGTCTTCGTCCCAATCTGGTCCACCACCGCAACCGAATAATGGCATGATTCAAAATCTCCAACAACCGCAACAGCCGCCCTCACAATCGTGCAGAGGTGATGGAAACCGTATTTACAGTCTTGAGGTCAAGCAACAGCCCATCAGGGCTAGGATGTGTGGTTTTGGAGACAAGGTACGGTGATCTCTCGTGAAGTTGAAGGGATCGCGTGCTAACGGGTTTCCGCAGGATCGTCGGCCAATTACTCCCCCACCTTGTGTACGGCTTGTGGTCAAGGACGCGACCACGGGAAAGGAGGTTGACATCAAGTGAGTTCGCGGCGTCCCATTTTTCCCGTATGCAAGATCCCGAACTAAAGTCCGTGTGCTTGCAGTGAGGTTGATACATCTTTCTATGTCCTCACCGTGGATTTATGGTCTTCGGATGGAAATCGCGAAGTAAACCTCGTTCGACATTCCGCTACCTCGCCCTCAATTTCAGCAGCGACCTCATCATCATATCCACCTCCCCCTCCGACCCCGCCTCCGCACCCGCACCCGCAGGCTCACCATCACATCCCCACCAACAGCCGCTGCAACACTCTCAATATCCTCCGCAGCAGCCTATGCACCAGCAGCCACCAAATCCATACCCTGGATATAGTGCGCAGCCTCCACATCAACAAATGCAACAGCAGCCTCTGATGCATTATGGTCAACAGCACAGTGCGCCTCAAGGCTATTACCCTAACAGCATGCATGGGCCACCCCAACAGCAGCAACCACCTCAGCAAACACCGTCAGGAATGTTTACCAGAAACCTGATCGGTAGCTTGAGCGCCAGCGCATTCAAGTTGACAGACACTGACAACAAGATCGGCGTGTGGTTCATTCTTCAGGATCTTTCAGTAAGAACTGAAGGCTCATTTAGGTATGAACCCCATTATCCCGCCAAAAAGTTATTCTTATTAGGGTGGTTTCTGATTTTATCTTGTCTTGACAGATTGAAAATGAACTTTGTCAATGTCGGGCGGGGGGATGGCGCGGGCCTGAACACTGGATCGGCCCCAGTCCTTGCGAGTGCTTTCTCCGAGGTTTTCCACGTCTTCAGCGCCAAAAAGTTCCCAGGTGTCATTGAGAGTACAAACCTTAGCAAGTGCTTTGCGACCCAGGGTAAGCTTCGATTCAGTTAGCATTTATTTGTGGTTAACATTCTAACAATTTTGCCTCAGGTATTAAAATTCCGATACGTCGCGATAAGGGCGATGGCCCAGAGGTCTAAGCAAATAACTTCTCGTGGGATTCAAAAGTGTGAAAAGGTTTCGGGGTTTTTGGGACATATATCTGTTGGAGTATGTTTAATTGCGGGTGTCTTATATAACTGGACGGTGCATGGTTTATTTTTGCTCATTTTTCTTTCTTTCTCTTGGACATTTACGATTGATACCGTTACGATACCTCTGAAATGATTGTTTTCGGTTTATTCCATTATATTTATGTCATCCCCGTCTTATATCATGGGTTTCCGTTGCCACTATTCGTGTTCCGATAAATGAACGTTTGCATCCAGGCCTCAGGGCTATTTTTTTAAAAAAAAAATCCAAGACTTGGATGTTATCCTGGGCAGTTCAAATATATATTCTACCACGTGACATTAATTTGGATTCTGGAGTGAGAACTGCCTACATTGCGACCTAGGTACATCCTGAGACTATCGGAGTTTGGAGCGTTGTTATTGTCGTCGCCGTTGTTCTACCTTAAAGGCGCTGCATCTAGGTAGAGTAGAGTAGAGTGCGTATATGGAAAGTAGGTAGATGGATCCTTAAGGCCACGATGCCATTATGATGTGGTTCAAAGAGACCAATCACATTTGTGGACCCCAAAGTAACCGAATCTAAAAGGTCGTTGATGTTGGAAGATCCGTAAGATGTATCCTACCGGGGTACATGGTACAGCTACAATACCTACATGATGTGGCTTACTTGGAAAGGTTGATGTCATATGCGGGCCGACAGATATGGAATGGCAGTATTCCGAGCGGCTGCGGGACCGGTAACCGTTACATGAGCACAGTACGTGCTAAACATCTCGTGCGGACTACCCGTTCTATTGACCGAAAAGGCATGTGGTGTTGAGACAGTAGAGTTGCAAGGGTACCAGCGGGCCGCGATAGTCGTGACCGGCAGGTGCCGATATGCAACAATCACTGCAGATGGTAAGCCGAGCTCTCATATATGTATTTATTGTGTGCTCTAGATACTCGAGACATTCGAAATACATATAGTACTTTATAGGCGTTTGGTGTCATATATCAGATTGATAGTAGGCAATTATGTAAAAGGGAAAAATAAGGAAAATAAAAATAAGGAAAAGAAAGCAAGAAGAGCAAATTGGTTGAATTACCGGGGTGCGTCACCAGATGTATCCCCAACATAAAACAGCAAAGACCCGATTAACCCAAATGCAACCGCGATCTGCAAACGCCACATATAAAACCTGGACCAGACTTATATGTCATAAGCCACTCCCTATACAAGTGTTTTCGCTTTCTTTTTGATGCCCAGGGCAGCTCCCAAGTCCCGCTTTCTCTTAACCGTCTTTTTGAAGGTTGGAATCTCTACTTTTTCTTCGGTTGCGGCAGCAGATGGCCCTGCTTGGACTGGGGGCTCCTCGGCCCCCTCAATCACCCTCCTGACAAACTTATCTTCATCGGTTCTGAATGCCTTCTTGGCAGCCTCCTCATCTTCCCGATCCTGCCTTTCCCTCTCCAGTTGCGCCGCATCCTTTACTTCAAGCAAGGTTTCCAACACGTCAACCCCATCCACCCTCTCGTTCCGTGCATTGCGTGTTCTGATCTCGTCCAGCGCGTCGGCGATCTGCATCTCGCGTTTAGAGTCCAAAGTCTTTGTCTCCAGCTTGGCCATGGCACTCTCGTTCTCTTCTTCTTCCAGTCTGTTTAACCGCTCCTCCTCGGTCTCTTCCTTCTCATCGTGGTTGCGCCAGGGCTCGAAATTTCGCTCAGCGCCCTTCTCGCAGGTGTAATCCATGTTCTTCGGGTCGGTCTTGAATGTGATTTCCGCGGAGCATCGTGTACACCGGATATAGAATCGGAATATACTGATGTTGTAGTATTCTGGGGTTTTATTTGTTAGCTCGTGAACATTCACGGGATAGGAGATAACTAGGTACTTACTTTCGCCTGAGTGCTCTTTACGAGCATTGAACTTGCGCCCCTTGTAGATAAACTCACCACAGCTTCGGCATTTCATGCTGAACGGTGCCATGAGACGTACAGTTTGCTGCTTGGGACCTGTAGGCTTCGGGTTCTTGTTTCGGACGATCTTCGAAGGATCGAAATCCGGGGGGTAGCTAGGGGAAACGAGTTAGCAGCTGCCGGTAGAAGCTCCTGAACACGTGAGAAGAGACTTACTATTTCTGAAGCACCTTACGTTCTGACATTGCGACGCTGTTGTTGACGTTAAGCTGGCGATGGGGCGTTTCAGTCGATGGCGAGAGAGATGACTGTAAGAATTGAAGCCTGACCGGGCCTGATGAGTGTCGTAAAGATCTGTTAGATCCTTTTGATAAGATTAGATTAGATAAGACGGATCGAAGCCCTCGGCCCCCGAGCCGATCTTAGACCAGTGATCTGCAAAGCTTGTTTTCCTGCAGGATGACGGACGGACCGACCCCGAATGGTTTGCCGCTTTTAACGTGGCCGCCCCACTCCCTAAATGTGATCTCCCACACGCTGATACATATCTGTACACTTGCATAAAAAATTTGCAATCATGAGCTTCTATCTCCAATCCACATCCTCAGGGCCTTTCCGCCCTTCGACCTCAACCGGTCGTCCACGAACAGGCCGACCACGGACTGCTACCTCAACAGTTGGGGGTGTCCAGCAGATTGTGTGTGCCGTGGCAGAGTCTCGTGGGGTCTCGGCCACTGTGGGTCTTTGCTTCGTGAACATGACGACCGGTATTTTCTATTCGCGTTGATACCGAGCTGTAAATTGTGCATCAGAAACAGTGGCTGACACCGTAATTGTAGGTGAATGTGTTTTAAGTGAGATATGTGACTCACAGACCTACGTTAGGACCATGCACAAGCTGTCTGTCTTTGACCCTACAGAGGTTGGTTGATACACGATGGAAGAATCCTCTATTTGATCGGCGAGTTCTCAATAGTTTGATATGCAGATACTAGTCCCAAACACTGCTGTCATACCACGCAAATCTACCCTGCTTTCCATAATGGAGCACTATATTCCCGGCGCGACTATCACGCAAGTACCTCGTAAATACTACAATGAACAGATGGGACATGACTATATCCAGCAGCTAGCGTTCGCGGACGACATAGCTGGTATCAAGGTTGCTGTGTCTGCAAAGTTTTACGCAATCTCTGCTGCTGCCGCAGCATTGAAGCATATCGAGCTTTCGTACACAAGATTCGCCCTCAATTCCCTCAGGATCAAGTACCAGGGGAGCGAAGGTCGGTTTGCTGCCGCTTGTGACATCATGCTTAATCTAAAGGGATCGACTAAGTTGGTTTTCCACGCAGGTTCCATGCTTATTGATTTCAGTACTGTCCACAGTCTAGAATTGATCCAGAATCTCCAGAACGCCAAATCCACGGAATGTTTATTTGGACTACTGAACAACACATTGACTCCTATGGGAGCACGTTTGCTTCGATCCAACGTGTTACAGCCACTTACTAACGTATCCACACTTAATGCAAGGTTGGATGCGTTGGAAGAGTTTACACAGCATGAAGATATGTTTTTCCAAGCAAGACAGGCCTTGAAGCCATTTCTGGATATGGATAGGCTCCTTACTTCAGTATGATATAATATAAGATTCTGACTGAATAAGAAAACTGAACTGACGATCTAAGCTCATTACAATACCGGTCAAGCCTTCACTAAAACATTCAGAACAATCGATTAATAATATCATAGTGCTTAAACAAGTATTGTTTTGCATTGCCCCAGTCCGTGAGAGTCTTGTCTCCGGGAGAAGTGAGCTGTTGATGGCTATCAGAGATGTAGGCATCCTCTCATTCGCCCGCACCCACTCAAATGTCAGTAAGTTTAGGCTGTAATTAACAAGGCAGTTGTAGCTTTGCGGAGAAGAGCGTATCGAGCCAGTCATGAGTCTGATCAGTAATGTTATAAATGAAGACATTTCGTTTTCAAAAAGCCCACTTGACCTCCGTAATCAAAGGTGCTATGCCGTAAAGGTTGGTTGTCCGATTTCCCATCGGGTTCGGTTATTTAAATGTGTATTGACACGTCCTGCTGCAGAGTGGCGTGAATGGGCTACTTGATGTTGCACGTCAGACCTACAAGGAAGCAACAGAAGACATCCATTCATTAGTTGCAGGTCTGGCTGTGGAGCATGATCTTCCCCTGGAACTGAAGTTCGAGGTTGGAAGGGGATACTACCTCCGACTCTCAACGTTGGATCTGGAGGATAAATCCTTGCCACCTATTTTTGTGAACGTTGTGGTACAGAAAAAAGTTGTTGTCGAGTTCACCACTTTGGAACTAGTCAAACGAAATGCCAAGGTGATATTGACTCCCCCAAAAACCAATAGTCTCTTTGACTACATTATGAGGGAATATTGATATTCTTTTGAACTTGCATATTTACAGACCCACTTTAATTAACGCCGAGGAGCAGATCGGAGATTCTTTAACGGAGGTTTTACTTATGAGTAAACAACACAAAAACACCGGCCTCTTGATATAACCAGGCATGCATGACTGACATACAGTCTCAAGGCGATAAATCTGTGCAGCAATTGGTTGAAGATATTAGGAAAGAGATATCTGCGCTATACAAAGTGTGCGAGGGTATTGCGATGCTTGATATGGTTCGCCAAACCCCCATATGCGCGCCATTACCTGGTAAATTTGGATAACGACTGAAGATCATATGTTCATAGATTGTCTCTTTTGCACATCTCTGTACAATTCAGGATTATGGTTTGGCTCATCTCCTGGACTGGCTGGCTTCGGCAGTTCAAATAAGAATTAAATTACATCCATAAAACGTGGGGGGCATCTTACTAACGGTGCTGCAGTTCGTCCCGAGTTCACAGATACACTTGCAATCAAGGCCGGACGTCATCCAATTCGTGAGAAAGTTCACAAGGACAAATTCGTTCCAAACGATGTCTATGCAAGTCAACAATCTAGGTAGGTCGAACTCTGGGAAAACCCCGCAATCCCAAACCCTTTTGGGGTAGATTCTCTGTGATATAGAAAATAGCGCGAGAAACTGGGACTCAGTAAATTTACGACTTCTTTGCTTTTTGGGTGTGTGGGGGGGTGGCTAATGAAAATTCGTTTGACAGATTTCAGATAATTACTGGTAGGTACCGTTTTATTGGACAAAGCGATTGTTACACAGGATAACTAGCGGTTCGGGTATCTAACGTATCTAACGGCGTTCTCGACCAAATAGGTTGCAACATGTCGGGAAAGGTGTGTAGTTGTCTTAATACGAATTGATATTGGTGGGTGTTGAGTATTTATTATCACCCTAGTCGACCTATCTGCGGTCGATCGCACTCACGGCTGTAATTGCGCAAATCGGATCATAGTAGGTGCCCTGCCCTCTTCAGCCCTGAACAAACCTACTAGAATACTGCCTTTGAATTAGCGTCCCGGCTCAGTATGCCTCGTTTCCTATCACACAACAACTCTTCGCTCGTGTCTCTATGGACGACGGAATTGAAGCTAATGCCTCCACATTTGCGTCTGAAATGCGGGAAACGGCCTTCATCCTCCACAATCTCGGCAAAGGCAGCCTGATAATCATGGACGAGCTTGGACGAGGCACCAGTACCAGAGATGGGTTGGCTCTAGCGTTGGCGGTCTGCGAGGCACTGATTGAAAGCAGAGCCTTTGTGTGGTTTGCAACACACTTCCGAGATTTGGCGAGCATACTTGCCGAAAGGGCTGGGGTAGTTAATCTGCACTTGCAGGTGGAGGTGAATTTTCACAGGCTGTGCATTGAACTAATATCACTAGGGCTGTTCTGTAGTTACGACCATATGACTAACATGAACATGAAACTTAGATGAATGACCCAGACACTATGACAATGCTTTATAAAGTAGCAGACGGAAGTGTAAAGGATCAATATTACGGTGAATCATTAGATCAACACCCAGAAAATATATATTTTGGGTTAAGCCTTACTTACAGCGTATAAATAAACAGGTTTAGCTCTAGCCAGAATTGTTGGACTTCCACAGGATGTGCTAGATAAGGCCACGTTGGTGTCTGAGACTCTTTCTCGGAGGCTTGACAAACAGAAACGAAAATCCAAGTCATTTCATCTCTCCAGAAGAAGAAACCTTGTGCTCAAGCTAAAAGAGACTTTAATTCAAGCCAGGGATGGAAACATGGATGATAAGATGTTGCAATCCTGGCTGACTAAAGTTCAGGACGAGTTTGTTACAAGAATGTCGAGGCTGTCCGAGGACCTTGCTGATGAAGAAAGTGAAATGGATGGGAACGAAAAAGAGGGAGACGAGGAGCATGATTATGGGAGTGAAAGCGAAAGTCAAGGGAGTGTGAATGGACTCTCCAATTGCTTGGACCTAGATCCTGGACAGAACCGGGGCGATGACATGGACAGTGGAAGTGAGACTAATGATGGTAAAGGGGTGGAAGGTGGGGACGACGATACGGTCTTGGAGGAGGATTGATGAAAACCTACTAATCATTCCTCTACCCAACATGCCTGCAGGGTGAGGGCCATATGATCAGAAAACTAGCATCAATTGCATATTACATGTTCTAGCTGTGTATTGAATTACTTTGCTGAGATTTGAGTTTCATTATGGCTTTTATATATATATGCATCATGATGAGATTTGTATCCCTCCAGTGCCTGCTTAAACCTTCCTCTGTGCAGATATTCTCGGCACATAACCTCAAACACACTCTCCGGATCTACCCACCCCGGGTTCCAGATAATACAAACTCCGGGGTAGCCTTATTTGGCGACCCCTGGTATACCCATATAAAGCTACCAGTTAAGGGTCACTTGGACTATAATACATTATCAATAGACAAAGTTATGCATTAGTAACTTTCCGTTGTATTTTGTCTAGAATATGGTGGCCCTCTAATACATGTAGTAGATTTTTCTCTGGATGTGCTCTGGATGTAAATATAGCCATTTCGTATAAAGAATCTTCGTGATCCACAATCCGAAGGCCGAGAAAATTTCCGCTCCAAGCCGGGGCCTATTATGAACAATAGCATATATCAACACTACATGTACGAACCCGAAGAACCAAATTAAGGGCTAGATTCGAGGTTGGCTGGTTGAAACCATGGGAAAGACAGCGATATGCATGATACCCTGTGATGACCCTCCGGCGGTTAATAGTATACATACGTACTTTTCACTTCATAGTGTTTCTGGGCTGGACTAGACTAGACTGGAATAATATGTCTGGGTGGTGCTGGACCCGGTTATTCTGCGTGCACGAGCTTTGCCCATATGCGGACCCAGACCACTCTGGAAACGTAATTAAGCGCTTCTGTGTTATGGGTAGATCAGCTACAATATGAGGTGCCTGAATATCGATAAAGGGATTTTTTGGTTCGGAAGTTGGGTTATATAGATGTCTCTCATTATATACATACGTCAACCGGTCTACTACATGTAGTTAAAGATAAGACCTACCGTGGATAGCAACGTAGTATCTCGATCCAATCCCGCGAAATGAGCATTGATATCGAGGTACAAAATCTAACTACATGTATACATATGCCATGTAATATGTGTACGGTGTACCAAGTATGTAGTGTCGTCACGTGCGCCCTATAGCTAGCCCTGGAAGTACCGCCATATCTCAAAAAATTGGCTAGCTTCCAGAGATCAAAATTACTTGTATGGGAAACTTCTGATGCAGATCGATGCCATTCAAGCAATCACTCGAGCGATAATCCCTGGCCGGAGATAGCCAATTTTTCGAGTTTTGGCGGTATTCGATTCCATAGTCAGTTTTCGCAGTACATATGGCACGAGAAGCTATGATGGGTAGGTGTGTAAACTTCGGCGTTTGCAGCCAATCAATCTATAGAAATTGGGAGACTACTCCCATAATGGTACTAGCGCCTAGCCCAACGGTGGAATTTTCTCTTATAATTCCCATGCAAAAAAAGTTCCTCTAAAGTTGACACACCCACCCCTTATGCTTTCTCGCCCCATAAACTTATACAATTAGAGAGCATGAACGGCTAGCTAAATCCACCCCTGTTTTGTGGGCATGTGAAAGATAAGGTAAATTTTAACCCTTTTTAGTACCGCAGGGCAAACATTTCTTTTTATAAATCTTAATAGCTATATTACTAGTACTTGTAAGTGGTATACCTGATGACAAAAAAATACTGTTCCCAACCAATTCCCTTTCATTTATTACTCCTTCTTCGACGACATATACATGTAGCTTTTGACCGACTCATCCCCCTCATTTATGTGTCTACATCTGGCTGTCTCTTGTTTGTGTATATATAGTATGTACATGTAGCTACAGCCGCCGCCTCTCGTTATAGTGACGGGGTCGGGACCGAAAAATGGTATCCTTATATCGAGGTTATCACTATACAGAATGAGGGTTAGGTTTTTTTGGATCGAGGCTGGAAAGAAAAATAATCTAAATTGACAGCGATTCTTAGGGTATAGACGTGTGACTGTTTAAGTACGTGTACAGTCTCGTTCGTATTTTAGTCTTGTTTCCAGGCTTTTTGTCACGTAAAATGCCTGAAAATGCTGGCCCTCCCCCCTTTCTGGGTCGCTTGCCACACCCAAATTTACTCTTGTTATAAGGATACCCATACAATTCACTAAATACCTAGTGATATCCTTATATAAAAAAATCACTAAACCCCATACTAAAAAGTTGGGACCGGCGGGTGTCATCCTTATAATGAGAATATCACTATATGCAGTATCACTATAACGACTCGGAGAGGCGGCTGTATTCATAAGTACTTCTATAAATGGTCATTGACCATCTTTTTTTTTTTTTATTATATCATGTAGTTTTATTGCTTCTAGGTACAAAACTCTGCATGCAGTCATAGACTATGGCATGGTCATTGACCATCTAAGTCACCCTAATTTATATGAATATGATTGAATACATGTATAAACCGATCCTCATAAGCCTATAGGATAGCACACATACATGTACATGCATATAGTAGTCATTATTCCAAAATTCGAAGCGTTCGTGACTCAGAACGCATGCACAACGTTTTTTATCACCCGGTATAGGTCATGCAGCACAATCAGCTTATCATGATCATGCATACCCCTGATGATGATAGCTATATAGGATCAGTCACAGAGCTCTTACATAGCACCTTTTGTCATTGTGGATTAACGGTTAGCGTGCCGCCCAGAATGGCGGTCGGTAGAAGAAGGCAAAACTTCCCCTTTCTAAGCACGTGTTCGGTCGGAGGAAAATCCTTTTGATTGGTCTTAAATGTGTGGCTACATGTATGTATGTACATGTGTCATCATTGGGCATCATACTCAATCACTCGGCCCAACCCCTCCAAATACTTGGATGATCACGAGGGCCCGCCCATGGGCTGCTACTCATGTCATGTCACCACCACACTCCGTCACCGGTAATTGGTCCAATACGTGAGGAGTTGTAAAGAAATTTAAGAATGACGAAGTTTTATTTCCGGATTCTGATTCCAAGGTACCTACGCGCGAGCTAGCTTTGGACTCATACATGTACATGTACATGTATTCAATTAGTATATCCTTAACCAACCACAACATCCAGTTATAATAGGTAGTTGGTATTTATACATGCTTACAGGTTTTATTAAACCCTTTGCGATTTATGGTATTTCTGAACATTTTACTACTTGCGCTTGCATACTTAAGAATGTAGTGAATACGAGATCACAAACTATCACTCGCATATAATATACAGAATAGGCACGGCAAGTCGTGTGGATACTTGATCTCGATATATACATGTACTTGTAGTCATAGCTGATCACTCGCACATTCAAAATTAGCCCTTCCTTTTTTTTTTTTTTTTTTTTGTTTAATTCATTAATAATTAGCCCTTCCTAATTGTGGACGGGGTTAGGAATTCATATTATCGACTGTTGTAGAGAGGGTATTGAATCTACCTTAAAACTTCAGGGTTTTTTTCTTTCTATAATCGGTGCTATATAATTTAGGAGGTTCTGGGCTAGCCTATTACACCTTTTAACGGCGCTAAACACCACTCATCACTAGACACTAATATAAGAAGTTCCCAAATGTATATAACAGGCGCATAATTACCGCCCCATGGGCCCAGCTCAAGTGTGTAAGTTGGGTGTTACGAAATCTTAATCTCCACATGCTGCGCTGGAAGCCACGATATACATAACTGGCCTGCATGCCCCATTCCACGATCATTTTCAGTATCTCATCCGTGTCACTCTCATCTCAGATCTACCTCATGCATCTCTGATGCCAGTGGTAAGCCTTCCCGCACCGAATTCTCGAGGGGTTTGAGAATGACGGTGATGCGTTTAGCGGGGGTGTCAGATGTTGTGTGTAGCTAATACCACGTCCGATGCCTTTGCAATCTCTATACTGTGACTTCTGGAGGTCGAGCGGCTTCTGCTAGTTACGATTCGAGGGACGGCTGGTCTGTTCAGTGTCACAGTCTACTCGTCGTGGATGCTATACATCTGTAGATTCCTAGGTTCTACATGGACCCGCCTCTTCCTATATGAGTCTGAGTGTACTGGTGATAGGATTGCGCAATTGTGTTCACTGCTGGCTGGATGTCTAAGGCAGCTATTGCTGTTTGCAACAGATATGAGTAACTCGGCCTCGGGGATATATAGATGCACCATTTCTGTCGACTCGGGAAGGCGACTTCGTGTGTAAGGTAGTGCCTCTTTGGGTGCCTACCTGGCCATAATATCGACAGTGGACTTGAGGGCTAGTGGTGGGCGGTGCTGCGGTACAGAGAATTGTCATGATTGGACCGATATGGTAGGCGGCCGCTCTTCGTGAATGGTTAAATTCACCTGTAACTTATAACGGCCAATCGTTGGTTGTAGTACTGCGATTTGCTGTTGCCAGTCAGTCCATCATGTACTTTGGATGTTGTTCCGGGTGGTTTTCATGGTCACTCAGGATTACACTACTCGCTCTCGGTGGGCAAGCCGGCGGCCGGTGCGGTACTCAGCACATTTATGTTCATGGTTTGATCGATGAACTCGCGTTCAACTGTACTACTCACTCCTAAACAGTGCATTTTCCTGCTGGTGTTTTGGCGCGCACACCGAAATGTAGAGGGTTTAGCCCTGTGTCAATGATAGTTATGCGTGGATAATTATTACCTTGGCGGTCACCCTTTAGTTCTTCATGCCATGGATTGTTCAACACAACCACTTCGCTGGCCTAGATTCACAACCTTCATACGATTTACAGAAGCCTATAATACCTGGCAAACAATACGTAATTATAAACTTCCAATATATACAGTCCTTTTTCTTTTGCTAAAACTAGCCTAACTTACTAATAATACTAACCTCTTCCTACCCCTACTAAGAACCCCAAAAACCCCAACGCCACCGTCAGCTCCTTCCCAACATTATATAGCGCTCCCCTCTCCCTCTGCACTCCCTCCATATGCTGCCTATAAACCCCCATATACGCCGACTTTGCCCCCCTTCTCACCAGCATCTGGGCCAGCTCCCACCTGCCACCTAAAATCGCCGAATCCAAAACCCCTCTATGATCATGATCCGTCTTCGCATTTATATCTGCGCCGCGCCGCACAAGCACCTCCGCCACCCTCTCGTTCCCGTTTTTCGCCGCTAGTAGCAGCGCCGTCAAACCCCCCCGCGTTTCCCGCGCATCAACCTCCGCACCATAGTCCAGCAGCAGCCTGGCTACCTCCACGCACCCGCCCACCGCCGCCAGGTGTAGCGCCGTCACCGTGTGCTGCTGCGCCCGCTGCTGAAATCCGAGGACCGAGTAGCGGTGCGTGCGCGCGTTGACGTTGATACGGCCCGTCTCAAGAAGCATCTGCAGCGGCTTGGGGTGCCCGCGGAGGGAGGCCCAGTAGAGCTTATGGTAGGGCTCGGAGGCACCTTCGGGTTCTAGGTGGACGTTGCAGATCCCGTGGAGGATGAATTGCGAGAGGGTTGGGGCGAGGAGGGCATGTAGTTGCTGGTTTGTGCGGAGGAGGGCGCTGAAGCTGCGCGGGGGGAGGTGCGTGGAGATCAGGAGAAGGAGCTCATTGGGGAGGTCGAAGAGGTGGGACATTG
This sequence comes from Morchella importuna, assembly GCF_003444635.1. NCBI lineage: Eukaryota > Fungi > Ascomycota > Pezizomycetes > Pezizales > Morchellaceae > Morchella > Morchella importuna. The sequence continues at coordinate 310,302 of NW_025763427.1, read as the reverse complement.
CGGAATGTCAGATAGCTAGCTAGCTGTGTGGTAGCTATTGGTATATATTGGAGGTGATGAGGGGGGATTTGAGTATTTGCAATACTCACTCCTCCCCGCACTCATGAGTGCGGGAGAAGTCGCTTAAGTATCTCTCTGTTCACATTGTCTAGGGCTAACATGAATGTCTGTGTATTTAGGCAGACATATGATAGATAGGACAGCCACTGACGACATGTGAGCAACTAGCCTGGTATATAGTTGGATGTGTTTCTTCAGCAATCTGATCACTCATCTGGTGTTACACAACATACGCCTCGTTCCGGCCAGTTAAGCGGGCCAGCAACAATAAGCTTATCTGCGTCGAGGCATACATAAGGCGTTTCCACACCACTCACATACCGATATTTGGAATTGTCGACTGGCAAACAAAAACAACATATCTACATGTACTTACCTACCTAGGTAGTGCAAACATCGCATGATGTGTCTCTCCCCTCTTTCTCCGGCATATTCCGCCGGATTACAATACAGCCCTTGATGTTGGAGCATATATATAAAAAATACATGTACTCATATTATATAAAAATACATGTACTCATATTATAAACCATAAATAACGAAGGCCCAAATAAAAAATGGCCTACTTACCTGACCATCTATGTAGATACAAACCACCGTCCGATTCGCGCCCCCAAAAAACGATTAACCAGAACCATCTGGGTAGCAGGACACGGCATATTCCGCTACAACTCATGTGATCTTCACGGGCATTAACGACCTACCCGCAGCAATCGACCTCTAGTGATGGAGAGAGAGCATATTCTTGGATCTGACATATCGGCAACCTACCATGGCCATACCATTCGGATTCCGGATATTTCCAGTTCCCATGGGCGTTCGGCTACAAGCATTCCCGGTCATGACCTATCCCCGGGAGCCCTCGGGTTCCTCTGAGCAGTTATTTACAAGGTGCGAAGGAGGAGAAAAGATTTTGGCTTGTAATCCGGAATGTAAATTTATCCAGCTTTTTGGAGGGCTATGGTTGGTTGGTGCCGTCATGGGATATCACTCGGGGATATACCTGCATTGGTAATAGAAAACGGTTGCGCGGGCCGGATCTACTGATTTTGGGTGAATTGAGGGATATTAACGGCAATTCTGTATTAGAGGATGGGGGTTTTGGTGATCTGGACTGCCCCTTGTAATGTATGGGTGAGACATTGCTGGTCACTCGGCCAGGTCCACAAATAACTCTTCCCGGAGAATCTAGCCAAGATTCCAACCACTAACGCGAGATAATCACTCAATTTAAGGTCTAGTCCTAAAGAACTTAACTACAATAAAAGAAAACTTCAATTCTCAAATCAAGGCTTTAGAAAAAAAATCGATATCAAATAAGAACACAGGCTACCACAAATGGATCGCAAAATGCAACCCATAACCCACCTCATATGTAACAAGACAATCCGCACAGTGCAACACCTAGGTCTCGATAAGATTCTCCTCCTCAGCAGGACCTTCTCCGGAATTATCTCTCGTGTCCTTATTGCCCTCCCTCTCCTTTGCTTTGCCCTTGCCCTTGCGGTCGCCACCACTTCTGGCATAAAACTCGTTGATGACCTTGGCTGGGATTCTGTTGAGCAGCTCCTTGGGGTAGATTCTGAGCAAGCTCCATGCCAAATCTAGAGACTCAAAGATAGTTCTGCTCTCGTATGCTCCCTGTGCGACGAAGGTCCTCTCAAACTTCTCCAAGAACTCAAGCGACAAACGATCCTCAGAGGACAAGGCCTCCTCTCCGACGACAGCCTTCATACCGGCAGCATCACGTCCAATGGCGTACTTCGCGTAGAGCTGGTTGGATACGTCACTGTGATCCTTCCGTGTCATACCCTCGCCAATAGCAGATTTCATGAGACGGGAGAGCGAGGGGAGAACATTGATAGGGGGGTAAATTCCACGGTTGTGTAGCTGTCTGTCGACGAAGATCTGACCCTCCGTAATGTAACCAGTCAAATCGGGAATGGGATGGGTAATATCTGTGAAATATTAGGACTGCATCAATGCTTTGAGCTAGGTAGGGTAGGGCTGGCAAACCATCGTTAGGCATTGTCAAGATAGGAATTTGAGTGATTGATCCATTTCTTCCCTCGACACGACCAGCACGCTCGTAGATGGTAGACAAATCCGTGTACATGTAACCTGGGTAACCACGACGACCTGGCACCTCTTCACGGGCAGCAGAGACTTCACGAAGAGCGTCGCAATAGGCAGAAAGATCGGTAAGAATGACCAAGACGTGCTTCTCTAGCTGGTAGGCAAAGTACTCCGCAGTTGTCAATGCCAATCTAGGCGTGATAATACGTTCGATACTGTTGCAAAATATGGTCAGCCCAATATATATCTTGCCAGCTACCCATTATACAGGACTTACGTAGGATCATTTGCCAAGTTCAAGAACAAAGTAACCTTCTCCAAAGAACCGTTCTCCTCGAAGTCACGTGTGAAGAAACGACTGGTCTCCAAGTTGACACCCATGGCCGCAAAGACAATTGAGAAGTTGTCGTCGTGACCATCATGGACACCCTTGGTATTTCCGGGACGCTTCACGAGACCTGCTTGACGACAGATCTGGGCAGCGATTTCGTTGTGAGGAAGACCGGCAGCAGAGAAGATAGGGATTTTCTGACCACGAGCTACGTCTGATGTCAGCCACAAATGTTCCGACTGGGGAATTTATTGCACAAAACACGGTAAGCTCACCGACAGAGTTCATTGTGTCGATAGTACTGATACCAGTAGAGATCATTTCCTCGGGATAGACACGAGAGTATGGGTTGATGGGGGATCCGTTGATATCTAGATAATCCTCTGCAAAAACCTTGGGACCCTTATCAATAGCTCTACCAGATCCATCGAAGATACGACCCAGCATATCCTCCGAAACAGGGATCTTAAGATTCTGTCCTGTGAATTCTACGGTTGTTTTGCGTACGTCGATGCCGGAGGTACCCTCGAAGACCTGGACGACAGCTCTGCTACCACGGACCTCCAAAACTTGACCGGCGCGCTTGCTTCCATCTGGTAGGGTGAGGTTGACAATCTAATATCTTGGGCTTAGCTGAGCTTATTCTTGATTCCTGGATGGAAATGAAGCTCACCTCATTGTAGCGAGGAAATTTGACACCATCTTTACAAGCGAGTTAGCTCGAATTCCAATTGATCGCCAGAACGCCTCAGTAAACCCACAACTGCAGATTAACTGCAGAGCCACACTGTTTCCACCGAGCGATGTTATTTGTAAATTTGGTGGTGCAAATACCTAGAATAACCAAAGGTCCGTTGACACCAGCTACCGTGTTGTAGTTGATTCTTGGGTTGACCTAGTATCTTTATAAGCTAGGGGCTTATATGAACCTCAAAACGGATATATACCCCATAATTACGTGTAGCGGCAGCTGCGTTAATAGCAAAAGCCTACATGTTACAACGAATTCCTTTTAGCTCAATCGTAGAAGTAGCGTGGGTATATGTGGGCAACACGCACCTCTTGGGGTGACATAGGTCCAGACATCTTCCGGGTTATTATTCGAGTGTTCGGAAGTTGTTTATATGGGGGGGTCGTGTATCTAGGTATTGAGGGGAAGGATGACGAGTGAGGAGAGGTGAAAGCAGGCGGGCCAGCTGGTTGCAGATGACGGCCGTGACTGGGTTGACCCCCGCCGTCATCACGTGGCAGTGGGATGCCAAGTGACTACTAACGTATCCCGATTATCAGATGGTAAGGAGCCGCATCTGATAAGTCAAACGACGCACTGCGATTGGTGTTTTAACGAATCTTCTCTGCTTATCTCTCTTTACGCGTAGCTAATTTCGTATCTTACATATCCTAGGAACATAATGGAGTAGACTAGAAGGCTGAGAAAGGATTCTGAAACCAATGATGTTTGCCGTCATCATGTGGCTGCAAATATGAGGCTGACAAAACCACAAAATGACACATTCCCAGACCCCCCGGTCATCCCCTAACTCTTCGCTCTTTACAAAAAGACAGGCCCCTCATCGCTCATCTCTTGAGTTGACTTCGATCTTGCAACCCTTTCGACTTCCCCACAACGTCTTTCCTGCCAAGTATCAACTGCATTGAAACATCAAACATTCGGAAGAGGACAAATCCAACATCAGGAATTTCAATCTCATTCCCAATTTTGAGTGGATTTGATTTACGAATCTCAATCAGCTCAAGCTCAAACAATGGCCTCAACAACTACAGACGTTACTCCCCCTACGGGGCCCTCCTCCGAAAGGACAGGCCCAAATTCATCACAACGTGGAGGCCATAGGGGTCGTGGTAGGCGTAGTGGCAGTGGCCCCGGAGGAGCAGGAGAAGGTCGAGGTGGTTCCCGCAAACCCCGCGGCGACCGCAGTGGAAGAGGAGGCCGTGACGGACGCCAGCAGCACCAAAACAAACCCCAAGATGGTGTACCGGAGGATGAGCAGCGACCAGAGTCAAGGGCTAGTGTTTTGGCTGGTCCTGCTGCGCCTCAAGCAACAGCCGTGGTTAAGCCAGATGCCGATGACGTTGCTTCAGACGCGGATTCTCCGGTTTGCTTTATTTGTGCAGATCCAGTCATTTACTCTGCCATTGCGCCGTGCACTCATACTACCTGCCACATATGTGCGCTGCGTATGAGAGCGTTATATAAGAATAGGGCTTGTGCCCATTGCAGGGTAAGGATTTCTCATGCTTAGAAAGTAGCGAAAATGGGCCCCTAACATACCGCAACAGACAGAGGCGGAGTGGGTAATATTCTCAAAGCTTGAGGAAAAGAAATTCACAGATTTCACGGCATCAGACATTGTCTCGGCAAACGAAGCCCTGGGAATTAAATTTGACGATAAAGCCATTGAAAGCGACACAAATCTTCTATTGCACTACAATTGTCCTGCAGACGATTGCACTCGAGCGTGTCGAGGTTGGCCGGACTTGCATCACCATGTCAGGAGTGCTCATTCAAGTGTTCTATGGTAGGTCCACCATTGCAAAACTGAATTATCTTTGATTATTGTTTGGGGCCAGATTTTACAATTATTTTCTGTTGAAAGCATAATTACCAATCGAGCTCACAATCTGGCTCAGTGTTCCACACCCATGCCAGTTTTAGCCATTGCTAACCTATTACAGTGATCTCTGCGTTCGAAATAAAAAGGTTTTTACGCATGAGCATACACTTTTCACCCAGCAAGAGCTCCGCAAGCACGAAAGGACAGGTGATGATCAACCAGGCTCCGAGAATCAAAGTGGATTCAAAGGCCACCCAGAGTGCGGTTTCTGTCGGCAACGATTTTATTCCTCCGATGAACTCTTTACTCATTGTCGGGATAAGCACGAGCGCTGCCACATATGTGATCGGAGAAATCCAACGGCGCAACAGCAGTATTACATCGACTACAATGCGCTCGCAGCTCATTTTACGAAAGACCACTTCATGTGTGCAGATGAAGAGTGCATGGAGAAGAAGTTCATTGTTTTTGAGAATGAAGTTGACCTAAAAGCACATCAACTTGAAGTACACCCTAATGGACTCTCAAAGAATGCAAAAAGGGATGCAAGGAGGATTGATCTTAGTCAATTCGCGGAGCCTCGGAGTAACGATAGAGGTGGGAACCGTCGCCGCCGCAATGATGGTCGTGGGCAACAAGAACGAGAGGAGGCTCCAATAAGGACTGAACAACAAATGACCAGAGCTGAATTGGCATATCATAGAACATTGGCTGTACAGAGTGCCCAGTCCACAACCCAGAGGACATTTGGGGGACAATTAACGGAGCCGGCATACGCTGCTAGAGCACCACCACCCTCTACAGCAGCGGGACCAGCAGCGCAGCCTGTGGCTGCCACTACAAGCCAAGCACCCCCCGCGCGTCCTCCAGCACGGCCCGCTGAGCCATCCCCAGCGGTAGCAGCGGCGGCGGTGGCCCGGGATGCGTTCCCGCCTTTGGCGAGGCCGAGTCTGCCCGTCTCAAGACCAAGCCCACCCGTTTCACGGCCGAGTCCACCGACTGCAGCTGCATCTTCTAGTGCTACTCGAGGCCCAATCACTAATGCTGGTAGGGGTGCACCGGTTACAGATGACGTTAAGAGGTTGTAAGTATAAATCCTTAGGCCCAGAAACTCTGCAAGGCTAACCTTTTGTAGGAGACATGCTGCAGTAATTGACAGGGCGTTCAATATGCTCCGGCACAATGATAAAAAACTTGACACCTTTAAAGCGGACATTAGCAGGTATCGTCAAGATTACTTATCAGCCAGTGATCTGGTCAATCAATTTTGGGCCCTTTTTGACACAAACGCCTCTGAACTTGGCATTTTGATAAAAGAACTTGCCGATCTTTTTGAAGACGAGCCAAAACGCCAAGGACTTCTCAAGGCGTGGAACGACTGGAAAGTCATTAATGAAGATTATCCCCCCTTTGCTGGCGCCTCTTCCTCTGGTTCTGGAGGCACGCAAAACTCTCGTGTACTTAAGGTCAAGTCCTCAACGTCTCATTCAGCGCGATCCACCACCGCCCGCCAGGGCGCCTGGGGAGCCGCTGCAGTAGTTCCATCATCTTCATCTGCATCCTTTTCTTCCGCCCCTTCTTCCGCATCTGGCCCTGCACCGCGATCGGCGAACCGTCAAGGCCCTGGCGCACATGCCCCAACACCTTGGGTAGCGCCTAGTGCCCCCGCTCGACCGGCAGCGTCGGGTCCTTCTGTTGTTGCTGGACCTTCAAGAAAGGTGGGTAAGGATGAGTTCCCAAGTCTACCCACGAAGCCGCCGCCACCACCGGGATGGGGCCCAATCAAGAAGAAGGATCCGTATGCGGCTTATAACGGTGCCCCTCCTCCGCAGGTAGGCGCATGGGGAGGAGGAGGAGGAAGCGGGGGTGAACAGAGTGCTGATCCTAGTGAGAGCGAAGAAGTCGGCGGGAGCAGCAATGCAGGGAAGAAGAAGAAGGGCAAGCAGAAGCAGATCCTGTTTCATGTTGGACTGTAAGCAACTAATGATACCTTGTGTCGAGCTTGGTGGGGAGTTTAGTCTGCTTTTTCATGTATTCTAATAGAACCTATTGGTTTTAGATAGCAGCTCTCTTACTTGGACTGGGATACATACATGTAGGGTACATGTAGATTAGTGCTTTAGTGATATAGTCAGAATTGAAATGATCCATTCATTGAATGATTTCTCACTCCACTATAGCCTAATCTCAAAGCATTGAAATCAAAACGTCCCGACTAACTCGAGCCAATGAGTTTTGTTAGTGCTCCGTTCGTTCTATTATTATGCACATAATGCCATTCCCCTCTTTAAGAATGGAGCGGCAAAGGGCCAGGTATCATCTTATCATTGTGATTTTATTCATCTTATGTCCAGCTCCAGGGATTTATGCATTGTATCCGTAGAGGTTGTCCTAATCGTAATTCCACAACAGACGGGTACATTTGGACCTATTACCTATCCGTTGAGGCGTAAATGCTAGATTATGATGGTTCTTATTGAGTTTAGTGCTTTTCCCGGATTTGGAAATTATCAGCGTCTGGCTATCCCACGGTTGAAGTTGATTGAACGGCATTTTATTGGCGTCAGTCAACAAAATCAGATACGCTCTGGTTTAAGAGATAATCCCACCTATTCTCAAAACCACCTGAGAACAAAGAAAACCTACATGATCACCTAATAGTAATAGTTAGTATCAATCACAAGATATCACTCATCTCAAAACCGGGTAAGCGCCTAATCGATCATTACCCTCCCGATCCCATACTAACCACCCCACTACCCCACCAAGGGTCACTCTTCGATATACTCAACTTGAAAACAAAAAAACATGCCCTCAGCACACCCATCAATCGGCTTCCAGGCCGTGATTCTATGCGGTCCTGGCACCTCGCTCTACCCATTCACAGGCGCCGAGGACCTCCCAAAGGCCCTGCTACCCATCGCGAACAAGCCTATGCTGCACTACCCGCTCGAGTGGTGCGAGAAGGCCGGTTTTGAGTGTATACTTACCTTAGTCCTAGTTCTCAGTGTGTCATAGATAGTTCACTTTTGTCTGATACTTCGTGAGTTGCGTAGCAATCCTTATCCTGACGCTAAGTGAGCACCACACCGCAATCCAGTCCTACATGCGCTCCCACAGGTTGCAGAAATCGTCAATCTACATCCAAGTCGAGCCGGCCTCGTCCCTCAACGACAACCTCGGAACAGCGGACGTGCTCCGTATCGCCTACCGGAAGGGTTGGATCAAGGGTGACTTTGCCGTGCTGCCGTGCGACCTTGTGACGAACCTTGATGCCCAGGAGGTCGCCCAGCTATGGATGGTTGAGCAGGCAGGTTTTGACGGGGATATGGGGCAGCGGTCGCGGCGGAGCCAGAAGGGCGGTGATGGGGATGAGGGTCGGCGGGGCGGACTCGGGGTGTGGTATGAGACGAGGGGTGAGGGCGCGGTGAAAGGGCAGGAGACAGACTTTTTGGCAGTGGATGGCGCAGTGAAGGGGGAGGGCGCGGTGGATGGTGTGACGCAGTTGCTTTTTACGCTGCCCGGTGACTCGTTGAGAGGTGGGGGAGAGAATGCGAGTATAGAGCTGAGGGGAGGATTGTTGAGGAAGCATCCGAATCTACAGCTACTGGCAACGAGGAGGGATAGTGGAATCTACTTCTTTCCGTATTGGGTACTGAAGTTTATCGATAGAAACCCAAAGCTGAACTCTATCAGGGAGGATGTGTTGCCGTGGTGGTCAAAAGCGTGTTGGCAGAACCAGAGGCTGGCATGGAAACTCGGGCTGCTAGAGATCCTGGAGGGAAGTGCAGAAGGTGGCGACGATGACAGCGAAGATGGTAGCGGCGAGAGGTACCAAGTGGGTGCTATGAGCTCCACAAGGAGACGGAGCTTTTCGAACAAGACGAGTGAGGCGGAGCGGGTGTTCGCATCCAGGGTTCCAACGACCTCGGGGGAAGCGGCCGCGATTGCGACTGCAAGCTTACAGGGGAAGAAGAACGGGGATGTCCAGATCCCTTCGATTACGGCGTATCTACCATCTGCGGCGACGGGCTTCACGAGACGGGTAGATACAGTGCATTTGTATCTTTTCACATCGCTTTATCTTGCGAAATCTGACCCCTCTGTTCCTTCCACAATGATCAAGATTGATCCTTCGTCGTCGATTGACCCGAAGGCGAAGGTTACGAGTTTCGACTGCCTTGTTGCAGACAAGGTTTCTATTGGAGAAAGAGCCCTCATCAAGCGCTCAGTTCTAGGTAGCGGTGTAAGCATTGGTAAGAACGTGCGGCTGACAGGATGCGTCCTCATGGACGGCGCAAGCGTTGGTGAAGGGGCAAAACTAGAGGGATGCACAATCGGGCGAAAAGCCATCGTAGGTGTCAAGGCAAACTTGAAAGACTGCGAGGTAGCAGAGGGATATGTCGTCGAGGAGGGTGGTAAGTTAGCCACTTCTTGGTGATGGTAGTGTAGATAAATGGTAAACTGACCGCATCCCTTGCTATACACAGCGGAAGCTAAGAATGAGCGATTCGTCGCATTCACTGGTCTCGACGGAAATTATGCATCAGATGCATCCGGCCTCGGCTCCGACGGGGAATATGACGACGATGAAGAGTCGGAGGAAGGTAACGATGCGCTAAGGGGAAAAGATGGTGATGAAGAAGATGAAGAGGAGGAGGAGGAGGAGGAGGAGGAGGAGGAGGAGGAGGAGGAGGAGGAGGAGGAGCCCGAAAAGGAGAGGAAGACACTACCCGCAGAGCCCAAAGCAACACCCACCGCACCTGCGCCGCCTCCCCCCACATCAATCGCAACTCCAGCACCTGTGAAGGTTGCCGAAGCGAAAGCGGTCGATATCGCGGAGGCTGCTGAGATTGTAAAAGCCACCGAGAGTACCGCTGATTTATGACGGTCGTGGACCTCGGTATGGGGAGTTTGGGGGCTGGTTAGAGGGATTAAAAATATTTTTAGTAAAAAGGATAGGAGGGAAGGCTAGAATTTATACTGTTCGGAGTTGTTTATGTTGATTATGCTCTTGTATTATTGATTCTACATGCGCCAAAATTATTTAACGTATAGTTATTATTTGTATTTAGTGAATGGGATGTTTGTCAATGTTGTTTTGGCATCATAGCGCATCACTCGGCCGCCAAGAATACACGATGTTTGATAGAAAGAAATCATGAAGACTTGGATAATTGATAGATGTGAGAGTGTATTCAAGGATATACAGCCATCTACACTTATAGTCATAGACATGGCATGCTGTATCCGGACACGGTTTCGCTGTGCTAGTCCAGACATGAACGGGTCTTTGCAGAAGGCCCTGGCCTAACCATGAATGAATGGATTGAATATCGCAACATTCATAACTGGCTGGCTGGTCTACTAAGATAATAGACCTAATCTATACCGAAGGAATGTCCGCACACTAGGGAATAGTTGTCGCTTAATATAGATGACGGGCGGTTCATGGACAGCCAAACCGAGGGGGATATACGGGTCTATTAATTGGTGGAGTGGTCCATTCATGAATGTTCGTGATCAATCATATAGGTTATTTTACCGTTCGACTAGGTAAGGCTAACTCTCCTGATTAACTACACTACGTTACTGCCGTAGACCTGAGAGTCATAACCCACCCAGTTTTAACCCACTCGCTTTCCATGGTTTCATAAACGGAACAACTACGTAACAAAAATGGCGCGTCTACTCTATTAACCCCAGTCGGCCATCGATGCATAAAGATATATATGATGATACAAGAACGCAATTGCTCGTAATGCTAAGATGAAAGAAACAACGCTAATTTATCTTTAAAGGAAAACAAAAAACCATGAAATTAAAAGCCAATCACAAAGATATCTCAACCTGACTCAACCACCATGCGTGCAACAGAAAAGTCCAAACTTATAATTAGCACCTCAGCGGCAATAAATGCTGCACAAGCGCAGATTGTCGACAAAGCGGGCACTCAGGCTAAAGTTTGTTAGTTATAATGATCCATAAAAAAGAGACCTTGGGTTTACAAACCTTGCTACGACACCACTCACTAATACAGCTCCAGCAAAATACATGCCCACACCCCGTTGCCGTTGGATCCTTCATATTCTCTAAACACAGGGTACATTTCCTGCCCATCTCTCCACTCATGAAGCGCATAGTCTTCTCATTGTCCAGATCAAACATCGCTCGATCTCTGTCCGCATCCTGGACATGTGTCTCGGGGTTACTTAGTACCCCACCCGTAGCAACAATGTCGACCGCCTCCTCATCGGCCGTGATAGCTGACGTATGCGAGAATGTGTTCGAGATATGGAAGTACCCCTGAGTAGCCAACTGCGCCAACAGCAGCAGGCCCAAAACTTCATACCCAACTCGCTGCTCATGCGGCGCAAGTCGCTTTGTGAAGATATACCTCAGCCCCCAGATGCGCTTGGAGAGGTGGTAGTATGCGCCAGTGAAGTAGAACATGCCCAAGTGCACAGCAAGGAGGCTCTCCGTGGATGTGAGGGTGTCTAGGTTCTCCAGCAGGTACTTCTTCACTTTCATACCTACCGAGTCTGGGCCCTGTTTCTCACCATTCCGCTGCGCCGTTGCGGACTGGAGCTTCTGCCGTATGCGTGATCTGAAGCGCGGAAGCAATTTTGTAAGGAAATATGGGACGAGAATCGTAGTTAGGATGAAACCAGCGCGACGCTTAATCCCCGGGAGACGGAGGGTTTTGCACTCGACATGAAGGATATCACAATATTCCTCGCCGAGTGTGCGCGCACCGCGAAGAGTCGTGAGAGTAAGGTAAAGGATATCGGCGAGTGTTTTGGTCTCGAGCGTGTATTTGTGAAGGATTCGAGCTCCTGGTTGGCTGTAAGTTGGGTGAACACATAATGCACTGCAAAGGAGGCAATGAGGTCACGAACCATAGACTTTCCGGAGGATTGTGGAGATCTGCTCGAGTAGTACGCCTTGGTAATATGCGTCCTTCTGGTTCGACCGAACTAAGGTATGTTAGAGATCCTAACCACAGTATGAGCTACCTGTGCTTAGAGGGGGCGTTACTTATGTCCGGGGCGGCAGCAAAGGGGAAGTTAAACGCTGACTCTGAGGAGGGGGCGAGGACGAGGAGGCAGTAGGCACTGCTGGTCCATTGGCGATGGCGGCTACTGCTCCGGAGGCTGTTGTTTCTGTAGCCATGTATGTGGATGTTTACAAGCTTTCGTGATTGAAATCTTGGGTTCGAGTTGTTGGCGTTGTGAGCAGTAGCCAGAGAGCCTCGGCTTGGGAATGGATTGACGTGTTTCCTTATCTGATCATCACACCCGAGGTCTCACAACTCTGAAGCTTCCTGGCACTAGAGTACCGCAATAATAGTATTTAAATCCCTGATATTTTGAATCCTTTTAATTTTGATATGGAATCGGTTCATCACAGTACGTTTTATGCTGGAACCTATCACACACATGTGAAATCCATGCATGTGCTTAATAAACTTTCACACCCATGAGCTCTCTAAAAGCATAAGATTGAAGCCACAAAAAAAGCTCGAAAGGTATTTTTGCACGTACACACAGTGTTGCGAGTTCACTTAAGAGTGGCTGTAAAACGAATAATGATGATCACCCTTTCTCACTCGACAGCATATAGCCTTGGTCAATGGCGAACCGACTCAATGGCGAATACGCACTTATTACATGTAGCCAACCAAAACCACTGCAAATGTAGAGAAAAGAGTGTGATTTCAATAATAGAATTATGCGTAATTTATTTTAGGGTCATCCCCACTATTAACTATAAGTACAGCCACTCATCAAAAGTGTTCGTGATATGGTTTTAATGTCAGTGCGCAGTGTGGCGCACCCATAATACTGATGTTATTAAATTAAAGTTGAGATTCAAACAACGAAAAATATATAATATAGTTTGCGACTACGTATAAAAAGAAGATAGGTCATTGATCTTATTCTTCATTAATTTGGGCGACATTGGTTACTGGGAAAGTCTTCACTTGGGGGGTTCTTGATGGTCCGCCGTGGTTACATATGGAGAAATGTCTCACTCCGAAATCGGAATCACGAACACTTTTGCAGAGTGGCTGTATGTACAAGTAACCAGTAGAAAAAACTAACAAACAAAATCGCGGCTTCTAGCTAGTCGTTCTATTTAGATGGGATGCATATATATGGCATAACCTTGTAGCTTGGCTGGTTTGATCATCCGTCGTTAATTCAAGTATCTAATTCGCTATCGACGTAAAAAGGACTGTACTAGTAGGTCCAGTTTCGAGAACACCCAACTCTCCTGCACACTAGTACATATTGCAATTACAGATTATCATGCAAGTTAATGTCAAAGAAAAATAAGTACATGTATGTATCTATACCTACGATTAAGTTATTGCACTAGCACTATTAAAGTACATGTGCGATATATCGGCGCACCTATATATATTCTGATATTAATCTGTATGTAATTAGAAAACAAACTTCGCCTCTAGCTACTTTTTTGCTTAAAACTTTTCGTATTTGAATGGATGTATCTGCTTGGATACCACGTAATTTTTCAATAAGTGTGATTGCAATTGGATATGATGTACCCATTTAGCCGTAAACCTCACTGTACCTACGTGAGTACGTACCCACGACCCACGAGCTGTCAATGCAGTACTGGCTGCGCAAAGTCCCTGTTACACATTACCCGAGTGGAGGCTTCAATCTTCCAAATGCCCTTCATGAGGTCAGTTTAAGCAACCCGCCAAGTATGTGCATATTACTGATCCTTGTGAGGACAGCTTTCCAAAGAAGCAGATTGGTCTTCGACGTGCCTCGCGCCGCAAGCAGAGCAGGTACATACATGTAGGGTATGTGCTCTGCCAAACATGCAATGACCCCTGCAGGTGGAATGAAGTAATTGTCGGAACTATAGTTTACTTCGTGCGGACCACTCGATAATGCTTTCCGAGCTTTAAACCGCGAGGAGTAGGTGCACAACTGATCAGGGAACCCGCGGTTTAATTCCTCTCAACCGGATGACGCAATTAATGAATTGTAGGCTAAGCATATCTTTTCACTATCTTGCAGTGAAACTAAATCTCAGATTGCAGTATTCAAGCGGCCTGCCGATAGTGGTATTACAAACTTAATATGACTTGCTTCCTTTGGTTATAAACGTGTATACTTGAATTAAAACATATTTTTTCTGGATTACAGTCTATTCAATTTAATCTTTCACTACCACTACTACTACTACTACTATTATATAGATCTAGACTAATTGTCCCAAATGTTGATATGCTTTGGTTGGCATATAAATGATCTACATATCACTTAACCCTTACCGAACTACTAATTCCGTGAACCTGAACTCCCGAGAATCCTCTTCCCAAGCTTGGAATAGTCTTGTATTGAATGGGGGGTCGCCACATCAGTTGTAGTCTTTGCCAGAAGTATATAGTGTCAGCCCTCCCCACATTTCAGCCCGGCCCCCACCAACTCTCACCACATCTCAAGCTCCCGGCCCCGCACCAACTCCCACTCTGTCAAGCTTGTATATAGCCTTTTGAAATGTCTATATCTATTACGAGATTTCCGGTTGAAGTCGGTTGGATTCAAGCCCCCAAATCCTTCCTACTAATTAGCTAACGCATCGATCGACTTAAACAGCTCCTTAAGCTAATAACGACCAGTCTTTCCGACAATGACCTCTGCAATTTTGCTCTAACGTGTAGTATCTTCCACGATGCTGTTCACGGAGATCAAGTTGTATGGCGAAATCGATTTCTTAGTGTTTACGATGATCCCGTAAACAGAACCTCCTATGACTGGAAAGCCACATACCAGAAAAGACAGCGCCTGCACAAGAAAATGGCGGGGCTATCATTCCGCAACGGCCAATCGAAGGAAGAATTAGAAGACTTAGAGATTTTATGGGACATCTTGGTAGGTTCGTGAGCCAAGTTTTACAACAGCTCTCTCCTGTGAGGAGCATAATACTGAAAGCCGCAGATGCACGTGGCAATATCCCCGCCGAGGGGGATCCGGTGGATGGGCGTAACTTCAGTCACATACTTCCCCTGCATAGTGAGAGAGCTATCTTCAGCTCACACTCACACGTAGATGTGCATCCGCTACTAAGTGCTGTCAGCTTGATGCTCGCCCCATTGTTGAATCGACCGAAACTAGCCTTCATAAAAGGTTCCCAGGGAATTGTCTATAAACCTGATATAAATCGAGTCATCAACGCTGATGGCACCCCGAATCTAAGTCTCTTAGATGCTATCGCGAGGCTATTCACATGGCACATACACCCAGATTCTCCGAGTGATTTGTTTCACCAGCGGACCTTATTGACGCCAGGTGAATTGCCGGGTTTTTGGCAGGGAAGGATGGGAGATGAGGGCAAGATACCGATGAAGTGGTTCGGAGCTTATAGTTTGTTTCTTTACTCCTTTTGAGCTGCTCCTCTCTTAAAGGAAAAGTAGCAGTTACTGATTTGATTGCTGGATAGTGTATTCAAACCCAACTCGAATCATAACCTATGATGGCGATGAACTCTCTTCCGACAGATCTGACGGCTATCTTGTTGATATGACGCTTACTATTTCCCAGTCAGAAGCGGAAACGTCTGGGACTTCGACTACAGTATTCACTGGCATTGGGAAGGATTTTGATACCTTCACAATCAAGTCTGGGGAGATAACGCCGATCCCATCCCCACCTGGCCGGCTCTCCACAGTTAGTGGATGGAAGAAGATAGAATTTACAAAGTCTTACACTCACCACGGATGGTATTATTCGGGCATTATTCTTCCTGGGAATAATATGATTCTGGGTTATTGGATGAGAAGCAAGGAGGGACTCCTCACCAGGGGCACATCGGGGCCGTTTATTTTCTGGAGAGCCCCGGAGAGCAGTAGTTTGTTGAATAGGGACAACAGGGTGTCATTTGTCAGGGTGACGGCTTAATAGGCTTTGTGAGAAATGGATTATTATAGGGTCTGGTAGCACAATATTCATTGGCTGTAAACTGTTATGCTATAGAAATATCAGGATTTGTACTATTGTAAGCTGTGATACCTTTGTAACAAGGGAAAACCTTTCCTGAAGACGAGCCTTTGGAAATCACTTGTATTAAGATACTTGTACCAAATCTACCGAGTTCCGGATGATTCTTAAAGATTCAGTATTCATATAAGTTCCAGAAGCCTGATCATTTCATCGAGATAAGCTACATGCAGTGTGCGCCAAAACAACCATTATCCTCAAATTCATGGTTTTTTTTTTTTTAATTTCGTCCAGATTCTAATGGTGCTATCAGTCTCGATCATGGGTGTCAAATGTATTTATGTTTAAAATCACAATATCCTATTCTCTGATCCAGAACAGTTTGATAAATCCGAATAACATTTTGATTTACAGAAAACATATAAAATACAGAAAAGAAAAAGATTACTATTCATCTTCCATCTCTACATCCTCTTCATTTTCGCCTTCATCCTCGTCCTCGAAATCATCGTCGTCCCACATCTCTGGCTCATCATCATCGTCATCGTCATCATTATCAACTTCTTCCCCTCCTTCTTTACCCTCCGCTCGTTTCTTTCCTTTAAGCGCTTCCTTTTCTGCCTTCTTTCTCTTAACATTTTCCTGCTGAATTGCCCTCCTTTGATCGCGCTCTGCCTTTTTGATCTTATGCCTCTCCTCCAACTCCCGTTCTTCCTGCTTCGTCTTCGTCTCGTAGGCATGCCAGAGAACCTTTCCTTCTGCCAAACCTTCCTCTATTTTCACCATCTCTAATCTCATTCTCGGCCCAATCTCAGACAGCTTAACAGCCCTCTTCTGCGGCCCCTTCGGGGCTCTCTTCTTTTTAACAGTGTGGCGACTATTCCCAGGAAGAACTTCAACCTCAGCATCCTCCTCAACCTCAGACTCAGATGTGTATCCACCCGCACCTGGGTCGAGCATGTAATCTGCAATATCTTCGAGCCCACTCAAATTCGGCAATGCACTACGCTTACTGCCCTTCTCGCCGGTGGATTTTGCACGCAAGGCTCGCTCAGCGGCATTGATGCGCCGGATTGGACGTGAGACTCCAACAGGTTTGGTGTTGATGATATAATGGCGCACGTCGATTACATATTCGGAAGTGGTGCCATCTTTGGGGTCGGCCTCGGAGACAGGTCTGCGGTTGAGGAGGAGAATACGGCGGATCGATGCGAGAGGAGTGCGCTGGGCAGAAATGGGCGGGAAGAGGGATTGGAACATGCTGGTAAGGAGCATTTCGTGGGGAGGCGGGCGCCCAGGTGTACCATCAGGCTTCGGCGGTTGAGGTGTATTAAAGCCGTTCATTACAAGCTGTGGGATGTGTCAGAGGGGTTTGAACAACATGATTTGCCTTTTTTCTTTGCGCAAAGGAAAAACGGAGACTTGGAACATACCAAAGGCGGAGTACTAAACTCTTTCCCGGGGGTCTTGGGATTCCGCATGCTCTTCCGGACATCCTTACACAGCGAGTAATTCTTCACACGGAAGTGTATTGTAGGACCACGAGGACATCTCGTTATTCGTAGAGTCGTAGATCCGGAATTTACGTTTCTTGAGAAAAGGAGAAGTTGAGTAACCCCCAGAGGGCCAGCCATGGTGGTATAATCCTTTAATTTGTTTGACTTACGCTCCTTCAGCCTGCTCGCAGTGTGTGGCTCCATCATTGTTCGTACGTCAGTAACGAGCTGGGAAATTGAAGGCCCAACTTCGCCAGCGCCAATCCGAATGACCATAGTCTTTGGCGTGCGGGATGCCGAGACATTGAGAGGTTGCCCGACACCTGTGGCAGAGGTTTTAGAGGTGTCTGCTGGGAGATGAGTTCTTTTCTTTTGACGACGACGGGCCTGTGAAGGTTTATGTTAGGCTTTTTTGCGCATTTTTCTCTATTCGAGGGTGCCATTGAAGCTATAAAAAAAAATACGTACCATTTTGAATTATTGGAAGGTTGTTGGTGGTGAAGTTTTTCTTAGAGGATGATTGTAGCTGGGATACTTTTTGAAGTTTTAATAAGGCTAGGATTGTTGAGCGGCGGTGACTAGAAATTCGCAAGGATACAAATTACGCCTGGCGGGGCAGCTAGGTATCCTTAGAGCCCGCTCTCCGTCACCAACAACTCTGGAGGCACCTTCCATTCAATCAACGATCATCCCATCCATCTACAACATCGCCATCGTTATCTGTTGTTCATCATCAACTACCCTCCACTTATCGCAAACACCACTAAACAGCATACATTTGAGAGCCTCGTTGACTGAATACCGATCCCCCCATATCCTACACATACTACAGAATGGCCTCTTTGGAAGACCTTGAAGATCTTGAGCAGGAAAGACAAGAGAAGAGAGATAAGAAAGATGCCGCCGATGCAGATGGCGATGCAAAGATGGATGTCGATGGAGAGAAGGAGGAGGATGGTATCGACCCGGAGATTTTGAAACTCTCTACCTCCGATATCATCAACCGGAAACGATTACTTGAGAACGATCTAAGAGTCATGCGAACAGAGTACCAGCGGATTACACATGAGAAGGCGAGTATGAAGGATAGGATAAAGGATAACTTGGATAAAATTGAGAATAATAGGTTAGTTTGAGCAATCAATGCCTGGCTTACACACATCAATCGAATCTTGAGTACTAAAACCATCTCTCTCATCCCCTAGACAGCTTCCCTATCTCGTCGGAAATGTTGTCGAGCTTCTAGACATGGACCCGACTGCCGAGGCCGCCGAAGATGGTGCTAATGTTGACCTTGATGCGACTCGTGCCGGTAAATCCGCAGTTATCAAAACTTCCACACGGCAGACAATTTTCTTGCCCCTCATCGGTCTTGTTGACCCGGATAAGCTATCTCCTGGTGATCTTATCGGTGTTAACAAGGACAGTTATCTCGTTCTTGATACCCTACCTGCCGAGTACGATTCGCGAGTTAAGGCCATGGAAGTTGATGAGAAGCCCACAGAAACATATGGTGATATTGGTGGTCTGGATAAACAGATTGAGGAGCTTGTAGAAGCTGTAGTAATGCCAATGAAGGAGGCAGAAAGGTTTAAGAAGATCGGCATTAAGCCCCCGAAGGGTAAGCAGTCAAATGAGCTTTACGGAAAAGCTCTACTAACAGGTAAATAGGAGCTTTGATGTATGGCCCTCCTGGAACTGGAAAAACTCTGCTTGCTCGTGCTTGCGCTGCTCAGAGTAACGCTACCTTCTTGAAGATTGCCGGTCCCCAGCTTGTTCAGATGTTCATTGGTGATGGTGCAAAGCTCGTTCGTGATGCCTTTGCGCTAGCAAAGGAAAAGGCACCGGCCATTATCTTCATCGATGAGTTAGATGCTGTTGGTACCAAGCGTTTCGACTCCGAGAAATCTGGAGATCGTGAGGTACAGCGTACCATGTTGGAGCTTCTTAATCAGCTTGACGGTTTCTCATCGGATGACCGAGTCAAGGTCCTTGCAGCGACAAACAGAGTGGATGTGCTCGACCCTGCATTGTTGCGATCCGGGCGCCTGGACAGGAAGATTGAGTTCCCGCTGCCAAATGAAGAAGCTAGAGCCGGTATCCTCCGTATTCACAGTAGAAAGATGACTGTTGAGGATGGTGTAAACTGGATGGAGCTGGCTAGGTCTACAGATGAGTTTGGTGGTGCTCAACTGAAGGCTGTTTGTGTAGAGGCTGGTATGATTGCGTTAAGAGGTGGGAGGACAAAAGTAAGCCACGAGCACTACGTGGATGCTATCGGTGAAGTACAGGCGAAGAAGAAGGATACGGTATGTTTATACTCTTAACTCCTGTAACACGGGCTATTACTAATTAGGAATTTGCAGGTTAACTTTTACGCGTAAAAACATCGGTTTATTCTTTTTTCTTTCTTTTAAATCTCCGTTCGTATTGTCTTTTTTTTTTCTTTTTTTTTTTTCTGAGAGCAGAGCTTTTTTCATGATGGAAAAAGAAGGGACGAAAAAGAATATGTACCCATATACGTAGATTCCAGAATAGAAGGTCTAGCCTCTGCTTATGTTCTCGTTGACACCTTTAGTCGTATAACCTGCAAAATACCATCATTTCCTTAAAAATCCCAGGGTTAAAGTAGTATTAACGGAATTTTCATGTCAAGATCTGGATTGAATTAGCCAATGCAGACCACGAGAAGCCCTTAGCTCCCTCGAATACACGTTTTCAGTGGTCTTCGGGATTTCCAGAACTACATGTAACTACAGTGTTGCTATACTATCCCTAATTTATATATAGATAACGCTTCAAAGGTTATAATAGATAAATCAGATTGTTTGGTTTATGGGAGTAGAGATACTGGCCAGAGTACTAAATTGTGCAAGTAATCACTGTCGGCACAGTTGATTTCCATTGTTTTCACAGGCAAACTAGTACATGTGGTATAATAAAGCGAGTAGGTGAGGATATAATCTTACATCTTTCTTCGCTTACCAAATAAAACACAGTAACTGGAGCCTCGATCAACATCTGTGAATTGATCATGAGATAGTGGTTATATAACCTTAAGCCCACAGGGAGCTGTAGGGAAGGGATAAAAACTGAAATTTTAACAAAAGAAAGAAAAGGAGCAACAAAAAAAAAAAAAAAGAAAACGCCCCTTTCCTAACTAAAACGAGTGAAAGACAAAAAAAGTCGTGACCATCGTAAATAAACATGAAATTGAGAAGAACAGCATGCTCAAGCCCAATATATATAAAAAAAGAGAAAAAGAACCCCCAATCCCATCCCAAACCAGCCAACTGTTCCCCAAAACATAAACCCAACCAGTATAAAATAATAACAAAGCAAAACTGGTATCCAAAAGCCTAACGAGCGGGTACTTTTTAGTTTTCGTCGAAATTTAGGTGAGGGGAAAGCCTCTTCGAACCCAAATCATAAAGTATAGCAAGGAAAGGAGAGGAGGAAACAAAAGGAATAAATTCATAAACAAGAAGAAAAAAGACCAAGAAAGCTCTCAGGCCCATGCAAATCAATAAATATAGCAAACGCTCACCCAACACCAGAAATAAAGATTATGCCCAAAGTATATATGCAAGTTTAGAAAATTCCCAAGACATTAAAGCTATAAGGTCGACACAGCGGTGGTGAAGTATGAGTGGAACATCGGTTCCTCGGAAAACCCAGTCTCTCGAATCACGTGGTACGCGTGTAGCAAGAGGTCTGGAAATCTTCCCGTGAAGTAAAGAAGATATTGACCAGGTAAGGCGCCGACAGAAGCTTTTGCTGCGGGCTTCATGTCTTGGTAGTGGTGCTTTTTGTTCCGAATCGCTCTCAACAGGTCCAGAACCTTCCCGCCCTCATAGCCTCTTCGCTTGTTGACTACCAATTCTTCGAGAAAACCACGATCAAGGCGTTTCAACCAATCACCCCCAGTAACTCTGTTACCGCTTCTTTCGATATATGGGATCCACTCTGACTTGTAATTTGGGTCCTTCTCCTTATCTTTCTCTATTTCAAACCGGTCTGATACGTCTAGAAGAAAGCTCAAACGCTTCTCTGCTGACCAGAAGAAGGGATGGATCATAACTTTAGTAGCATCGGGTCTAAATAAAATATTGTTAGCTTTAGAAAAATTTCATTATGACCATTCATTGGATGTCAAATATACCTTTTCTTTGGATTGTGATCGATCATACTACTGATCAAATCTCTTGCCTCATATCCTGCGCCTCCCAGAATGCTCAATCTGCTTAGATCACTCTTGTTGCTAATGATATTCAACTCTCTGTGCCATCTATCTCCGAAGGGATGTTCTCCCTGCGTCAAGATGAAATAGAATACACAGCCCATTGAAAAGATGTCGATGGCCCTCGTCGCTCTGCGCTGAGTGTTGTTAACCTCAAAGATTACGGTCTCAGACGAGGCTGACCCGGAGCTCTCCGTATTCCCAGGCGACGAAAAAGGCCGACGTCTTTCATCATCCATTGTCAACAATTCAGGTGCTCTCCATCCACATGTTCCAGGAGAAGCATGTGTTGTTAGCTTGAATGAACTTTGGTTATCGTCAAGAGTTTTGCAAAGACCAAAATCGGAAATAAGTAGTCGTGGCTTTTTGGCGGCTCCCCGGCCCCCGTTCCGTGGCGCCTTGGGAAAGCTAACCAGGATGTTTTGTGGTTTAAGGTCTCGGTGTACAATCTTCAGCGAGTGTAGATGGTGCACACCCGCAGCGATCTGGTGGAGTACTTCTGTGGCATCCAGGGAAGAACTGAGCTCCTGAAACCTTACCGGATCCAACATAAAGTCGTTAAGAGAGGCTTGGCAGAGTTCTAGCGCAATGTAGAGGAATTTGCCCCCTTTCTGCTTGCAGTGGTATCTTATGACGTTGGGGTGGTCATCGCTGGCCTGCAGGAGTTTAACCTCATGCTCAGCAATCTCGACAAAATCATTCAACATCCTCTTGACTGCAACGTCTCTATTTTCAAATTTCCCTCTACAGACGGTTGTCCCTTGGCTCCCCCTCCCTTGAATTTAATTAGCAGGTTCTCCCATGTTGAACGTTCTAGTATGATAAACCTACCCAAGATTTCGTCCTCGTAAACCTCAAGGCCATTTATCACGACTTTTGATGTTTCGACCTCGTTCATAGATGACCCATCCGTCATATCTGGCTGTAAAGTAATCTCTTGCTCAACCTTCTTGGCGTCATTTACAATCTTATCGATCCTATCCTCCTCCTTCTCGGAATTACTGTTTCCCTTACGTCGTCTCGCCCCCCCTCGTTGACCTCTATGGGCCTTCTTCTTTTTCGGCGTAACCGGTGGAGCAGGCGCAACTGTCTCTTCTTCATCCCTGATCTCCTGCGGCTTAGGATCAAACCTCACCTCACGAGATTTGGCATCATCCGCGACAATAGTGGGCTCATCCTCTGGAACCCGTGCCTCAGCAATTATAGTTGCTCCCTCAACCAATGGCGGTGCTGGGTTGGGTTCTTTCGGTTCCAGTTGCCTTGGTTGCTCTACCTCCACGGTTGGTTCTGGTTTAATGACTTCCTCTGGTTTTTCTAAGCCGACCCCCGGGATGACAATTTCTTTTACGGCGTCCTGTTGAGACTGGGATTGTTGGAATTCACGACCCTCGCTTGGGAACTTATACTTCCCCTTTCTTGAACCGCCACGAAGAACATAAAGCGCCAAAGAGAAAAGCAAAACCACGATGCTGAGATCTACGGGATTGCTGACAGCTAATCCAAGTAGCTTGCTGCCTCCCAATGAAGGTGATGAGGGCAATGGTGGGGAGGTGCTTCTAGATTGAACTGGTCTTTCGTCCTCATTCTGGGAACGAGCCGGTAGCGATGCGGGGTGGGGGTGCGAGTCTGGATATACGAACTGGGCTGAGTGAATTCCAACTAGGGACTTTAGACGTTCATTGTGATCCAAGTATGGCCAGTCGATACCCTTGCTGTAACATCCTGCTTTATCGGCTCCATGCGTTACATACGGGTAACTAAGCTCAGACAAGGCAAAATGACCACCTTTCCCGAGGCCGACAAAAGTCATTTTGTCATCACGGGGAACATCTTTTGCATGCACAATTGGCTGGGGAAGAACCACAAAGGTTGAAGTCTCCGTGTCTGACGACGACGACGCGGACTTGACAACATCGAAGATTCTAGTGACAGGTGACATCAGATCTTGCTGATACCTTGGACGTCGTTCGCTCGTGACACCTAATGAATTTTTAGGCCGTAATTCCTAAAAGATTAAATAGCAAAGACATACCTGTTGGGTCTCCCTCGAAGCCATAGATTCTACCATAGTAGTTACTATAGATATAGCGGTTATCCATGGGCTGATGGTGCTGTTCAGCCAAATCCCGATCACTATTGTTAGGGCCCCATTCAGTATATCTGATGGTCCAAAGCAGCTCTCCAGTATTGACATTGCTGATAGTGACAGTGTACTCTATGGAAATTATCAGCAAATAGAAACCACCAAAGGCGCACGTTGCTTAGAAAGCAACCACAAATACCATACCAGTTCTTCCGATCAAGATGATCTTTTCAGTGGAGTCGCATTCATCGTCCAAATCTTCAACCTCAAGTCCTTTTTTCGGTTTACACTTTTCATTATGCATTATGTTCACCGGGCCATTGGAACTAAACACTCTTTGAACTTTTCCAGCGCGGGCATCAATAGACAATGTGGTCGTCTTTTTGTCGCCGTTATAAACTTTATCACTACCTTCTGCAGAAAAAGGTGTGTTATCGACGATTCCCTTGACAGAAATACCGAATTTCTGAAAGACGCATTGGTAAGCTTTGTTTTATGAACAGAACAAGGAAGCCCTTGTTTATTAAAAACCTACCTTCAACCCACTATCTGGGGAATAATAATACAATTGGCCCCCGTTGACTGGCTCTACAATCCAAACAACATTATCGTCTGGAATCCAATCTCGTACTGGGTGCGAGATATTGGCCCGGTGAGCAGTAATTTGCACTGCTGGATAATTCGACGAAATATCCCATCTTTTCATCCCTGTCTTCCTATCGGTGGCATAGAGACTCCCATCGACCGTGGATAACAACACATAGTCCTCAACTTCCCAATCATGAATGTATCTTTCCCTCTGAAGAGCTACCCCTCCTCCACTTCCAACCCTTCCAAGCCCAGATTGATGAATTCCGTTTGTAGCTTCTGGAGAATAAGTTGCTAGTGCCCTGGCGGCACTAAGCGAGGATGTAAGGTCGTTAAAGTTGTTAGAGGATTTCTCGCTATCGTTGATGTTCTGTTTTGGAGCCCCTGGGGAAACAATACGCGATAGCTCTGGTTCCGATTGTCGCTGGTTTATGTTCCTAATCTCTGAAGGGGGAAGTCTTTCAGATGCCACAACAAGAGCTGAGATAACCAAAAACACCCAGAAAAGGGCGCCTACTGAGCCAGACATTTTGAGGTCGGTTGCAAGTTCACGGTATACGAAGCTCGGGCACTGCAGGCCAGCCTCTGTGCGTGAGTGTCTTCTTCTTCCTTATTCTTCTCGATGTCCTGTAGTCAGTTGTTTTAGAAAGGAACGTGATACCGGCCGTGGTGTGTTGTAGTGATAGAATGAAGTGAGAATGATGGTTGTAGACGATGGAGGTTGGGTAAACACCCAAGGTAGTGATGGTGTGTGGTAAGGGCCGCTAGCGTATTGGTGGGGGGCACGACTAGCAAGAAGAAAGACGAGAGGCGACCGCTTCGGAGACACTATGGCAGAGGCCGAACAAATCCTTCCAAGCGACAGGTTACAGCAATGGTGAGAAATACGGTAGTTACGTATGGGGTTTCAAAACGAGTCGCCTTCCTTTCAGCGCCGAAGATGTGCTCCCTTCTCACGCACCCCCAGTATCAGCACCACCACCACCACCTACTTACTATGTACATGCCTAATATTGCACCACCGCCCAGTGCCAGCCCGCCAACCAACAATGCGCCGTGCCCAGAGAAAAAACATCCAACCAAAAACAGGTGTCGCTTATGCTTGACTTGAGGGAAACAGTAACAGGTTTTTTTTTTTCCCTTGCAGTGTAACCTCCCTCAAGAATGCATAACTCACCCATAAGGTTCCCATCACTCATTCTCCTTGTTCGAGTTTGAGTGCCTCTCAGGGTGTCAGGGCCGCTAACTGCACACCCTGAGCGGCCTAACGGCTTCAAAAGTCAGTAAGGCGGGCTCGGCTGTGCAGAAGCAGCTGGACCACACACCACAAGCTCGGAATCAAGCCCCTCAAGATTGCTCTTAGCCAGAGAAAGCCTAGTTTCATCATAGAGGGCGGCTGTGGGGGAAAAAACAGAAACGTGATGATGCCAGGAACCAAATCTCATCTAAACAGCAGTTACGCGTCACAACTTGATCGGGACTTATTTTGTTTTGTTCCTATGTGGTTCCCGCAGACAGGAACAACTTTCTTACCCCGAACCTCTAACTCTGGGACCTCATCGATAGGCTTTTAGCTGAACTGGCGCATATCATATATGCAGGCACGTTAAGGGGCCCCCCCTCAAGCAGAAACTGGTTGTGCTGGCGTTCATCATCACCCATGCTCATCTCCATCACTGGCAATGACAGTCACAGGAATCCCAGCAGAACATTATGTTTGGTCGGAGAACTTTTTGCTTGTGAGACCGTAAGACCTCCTCCTCCTAATACATACTCTACTCCTAGTTACATGGAACTGTATGTGCTCGGATGTGCACATCTGCTGTTCTTCTCTCGTAGGTACAGTAAAGTAAGTACATATATTCCCTTCCCCCGCCAATAGTCGGCCTACATCAAACTTCTTTCGGCCCCGTTCTTGCTCGTCGGATGTATGCGTGAGAAGTATGTATGTCGGCAAGGTATCACCGTCTAGGCTTTCCTCGTTCTCACCGCCTTGCCCGAGAGTTTCTTTCACACGCGAACACTCCACGGACACTACTGCTGCAGCTAGCTAGGCACTCGGCATGATTGTTCATTTAGATATTTTGTTTTTTATATTTTTGGCTGATATGATAAACCTGAAGTCTCTGGCGTACTTTCCAAGAAAAGGGCAGGGAATGGATAGGTACCACATTTCCCAGTGAGGTGCTCTGGCACGTTTACGACGACGTTTTCCTGCTGTACGTAGGTGAACGCACAGTCTCAACTGCAATATAAAATTTCTCTCATGATGTACATACCTGTACCTACGCTGAATCCTAGGAGTGGCAACAGAAGGAACATGTCTCGTGAAAAATAGGCCGTCCACAAATACCTGATCCACATTGGGTATCTTCACCTATCTACCGGCCGGTAAAATTCCCTAGGTCCCGCATATGATTCGATACTCCAGAACCTTCCACTCCGAGGCCTGTCTGTATGTATCCCAATTAATTGTGAACCCCGTCCTCCATCCCGGTACCCTACTCCCCTCTATTCTACTTCTCTCGCATGATCTTCAAATCCGTCATACAATGTATCAAATGTATCGTGTGTATCATTAAATTTTTTTTCTTCTCACATGGAAGTATACTAATTTTTACCCAGCTGCAGTGAATACAGTGTGACACCCGTATGTACTGGATGTATGTACACACTCGAGCTACATCAGGCTCAAGGCTTGAAAAGTAGCAGAACTCCTTTTTTTTCTGTCGTTGGCCCCGAAATTCTGTGTTGTTCCCGAAATTCTGTGTTTAAACTTGGACTGATACATAGCTGGAGAGTAGAGTAAACTACTCGACCAAGAGCCGAGATCAGCCAAAAACGATATTCAAGTCTTAGGTAGCGCTGAAAATCGGTTAGCACTATCCTATGAATCCTGGTAGCTTGCGGTGATAGGTTACCTCCCGACGCAGGTAAGTAATCTACCCAGTGGTAAGTACATGTTCAACAGATCGGCCGCCTTGCCTTCGACAAAGCTAATAGGCACATACTTACATCTTACATGTACCTAGAGTCGGTAGAGCACCTACTGTGACCTACATAAGTTATGCGCCTTCTCTCCCAACAATTTGGCACGTGATTGAGTGTGAATCGTGTATCATGTACCTACATGTACTCATGCTACTGTATGTATCTGTGCACTTATCTTATCTCGGGTCCAGTTCTTTATCCATAAACTAGATATCTTTGCTCCTACTGAACTGCTTTTGTTTGATGTAATTAAACAAGCTTTGCCGTATTGGGAGGTCCCTTCACTGAGGCATATTTTCTACAGGTGCTTAGTTCTCACTTCGCTGCAATGATGCTCACTTACTTGTCAATTTGAGGACAAAGCCCGTGGCCGCAAGCTCAATTCCCTCTCCGACGTCACCTAAGACAACTCCATAGCATCATCGGTATTGGTTTCGTGTAGTGTCAAACTTTTGAGGGAGGTGTACCAGCGGGTATTGACATGACAATCCAACTATACATGTAGTTAGGATGGGTACCCCGCTCAGAGCTTTCGACAAACAAGGTATATTTCTTCTAAGGTTGTAGTTTGCGTAAAAAGATCGTGAACTCTATCAGAGTCGAATACCGCTCTAAGTTCATGATCAGGCGCCAGTAACTAAATCACAATTAAATATTTCAATTTTCCTCCGGCCATCGGGAGTAAGACCACCCCTCAATTCAAAATATATTACATACCCCACAAATCCTCGCCGAGCTTCAAAAAATAGTTCCAGTAGATGAAGATCATATCCTACTTGGTAACTTCTGCGCCAAGGCCGGGTGAGGTGTAGGTCCACACCCTAGTTAACTGTTAATAAACCCAACTAAGTCAGGCCTATGATGAATTCTACTTCATACATCGCGATTTCAGACATCCAGTACCAATCGTAAGAAGATTTTTGGGTAAGTGCAGACGACAGATCAACAAGCAGCCAAGATGATTTCACGCCGCTGTCCTACTCCCCCCGGTGAGAAAAGAAAACCCCACAGGACTCCCGCCCAAGGATTTCGCTGCATGCTTTGGAAGGGGGGGCACAGGGCTGTAGGGCACAACACAAGGCTTCGCTCCTTCATGTATGTACGCCGCCAAAAAAGATAAAGCATGACCCTTGGACAAATTTTTCTTGGGACATCCATCTCGCTTGAGTTCGCGGGGGTGCCGCATTGATCTTTCCCCAGAAAAAAAATTCGTTTCGGGGGCGACAACATCATGCAAGCACCTTGATATAGCCGATTTCTGTCAATCTTGAATCTATCCGCTGGGCATTAACACCAAACGAAATACATATCACTCGATCTGAAACCAAATTTTGAACAGGGTACAATGCGTGATGGTCCCACATGCTTTTTATTCAGATGCATCATTGTTGATATCATTATAGCGAAAAACTATCTTAGTATATTTCGTTAATTATCTTTTATCGGCTTCTAGAATACTATATTTTGGCAAGTATGTATTTCCGATGGTTGTCCATCTGTTCATATCTGGTAATTGCGTTATTTTAACGGATCTCATTAAACCTCTTGACCTGGTTTTCAAATCAATGTACCATATAAACTATGGACTTATCGTGTAGTCCCAAAGTCCCAGAAAGTTATCCGTATGGCCTGTTTAAACTCATAGGTAAGGTACTACGCGTAACAACACAATCCGTCATGTTCTATCACTCGTGGTAGTATTAACATGAGAAATAAGGGGAGGGAAACCATTATTTACGCAGCATTTTGACAACACCTTGGTAAAGACCTTGGCCGCATGATATGCACGTCTTACTCGCTGTATGCGGCATGTCTGGTTGATGGCTGTCGCTCTAAGTTTTTTTTTTTTCAGTTTGTGATCTGTAACTGGTGTTTTTATCTAATTCTGATCAGTAACCAAGTCAGATAAAAAAAAACCATCATGAAATTTTCAAGGATAGCTGGAATGATGGGGGTGGGAACAATCCTGATACGCTATCTGTATGTAATTCCGTATCTTTTCGTGCTGCGCGCACTCAACGACAAGTCACTAAATATCCCTAATACCATGTAAATATATATTGTTCCTACAGCAAAATATTTGTGTTGCCTGTATAGACCGTAGACGTCCCCTGGATAGGAGAAAGATAGAAGATAATATATCAGACCCGGGCTCGCCCCGAACGGAGTTATCCACTGCTTGTGATGATTATTCCGAGTCGCTGCTTCTTGGGATTAAATCAGGGCCCGCGGATCTACCGAACAGTTGTGTCTTCCAAAAAGCTGCGTAAGCCAGGGGTTTCGATTAAAGAATTTCTGGAAGAAATGGGCAGTGGATAAGAAAGAAGAAAAAACACTAACGCGCGGCAGGAAGGATTATGTATGAGTTACAAATCGTACCATAAATTTTTCGTGAGCGACAATTTATAAGCTAGTGTATGCAGTACATACATGTATATACGCCGCGCCGCTTGGACCAGAAGCTTCACCGGCAATTTCGACAGCCGGTGCATGTATGAATCTGTTGAGATACCTAGTACATTTTACTTGATCGCTTTTGGTGTCTTTTATCGGTAACACATGCTTTGTCGCATCGCTCAAGAACCATGAGATCCTGAATCCCCCTAACCAGTAGCCTGAAGACTTCAAGGAGTGTTAACGTTAACAATAACCTTGTCTCCCAAAGACTCCAGTGTTCTCAGAGGGTTGACTAGCACCCCCGGAAGCACTGCTGCCGGGGTGCCGAAATACCGTGCCAATAAAAACGAGTGATATTGCGTGACTCAATCACGGGGCTTCACTTTATTCTTTAAGCTACTAAAGCTGCTTGTTTCTATAAGAATTCATCGTAGGAAGTGGTTGGATCGGGATAGTACGCACGTTTGGTTGTAGACACTCATATTCTCGTAAGGATTCTCTGAATAAGTAACACCTACACATAAGTACTACATGTAGCCACAGATATAACATAGTTCAGGATGCCGTTGACATTGGTAAAGGATCGCATCTAGTCCTCAACTAAAATTTATCTCCTGACTATATTTGGTGCTTTGTAGAGGGGTTTAAGTAATACCCTAAAGCATAGGGAGCTATCGACCAGAAGTACATCAGGGATGAAATCATTATAGTTAGGATAGTAAAGGGAGCTTGATAACTACGGAGACTGAGATTGGGGTTTTTGTGTAGAGGGGACGGGAAGTGGTTAAGGATGGATGCTGACGGCGACGATTTTCTCACCCGGAACTACATGTACACATACCTGGTACATATATTTCTTACATGCGTGTACACCTAGTTCCAGCTTGGTGGCTTTGCTTCGTCCATTAAGCCCAACGGCGCAAGTCATTCCCCATTTCTGAAACAGACTCTAGGAGTGACTAGTTCTTATCTTCACGTTTCTAGGTATTTGATGATTGGAGAAGCTCGGGGGTATCACTACTTAAGCTTGAGCAGGACGCTACATACACTCCCTAAGACAGAGGCGCCACGAGGTATATAGCTTTCTATATACCGGTCTTAAACTTTGGCGGTCCCTATACTACGACACGTGAGTATCACCGCCTCCCTTGCATCTTCCAGAAGCCCACTAAAGTTTAACTGCTGCCTACATGTAGTTCTGATCCGCCCCAGCCATAAAGACGAGTTCGGAAGGTACCTCACCCAGTTGAGAGAATTACTATCTAGGAGCCATGGCTGGTCAAATGGTAACTCCCATGTTCTATTTGTAAAAAGGATCCCCGGAAAGACGCAGCAAACCGATTAACAGCAGCAGCAACAACAACCTTTGAAGAAAATGAATAAACGAGTGATACTACATGACCAAGAAACAAAACTAAATTTTCCTATTCGAGATATTGTCAGCAACCGCCAACTCGCTAACAGTCGTGCCAATTCAGCCTTTTACTTTTAGGCTTGACTTAATCCTTAGGCTCGTAGCTGCTTAGTTATAAACCGCTGCTTTCTAAGAAATGAACTCGCCGCCTATGGGGACAAAATACCGCCGGTGAGAAGGATATAAACACAGATATCAAGTGTATTAACGATTTGACCATCTACCTATTATCTGCTATACTATTTCCAGTCGAAACGAAGAAAGGCACCCACAAACACGCAACAAATTAGAGGGAGTAGGTGAAGAGATAAAAAGCACTCTCGATAGATGGCGCGGATAAGAAACATCATTTTAAGGGAAGGGCACTATCCAGAGCGAGACTTCAGGCTTGCAGCAGGAACTTACGTCCTCGCGACATGTGGCCGGGGCGTATTGGATATAGTGTGCGGATCATAGAGCATCACTCGGGTTCATAGTACTCCATGGATAAATTTTTTTTTGTTTAATTCATTAATTGCATGCAACCTTACAGTTATGGCAATATCCCCAGAACTACCCTACTGCATCCACCACCACTTACAAAAATATAAAAGTAACTAAAAAACAATTTAAGCGGTTTCCCTTTGTCCCCCTTTCTTTCTAGGCCCAAGTATCTTCTTTCCTTCGTAGCACCTACGTATAGCATAATAGCCCTCGTCACCCCTCAGTAGTCCTCTATCTAGCTTGAATTTATTGCCTTGCATCAACTCACTAACCGGGAGCCCGTAGTCTGCCCCCTTGTCGTTGTCGGCCGAAATTATTATTATCGCTTCGCTATCTTTATATATACCATGCCCAGCCCCGAAGTGTATTCTTCTCTGCTTGTCTTGTTCCACTCTTCAACATCTTTTCATGGATAATTTAACTAAGCGCAACATAGGTTACACCTCTGGAGATGATATCGGTACAGTTGGACTCTTGGGCTAGTAGATGGAAGTATATCTCGGATTGTTACTAAGCTCATTTATTTTTCAACTGAGCACCTACTTCCCAGAAACTATCCGGTACGCCGCGGTCCGTGGAGTTTGCGGTTGGTGATTGAAACTCATATTGAGCGTTACCCACGGATCCGCAGATAACATTAAAGCCTCAAGGGAGATTCGTATTATAGGAATAGGGAGCCGATCTTTCATTCTATATCCTATATCTAGCTGGAGCAAGAAAAATGACGTTTACTGCAAGCTCAATGATAATTAAAACAAACAGCACCCCTTGGAAATCATCATGGTCTAATATATACTATTGTCTAGTGAGGGTCCCCGTGCAAAACTTAAACTACAGTTATCAGAAGACGGGATATATAGGTTGTCCAATATATAAGATAAACGGTTTAAACTTATTCAGGTTTTCTCTTTTTTAGGCTCGTCAAAAGGAGCGTCAATTCGGCATATAAACAGGCCAGCAATGATTCCATGGGAGAACATAGCCTAATGTGCATGTGCCTGCTCTATCATTTCTCCCAATATGTCTTGTCAGGCTCGAGTCTCCAAGTGAGGATACATGAATCGATGCTACTGTTTAGAATAAGATGTTATATTGCTTTCGCAGACGCACTATAATAACTTTACTTTTTCGAAAGAGAGAGGTTTATCCTTTCGGTTGATTTGGGAATGTTGACAATGATTCTTACATACATATGTCGCTCGATTTTCATGATTGTATTTCCGAGGACAAGGGATTTACATTTCACGTGGGTTATAAAGAGTGTATCTCTTCGGAGCCTCCTTGTGTCTCTTTATCATTAAGTGGTAATACAACAAGTTGTTCGAGATATCAGTGCGAATCTACCTTGAGATATTTTGTTTCGTTTCGCGCTTTTGCTTTTCCAGCTTAATGAACACCGCCATCAGGAATATTTTCTGTGATGGTTGAACTCGAGCCTATCGCTGACCTGGCCGTGGTCCATCATCTGCAGTGCGCACTTGTGTGATAAATGTAGTAAGCTGATCACGCACAAAGATGAGGGAGAAAAAAAGGAAAGAAGATATGCAGGAACGCGCGCCTACTGGTTGGTTCGACGAGTGATTTTGGATGAGCGACAGGAGCCTTTTGACCAATGGGCAGAATTCAAAAATCCCTAGGGGATCTTCACTAGCACATATGTCCGCATATATATCCTAATATCAGGTTAGGCAAGAAGGCAGGAACTCTCTACCACAATCGAGTACCCTGTAGCTCCCCCCCCCCCCCACGGCTTCTTCCGTTCAGGCCAACTAGGTATTAACTCCTGCGACAACTACTACCACACTGTAACAACCTCCTCACGCCTCCACTCTCACCAGCGCAGCACCTGCCTACAAGCACCTCCAGAATGTCCCCCAACCTCACCCTCTTCTCGGTAGCACACCCACCTTTGACCCGCCCTACCCGCTGCTAACCGCGCCTCCCCTCGACCTAGGTAAACGCGGTCCTCCTCCTGACCAACACGGGCACTCGCCTCCTCGCCAAATACTACCACCCCCCGCACTCCCCCGCCAGTAGCGCCCCGCCCTACCCCACGCCCGCCTCCCAGGCCGCATTCGAAAAGGGCCTCACCGAAAAGACAGCCACCGCCGGAAACGATATCATCCTCTATGACGGCCGCGTCGTCGTCTTCAAGACCGAGGGCGACGTCGTCCTCTATGTTGTTGGCGGCGCCGACGAGAATGAGCTCCTGTTATGGAATGCCCTACTGGCGCTCAGGGATACGTTGAGTATACTGCTAAGGTGTGTGTTTACCGTCTACTATCTTAGCTCAATTGCAAGGAGGCGAGGGTTGGGGCTGACGACGTGCGGCCGGTAGAAATACGGTGGATAAGCGCACCATCTTGGAGCACTTTGATGTTGTCTCACTGGCTGTCGACGAGGTTGTCGATGATGGCGTAATATTGGAAACGGATCCGGCGACGATTGCAGCACGGGTGACGAAGCAGCCCATGGAGGATGCGCCGAGTGTCAAGAACATTGACCTCTCGGAGCAGGGCCTTCTCAATGCGTGGGAATTTGGCAAGAGGCAGTTGGCGGATAGACTGAGGCAAGGATTGTAGAGGGGAAGAATAGGAAGAATAGGGAGAATATGAAAAGAAGAAGAACGAAGAGGAGTTCTTCTTGGAATTAAATATCTAAGATAACTAGCTATATAGATGATTTGGGATGATTATGTTTCTTTGTTTTCTTTTCTTGCTGAATGGCATTAGCAGTAGTACATACATGTACGCACATCTGTGTGCCGGGTGTAGATAGGTGGGTGCTTAATATGTATGTGTCTGTGGATAGATACATCGACCAAACAAACCTGCCCCGGTAGACAACACGCATTGGCCGAACCGCCGAGTGAGATCCAGTGATGAATCCTTTACAGAGCTCCTAACCCCTTTACATACTCGCCGGCACCATCTAAAATAGCCACATACCCTACCAGCGATCATTTCCGTAGCAGCAAAAAAGAAAAGAAAAAAAAGGCACAAGCTTATCAACAAAAATCACCCTACATAATAAGAAAACTGCCACGAGTGGCAGTAAGCAAGCATGCCTCAGTCCACCGCCAACTCCTTCCTTGCCCTCTTCTCATCCTCTACCACCAACTCCAGGGCCTTTAAGGCCTCCATCAGACTACAGCTCTCCTTCTGAATATACGCCGCATGCATCAGCACTGGCAGCCTCCTTAATGTCCGGCCCGAAAAGTCCGTACACTCCTCTGCGATGCGCCACAGCCTGCTCGACGCAAAGCAGGGCTGCGAGAAAAGTGTCAAGCTGGCTTCTTCGGCTGTGGCAATTTCTGTCTATCTAAACTCAGTGCACTCCTCTTTCTGAGGGGAGAAATTCGAAAATACGCTGCCATACCTGCTCATCAATCAGTCCGCAACGAATAAGTTCGTTGAGACACGTCCGTAGGATGGTGTAAACGGCTTGTGTTTTAGGGGCACCGACGTACTGCTTTATGTCTGCGCGGTCGAGGAAGGCAGGATCCATGGCTTCCAAGAGGTTTGAGGTTGTGAGCACGATCACCTACCGCCATTGTAGCCGGACTTTGGTCAGCTGCTGGTTCTGGTTGGGAGACATTTGTTTTAGAGAGCCGCTCTCACATTATTTTTGAAACGGAGTTTATCAAGTGCTGTCAGCAGTGCATTCACGACCCGGAGGGAGTCGGAAGGCTCGTTGCCGCTGGCGGCACCTTTTCGGGCTGAGGTGAGAGATTCGATTTCGTCTGTCCCTCCGAATATTACCTGTTAGTAACATTGACTAAATAGTAATAGTACCAATTGCTAGCACTACTACATGTAGTACTGTCCACTACTAACCGCTAGCCATTAACTAACCTATTAGTACCACAATAAATGTATCCTCGTCCGCCAGCATTTGCAGTATTTCATCAAACATCCTTCCCACGAGCTTACCCGACTCCGAGAACCACTTTGAAAATAAACTGTGGCTATTAATCTCCACGAGCTGGCAGTGCGAGAACCGTTTCGACAGCCGAATCGAGAGCTTCTGTGCTAACGCCCGACTTCGTAGATCAGTATTAATACATAGTCATGCAAGGTACATAGAGTACCCACCACAGACTCGTTTTCCCGGACCCCGGAGGCCCATGTAGCAATATCAGCCTGTTCCAAGTCACACACATAAAGTTGACCTTCTTATCCGCAAACAAAACTACCACCCACATACCAGTATATCAGCACAGCTACCCGCCTCGGCTCCCAGGAGCACTTACTAATACTTGATATAAAATGTAGCAACCCTTTCCTAATATCTGGTTCAAAAACCAGATACTCCCATAGTCCATCCAACGCTCTACTCGGCAGGACCAACACCCTCGAGCTCGGTGCCTCTTCACCCTCCTCGCCGCCTGTCCCACCAAGTACATCGGTCCCTTCATGTAGCTTATACGCGCACACATCTAGCAGTACCTCGTCAAGGTGTAGTATCTCCGCTGTCGACCCCGTAGCCTCAACTACTGTGATTATCTCCACGCTCTCCGAGATTAGTGGGGCATCTTCGAAGACTGTGATATTCTGCGCGAGGTGCAGGGAGATGAAGTTGGCGTTGAGCCATTCGTGGACGTAACGAATAATAGAGTCAGGGCGAATTGAGGCCTGCGGGAGAAGGCGGACTTCGAGGTGGAGTGTGGGGATACAGGGAACGCAAGAGTTATTGCTCTTCGAGGAGAGGAGCGGGATGGTCGGACATATTGCATGGACGGGTAGATCTGTGATCCTTGGAGTAGAGGGGACTACGTTTGGCTCCGCGGGTGGTGAGGGCAGGGAACTGTATATTGTTGCGTCTGTAGGGAGAGAAAAATTCCCGTCCATCTTGATAGTGTATGGTGGATGGTGGGTAGACTGATAAAGAATGGGCTGATAAACAGTGGGCTGATCTCGGAGGTCTCGAGATGAGTATTATGTTTCGGAGAGCTGGAATCATACTCACACGTGGCCAGTACCTAGGAATTCACCTATTCTAGCTTCTAAAGCTTATTTGGGGACATCTGCTGCTGCTCGGGTCCGTAGATCTTCATAAGATCGTCGCGCTACTAGTTATTCTAGCGAGTGATTTTTAGTGATCTGGAAATACCACTTCGATGATTATGGTTTAAGCGCTCCCTTCGCTTTCTACAAGGCGCACTGCTATGGGGATTCCCTTTGCTTTGGTCTCGAGCTCTAGTTCCGCATCTCTTCTAGCAAAGCTCGTCTTGAGCTCATGGGGAGGCTAGAGTTACCTACGCTGTGTGTGGGTTCAGTCGAGATTTATAATTACTCCCCTACCTACTAATCTACCAGAATGGGTCACGCTAGTAACGCACTAGTTTAATTAAGAAACTACACGTAGTAGCAATTTGAGCCTAATCCTAATACTAATAATATAAACAAACACTGACGAGTGATTACGGATTAACAAATACATTTTTTTTTTCACAGTGAAGAAACAGAGAAACAGAGAAAAGAAAGACAAACATAGACACAGAGACATAAACACCCTATTAACCAAGAAGAAGAAAACACCCATACGCCCCAGACCCTACACCTTAAATCAAGAAACGGAGGGGGAAAAGAAAGAAGGAAAGAGGAGAAGAAAGTAAGAAAGGAGTAAAGGAACGAAGAAAGGAGAGAAGAAAGGAAAAGAAAGGAAAAGAAAGGAAAAGAAAGAAAATAAGTACCATAAAGATAGCTGACTCTACTTGCGTGTTTAAAATCTAGGTTCTTAACATGAATACCAAATTCCAAATCGAAATTTACCGACAATACTTCTTATCCAAATTCCCGGCGCCGGTTCCACACGTGCACTGCACTACTACCTACCTTTACCATCAGAAGTTCATCAGCTTCAACCTCTTCTCAAATGGGCTCGTAACATGCTCGTCCTCCAAATCCTCCCATCTACCCCTCCGCTTCTTCCTTACCAGCAACTCCGGCGCTACGCTCGTCTCCTGCTCCTCTCCCAACTCCTCGAAAATCCTCCCGCCACTCCTCCAGCACGCGATCACACTCAGAGCCTTACTTCCGCCCTTCTCGAATGGGTTCTTTCCCTCTCTAATCATCCTATTGACAATCTCCACAAACCCGTGGGCAGTTGCAACTTCCAACTGCTGATACCCACGCTCCCCACTCAGACCCTCCTCACACCTTATTGCTAAAATAACGTCCTCACGCCCATACATGACGGCCTTCTGCTCCGCCGTTAACTTATTATTCTTCTCGACCGCCCGTAGATCAGCGCCTCGGACCCTCAATATCCTAACTACCTTAGCACGCCCTGCCTCCACCGCGCAGAAGATCGGCGTCTCATCATCAGTGTTACGCGCATCGATATCTGCGCCGGCTTCTAGCAGTACCTCACACATACGCTGGTCCTCGCGCTTCGCGGCTATGTGCAGTGGAGTCTCACCCTTATTATCGGGGGTGTTTAGCAGCGCCAGACACTCGTCGTCGCAGAGGATGTGGCGCATGCAATCTGGGGAACCTTTCTCCGCGGCATAGTGGAGAAGGGTTCTGTCTAGAGGAAGACGTAGCGGCAGCGCCATAGGAAGCAGCCAGAACGGGAGAGCTTTCGCGGTAAGGAGAAGAGAGAAGAGGTCGCTTGAATCGAGATACGTGGCGACCATGGTCAAGAGCTCGATGGGGATTTCCAGAAGGGGAGAGATGGAATCCGATGAGCTTGAAGATGGGGCCTCAAATTCGGGCTCGGGGGTGGCATTTGTGAATTCTAGGAGTAATGGGTCTGAGGAGCGGTGATTGTATGAGTGATACATAGTAGTTGATTGAAAGGCAAGTTTGGTCTAGGTTTGGATTATGAAGGCTGACTAGCTAGCTAGATGATAGAATTTATGAGGATCGAGGGTTCAAAGGTCAACAGTGAAAAGTTCAAAAACAAAGTAAGTGGGAGCACGCTGAGTTCGATCGATAGAGATTCCCACATAGAGGTTATACAGAGGGGTTAAATACAAAATTATTGTGTGTTTAGTGCGCACTTAAGCTCAATTAATGACACGACCACACCACCACGTGTCTCATCCATCGGCCGGAAGAAAAAAATAAATTTTTCTAAGCTCGAGTCTGTCTACTCCACTTTATTATCATGGAAAAGAAGTAAACTGAGAGTGAATGAAAGAACCTCCCATCGTTCTGTGACGTCGTTGATTTGATAGATCACAGCTACGCAGAGATTGCTCTACACTGCGCAGAAGTCTGTTACTGGTAACTAAGCGGCGCGTTGAGAAGCACTGTAGAGTTTTTACCCTAGTTAAATTTCCCCCTTCCTGGGATGCAACTGAAACGTTTGGGGGCAACAACTGAATGAGGGAAATGTGCGGGGGCCGGGAGAGCGCGCAATGGTCTCTATCTATCGCTCAAATTGTTTTACAACAACTCTGGCCGGGGGTCAGCTTTATGAAGCCTTGGAAACATCGTGGCGATTTGTGGGGAGTACCGATCACTGATCGAGTGATAGTGTGTGTATTGATGATCAGCTCTGCAAGATTTCTGTGCTTTGAAACAAAGGTCTAGGAACACCACTAGTCATAAGACAATCATTGGAGATACGGCTACTTCGTGTACATACATGTACCCACAACACAGTGGTCGAGTTGTAAGCCAGTAATATCATGATCACTATATTCAGGTTCTCTATATATACACACAACATCTCGCTGTCAATATCGAATATTTTCACTATAGCGGCACCAGATATCTCGAATTAATACAATAATTATTAAAGCATCTACCGGTACGTACTCTGCCGGTACTTGAATATACTACTGCACTCTCTCTAGATACCGGCCCAAGGCCAAACCTGGTACCATGATTCCACCCATACTCCCGAGTTTCAATTGCAATTGACCTCTCTTTACGTGTGCGCATTGAATATCATAGTGGCACGTACGCCGGCCGGACAAGGCTATCAGCCCTATATCGAGGACTAGTAATGTGCATTGTGCATACCCACCCTACATCATATAGGGTAAAGTGACATACTATGCAGCAGCACATATAGGTAGCTTCGGAGTATGAGTGCGCACAAAACCTACATGTAGATATGCCTGGCAGCTGGGCGGGACCGAAATTAAACAAACACTTAATCACGTGATTGTATGCAGCGGCTCTGGTAATCGGTAAGAACATAAAGGTATGACATGAACCCTCCCTGCACGCGCAGGCCGAGCACCCCGGAATCTCGCTAAAGAATTTACTCCGGATTTTGACGTTCCAACGACACTCGAGATATGTAGAGTACGCTTCTGTACGTACATACCGGTACAATGGCACTTACATGCTCCACTGCTCTGTGAACGAATTTGACGTTGTTTGGCACTCATCCCTTCGAGTAAACTGCCATAGCAACCAAGCGGCAAACAAACAAGCAACAGGCATCGTCGTCGCCTTCCCTTTCCCACCATACACAAGGCAACAACACTCCAACAGGCATTAATCCTGTTTGCCGCCAGTTGCACCTTGTGGGTATTTACGCATACACACTTTTATGCTCGATCTGAATATCACGCAGCTGAGCTCCTCTCTTCCTTCCTCATTGTTCATGTCGTCTTCAGAGACCATCTTCCCCTATATCAGCTCCCTCTACTCATACCTGAAAGGAGCAATCGTGGCTTCCACTGGTCTCGCCGTGCTCCTCTCGGCATTATTGTACTTTAAGCAATCGTACGTCATCACACGGCCGACTAGCACCCCTCCCCCCCAATCCCCCCACTGAAGCTAACAAATACACTGATAGAGAAATCATATATCCCCGATCAGTACCTGCTGGCGCACGGACAAGCGTGCCGACTCCCCAAGAATTCGGCATCGATGACTGGGAGACAGTGAAGCTCAAGACGCCGGATGGCGAGATGTTGAGCAACTTTCTCTTGCGCACCTCGAGGAGGCCGCAGCTGGGTGTTACTGTGCGGCCCTACTACATGCGCTTATCGTGATTATGGCGGGTTGTTGACGGGTGTTATCGCAGGTGCTCTTCATGCATGGAAATGCTGGCAATATTGTAAGTTTTAGCCAGCTCCCCACACGACTTCTCCCGTGTCACTGAGGCTGACATTGGACAGGGCCACAGGCTACCAATAGCCCGTGTTTTTAGTGAGCAAATGGGGTGCCATATCTTCATCTTATCCTACCGAGGGTAAGTTCTGTCGATCTTCGCCTTCTTATTATAAATAAGGCCCCCGTATTCACTGCGCGCGAACTTACCTACATGTAGATATGGGCACTCTACCGGCCGTCCTTCTGAGAAGGGTCTGATGATAGATGCCCAAACAGCCCTTAATTACTTACTTACTAACCCCTCCACCGCCGGAACTTCGATCTTCATCTACGGACAGTCCCTCGGTGGGGCCCTCGCTATTCAACTAGTCGCAAAGAATCAAGACAAGGTCGCTGGTCTTATTCTCGAGAATACTTTCCGTTCAATCCGGACGCTTATTCCAACCGTTTTCCCTCCCGCGAAGTATCTGGCGAGGCTGTGCCATCAGATTTGGCCCAGCGAGGCCACACTTCCAGCAATCAAAGGAGTGCCGGTTCTGTTCCTCAGCGGCTTGAAAGACGAACTTGTTCCGTATGTTTCCGCTTGGTGGCTATTTCGTTTCATCTATGAGCTTCTACGGGGTGTTTTGATTGGAAGGTTGATGAAACATGCTGACACGAGACAGACCATCTCACATGAAAACCCTGTACGACGTGTGCACATCCACAAAACTCTGGCGCGAACTCCCCGAGGGGACACATAATGACACCTGCGCGGAAGAAAACTACTTCGATTACATTTATGATTTTATCAGCGACATTACATCCGGTCATTCTATGGATGAAATAAAGCCTGCATCAGATGATGTCAAAAAGATCTAAGACATGCATGATGACTTCCTGATATGCGCAAAAGTTTGAACCATTAGCTTCCACGGTATTCACGGCGCTATTGGAGACAAGGCGATTGTA
The DNA here is from genome assembly GCF_003444635.1 of Morchella importuna. Classification (NCBI taxonomy): domain Eukaryota; kingdom Fungi; phylum Ascomycota; class Pezizomycetes; order Pezizales; family Morchellaceae; genus Morchella; species Morchella importuna. Next base: position 268,614 of record NW_025763427.1, on the reverse strand, counting down.
TGCATTGCACTTATCCTTGGTATATACCGACTGCTGGCAGAATTTTTATTTTCCCTTCATCTGTCGACAGCTCTTTTCTTTATTCGCTCTGTATTTTTATACCCTTCTAATCGTACTACATCGTTTCGTAATGTAGATATCTTCCTTTGAAAGTGGGGGGATGATTAGAACTGATAGATAATTGAATGGTTGGTACACTCATCTGAACTTTGTGCGCAATTGATTTATAGAGGCTTTGACAAGGATTAGTATCCTAGCGTAGATCAGCCTTTGTGATTCAATTCCAACCCCTAGGTTGCGCCTTGTTATTGTTGTATCATGTACTGACGTGTAAAGAGACGACGAAGTGCACATGTATAATGCACCCCTTTCCAGGAGTTAATAAGCTAGCGTAACGATACGGTATCAGGTTGAATGCAATCGTAGGGCTCTCATAGCCCATCACTCGAGTAGTTCCAGTGACGAGAGCACACGTACATAATTCTCTGCGGGTAGCCTTCCGGTGGGTGGGAACGGCGTCTTAAGGTACCATAAGGGTTGCAATTGATAGCGATGCTGACTATATAGTGGGGAATTGCATAGCCCGTGGAATATTATATTGGACCTGATGTGGTAGACTTGGGGGAAAAAGGTGGAAGAAGTACTTTGATGAAAGTGGAAGCGGGGGTGGTTGCGGTTGCGGTTGTGATGAATCGCTTTAATCTATGCGATGTTTGACCAAGCGAAATTTTCTTCCTCGGGAGGCTGTGTAGTCATCTCTTCACAAGTCGGGTAGCTTGATAAACCAACACCGGGGGCCAGGTGAGCTGAGTACGTGAACTGAGTTAAGTATTGCTTAGCGGGTCGATCTAATTTTTTTTTTTTTTTGAGGTTGATATTTCTATTTAGGTCAGAAAATCGAGCTCTTTCTCGAATGATGCCATCAAGTCATAATATATCACTCGTCGCCATGGGTTCTTTTCTTTTTGAGGGCTGGATTGTCATGCAAGAGATGTGATTGATGCGGATACTGAGTTTCCCACAAGTTGGGTGGAGTTTAGGGACGCTGGGGATTGTTTTTCCAGGCTTTATGGCCCACAAATTGGATGATCCACTTTTTCTAATGCTTTATCACAAAGGTCTCATTGATTCCTCCATGATGTTCCACAGATACTGTCTCGAAGCTCTTCGATGGACAACTCCTGCTTAGTTGGGGCATCTGATACGTTTTCAGACCGATATCAGCGCGGACGCACTCGACGTCATATATCATGCTATCCTATCTTAAACATCATAGGCAGGGAGATGTCAGCGGTCAACAACTAAAACTTCTCACAGGGTAAATGCACGTTTGTTAGTGTCCTTAAATAGGCTGTATCAGCAACACCCTTGATGGGTATTAAAAGAATTTCTACACAGGCCGGTATCGTACGGTTAACATATGAATGAACGCCCCATGATCATATATATGAACCTATTACCAGCATCATCTTGGAGATTCTTTATCCGGATCTACCAGATTTTAAAACAAACTAAACTGTCAGCAGGAAAGTTTACTCCACCCATAATTCTCAAAAAAAGCATCTCATATGCCCCTAGCTTATACTGGACAATTGCTTGGGATGCCATTCGTGTAAATTTCTGCAGGCTGTAAGACATCTGAGAAACTAGAAGATATTGTGATAAATCGTGATATGCCACCATTAGGATGGCTCTCCCAAACTTGTTTTGGATATCAGAGGGGGCTGTATATGTATGTGTGCGTGGATGGCAGTTTCCTGCGAGAACACGTTATCAACATCAAAATCCATAGCCAGCACCATCGCAAGCGCCAGCCTTAGATTCACTATTTCATTCCCTCGGATCCATCTGATAATCCTATCTCCACTGGATCCTCGTATTAAAGTACACCATAAAGCGAGGAGAAGCAGTATGTAGGACGACGTAGATCATGATGGAATTAACTAAGACAAATCTGCACATCCACAGTACTGCGCACCGGGGTACGGCGGCTATTGGGCCAATATACAGGGGCCTAGTTGGCTTTCAACCTGTAGACCGGATTTTACGTGTAGTTTTGAGCCTTGTGTTGTCGTACTGACGTGAGAAAGTGCACATAAAATTAAGAACATATCCTCTCATACAAGCGATCGGAACGATCCGGTTGTGATGCCCCGCCTTATAGTTTATACTTTAGGAATTAGCGAACCTTTCGTTCCTAGGAGACGTATAACAATATTGACACTTTGCCATCGAGTCGGGTGGCTTCGCGCAACTGCTAAACTGTAGGAAGGCTGCGGATTTGGGAACTGTGTTAGAAGTTATGGACGCTACTGTACGACTAGCTACTACATGTAAACTAATTCCCAGAGTAATATCTTCTCGGAGAATTGAAATTTGGTGTTGATGTCTCCCCCTCAGAAGAATCCTAGAATTTGAGGTCAGTTCAGTCATAAAATATCACTCGATTTCATAAAGCGTTTAACGTTAATATATGGATCTCGAGTGCAGAAGGGTACACCCGCATGTGGTTACTGTATTTTAGTATTATTAGTAGTGCAAATGTCGTGTTTAGCATCTGATCTGATATATGTAGGGAAGTATATCGTATATATGCGGTCAATTAATCCGGCCTCTCTGTATTTCATGCAGTACCACAATTACAAACCCCTATATCTTTTGTGGTGTGTTAACATGTTAGCTACATTCATGTGTGCTTGAAGGGTGTATCTATCTAACTAAATATATACATGTACCTTGTAGAGCTAGGGGTTAAACAAATTTGACCGTTCGTTAAAGGCGACCAAGCTGTTCGCTGCATGCAATTCTCTCCCTCGTTCTTCTATCGACACTCGAAGGTTATCTGGACACCAAGCAGCTATTAAACGTTAAACTCTAGCCAACGCTCTTTATATAAAGCTGGATGTCTTGTGAACCCGCCTTGAGCGCTTCGTTGTTTGTCGAAGTATATATTCTTGTGTCGGGACATATATATTGTATTCATGTGATATCACTCGACACCGGTACTTACCGATGCTCTGCCAAAGTCATGAGGTAGCAAGCTTGAGGTCTTTAATTTATATCAGTGTAGGAAATGCGTTAGTTAGTACTATTAGTTATTCTGCTCTGGCATATCTAGGGATGTAGACTAACTAGGAATCTTTTACTATTAACCACGGGTAGCCTTTTGAATTTCACTATTGTCCTGAGACCTGTCTATGAATCACGCCAATGGGAACGACTGCATAGCGCGGCGCCTATTATCCTGATATTATGCAATTATTATGACGCTGCTGCTCGGTAAACGCTTTTTCAAGGCCACCTTGCCCACGTATTGAATTCCATACCCCCAGAATAATAACGAATTACCTATCATTAAAGATTATATAAAAGCTCTATGCAATCTAGCTGCCAAATCCATCTCAAATCTTTCCTCCGCACATGGCCCTTCTCGTATCTCTTTCATCATATCCGTTCCCGGTCGAAAATCATGCTCAAATACTGGTTCCCCAGCACCTCTCATGTTCGCAAGCACAGACTGCCGAAAGTGCTACTGCAAAAGCTGACTAGAGGCACGATGAGGATCCGCCGGATTCCGACACACCATATCAAGCGTTCGACCATGGAGACCACAATCTTGTAGTTATCCTTTTTACAGTGAGTATAAATAATGAATCTCGTCAAAATACTTACATCTGGGTTCACCGAGACCAAATACTGATCAAACAGTGAATGAACATGTTCACCGAGAAGAAATCTATTCTGGAGCGAGTTAATTTTCGAACCCAGAGGGTCGTCCAGGTCTATGACCCATCGCCCGTAATTCCACTCGATCCAGAGATTCTCTCGTTTGCTCGTGAGTGCGTTATGTTTCAATGAGCCGTCACACGGCACAAGATATCGGCCTGATTTTTTTTAATCAGCTGGATACCAATTACTGAGGTCAGTGTTTGCTTCAATGGTTTGAAGCTACGGAAGGACCATGTGATGAGTTCTATATTGATATTATTATTTTGAGCATGAGGCCATGAGCGGGACAATTGAGCAAGCACCAAACCCGGAATGTGGAAATCTAAGAGGTAAGCAGATTCCATAGTTTAGGTTTCAATTGAATTACCTGGAAAACCATATCAACGGCTGCATGTAGAGATTGAAAATACGGAACAATCTCGACGTAGCCAAGAGAAAGGCCAGAACTAAAAATGAACGAAAAGAATCAAACTTTTATTAAAACTCTAACATATAATGTGTTATACAGGCTAGACATAGACCGATATAATAGGCCTGTCATTATGGGGGTTGAAAAGGGCTAGGGAGAACTTTGAAGTTTTCAGGGGATCTCATGCAAAAGCAATCACCACCCATACACAGCGGCAGCCTTCGCAGTGGCAGCCTTCGCAGTCGCAGCCAAACCTCTAGCAACTGCAGGCAGGCGAACCATAGTTCCTGCGAATGACATCTCGACCTAGTTAAACACACAATTAACTGTCAGCAGCAACACCTCCCGCCAAAAAATAATAATAAAAAAGAGAGGTTTGAGAAATTGTAACCTCTTCGATAGCCTCTGGGGGTGGGAATACAACGTTTGCTGCCGTGAGACTCTTGATGCGTAGAACGGCCGCGGGGACATGGGCGCGGAAGAGGGATGTTGAAATTGTTGCGGCGGTGTGTACAGAGAGAGACTTTAGGACGGGCATTTTGTGTGTTTTTGTTTTTTTGTTGGTGGGGTGTTTGTTTGTGGGGTGTTTGTTTGCGAGGATCTACTTATGACAATGGTGGAAATAGCGAGTGTTGCTGCCCGTAACGAATGTGTTGATTGATACAAGACGTCGAGGAGGAATAGTGGTTGTTAGTGGTAGTTGGGGAGGCGGGGGGCGGGAGACGGGAGACAGGGAAAGCTAAGAACACATTATGGTATTTGTAGTTTACTGGTTTCTCGAGGTGGAAGAAAAATTCTATTTCCATCAACGTTACCAAATCCCAAAGACCAGCCCAGCCCAGTCCCTAAAGAGTTTCAAGATGCCATGTCCCAAATGAGTAAGGTTAGTTATATATGGTGTCAATGATCCAAATGCAACATTTCTCCCCACCACCCCAGTCTAACCAGATCCAAATATCCGTGCCGCCGCATAACCGCGACCGCAAACTATTATTTCCGCACGCGCGCAGCACACATTAACGTACAAGTCCCGCCCTTAAACCCCCAACCCCAAAGTTTGAAAGAAGAAAAAGAAAAGAAAAGAAACGCCTCCTTTAATTGCTTCCCTTCCCCTCCCGGAACAAGAAAAAAAAAAGAATAGTAGTAATACTGACTAAGTAGTGGATAAGGCAGTGACAGCAGCAGCAGAAGTGGCAGCGGCAGTAATGTACGGCCGGATAGTACTCCTTAGTAAAGAATAGAAGGGGGAAAAAATGAATAAAAAAACTCCACAGATGATAAAGGAGGAAGAAAGCCTAAGATACAGAAGCAAGCCATCCCAACGAATAAGAAGATATAAAGAAAGAAGAGTAGGAAATAATAAAGAAACCGTTAGAAACAGAGATAACCCCTCCCCCACAACAAAAGCTGACACCTATTTTTTCCCCAAATTGTTGTACGACAGCCTATCTTTCCTGCTGATCTACACAAGGTTAAAAAAGAAACCCCCTTTCCTCCAGTGCCATATAATTAAACCTCAAATACCACTGATACTGAGGATCATTTTGGTAAATGTAGGAGTATATATATTGTTTAGAGAAACATCAAATCTCTTCACTAAGCAACACTAACTGCCGCCATTAGTCCCTGTTACAAATAGGAAACAAAAGATAAAAAAGTTTTGAAATCAAGAGTTTCTAGATTGCACCAACCTCCTCTGTTTCTTAACCGGGGGTTCCCCCTCCCTCCTTCTGCCGCCTCGGCCCCTGCCCCCTCCGCGGCCACGACTAGGCGTGGTAGCGTGAGGGTCTATCTCCATACTGTCCTCAAGTCCCGCACCCTTCATTGTGTCGGCGCGCCGTCTTTTCCCACCGGTCTTGACAGCTGATTGCGGCGCTGTAGCGGGTGTTGGCATCACTTCATCCCCTGAATCTCCATCATGTCCAGCCTTTTTACGGCCGCCACGACCCCGTGGTTTCTTCTCGCCTTCGCCTTCCTGGAGGAATACTTGTGGCTGGTATTTCCGGAGCCAGCAGTACACGCTCATTGGGTTACGGGGGTCGGACTCAGTCTTTGATGACGGCGATGTTTCAAGGTTCGTTGGTATCTCGCCGCCCAGGTTCTCATCAATATTATAGTAGAAAGCCTCTTCCTCCTCCAGGGACATAAGGAACGGCGACGGGTCACGCAGATACGGCGGGGTGTGTCCAGGTGCCGGGTAAATATCGGCCAATGAGATGGGCTTCCTTGGTGGCGTCTGCGGAGGCGGATGTTCTGCGTTGTCAAGGTCCTCCATGGTCTCATCGACTGGCTCCTGCTTCACTCCCGCCGCGGCCGCAGTTGCAGCAGCCGCGGAGTCGATGGCCTCCTGCTTGGCCTGCTCGGCGGCCATGCGAGCCTGCTCGACCGCCTCCTTGCGCTCCGCGTCCGCTTTCATCTGATCACGAACGTACCGAGGGGGTGTCCCGGGAATCCCGCGCTTGTAGTTTGTCTCCCGGATCTCCTCCAGATAGGCTTCGCGGTCATCATCGTCGTCCATGTCGTCGTCCTCGTTGTCTGAATCCCGGTCGCGGCGGTTATGGGCGTTGAAGTCGCCTTCGTTGTCAGAGTCGGACGAGGTCGAGGACGTATCCGCATCCATAGCTTCCACCTTCGCTTGCAGGGCCCCATTGACAGGGGGGTCGAGAAGAAGTGCCTCCTCGTCTACGATCTCATCCTGCGGGATTGTGGCAAGTAGAGTAGGCGAGAGGAAGCGAGTTGGCGTTGGACACGACGGTGAGCCGAGGTTGAAGCGGCGCTCTTTGGGGATGTGAGTCGAGGAGTTGAGGTCAACGAGGAGGTCGAGAAGGCGACTGGAGGAGAGAGTGGATTGGTCAGTACGGGACCACACCATAGGAAGGGGGGCAGAGGGGGTAGAATTGGGAGGCAAACGTGTTTTCCTCCAGTATTCGCCGTACGGCTGCTTTCGCGGTCTGTTCTTGCTTGAAGAGCTCGTCGGAGCGTTTCATGGACTGGTGGAATTTGAAGCGGAGCTTGCGGTATTTCTTCCTGTAGACGATGATGGCAGCACTGTCAGCGCACGTAGCGAGGGGGAGGCCATTGTTTCCCAAGAGTGCTGTACTTGTATGATTTATAGTGAGCTTTGTCACCTCCACCGGAGGTGCCATGTTCTGTAGACATTGCTTGCTGGTAAGGGTAGAAGGTTTGGTTAATGCCGAGGAGGGAGCGAGAGTTTGGATCGTGGGTGAGGGAAAGAAAGGGATGGTGGTTTACTAGGTGAGGGTGATTAGAGAGATAAAGGTACGAAACAGGGGGATGGTGAGGTGAGACGAATGGAAAGAGAGGGGGGCAAGGTGGGTTTAGGTCATAGGCAGGCGATGCCGTCGTGCGTTTCGTCTCTCTCCCGACTGTTGTTAGTTATTAATTGTTCTCACGACACGCCAAGCCACACAGCGCGCCCTAGTTCTATTTAGCATGCGGTACCTTGACGTTGCTGTGTGGCTGACGGTTGTCACACAGCCACCATATATCTCAAGCCACGGTTACTCAGCAGCAGCCACACCTCACGAGCCTCACCACTAGGGCCAAAACCCTCTTCTCCCCCCACACTTACGAAAAGACGACTGCTTCTCCCCCAATAGGCTTAGACCGACCCGTAACCACACATCCGAAATCCCAACACCACACCTTCACAATTCGTGATATCGACAGAATTTACCGACACGCCAACTGACTACGCAGCAATCCTTCACGACAATCCCTATCAACCCCCCCCCCCCGAAAATTAGCCGAAAATGACGAAAGGAACTTCGTGAGTTTTTTTCCCTTCATACCTCACCCCGCCCAGTTTTGGCCCGAGAAGGGGAACTGCTGCTGGCGGGTTTTTTTTTTGTCTGGGAGATATGGTGGGCTAATTGGTCGTCTACACACAGCTCGTTCGGAAAGCGCCACGTTAGTTCAACCCCTCCCCCACCCTCCCCGAAATTCCCCCCTCTACGGTCCGAGGAAGTTCTGGCTGTAGCGGTAGCAGAGCAGAGCAGCGAGTAGAGGGAGAGGGAGAGAGTGTGTTGGAAACGTGAAAGGATGGGAAGAAGACGGATATTGACGAGCTCCTTGGAAACCTACAGAACAAGTCGCACACTATGTGCCGTCGCTGTGGTCGCCGCTCTTTCCACATCCAGAAGCACACTTGCTCCAGCTGTGCCTACCCCGCCGCTAAGACCAGGAAGTGTACGTCGTCTCGACCGTTCCGCAGCCGCCAGCTCATCATCAAGATATGAGGAGCAAGAGAAGAGAGAGAGAAACGGAGAAAAACTAACAGAAAGCAGACAACTGGTCCGAGAAGGCCAAGAGGAGAAAGACCACCGGCACCGGCCGTATGAGGTACCTCAAGACCGTCAACAGGAAGTTCAGCAACGGCTTCCAGCAGGGCGCTCCCAAGGGTGCCCGTGGCCCCATCGCAAACACCGTCACCGTCGAATAAACGAAAAAAAACACCCAAAATAAAAACACCCAGGGGGCATTTTTTCTTTTTTTTCTTCCGGAATTTTTTTTTTTCGTGGTTACGGTTGGTTGGTTGGTTGGAAGGAGGGGGGATTGTGTAGAAAAAGTTTACCAAATAAACGGAAATACTGCAATCACACCACCACAAAAAATCAAAAAGTTTGGGGGTTATATCTTCGTTTTTTTCCCGGCAGGGCTTCTTGTAGTGTAGAGGGGGGTGGGGTTTGGGATTTGTTCTTGCGCTTGTGTGAGCTGCTTGTATATGGGCAGCTATCTGTTGTTTTTTCTCGCGCTAGTGTTCAATCGGAGTTCTTTTTTTTTATCCTGGGAAGAATCGGAGACTTGGTTTGGCATTTGCGAGAAGGTTCAGGGGCTTCATCTACAGCTGCTACGTACGCTACTACGGCCGGGTTCTTGTCGATATACCCGAAATAATCAATCCACCTAATATCTCAATTTTCTGGTGATTCGAACTGTCGATAACTCTAGAGCCACGATTGATATCCCATGACTGACCAAAGAGGAATGGTCGGTATTACAGTGATCATAAATAGGAGCTCTTTTAAACTTGTTTTTATGCCAGCTTTACTCTTCACTACTATTTAGATCCAATCGAGCCTTACGTTTGCTGCCCTTATTTCTGATGCCCAAGCTCTTTCTACAAGAGCTATTGCTCAATGATACATGTTATCATATAACCCAATTGAACCTTAAGTGTTTCTGATGAAAATACCTTTCTACCGTAGCTATTGCTCGACATCAATGAGACTTCCTGTGCTGTCAATTGCACGCTATGCTGCTATATGTTTGTCCTTCTGCCAGCGTTTCCAATCCCCAAGCTCTGCCCTTTAATTTCTTTACCATAGCGATTACCCAATAATACATGTAGTGATATAAAACCCGAGCTCTCCACTGTATGCTACTATTTATTCCATGTCTCTCGCCAGTGTTTCCGATACTCGAATTTCCTATAATACATGTAGTTATTGCTCGAATCGATAGTAGTGGCATGATCCTTCTACTCTTATTCCTGATGCTCGAGCTCTACCCATTTCATCGTTCTTGAACCTTACTAGTATGTCTTTTACCCCCATTTCTACTCTAATCCCGATCTCTGCCTTTTTTTACTATTTACCAATCTCACCTTATTAACATCCAATCTCACCTTCTGTCGCAACAGTCCCGTCTAACAGCGACGTTTAAAACCTCTTTCGGAATCGAAATGCAGTACTACCGGTGCCCAATCTAATCAGACGTACGCAACAATTCCTAGATTACATGTAGCTGTGTCTCATCGCTCATCTAGATGGAGAGGTTCGGTCTTTCCTGTAATTTACAATTCGCGGCCTTAGTTTGCCTTTCTATTACAGCTACATATAAGCATAGTCGCACGAAGCTCCATTGAGCTGCTATATACCCCTTGAGACCTTGAGACAGAGGGTTCATTGGTAGGCCTGATTCGGTACTGCGAGTGAGACATTGATATTGTATTCTGATATTGTATTGCGTTCGATTGGTATTGAGGTGGATATGGTTTTTACTACACGGCGTAAATTTCTTGATATTTTTCGGCCATTCCAGGTCTATATCATATCACTTTTTAAAGCGATCAAGTCCTCACATATAACCCCCGCCCCTATTGGAACTCAATTTCAGAGCGCGCTCATTCACACACCCCACTACAAGCACCACGTAGATATCGATTAAAAGTTAAGTCATATTCCTAAACTAACTATAACCCAGCACCCCTCAGCACCAACACCCTCTACGCAGCCGGAGCCGGCGGCGCCGGCGCAGTACTCGACGCCGCCTTGCCCATGCTCGGGATAAACAGCGGCAAGTAACTCTGTCCGCACCGTACCCATTAGCTATCCCTCTCTCTCTCCCGCCTCTCGCCGCACAAGTCAAGGGGGGGGGGGGGTGAAAAACATACCATTGCCAAAGCCATAACACTCATTCCGACACTAAAGTACGCTGGCTGCTTCCCGCTGGCGACCTGGCCCGGTGTCTCGCTGAGCCAGCCCTGGATGGCAAACACGACGGCCGTCCAGCCGATCATCTTGTTGCGCGTGAACATTGCGGCCATGGGCAGGGTGGAGCCGATTGTGCCTGGTGGGTGGCAGAGTTAGTTATTGTCTTGTGTGGGAAGGTAGAGAGAGGGAGGGAGGCGAGTGGTACTGGTAATGTCATTTTCTTCGGCTTTGGGCTCGGTGGGGACGTAGGGGATTACTGAGGTGCGAGGTTAGTATACTGCTACATAGTGGTCAGTAGAGAGAGTGGGTGGGGGAAGGCGTACTGAGGTCCGCGCGGCGCTGGTCTTTGAGTGTTTTGGACATGTTTGGAGGCGTGAGTGGGCGAGTGTGATGCTGCGGTATATCGGAGTGGAGTGGTGAAGTGAAGTGAAGCTCAGAGTGATCACAGCTTTGAGTCGCAGAACAGAGTGTCAAGTATTAAAGCCAACCCTGGATAAACCCGGGGAGGCCACCTGGGACGTTTGGCCCTGCACGGACTGAGATTAAGCCTAAAGCACACACTCTCGCGCATGCACAATATCTGCACAAAAGGGCTCAATTGCAGTCTCCACATCTCCACGAGCCCGTCTCTGCGCAGACACAGCTGTTTCATGCATTTGGTGCTGTCCGTGTGCCCGTTTGTGCCCGTTGGCCCGTGCCCTGTCTGAGTCCCCGCCAAGAGTTCGTGGGAAAGAAAATAATTCCAAAGCCTCAACTCAACTCAATTCAACCCAAAAAACTTTCCTTCTACACACTATCACGAACCAGCGGAGGAAAAGGACAACAAAAAAAAAAAAAAGGAAAAGATGTCACGCACAAAGATGAGAGGCCCGGGCCGAGGTTCGGAGAAGAAGGACAAATTCCGTGCAACGAAGCTTGTAGAGAAACTGGCTGCCGCTGAGAACACCACCGCCGGAGAAGAGCCTGCGGAAGGGGAAGACAAGAAGAAAGCAAAGAAAGAGAAAAAGGACAAGAAGGAAAAGAAGGAAAAGAAGGAAAAGAAAGACAAAAAGCCCGCTCCTGAAGCTGCCGAATCCGCAGCCCCCGCCGAATCTGAAGCACCCCCCACCGCCGCTCCTGAGGACGCCTCCAGCCCCTCCAAAAAGCGCAAGCGTGACACCACCACCTCTGAGATCGAGATCGACGTCACCCTCCCCGAGCCACCCTCCAAGAAGGCCCTCCGCAAACTCAAAAAGCACCCCGACCTCGCCGACAAGCTCATCAAGCCCTCCCCCGTCGCCGCCCCCGGCACCACCCCCAAGCCCGCCGAAGAGTTTCCCGAACACTCCTCGCAGGCGCGCTCCAAATGGGGCATCTGGATCGGCAACCTCGGCTTCTCCACGACCCGCCCGCAGCTCGAGGAGTTCCTCACGCGCCCGCCGTCCACCATCCAGCGCATCGAGGTCACGCGCATCAACCTGCCCACGGACCCGCACACGAAGCGCAACAGGGGCTTTGCCTACATCGACTTTGCGAACCAGAAGGCGCTTGACTACGCGCTCACGCTCACGGAGACGCTCTTCCTCGGCCGCAAGGTGCTCATCAAGAACGCCAACGACTTCTCCGGCCGCGGCAGCGGCACAAACCCCGATGGCAGCGGTGGCCCCGTTAAGCTCGGACCTAACTTGGCGAGTAAGCCGCCGAGTAAGATCTTGTTTGTGGGCAACCTGGACTTTGCGACGACCGACGAGGACCTGAAGAGCCATTTTGCGTTCGCGGGGCCCATCCAGAAGATCCGGCTGGCGACGTTCGAGGATACGGGCAAGTGCAAGGGGTTTGGCTTCGTCGACTTCGAGGACATCGACTCTGTGAAGCGCGCTATGCTGGGGCTGTCGGCGGAGGAGGAGGCGGCGAAGGCGGGGCTGGAGGGGAAGGAGGAGGAGGAGCTGGCGAAGCGCCAGAGGAAGAGGAGGTTCTTGGGGACGAGGCAGATCAAGATGGAGTATGGCGAGGACTCGAGCGTGAGGTACAAGAAGCGCTTTGGGAAGGAGAGGCCGGATGGGGAGAAGGAGAGGGAGAGGGGGGAGAGGGTCGAGGTGGAGGAGCGCGAGCCTCGGCAGAAGAGGGCGCCGAGGAAGGAGGATGATTGGGCGGAGAGGGCGTGGGAGGAGAAGAGGCAGAGGCAAGATAAGAGGGACTCGAACCCCGGCGCGGTGTACAGTAATGATGTGAGGAGGACGGGCGCCATCACGGAGAGTAAGGGGACGAAGATGAAGTTTGACTAGCGTGGCCCGAGACGATCGAGTGAGCGGCTATGATGCGCGGTAAAAAAGTTTGTCGATTTTTTTTTCTGATTTTCTTTTTTTCTACCCTTCCTTTGTCTTTTTTTTTTTAGCTTCGTGGAGATAAATGGAGGTAATTAGAGGGGTTTTTCTAGCCGTGGGAAATGCATACCAGCTACATAGTCTGTTCTCCATGATGCTCTTGTTCGTTCTTCTTTTGGTGAGTGCCTTTGTACATGTGGCACTCGTTTGATCTGGAAAAAAAAAACTAGGGGAGATGGGCATTAAATTTCCACATCCCCTTTGACCCGCCCAGTCCCGCCGACCCCTGAAGCGTCACCTCATCACCGGCGAAGGAAGATGAACAAGCTCAAATCCAGAAACTACAGAATCCCGAGTATATCTCCATCATGGGACTTCTCTAGAAGCCCCATACAAGGGTTTATGTATACCGAGTGATATCTCATGACCCCTTATTATACGGCAACTCGCTATGAATATCCATGGTGTAAGGCTCTTGATATAGGTTTGTTTTAACGGAAGTATCTTTTGAGGATTAGTCTATCCATTAGGAGGCCTAGAAGGGATTGACGTCCTTGAAATACTCCACCGGCTTTAATTCCCTCATATAACGTCAACGGCCATGTAGATACCACGATATCCTTAACCTCCATTGTACATGCATACACATAACAGCGACTACATAGCTACAAACACAATAGCCATTTGCATCCAACCTCCACACAGGACAACACCCCCGCGCCAAGTTAGATCAGTGCCGAGCGGTTTGGTATATAGAAAGCACTTGCGCAACCTTGAGGACCGGCGCGCATCAGCGCCTGTTCTGTCACAATATATGTGGCCGTAGATACCTATCAATGGGGTTATTATTTCCCCGCGCACCAACCAGCCCCGTGCATAACATAACCCAGCCAGCTAGCTAGCTGCGCGTGCAGAAGAAACCTCAACCTCGCCGCCGGCCTCTTGTATGGAGAAGAAGAAGAAGAAGAAGGACACATAGCATAGCATAGCATAGCATAGCGCAGACTCGATCGAACGAACCCTGAATATATAGCAACTACCTACCTACTGTACATACATGTAGTTATCCCACACCTGGCCTGAGTACCCAGCTAGCTAGCGCAGGGAGCTCGAGAGGTATCTCTATGTATGTACATAAACACGAAGAGGAGAGCTGTAGCTGTCGCTGTAGCTGTTGGGGACTAGGACTAGACTACATGATTGACCAGCCAGCGGCCAGGGTAAGGGGTGGAGATGATTGAAAATGCGCAAAACACGCAGCACGCAGCACGCCTGCTAAGCATCTTTTTTTCTCGTCCGTAGATTTTGCTGGCGCTAAATTTGTTCATAAGGGGACCCTAACTGCCCAGAAGTTATAAAGGAGTGTGGGTGTCTCTGTTTAGGAATTGGGTTTTTCACTTTACGACACATAACACTCGTTGGTTCCTTAGGATGAGCCAAACTCCAGAACTATGATCAGAACCAAGAAGCTGCACAGCCAAAGCTATTCATTACAGACATAACTACTAGCAAGAACCCGGTATCTACCTGCACCCAGCGCACTGACAAAGATTCCAATCTACATACAACAAATACCCCCGCCCCCCACCCCCCAACCCCCCAACCCCCCAACCCCCCAACCCTTATAACTTCGCCCTGACCTCCGCATTCTTCTTCGCCTCCTCCTGCGCCGCCTGCTCCTTCAACACCCTCCTCAATATCTTCCCACTGACGCTCTTCGGGATCTCACTAATAAACCTAATCCCGCCGCGCAGCTTCTTATGGTTGGCCACCTTCTCATCAATAAAGCCCAGCAGCTCCTCCTCCGTCGCCGCCGCGCCCGGCGCCAGCACCACATACGCCCTCGGCACCTCCGTCGCAATCGCCTCAATATGCACGCCCGTGACCGCGCAGTCGGCCACCTTCTCATGGCCCAGCAGCAGGCCCTCCAGCTCCGCCGGCGCCACCTGGAAGCCCTTATACTTGATCAGCTCCTTGATGCGGTCCGTGATCCAGAAGTTCCCATCCTCATCCTGGTGGCCAATGTCGCCCGTCTTGAAGTACCCATCGGGCGTGATGGCGTTCGCCGTCGCCGCAGGGTTGTTGTGGTAGCCCAGCATGATGTTCGGGCCCTTCATCCACAGCTCGCCCGTCTGGCCAGGCGCCAGCTCCGTGCCGTCCTCGGCCACGTATTTGGCCGTCATGTTTGGCAGGAGCGTGCCGACGCTGCCAATCTTTGGGCGCCACACGTGCCAGGGCACGGTGTGTGTGGTGGGCGAGCACTCTGAGAGGCCGTAGCCCTGCTTGACGGGATCTTGAGGCGGGTGTAGAAGGCCTCGACGAGCTCCTTTGTGAGCGGGGCGGCACCAGAGTTGACCATGCGCAGGGAGGAGAGGTCGTAGTTGTCGACGATGGGGTTCTTTGCGAGAAGGAGCACGACGGGCGGCACGACGTACGAGTAGGTGATTCTGTACTCTTGCACGAGCGCGCAGAACTTTGTGAGGTCGAAGCGGTCCATGACGACTGTGGGGAGGCCGACCCAGAAGGAGACGTGCATGATGCACGTCAGCCCGTAGACGTGGAAGAAGGGGAGGAAGGCGATGAGGCGGTCGTTTTGCGGCGTCAGGTTGCCGGATTCGCCGGCTTCGACTTGGAGCTGGTAGGTAGGGTTAGTTAGTTTTTGTTGGACATTGCAATTGCTTTTTGGAGGAGATGTGGTTGGGGGGGGGGGGGGGACTTACTACGTTGCAGATGAGATTCGTGTGGCTCAGCATGACACCTTTTGGCAGCCCGGTGGTCCCGGAGCTGTAGACCAGGAAGGCAACATCTTTGGATGGGTTGATCTTTGTCCGCCTCCACTTTACGCTCGTGGAGGGGTCAATTAGATCTTTCCAGTGCTTGAACTCGGAGCTCTTCTTGTCTCCTACCAAGATGATGCGGTCCTTTGGAATCCCAGCCTCCGCGGCAGCTTTGGTAGCTATGGGTAGGAAGTCCACTAATGTAGCAATTGCCTTTGCGCCGCTGGCCTTGAGCTGGAACGCAAGCTCCTCGACCGTGTATGTTGGGTTCGCGGGTGTGATTGTCCCCGATGCCCACATAGTTCCCCAGATTAGTGGCGGTGTGTCAATATTGTTGGTACTTGAGGGGGGGAGGTTAGTTATTTTTGGCCAATTAAGGAGCTTGTGTGGTGGTGGTGGTGGTGGTGGTGGACCAACCTGAAGACTGCTAGAACGTCCCCTTTGCGCCAGCCCCATTGCGACTTGAGGCCTATCCCGAAGGTGATGGCCTGCTGGCGGGTGTCGGCGTAGGTGAGTTCGCGTTTGGTGTTGCCGTCAATGTAGATTACTGTGGATCATAACAATGTCAGTATAAAGTTTGCAATTGGAGTTTATTATTCTCGAGGAGGAGGAGGAGGAGGAGAGTGCATACCATGGTTATCGGGGTACGCTTTGCTCTCCCGCTCGAACAGGAACGAGAAGATGTCCTTGTCGGGGATTACTACTGGCTTGTGTAGAGATTCTGAAGGCATTGTGGTGGGTATATATTTTTGGTGTAGCTGTCGACGTCTCGCACTATATTATTATTCTTGCTTCCACGGGATATTCTAGAGAGCAAGAAGGAAGAGGTGGTGGTGGGAGAGGTGGAGTTTAAGCAAAAAAAAAAAAGATGTTGACGTGGATATAGATAATAGACCGAGGATGAACGAATCTGTGCAAGACAGACCTCCCAAGCCATCTCGAGCGTCACTGTACCTCGGCCCCGGGGACGGCTCCCTATAGCGCTAGAGTATTAATACGCTTAGTTGCGGGGGAAGCTCTCTACATCGCAGATAAAGGTTGGAGGGAGACCGAGATGTCTCTTCTGTCTCACAACTGGGGGGGGGGGGATTCCACAACTCGGATAACTCCGCCTAGTTGGGAGTCCTTATCACCGCGTTGTGAAGGATTTCAAATCATGGGGGTGCCCAGGCACGAGCATCATCAAGTTGCATCGCACATGTATGTACTCTACCCACCTGCTCTATCTTTCTCGCAGTCCCCTCCGAGAGAGAGAGAGAGAGGCTTGCCAGCGTGGGTAATATTGTCGGGAATGTTGTGTGGGGAAGTCGAAACCGGTTTGGGCATTGACAGAGTCTGGGGTTTCCCGAATCCCTGCGCCTGCCTGTCTAGTACTCTACCTAGGTAGCTTGTAGCTTGTAGCTAGGTAAAGTAGAGTAGCCCACGGATCCCGGCACGCCAGGGCAGATTGAGATCTGAGTGTCGATCAAACGTTTCTGCTTGCTTGCAGTCGGTCGAATGACTTTCTGTGACGGAGAACCGCAAAAGTCGTTCCTCGACATGAAGTGATTATTATTTGCTTCTTCTTCTTCAAGGTGCAAATCTTGGTTCCTTGCAGGGAGGGGAAGCGATCTTGACACTCTTGAGGCTCAGCAACAGCTCTGTTGACTATGAGCTTGGCGTTCCCCCCGCGCGGGCGTTCAGCCCCGGTTTTCGGCTCTCCCCGCCGACCGCCCGGAGACGGAGACGGAGACGGATACCTACAGGCCCCATGAAACATTCGTTCGGACAGCACAAGCTGCAATGCCCGAGAGGGAATTAATTGGGAATGATATGGGTTCTTTAGACTTATGAGAGTTGTTTGATATATGAAGGAAGACACATAAGAAGACCAATTCTTCGAGGCCTGATGTGTATATCCTCTTGGAATGTTTGAAATTCACCAAGTCACGTACTCCAAAGTGCATTTATTTGGCGGATTGCTCATATTAAGCAAACTGTGTTTTATCTCAGCTTACAAACATGAGCGCAGTGCTTTTACTATACCAGCACCATGATCCCAAAATTTCTCTTCAACCAATTGCAAGTCCATGTATTTACAGCACACACTAAACCCAACATGGATACTACCTCTTGGCACAGTCCCGCAGTCTGATTATCGCGATAATCACCAACCCTCCCACCTTCAAACTCCCACCACCAAAAACCCAATCCACCAACCCGCCCTCCACTCAATTGCAACCCCGACACCCCTCCGACACCCAGAATGGCCTCCCCCCTCCGACACCTCGCCCTGCGCCACCTCCCGCGCACCACCACCACCACCACCGCCTCCTCCTCCCTCCTCACAACCCCACAGCGCCGCGCCGCCCGCGCCGTCGACATCCGCCACATCACCACCCGCCCCTCCCCCGCCATCCTCGAAAAGTACCGCGCAAAGCTCGACGCCAAGCTCAAAGCCGAGGGCGTCTCGTCCTTCGACGAGCTCAAGGCCGCCTACAAGGACAAGATCGAGCAGCTGCGCAAAGAAGCCGCCATCGAGCTCCCGCGCGCGCCCGCCGCCGTCGAAGCAGGCCTCGCGCAGCCCCCGCCGCCCGTCCCAACCCCCGCCGTCGCCGAGGCCGCACGGAGAGCCAACGCGGTGCCGGGGATAAAGTCGCTGAGCAGCTATGTGGACGTTGAGAAGCTCCGCGCGCTGCCGGGGCCGAAGGAGATTGAGTTTATCTGGAGGGCGCGCTTCGTCGGTGATGGGGACAGCCTGTGTGCCGCGATCCCACACGAGAAGTATGCAAAGATGGAGGCGGACGCTAAGAAGCACCCCATGGTACGTACCACTTACATCGCCCCGGGGGGGCCTGCGCATTCAAGCCGATCGACCGCTAGCTAATCTAATCTAACCATCTACACTCCACAGTTCATCCTCCCCCTCCCACGCGAAGGCCAAGGCATCGAAATGCAGTTCCTACAGTGGTCCTTCCCATCATCCACCTCGTCGACCATGATCTTCACCTCTCTCGCGCAGTACCGGCTTCACGGCGAGTTCGCCGTCCCCCACACGACGCTGACACACCATCTCGAGCTCGCGCACGAGAAGGGCGTGGTGCTCGCGCAGGGCAGCGTCAACCGCGATGCCGGCGTCAGCGCGGACGAGGCCCGGCTGCTGCTCATCGCGCTGCAGAAGTTCTACGGCGCGGGCGGCGACGAGACGGGGCTGCGCAGGAGGAGGCTGCTGGAGATGTTTAGTAGTGGTGATCGCGCGTTTCGGGTGGAGGATTTGGTGGAGGAGGTGGAGAGGATCGATTAGTGGTGGTGGTGGTGGTGGTGGTGGTGGTGGGTGCGTAGATGGAGTATTGTATTTGTGGATTGTATTATTGTATTTCGGGAAAAGGGACTAGGGGTGTAGATTGTAATATATGGATATTGGGAGGGAAAAATGGAATATATCTCTTGTTAAATTAGGTCTTGTTTTTTCATATCGTTCAAGCTCAATACCAAGCCGTCACCATTACAGACTCTGAAATCATTGACCCCCCATCCAATACCAAGCCCGAACCCGACATCCCCTTCTCCACCACATCCAAACTCCGAAGCTCTTACTTAATCCATCCCTTCCTCCACCGCAACCGCATCCCAACCCCTGCCGGCTATCCGGCACACCCCCCCCCCCCTCCCTCCCTTTCGGCAACTCTTTCATTTGTAGGAAGCCTCGGTCTGGGAGTTTAATGATTAGTCGTCGGCCCCCGAAATGTGGACTATTGGAGCATGAATTATCACTCGTTCCTTTTTCCTGCGGAGAGGAGTGCGGTTGGGCGTGTATGATCGGGGATAGGGTAAAGTGCTGCGGCGTTTAGGTGTTGCGGTCTGTGGTGGTGGTGGTGGTGGCGGTATGGGGTTGGGGGGGGGGGGGGGGTGCTGTGTATATCGGCCGGTATTGCAAATTGATTGATTGATTGATTGATAATTCATTCATTGTATATACGCTATCGGCTGGCCGGTAGAGATGTAGGTGTAGGTGTGTGTGCCTGGATCGCATTTAACTGTCCGGGAAAGAAAATTAATAAGAATTAAGCGCACAGCTAGTATCAGCAACGACTATCACCCAAACCCTTCGGACCCCCCGGGCCCTCGGTATATAGGGGGTCAAAAGTGCGGTGTTTAACCTGATGAGTATGTAGAATTAATTTGATATTACGCTTGTATATATGTATGTACTTCTGTTCTCTAGGGGGTCTAGAAGCTATTAATTGCAGGAAGGGGATCGGCCTAGGGGATTTAATAGGATATAATGCGGGCAGGTATCTGCATAAATGAACTGTTACGAATTAGAGCTACATGTATGTAGATGATGAAGTATAATAATCGTAATGACGGTCCATATATGTGATGAATTGGGCGAAGAAGCTACCACATGATAATTGGATTATGGCGATATCGATTGCAAGCTCTACTCTATATATTGATCTGGGCCATGCATACACCTACAAGTCCGTGACACAAACTCGACATGGCCATCCAATATATATCAGTATATCACTAACATTGAAATCCTCGGCGTCCCCCCCCCCAACCGCTCACGCTCATCATGGTAAGCCGGTGGGCCTGTATTAAGAGTTCCGGAGCCATCTGGCAAGAAAACATCTGCACGTAGTATGCAAATTCATTCAAATTCCATTTAGGTGTCCAAACTCTTAATTCCGTGTACGTTCTCTGAGATCGAGTGTACTAACGGCCAACCCACCAACCGACAGTACCCACAATCTACAAATGTTCACTAACGGCGTCGCATCGAACTTGACGATATACCGTATATACCGCTGGTGATTCTTGCCCCATGCATGGCGACTCGGTTTCTCGTATAATCTGTCGACAGTGTATACGTCGCCCAATGGGTCATAGGCAGTCACGTCCCATCACTGTCATCGTTAATCACCCGTCACTTCTAATCACTCCTCATCGCCCGTCACGTTTAATCATTACATATCACCCGTCACTACAAAACCCCCCACTGCCTATCGCCCGGTAACTGACCTAAATGTGCTCCCCAGCTGCAGTTCCAAGAAAAGTTGAACTTTTCATCGACTTTTAATTTGCACTAACCATCATGGCTATAGTAAAAAGGTCACATGACCAAAAGTCTCGAGACTTTGACGAGACTAGACCATTGTCTCGAGATTTTCAAGGCCTAGTCCAAACGATACAAGACGAGACAGGACTTGGGGTAGTCTCGTCTCGTCTCGTCTCGTGCCAATCACTAAGATTCACTGTCTATCACCCGGTAACTCCATCACCTAAACCGCAATTCCCGGATATAACTGCACGAAATATTGGCGCTCAAGGATAAGAAGACTGGTATTAACGGGGATACATTCTTTCACAACTTCTGGTACTACTCGTTTCAACTCGATCGTTGCGTTGGCTGGTAGAAATCAAGTTGTGTAGTTTACAATAAGGTGTTCTTTGAGTATCCGAACACCTTATATAGAATCAACAATTTTGTGTCCTAAAGGCCATTAGAACCCACTCTTGTTACTAAGATGTCGCAACAAGTAAAGTACATGTAGTGGAATTATTATTGTTACTATGATTATGGGTAATTTGTAGCCCAGGGCCTGATCGGTTTTTGGAATCGATATCGGGCCATAACTTACAGAAGAGGCGCTCCTTAGCTCTCGGGATGTAATAGGCCTATCGGCATACGCTGAGTACATAGATGCTCTATGAGTCCCATAGATATCAGACAAGCTTTGTCCTTGACTCAGAACCCTTGTCGCCCCCCGGCACCAAAACCTCCAACAAAGAAACTCCAACACCACCCCTAACCCCCACCCCACCCCCCTACCCCAGTCCGTGCATGCGCAGACTCACTCACTCCGGAGGCAAGCAAGCGCCCATGATGTGGCACCATCAACCCTCCCGTCGTCCCCTTCTCAACCCTGAACCCCAAGCCCTCGAATCGGCAAAAAACACCTCTCGGCGCCAAGAAAAATCTTTCTATATAATCCACCGTCCCCCCGCGCCCCTCTTGTCTCCTCATACTTACCTGGCGACGAGACCCGGCGCACATGCAGGCCAGGTCTCCGGGGGCGATAGAGCCTTCATTGCACATCGAGGGCTGAGCTTCTGCCAAAGGTCTTCGGGCCTTCTGGGTTGCTTAATTTTTGTTTTATAAAAAAGAGAGAGCCTCTCGCCAGTGCCTTCTTTTTTTTCCCCAGTTGCTTCCTTTGGGCGTGCGCCGAGAGGGTGATTGGTGAATTGAGAACATGGCAGATGGCAGTGTGAGTGGGATGATTGTGGGATTTGGGGGGGATATATCTGGGGCTTTGGGGGGTCTTGAATGCTACGGCGTTTTCAATTTCTCTTTGGGCGTGGTCCGAGAGAGTCATTGAAAAGGTTATGCATTTTGGCCCTTGTGGAACTTGGATCTTTGTGGGTTGGTTTTTGGATGGTTGCAGTGATGGCATGAGTTTAAACTCGCCTTCCCGTTTTCTCCAACATCTTTAATAGCATCAGACATTCCTTAAGCCCAAGCTGTGAATCATCCTTCCTACCATAAACATAGGCCCGAAACGTCCCCCAAATTCGCTTACTCCAAGCAACAACCCCCTCGCCTTCCCTACCGGCGATCCTAAGCCCCCTCCCTCCTCCACGTGTCGTGTCGTCGTTGCCAGTTGGTCATAGCGGAAATAATACCCTGAATGCCGCCACGCCGCGGACCTGCATCCTTCCATGCAGTAGCACTCGTGCTCACCGGAGAGGCTACATAAGCTAGGTAGAGTACTTATGCAACCGAGTGACCTTCGATGACTCCGCTGCCCCATATGTACCCCCCCCCCCCATGCCCAACCCCAACCCCATACCCCGCCGTTAGGTAGACATCAACATCACCTCATTTTTTATTTTTATTTTGGGCTCCACTCTGCTGCATCTGCAGTTAGTGGAATCATGCACCACTGCACGCAAAACAAGGCCTCGATATGCACGTATGGTAGACCGGTGATCCTTTTACACTTCTGGCTTACCGGGATCTGCGTACAGTATGTAGGCAGACAGACAGGCAGGTATTGAACAAACTATGATAGGCGCGACCAACTCGCGCGCGTATGGGTTCATTCTGACGACTTTTGTGTTTTGTTTTTGTTTTCAGCCTTCTCCAGGCAGCAGGTTGCGGGGTGTTGGGTTGTGGGGAAGGATGTTGGGGTGTTGTCGTGCGGGGAGGTTGCACGCAGTAGGTAGCGGAGGTTATACAAAGCCACTTGACGTGGTTCTGATTGTAGATTGTAGTAGGCAGGACTTCACTTTTGGATGGGTTTGTGCATCATGTTTTATCACTCGGCACTTGGCAGGCCCTGAACTTTGCAAACAAGCAATATAAAAACGAAAAGAGAGATGTCAGAAAAAGAAAAGAAAAAGGCGTAGTATCGACTACATGCGATCCAATCAAACAGATAAAAGTACATCAATCAATTCATCCAAGGAGTAAGAAAAAAGAGAAAGAAAAAAGCCTAAAAACTATTCCTGTCCCTAAACCTATAGTTACGATTCATCAAAGATCACACATCAGACATCAGACATCCGCCATCCCCATCTCCCTCAACTTTTCATGCAAAAACGCCACCGTCGCCTTAAATCTATCTTCCCCGTTCTTACACGACCCCGAAGCCACATGCTGTCCCATCGCGCTGAGCGACGAGAAGCTCTTCTTCTTCTGCCGCTTTTCCCCTTTCTTTCTCCGGGCCGCCTTACCACCGCTGGCGGTGGTATCCGGAAACGGGCAATGGTAGATCTTCGGTTGATGAACCGCGGACCGAAGATGGGTGCGCAGCCCCTCGAGATTCATAAAATGTCTGGCCCTGGTGGCGGGGCAGAGGGGGCATTTGATTTTTGTTGGCTGCGGTGGCGGGCTGACGATGCTGTCGGTAGATTGTGTAAATACCACGGAGCCGCTGCCGATGGATATTAACTGGTCCATGATGTCGTCATCAGATATGGAAGGTGTCAGGTAAACACCACTCGTAGAGTCACTGGGCGTCAAGTAAACACCGTCTTCAGAGTCACTAGGAGTTAAGTAAACACCATCATCAGAGTCATCGGGGGTTTGCAGATAACTGCCACTCTGGCCATCATCCGAAGACATGAAGTGGTGTTCATAGAGCTGCCCAGAGTTTCTGGGCTTGGCAATAGATACATCACTTTCCCCAGAGTCACTTGGTGTATTGAGATGCCCACGAAGCTGCGCACCGGCCTTAGGCACTAAACCATACCCCTCGTCCGAGTCGGAGTCGGAGTCGGAGTCCGAATCCGAGGCTCTAGAGCGATTAAGAGGCACGACAGTCCCCTCACTCACACCATCGCCCGTCAACGTATCGGTATCAAACTCCTCAAAGTTGCTGTCCAAATCACTAGGCGTAAAGAGCGCGCTGCCATTTATCGATTCCGAGTACTCGGAGGAGGCGAGGGAGATTCTGTCCTGGTTTCGTTTTTCAACTTCAGCCTGGTTTGTGATGATGTTTGTGGGGTCGTTCGCAATGATGATGTTGTCGATAACCTCTCGGTTGATCTTTGAACGGCAGAACCCGCTTTCGATGTGGGTGAGCATTGCATATGACTTTGAAAACGACTTTCTGCAGCCAACTCCTGGGCATGTCATCGGTCCAGTATGCGGGGTGAGCGTCACAGTGCTCAGATAAGTCGAGAGCTCTTCTATATCGCCGTTGTGTTCGACGTGTGCTGGGATCGCTCGGGGCGGATGGATCGTTATGTCTCCCTTGTGCCTCGAAAGGAGCTTTGCGGTTGGGAAGCTGATATCACAATCGCAACAGCGGAACTCATCAAACTCAGAGCAGGTGTTCGAAGCCATGTGACGCTTTCGCGCTCCTTTACTAGAAAACCACCGCTCGCTGACACATCGGTTGCATCTCACTTCGTGTCCTTTTAGATGGGTTTTGGTCTTGTTGTGTGTTTCTATGTCGCGAAATCCTTTCCAACAGAGTTTGCAAAATACACTCGGCACGTTATCACCTGCGGCGGGCATATTATTGCTAGGCCTAGGAACTGTGTTTGAAGAATGCACTCTCTGTGGAGAGGGTGTTGTCTCTGGAGAGAGTATTGCATTTAAAGATAAAATTACGTTTGAGTATGAAGTTGGCGGCATTGCGCTTATAGAGGGCGATGCGTATTGAGAAGGCACTGATTCTGAAGTTAGAATTGTGTTTGTAATTGCGGGGTTCGTGCTTGTCGCGGTTTCTTTATGTTTATGAGTCTTGAGATGGCTCTCAAGTTTCCGTACGTTAGCACGGTTGGTTTTGGCGTCAAATAGCAAACTACAAACAGGGCAACGAAGTGAGGTGCAGAAAGTGTTAACGCAACCCGTGGGTTGAAAGTGTCGGTATCTCGCCCCCTGACTGCTAAAGACTCGAGGACAGGAGTTGCAAGAATATTTAGGACCCAGTTTATGAGGTACCTTGTTATCGTGGGGTTCACTTTTAACCATCCAACAAAGCTCGCAAAATGAAGACCCTTTAGGCATGCCCTCCCCTGTTACCGGGATAGTGGTGATAACAGTTTCTTTTTTTAGGTCTGAATTTTCTTCCCACAGCGCCGCCAATGAAAGCCACTCGTCTTGGTCGTTTTCGTAGGGAGGAGGTTCCCCGCAAAACAAAGTCGTAGGGTCAATAGAGTCAGTTTCTGTTAAGGAACGATCAAAACCGATGTTAGGACGACTAGAGGGTTCCCGAGAAGGCAGTCTTTTAAAACACCTGGCAGCCGCTGCTGCTGGGATAGGAGCTTCGCGGAGCCTCCGATGTAGGCTGAACTCTATCCTAAAATATCACAGCCGTCACAGTGTCCTGGGTATACAGGCATAAAAAAAGACAATTCCGCAATCTTGTAATGGCCTTTATCTCACAGGATGTGTGAGGGCCAGAGATTCCAGGTGGTAGCCCTGAATTGAGCTATATCAGAAGTTCTTGGGAGGCCCTTGGTTTGGGATTATGAGAATTAAAGAGCTTGTTTGTTGGTGCAAACTCGATAACAAGCTCGAGCTCGAGTGAACGCAGCTTTCGTCTTAAGCAATTGTTCCAGAATGCCGACCTCTTGACCCGTAATCAAGATTCCTCTCTTTCCGGCTGCGAGTGTGTTATTTAGTATCTAGAATGTTCACACAGACCTGAAGATGGGATCGCTTACTTTAAAGTCTTGTTAGGATAACAGCAAGCTATGTCAAGGAGAGAAAGCTGGTTGACAAAGAAGGCGGGGTACGAAGCTTTATCTAGATAGCTAAGCTTCAGGCATCCCATAAGCCGGGTTCAGCTGCGGGATATACTAGCGGTAACTAGCCGTTGATCCTTCGCAAACGAGTTAGATACGATACTCTAAATAAAACAATACAAGCGCACGGCTTGAATCATTGCCAGTTGACTGGTACATATGATAAATCCTCGACCCAATCCATGGAGGCTCTCCCGCGCTATGAGTACCTACCTCAGCTGTGCGAGTCACTCATGGAGGTAGCACTTGGCATTTTTAACGCCACTGCCACGCTGCACAAAGAGTTTCATCACTCAGCGAGTTTCAGAGCCTGATCTATTCTATTAATTAGTAAGTAGGGCGCCAAATATTCTTGGTCCTGAATGGTTTTGAGTGACCTGGGGCGCTGCGTGCTCCTTGATGACTTAGAATGCTAGCATACCTTTTACCCTGTTCCACGTTTTCTCTAGCTCAGATATAGCTTACTCCTAATCACCCCCGGAGTCCACTTTAAATCTCATATAGAAGCTGGCTATAGCCAAAATAGCTATATAGTAGCTATAAGTTCCAGTTTTGGTGTACGTCTTGAAGGTAGTCATCTTTATGATATGTCTGAAATCTCTTAATTTCGCCTGTCTCTTTTTCTTATCACTGCTCCCCATATTGGAAATCTTCATGGTTTCATCGTATCTCTTGTTAAATCAGAGATTTGAATCTTGAAGCAATGTTTGAGACTTGCTCCCCCGGATGAGTCTAATGAATTAAACCCCCCCCGGATGAGTCTAATATGTAGTCAGTAGGACCAACGGATTGTTATCCTAGCATCTTCTCGACCAATAGCATATAGCCTTTGGGTTGATGTAACTACGGTACCGTAGGTACAACACGTATTCAAAGATGTGAACTTGTGGAGCTGCAGCGGGCCAGGGGTTGTCCCTTGATGCCAAGTCGTGCCGAATGCGGCTCTTTGATGACGAGGCCTCCAAATTATACAGAAGGCATTATTCGCGCAAGAAGAGTTTACAACTGTAGAATGATTAAGACGTATGACCTCCAGCCATCAATGGAATTCTGATGCTGAAGTGGCCTTTCCCACATTCCTTATGGGAATTGTGGGGTTTGAAAGCATCAGAAACAGCTTAGCGAGGGGTTGTCCGCCCCGCAAATGACGTTGGGATCCCCTTCCCTAGGACAGCGACAGGTTTCGGGCAGGGAAACGACAACACCCAGGAAATCATCGCCTCAAATAAGTAATCGATCCTCCTTTTCTTCGCACCTACCCTACACTCTCGACTTCTTCTTTACTACAAACGAGCTTCGTCTTTATTACTGCTTTATCTTACGTGATATCTTCGACACCCCTACAGCTCAGACAGGAAGCTGCACAACAAATTAACCCAGCCACAATGCCTTTCCGTGAAGCAATTCGAGAGATTAGCAACGGGTTCCATCGGGACGATGTAAAGCTTGTCCTTTCCCTTTTACTATCATATTCTGAATCTCTGTGAGAGATAGAGAGCTTATGCTAACATGCGATCTGAGTGGTAGAATTTCAGACCTGAGGATCCATATCTATCGTGTATGACCCTCCCCCTCCCTAGCTTAAACTACAAGATGTTGCAAGCTAACTAAACCCTAGATCACGATATCTGCCGTATGTGTACTCCCAAGGGTGGTAGAGGTTTAAATATGGTACTACACCGGTCTGACCAGCAGCTTTGAATTTCTCCAAGCATAGTCACTAGGGAGGACATAGACTGCTTGAAGAATGACTGGCTTACCGATAATGTATGATTCAATACATCATCTCTAAAAACAACTGCTGATCATCATCCATAGAATATTTCCTTCTGGGAAGAGTGCGTAGACAGTCTTTTGTTCGATGCAATTCAATTAACCTCCACTAACGGTTATCCCACGCTTCTCACTGTGTTACGAATATAGGTACCTTGAACACGAGAAGCTCTCAAAGCAGTCTTCATCGAAGATTATACTTCTCAGGCCTTCTATGGCATTCCTCCTCAAGTCTACTAATGGTGAGAACCTTATCCTTAATTTCTAAAGAGGTAGCTGATAATCCTTCCCAAAGACCCCATGTCCCTACGCACAGCTCTCCCCGATGTTCGCAGTGCCTCCCACATATTCCTCCCAATAAATGATTGCCGCAATCCAGCGATTCCCGAGGGTGGTTCCCACTGGTCCTTACTAGTGGTGGGCGTTCGTGATAGGGTTGCATTTCATTACGACTCGTTGTCACCAGCCAATTACACCGAGGCCCGGATGGTTGTACACAAGCTGGAACCATTGCTCGGGTTCCAGTTGAGATTGAGTAATATCGAAGATACCCCACAGCAGGATAATGGGAGTGATTGCGGGGTGCATGTCTGCTGGGCTATGAAGCATCTGCTCGTCAGGAGATTGCTCGCTGTGGAGGCAGAGAAGGAAGTCAACATGAGTTTGGGGGGTAAGAGGGTAGATGCAAATGGTGTACGGAAGGAGATGTTGAAAGTTTGTGAAGCCTTGAGGAAGAAGGCCTCAAGAAGGTAATTACCACGTGCCCGTATACCCTTGCTACTAAGGGAAATTACGGATTCGGTTTCTGACAAGCTGACTTCTTGGAGTAGTCAAAGCCCCAAAAAATCCTCCGAAGGCCGAACAAGCCCGCCCAGAATTGGCGCCGAGAAGGAAAACACGGCCGCGGATTAATGTGTAACCTTGCTTTATTCTTTACTCTGCGCATGATGACTCTACAAAAACAACGCCATGTTACATACGTCTGGCTCTGTTTTCTTGTCTCCTAGCATTGCTTTTGTTCTATCTTCACTTCTCCCAGGAACGGGTTTTCGGCACGTACACCAGAAGCTATTTTCTAGCTTCCCGGTTTTATTCACCTCGGGCCAGATTTCATTAGTTGAGTGGAACCGGGAAATATCAGAACCCATTTTTCATTATCTCCTTCTCTTTTCTCTTTTTTTCTTTTTTTCTTTTAATATATTCGTGTCTGGCGCTGAATTCGGGTGATGGTTGATGATCCGCTGCACAAAACGGGGAGTATTTGACGAAACTTGGGGTTGGAATACTTTTGTACTATACACTATTAGGAAGAATTGCTTTTTAGAATCAATATGCGGTCCGCTCCGTGCCCTTACGCAAGCTCCGGAGAGACGGGATTTCTGATATCGTGATGATATAGATGGGAAATGAGAGAAAGAGCGGAACTAACTCGCGGAAGTCCGAATACCCACAGAAGTGTGGGGTGCATATCCCTAGTTCTTCAATCCATAAATTACGCTTCATCTCGCATCCAGTTTCACTAGCCCCAAAACACCCCCTAACCCAACCCAACCCCCCAGTAACGAAGAGCACCAGTATGCAAAACTACCGAGACCTGACTTACCAGGGACCCACCCCTTTCCCAAGTAAAGCAAAAACTCGAAATGTCTCAGCGCCGGCTCGCCCCGCCAAGGCCCACCGTCATCCACAAACCCTAGCACGTGGGCCTACAGGACCTGATAAGGTTATCGATAACCGATAAGGGCAGCCACCGCGCACCATTTGCACTTTGGGAATGACACGGGGTTTCGGGTTTGTAATGGAAACTGCTGCTCCTTTCGCTTACGAGTTTGTATTGGGTGGTGGATTAACGATGACCCGGCCTTTTATATGGGGGCGGTGGTGAGTGTGAGTGTGAGTGTGAGTGAGGTGTGAGGTGTGAGTGTGAGTGAGTGACTACATACAACATGCCGAGTGACTGTGATGGTGACACAGAACGAGGGAAGGGAGGGAGGGAAGGGAAGGGAAGGGAAGGGAAGGAAGGGGGGTAGAGATTGAAAATACCAACTTAGCAAACCGGAAAATATGGGGATGTGAGAGCGTGTGGGTGGGCGGGTGGGTGGTAGCGGAGCCTCAGTTTCGAGCAAACAAGTTGGCGGAAACGGATCAATATATCGAATTCCCGACAAAACCTCGGTCTACAGAGTCAAGGAAGTGGGGAAGGGAACAAACAAAAACCAACAGCCGCATCATGTACATATGTATGTATGCTGTATGTGCGAGTTAATTCGGTGGAGAGGCATGGTGTAAATAACTCAAAAAGTTATGAGAGTATGTATTTACAAGTCCGCAAAAAGCTTCGTTAAACAAATCAAAATCCCCTTTCTCCCTGCTCCAAACCAACCCCCATCCCCGACGCCGACTCCAGCCCGATATTTATACTCCAACGGCCAATATAGAATTCCACCCAATAAATAATCGAAATGGTACCCAGAGTCTCTAGGTAGGAAAATACTTAAGAAGAAAATGATGAAAGAGATGTGAAAATATGTGCCGTGAGATTAATCAAAAACGAGAATGAAAAGAAAGGAGTTCAAATCTAACATGTTAGAGTAGAATAATGAACGAAGAGAGATAAAGACAAACAACCACACCCGTCACAATAAAAAAAAAAGAATCCCAATTCCAAACGTCCGAAAAGAAATAAAAAGACCACCCAGTAGACAAGAAGACGATAAACAAATTGAACCTCCAAGGGAGAAGAAAAGAGCAACAGTGACAGAATTCCACCCTTTAAGACATGATTGTGTCCCCGCACCCCACTTTCCAAGCCCAAAAAAGAACAAATGCGATGTGGTTAACAATGCCCGCGAACAACAAAAAGACATATGCAGCACAAAAAAGAACAAATCGACAAAAATGATGAATAGGGTAAAAAAACACAAAAGCAAAAGATTATAAGCGCCATCACATTCCCCTATCCTACTTCAACCTCCAATGCTTTCGAAGAAGTCTCCCATTCATATCAATGATAGTGCCCAGTGCAGACGCCAATGACGCCCCCATTTCCCACAAATCTCTACATTCACATCAGTCGCATAACTAAATCCGACCAGCGCCCATATATAAGAAAAACGAACGCCCTGCCCCTCGTATAATAAAATCACCTCATCCGCCACTTCCCCCGGCATCAATTGTTCGGTCTTCGGTCTAGGTGTTGAATGAGCCCTTCTCGCGCTTTAACAATAAACAAACACTAATAAAAAAAATGGCAGCCGATCTTTCGTAATATTCGCCTAAACAATCTAAAAAGAAAACCGAAGAGAAAAGTCGATCGCTTCCGCCCAAAGAGTTCGTTGAAAAAAATATAAGTGTAGTGCTGATTTCAAGATGGTGCCGACCAAAGCGTGTAGTACGTGGCCACTCAAAAAACATCTCCTAGCGACCTGTGGCGGTTGATACGTCGCCACAGTTTTATGCTTTCACAGCTCAATTCGCCGCTGGGTCCGCTGGAGGTCCTATCCCTCTAAGATCCGCATTGGCCACTGCTTCTCGTGCATAAAACTGCACCAGCATTGTCCCATATGCCTCCAGCTCCTCTACGGGCACGGCAAGTCGGAAATCATTGAGAATGAGAAATTGAAGCTCCAGATGGTTTAGTTCTTGTAATGGTAAACCGCCAACCTTAATATCGATTAGTAAGCCGCAGAAAAATGTATCAAAAAGCGGGGGTTATACTTTTGCATATCTAGAGTTGGTGTAGAACACATCAGAGAAGAACTTCGAAGCACATGTTACGCCAGCAATGACAAGCCTATGAATATTGAAGCTGTCTACTACGAAAAAATGTGAGAAATTGTATGGGTCGGAGGCAATGACACCAGGAGAGCTGAGTTCCCCATTTGAGACTGTGGACCCTCCCTTCCAGTTCAATGGTGGGTTTCTGTTCACTCTTTCAGTCATGCGATCAAAGTAAACTAACAACGATAGAAACACTTCGTATGTTGTTGGGCAGTATTTATGTATCCGAGATAGGTAGCTGAGAATTGTTATGCTGGGAACATTTTTCCCGTGGAATGCTAGAACGCTGTTTGTGGTATTGCTCATACCACCGGTTTCTGGCGGAGGTATGCGGTGCATTTGTGAATGTTGTTGATCGTTTGTGGTTGTGATCTTTGTTAAAAGACCCGCTACCATCTCTATTACATCCGTTACTGGCATTCCGCTGATCTCGTACCGCTTCCTGTCTTCTTCCCCGTTGCGATTCCTCCGAGACGGGGAATGCGGTAAAGGTTCTTCTCTAGGCAACTCGACTACTTGTGATAAATTCTGTAGAATGACGGGTGCCGAGTCCTCTGATCTTCGTCCCGATCGTGCTGGTGATTGTCTTGATCTGGGAGAAGGTGTGGCAGGGGTGGATGTGGGATGTGGTTGTTCGGGATGGGAATTCTGTTGGTGTATTGGCGTTGAAGAATGCGATGCCGATGATGATGTTGATGATGATGGGTGGTGTCTAAATACCGTTGTTGTTGGTGTGGCCCCGCGAGCTGATGTGGGAGGTGGTTGGATTAATGTGGGGGTAGCAGAAGCCGATGATCGGGCAGACGTCCATTGCTCTGACGACGTTACCGAACTTGTTGTGGAAGCATGAGGCAGTGATGAGCGATGATACGCGCTGCCCTCGGACTGCGTGGCCGCGATCATGATGTTTTCGGGTCGGAATCCTACCTGCATTGTAGCTCCCAGCAAATATGCCAACAGTTCGAGTTAGCCTTCAAATTGAGTAGTTTAAAAACAATGAACCAAGTAGACGGGGAATATTATGCATCTCGTACCCTGAGGGGGGTTAAGGAGTGAGAAAGGGAGGAGTACAAGAAGAGGAGGAGGACAAGAAGAGGGAACACCACATAGAGTGAGGGAGGGCAGCTGCTAGTATAGAGAATGAGGCAGGGCAGGGCAGCGGGAACTAAGTTACAAGCGGGAAGGCACGAAGCAAGAGAGGCCCTGCAGTAGCAAGAATAAACCCCTCAGCCAGCCTGAGAAGAGGATGTTCGTGGGACCCCCCTGGACGTCATTACGCCGCAGTTGCATAGGGGGAACGAGCGCACAAGACACAGCGACGACCTGGTCACTGTGTCTCGCACAGCAGGTCTCAATGATAGAAAAAAAAAACGTACCTGCAGCATTTCTGAGTAAGGGACTGGGAAATTGGGATTTGGTTATTTGGATTATCTGAGACTAGGTGCGACGGGTACTGGTGTTGTGATGTTGTTGCCGTTGTCCAAATGAGGTGGAGGTAGGTAGATTATGGGGAGGTGGTGGTGGTGGTGGTGGTGGAGGAGGAGAAGAAGTAGTAGGAAGAGAGGGGAAGTCGGGTCGTTTCTTGGTGATGAGGGGGGGTGTAAGTAGCAATATACAAACAGATGTTTATCTAGCTACTGGGAAGTACTGGGGAAGAGAGGAGAAGGTCGATGATGATGAAGCTATTAGATTAAGAAGACAGTGCAGCAGTGCCAGTTTCAAAAAGCGCGCCAACAAGTAAGCAGCAGGCGGCAACTATGAGGTATGTGGGAGGGATTATGTGCTCCGATGCAGCGATGGTAGGTATGGGGGGTGAGGTGCGCGATACAAAAATGGGCTTGGTGGCTATCGGGTGGATCTGTATGTATCTAACGAATTGATAGTCTGTGTGGAGTGGAAGGCGGGCAATTATCGGCGGGACCGGTTTTGGTGTGTGTAGGTACTTTATGCAGTGGACAGGTATGTATGTATGGATGTAAGTATGCCAGGCGCAGCAGGGAGGCAAGCAACTAGGAAGGCAAGAAAGCAGGCAGGCAGGCAGGCAGGTATGTAGATAGAGTACTCTAGATGGTCGGTAGCGTCGAAGAAAGAAGGATTGATTTCCTCCCGTGAAGCGATTCTAATGCACAAAACCTTCGATTCACAACCATGTAAATCGAGCGCCCTGTTGCGTTTATTTATTCCCTCCGTGAAAAGCCCTTAGAGTATCCCCCCACCCTCCCGAATACACATCAAGTAGAGTACACGCAATAAATAAGACTTTCCCCTCTGGTCTGATATGCAGAGTGTGAGTGAGTAGTGAATGATTGAGTGAGTGTGGCCGGTAACGCAAGGAAAGAGGAAAACCGCGTCTGTAACTACCTCAAACAAACAGAGAGGCTGTAAAGGTGAGGACGACAGCCTGAGTGGTCTCTGCGTGTTAAACCTCGTCGATTGATAGGAGAATGAGACAAATCAACCAACCAACTTTCGCGCATCGAGCAGTCCCGGCACATGTTCCTTGGGGGGGTGACATCCCTGCCAGTACTTAACCATCGGTATTTACCGTTTCGTGATGTCCCCTTTTAGAAACTGTTTCACTGGGAGCACAAGCCTATTAGGAATATTGATGTGCCGCAGGTGTGCAAGCTCGACTACAAAGCCCACATTGTTCAACCTCACTTCCTAGATGTAGCTGTACTTCCTCACCGTCTGTGAAAACTTACACCGCGGAAATGAAGCATTTGCCTTGTTAGTACAACTTTTGCCATTTCCGTCCCTCAAAATTCCCAGTTAACAGCGCCAAAAGAACCTCTATAACCCTTTATCACTTCTGACACATAGGTAGCCTGAATAGGTATATATACCAGGCCGTTGGTAGCACGTTCCAACAACCAGTTTCTGGGACAACTAACCCAAATCGGCATCAGGTGTGTGTCTCTAGTAAACGTGGCATTTCACATAGGTTCCGTAGTATTGGGTGTGGTTGAATCTACGCGTGAGATCTGCAATTTCAAATCTGTAGACAAGATCAGCCAAATCCAGAAAGATACCGTTTTCTAGACAGAAATAGTACTTTTTCTTACGTCAATCGGGTCAAGCGGTGCTAGAGACTATTAAGATTGAGGACCCTCAAAAATATGCCGCCGTTGCAGGAGCTGATGTGATATATGATGTTTCGAAAATATTTCTAAAGAATGTCAAATGATGAAACACTTTTTGAATTGCTTTTGATAAACGCACGGCATCTTGGCGCCTCATTCGGTATTTGACCGCAATTTGCCGGCATAGTCCAATCAATAGGCTATCGATACTGATGAACCCCAGGAAGCCAGCCCGAGCATTGCTTCCTCCCAATAATATCCCAAACATTCACTGCACGCAAGGTACCGGATGAATTGAGCCATCATCCATCAAATCGGCGAGTAACGGGAGGTTACCCAGAACCATGGTTGACTCTTTCCCGTCCCGGACGTCCTGCATTTCAAAAAATCATGGTTAGATATCATCACAATCGCAATTGCCAAAAGGCTACACCTCTGAGCCCCATCCTCTTCTTCACAGCCCCGAGGTTCCCCGACAAGCCTTGGACAACTGAACATGAACGTGACACAGTCCGAGGCTGATCACAGCCTATCACTCGCATATAGATTTCCTTATTCGCCACCACGACTAACCAAACATTTCCCGAGAAACGCCACCCTAACAACAACATACATCTCAAATCAAATTCCACGATTCGACCACAATCGAGCCTCTTCTAGTAGCCCTATCCACAAAGCACTGCCCGGTTGTGTTTTGAAGGTTAGTTGTTAGTTACCTACAGCTCTGACTCGCTTGTACTTTAGCTAACAGACACCAAATCATTTCCCATGCTTGTTTTACAGGGGAAACAATTGGCCGAAAGGATAGAATTACCCGGCTTAGCGAAGCGTGCAAGCAAGTCATACCTGTGTAGATGGTTTTGTTTGAGCCTCCGATCTGGATTACAGGGGACCCACCCCTGGTTGCCAAGGATTGCGGTATCAACGTCTTCCGTAGTGACTCCGAGCATGAGGTGATGCAAGGTTAATATGTATACCTAACTCATTCACGGGGTTACCGTCTATTTCTGGAGGAAGGGGGGATAGATACAGCCAGACATATCATCCTTTATGCTGTGCCATTATCAGGCGAGGCGGAGAGTGGGGTAAAGAAACAGTGCGGGGTGGTTATCAGCGAGCGGGTTATCAGTAGCTCCTAGGACCTTAGGAGGCGCTCTTGGGGGCCCGCGCAGGTTTGATTGGAGAAACGTGCCCTTGGAATTGAAGATAGCTCCTTAGTGGTTAGCTTGATGGAGTAATAAAGGCTCGGCAGAACATGTAGTAAAGGATAAACAGTTGATTGGCTGAACGTGGGTGAGTTGTTCAATAACAGGGAGTACTAATTAGTAGATGAGAAACATTAGCGAGACCATATTCTTTCAAGATGGAACTCTCCTCGATACCTTTGAAGGCAATGTTTCCGAGTTGTTTCTGGTTTAGGGCCTGCGCTGCTCTGGTGATATGACTATGTACATGTAGAATAACACTTAGGCCGGTAGTCTACTATATGTTCTTCGGATTAGTTATTTACTTCCTGGTAAATTAGAAATTTAAGAGTTATACCTGGAGATATCAAGAAACGCAGAGTATGGAGGGACGACATGCAAGGAGGTGTATTGGCGAGTATGTGTAACATACATGTAGACATTGAACTACATGTAGGCGCAAGATCTTTCTAGCCAAATAAAGTTAACACGAATTACTTCGTTAGTGCCACAATGTTTAAAGGCAGTGGAGGGCTGCGTGTGCGTATTCTAGAGTTTCTGTTTCAATATACGTATACATGCAGTTTTATTAAGAATACCACTCTATCACTTCAATTTCTTGTATAAGACATAGGCGGAAGAGTTCTATCAGTTGCGAACGGACAGGCCAATGCATGGCCTGTTTTGTCAAAATAATTGGTGATATAATTACTGACTACATGGAACAGGAGCGGCTAGTTTTCCTCAGGCTCGCGTGATCGCAGCTGACCCCGGTCAGTTTCCCGATATATTTCAGGATAAGCAGAGAGTTTGTGTGGGACACCTCTGTTATGAAAGCCGGGTTGGTGCATGTAAATTAGGATCTGGAAAGAGATCCTGTGATCATGACTGCAGCAAAAGGTCGGGGTTTGTGGCCCAGTCAAAATGAGTTTGTAATACAATCTGTAGCTATAGGCCCGCTTACTGGACGAAGGGAGTCACTGGCCCATGATAAATAAACGGGCTTATCCCCGCCGGTGAAATAACCGAATGTAGAGATATGTCAGTGATCGCAATTTTTGTAAGATTTTGTGTTTGCTGCATGTCGTTGTGATAAGCAGCTTTACCACGGGCCCGTGATTGCCATAGCCCATTATGCAAGTGTAAACCTGACACTGGAAGATACCGAGTGATAGATTATGATTGCAAATTCGAATAGGTCTCAGGTGTATACATGTAGTACCGGCTATGGGAATAAGTAAAGTATATAGTAGCCGTATTCTAACACGTAGGGCAGGAAAATATAGTTACCCTCGATGTTGTCCTTTCCAGCGGGATATGTATATCTTGCCTTGCTATTAGCTAGTGAGATCATATAGTACAGAGCCCCACACATCAACAACCGCTAGAGAGATCTGATCCCTAAAGATTTCGGGGAAAGCGTGAGTTGATATACCAGCTCGTACCTATAGTATGTATATGCGGCACCTTAATTAATATAATAGCACCACACATTAAGCCCTTGCAAAGTCGGCGAAACCACCACTGCATATGGCGTAATTCTAACACCGGGTTATCGAGATAAATATATGTATTTTCACTAAATTCATAAGTTATTTCTTGGTGGGGTTCATCGTTACTACATGTATAGTATCTTCACAGTCATCGTGACTTGCTGTCATTATACCATATGCATCTAGAAATAAGATAAGTGTAGAGGACACAGAACTGAAGAAAGTGTTTTAGAAATTTTTTTGTTTATCGAAAGAAGTATCAGTATTCTTATCAGTCTACCGTCATCAATTAATGAATTAAAAAAAAAATCTACCGTCATCGAGGACCGAGTGATATGTGATGACCCTATAGATCCGTTAATTGCCGAAGAAGTTATGTCCTATGCCGTAGAACCCGCAAGGATACCTCCCAGAAGCTTACACATTGAACACGATGTAGCGATCTATTTACTAAGAGCTCTTATCTCTCATTCATTTTGAAGTAGTTCAAGCAATTTGGATAGATACAGTTGAGCTCCCCATATGATTAGTTCAATGTTAGCTCTCAAACAGCTATAGAAGTCAAAGAAAAACATAATTCAACCACCGTATCTATAGCGCCGATTTCTCAAGGTCTTCCTCCAAGTTAGCCATCATAGTCGATATTGTGGTGTCTAAAACCTCGTACTCCTTTCTTAATTTTGTTCTCACATCTTTCAACGTCTCCGACCTCCTCGTGATTTCGGAAAAATCTTTTCCAGCAGCTTCCATTATTTTAGCATGCTCCATTTGTACTTTCTTTTCTCCCAACTTTACTCTTATCAAAAATTCTTCATACTCACGCCTATGAGATGCACCCAATCGCTCAGCTATCTCTCTCCCGTTCTTTTCGAAGTCGTTGATGATTTCCATAGCTAGCTCCTCACCACTCATAAGATATCGTAGAAGCCCCTAAAGATAGATTAGCTATGCTTCGTTTTAACTTTATTGTTAACAATATCTTTCACTCAGGGTTGGCATACCCGAGAAATTTGGTTTAAGACTGATAAACTTTCCAAGTGGTAATCCGGTACTGACTGGCGCCATTTTTGATGTTCATCCTCCGAAGATTCTTCGTCCTCATCCCCATCATCCTCGTCATCCTCATCCTCGGTATCAGAGTCTTCATAGTCGCTAGTATCAGTGTCTGAATCATCACTTTCATTACCCGACGTCCTTTTCCCGTGGTTGTTCCGTTGCTGTTTTTGCTCACGCTCTTGACTCGTTTCAGATTCGCCGTGACTGCTTTCATTTATCAGCGTCTTATCCGGATCTTTTGACTGCGAACCACCTCCCGAAATGTGGTGGACCTTTCGGTTGTTATGGCCACTGTTTGCTACCTTCTTGAATCCTGATTCTTGAAGCCACTTGGAAAACCCCGTTTTCTGGATCTTTCTATCCACATGTATCTCCGAGGCGTTTAAATCTGCTGCTATCTTCGCTCCCGAGATTATATCCCTTGCCATTGTAGGTGTATGTTCGCGCTCTTCGAATATATTTTCTGTTGCTGGAGGCCCCCTTTTATCTAAAGGTTTACCCTCATGATCTTTTCTAGGATGTATGTATTGTGAGTCTTGACTGGGAGACACAAAACCCCTAGGGCTTTGGTGTATAACACGGCGGTTCCACTCTTTACCGGATTTTTGGTTGACATAACTATCAGGTATTGGCAGGTTTTCCTTGGTAGCTGAGAAATAATCTTCTGCCTTTCTGGGATTGAGAACTTTGGGCGATTCTCTCTGATTAGAGTTTTCGTTTGGCTTCGAGTAGGAACGCTTAGATATAGAAGGTTGCTTTGGTGCCCGGTTTTGGTGCCTGGCTTCTGAATCGGACGAGTCAGACGAAAGCTCAATAATACTGACCTTTTGTTTAACAAGGGATTGACGGTGGGAACCCTTCTCCCCTGTGGTGGTAAGCTCTGCTTCTCTCAAAGTATCGTCTCTCTCTTTATCTCCTGGCTCATATTTTTCAGATATATATACGTCTTGAATAGCGGGAAATTCTTGGTCGTCATTGCCTATATTCCCAATTTCAAAATCGGAAACAGCATCACTGCTATCTTCTGAATCAATAGGGTCCGAGTGCCGTGACTCATCATCGCCCTCATTACTGTGAAGAAGCTCAGTCGGAGCATTAGCTCGGCGCATAGGCGTGGTCAGGGGGCTCCCATCCATACCGATCTAAAAAAAAAAACACAAAATTAGCCTGTGCAATGAAGTCTCAATTCTAATTTTAAAATAGATTACCACTGTCTCTATGTCTCTTTTATCGAAGTCAATAGATAGGCTCGATTTTGCTTGCTTCCGGATAATGACGCGGTCTTCGTCACCACTTTTAATAATCACTAGGCCTAAGCCGCTCTCCGGTCTAGGGAACGAAGTATCCTCCTCGCTATATTCTTCGCCATCGGTAGAGAAATCACCTTCTCTTATAACACTAGCCGCGTTGGATTTCTCTATAATGGGTGTTCGGCCTTGGTTTTGGGGGCCACTAGAACCCCACGAGATTATCTGTGCTTTTCTTGCCAAACGGTCATCAATGAGGGCTCCTGGGCGGGCTTGCGATATTTTTGGATCGTTGATTACCTTTCTCGGTGTAGCCGAAGTTAATAGCGCGTCTTGTTTCCGTTTGTGTCGTAGTGCCGAGCCCTGGAAATGATTTTCCGGAAGGTTTTTAGATCTGTTAGGAATATGATGTGTGCTAGACACCGCTAAGCTCATAACCGCAATAGGCGCCTGATTCTCTTCAAAAACTTCTTCAGAGTCTACGGGGAGTACTCCCCTTTTATTTAATTGGGATTCATCTGGTTTCTGGGCGCCATCATCAAAAATCACTCGGCTTGTAAAGGCATTTCCTCCTGTTTCCGGTTCGCTGGGCGGGCTTTTATTATGAGTGAGATCAGATTTATCCTCTGGAGGAAAATACTCCTTCTTAGAGGTTTCGATAACTATAGCACTCGATGGCTTCAATGAGGCTTCTTCAATATCGTCCTCACAAGATTCCTCGCTCAGAATAGTTTTTCGCCAGCGCACCCTACGACCAGATTTCTTGGATGATTGACCCGTAGCTTTAAACTTATCGGTAGATTCCTCACTAAAATCCGCTTTAGGAATCTGTGCCTTATGTATTTTAGCCTTCTTGGTTTCGACCGAATTTTTGGCAAGTTCTAACTTCGCTTGCAGACGAGTTTTCGGCCTCCATGAACTATCCTCGTCTGCTTCACTTGTATTAAGGAGCGCATCTGATTTGAAGCGCTTTTTCGAATTGTCTAGTGCCTCCTTTGAAAGTGGCCGTCGGCGTGCCTTTTCGGCCGTTTGGCTAATCTTTGATTGTTCCGGCTTTTTTCTCTTGTTTAGCGGGCCAATGTCTCCTCTATTGATATTATCATCATTGTCATCTGGAGAAGCAGCACGTTTAGTAGGTACCGGGATGACTTCCACAGCTTTCTTTAGGTTAGTCGAGGTAGTGGGAGGTTTCTTTTGTTTCAAAGATTCCAACCAGTTTTCCCCACTTTCATTATGTTTAGCTGATCTTAATGTATGGGTAGATTTTAAAGCAGACTTTGAGCCAGATATTTGAGAAGAAGGCCTTGCATGCCCATCATTATCACTATCTTCAAATGCTGTACGTTTTGCTGGGGTCAATTTGACTAGCTCTTTTTTTCTCGTCTTCGGTGTTGGAGTTGGAGGTGTCGATGCACGAATAGACTCAATTTCTGAGGATTTCATCTGCTCATCTTCGTTGTGTTTGGGTAATGTACGATTTGTTAGTCCAGATGCAGGGGAACTCCTTGATTTCGGTTTCGGCCTCGGTTTCACCTTTGGCCTGAGTGAGTGGGCAGCCACTTGATCTTCCGATTCATCTTCGCTGTCTTGCTCAAAATTTGTTTTATCAGGCACAATCTTTGGAATATCTTTGTTCTTTGATCTAGGGCTCTGCTTTTGCTTCCGTGCAGGCGGAGATTCTACTTCCAACTCTTTGTCAGAGTTTGAAATAATTTCTTTTGACTTTGGTTCCGGTTTTACCACAGATTTTCCATAAACCCTTTTCTTGGGCGGTGGTTTTGATTTGATAGGTTGCCTCGACTTGGGAGCTGGCTTCTTCGGGGATAACATTTTGGGATGTATCGTTCCTTTCTTTTTCTCGTTTCTCGGCTCTATTTCTGGTTCTTCAGATACAGGTAACTCCCAAATACTAGTATCATCTGATGGTAGTAATCTTTCCTTATCTAGTTTCACAGGCGGGATACGAGACTTTACTGACTTGGTAGCCATTACCTGTAAGTTATTCTTATTTGGGGGATCGTCTTTGTTTGGGGTCTTTCCCTTTGGCTTGGATGCCCCCTTTTTTTTGTTTTTCGTCCCATAAGTATGAGGAGGGG
Organism: Morchella importuna; assembly: GCF_003444635.1. Taxonomy (NCBI): domain Eukaryota; kingdom Fungi; phylum Ascomycota; class Pezizomycetes; order Pezizales; family Morchellaceae; genus Morchella; species Morchella importuna. The sequence continues at coordinate 226,984 of NW_025763427.1, read as the reverse complement.
CCCGCAATTTCTTTCGATCATCGGTAATACCAAAAACCGCAGATTTAACGATTTCCTTAGAATTTTTCTCAACTATGGGTAAACTGTTTTCTTTGGCTGGTGGATTTCGAGAAAGCTGTTTCTCGGAAATTAAAGACGGGGGATTATCTTTTGATTTCCCATGTGAATTATCCACCGCTGGGGTGTCAAAGTATTCAGCCCTTAACTTTGTAGATTCTCCATGAACCATTAAAGCCTCTGAAGGGAGTTTCAAAAGCTTAGCACTGCTACCAGGCTTCGGTTTATATATACCTTCGTGTTTCTTTTGGGGTTCTGCCGGCTTTTTCAACGTTGAGGTCTTCATTGATAATTTGGCTTCTGTTTGCTCATCTGCGGATGTATCTGGATGATGCTTCGTATTATCCCCTAATATGCTAGGCGTTTTCCCCTTGAGAATCTCAGAAGCATCCTCTAGACCTTTTTTGCAGTTGGAGTTTGCGGTTCTGGATGACTGAGAACTATTTATAGGCGGTAAATTTAGCTTTTTAACCTTTTGCAACCCATGAACGGATGATGAAGGTCTTAGAGGTGCCGAAAAGCGTTCCGAGATGACTTTACGGATATGTTTGGGGTCAAAATCAGGGGTGATGGGGGCAGCGAGACTTGACTCCGGGATAATATCAGATGTCTTGGTAGGGTTTTTGAGAGAAGAGGCGGGTGTGCACCGTCCTTGTGTTAATAGTTTGGGTGCTAAGGGCTTCTTGGCAGGGCTGATAATAGTGTCCTCCTCCGATACTCCTGCCGTCATTGGATCAATTCTCGAATTTTCTTTCCCCCTCTCCTTTGTATCGCTCTCACCGTCCCGCGGTCCCACCGGTTTATATTCCGATAGACACATGTCCCATCCGTCCTCGAACTCATCTGGGTCTGTCAGTGAACTAGCATAATCATCACTCTTGGCTGTTGGACTCTCCAACACCTTCAAAATATCTTCTCTGTGTCGTTCAAGTTCATTTATCTTCTCTTGCTGGGATTTGCGGTATTCGGGGTTTGCCTGTATATCCCTTAATGGTGCACTACTTATCTGCTGTCTACCCTTACGTAGCAGCACCTTCCCCCGACATTTCTCTATGTCTCCAGCAAAGTCTTCCACCTCGTTCTTATAGCATAGAATTGTAATACTATCTGAGTCTGAAGATGGTCGCATCGAGAGTAGATAAAGATACCCGTCCTGGTCGTAGTCATGTAAGTGAAGTTTGAGGTACATGAGGTCATCCATTGAGTTCTCGGTTAAGATTTGCTTAGTGAACTCGATCTTGCTAATATTAACGATTTTCAGATCCACCCAGTCGGGAGAGCGGTCCGCATTTGGTGGAATATATATGCTGAAGATTTCGGCAATATTTATCGTGATTGCTCCAATGTCAGAACTTATGGGGCTGTTTTTCCCAAGCATAACCTGGACAGCAGTGTAGCCATTTGGAGGACTGTTCTTCGTTAAAGTTGAATAGTAATAATTAGGACTTATAAGATGTACTTACCCAAGGTCCAGGTCGTATCTATTTAGTTCCATATCATTGATGAAATTAGCAAATCCACTCTCCCACTGTGAACCGCTCTGCAAGGGGAATCCCTTAGTGAAATCCCCATCCAGGTCTGACTGGCAAAACGTGGGTAAGCGTTGTCGTATCTCTTCTTCATCCTCGATGGGCTGCGTTAATTGCCAAATAATCTTGCCCGCGACTATCTTCAATATCCTATCATCTCCACTGATAATAATTTCTCCTATATCCTTACTACCCCAAACTAACCATCAGCAATGGAAACGATCGCCTTGTAATCTAAAATAGGGATCCTACAAAAACATGTCGGGCATTTTCCAAACACGATCTTTGTTTCCTTCGGATTCTTCCAATAGCTCAACAAGCAACATGCCTGCCCAACGTCTCGAGAATCCAGACTCCTCACAGTCAATAAAAGTGTCAAGTAACTTGGCGGCAAGGGATTCTCCAACGGTATTTTTGTATATAGACAACAGTCTCTCTGGCATTGACAATTCGCTACTCTGATCCCGTAAAGTTTCAAGTGCCTCCTAAGCCGTTAGATCTCATCCATGTAGAGTACCTAAAGCCTTACCAGAAGCAAGGTACTCACTATCAGTCGAAAAAAGCCCTGATCCTTTGCTAGACAAGGCTCTGCTTCGAGGAGAATTCTTGTAACAAAGATGAATGCTGTGGCATCTAGTAGGCACCACCGCTCAAAGTCTTGATCGCTGATAGAGCTGACAAGATTCGCGGTGGTTTTAGAATGGTAAGGAGCCTAGTTTGGTTAGGACATGGCTTCTTGGAAGCAAGATGAGCCTTACGGTTAAAGTCCCTTCCAATCCGGGCGTACCAAGTTTCTCGCTGAGTTGTGATTTCAGCGAGGAAGGGATCCTACCAGAAGATGACTGTGATCAGCTCTGGAGTGTGGAGTGGAACAAGGAATAGTCTGACAAACCTGAGAGGCGTTTTGTTTGCAGAAAGCTCGGCACCAAAGGACCTAAAGTGACAGGCCAAAGCATCCACAGGATCTAAAAGGGTTGATGGTTCCATAGTGTCTTGTCCCTGGTTGCTACGTGACTAGCCGTTGAATACTGAGCGATATGGTGGTGGTGGTGATTTATGTGGCCCACATATGTGCACGGCAAGCCAAAGTCAATACACACTCTGAGTTTATTTCCTGGGATACTCCTGGTATGAGTTCGGCGAATACTTGATGCCAATTCCACACATGACGTCACTCAAGACGTTATTCATGGATTATCACTCGACGAAGGCTTCAAAGGTTGGCAGGCTGTAGCCTTGCAGAGAAGACGTGTCCATTTAGTTAGTTCGTGCATGCAGTTAGTGAGAAAATCTACGCGTATGCAGGAATCCTTTACTAGCGTGTAGAAGTCCAAAGGTTGCCTGTGGGTTTAGATGAAAGCGTTGCGGAAGCAAGGCCAATGCCATCCCGGATACAGCTACGTAAGTCATGTGTTATTCAAGTACATCTCTATTGAGATTCTATACAAAGACGATATTGATTTCACTGGTGAATACTAAACATTTTATTCATTTATCTATTAAAACGAGCACGGGTTTAAATGCCCATAAAGAGTTACATTATCTTAGCTTTCGAACAACGCCGACAAAACATCGGATCACACGCCAAGGATCTGGCGTTCATACGTAAATATAACAGATTTAATATCTCGGATCGCGCTCCTTTTTTCTTCTATTACCTAGGCCTCTCTACAGCTATCCATCCTATCGATTTCGTTTCAAAGCAACACTTTCTCTTATAGAACCCAACGCTTAGCTCTCAGTTAACTAAATGGGGGGAATCAGTCATAGGAGGTTGCAGTGTAGAGCGGCAGCGAGGATTAGTGCGCTCGCGAGAGCACGGAGAAAAGCTGAGAGTCTGGTCGCAGGTTCGTACCACACTTCCCCTATTATAAAGCGAAATAAGATGTTAAGTGAGTTGATATAATGGCTCAGAAGAACTACTTAGTCACCATGATCAAGGAGGACAGAATCTAGGAGCTATTCAAGGGGGAGATAACGAGGGGCAGCAGTTGATGGAGGTAGATCTTGAACAGCGCCGGGCGGCACTCGAAGAGCGTCGACAACAGCTGGAGGTAAACCGCAGACAACTCGAACAAACCCAACCACTAAGAAATGATACTGTTGTCGAGCCTGAAGTTAAGATGGAGTTCAAGTTGGAGGACGATATCGAGTTACCAGAAGTCAAAGAGAAATTAGAGGACAATACTGAGTTCGACTTTAAATCTGGGTTCGGAATAAAGTCTGAGTTTGAAGTCAAGGTTGAGTTAGAGATCAAGGTTCAATTCCAAGTCAAGTCTGAGCTTGAAATCAAGGCTGAGTGTGAAATCAAGGCTGAACTCGAAGTCAAGACTGAGCCCGGAATCAAGACTGAGCCCGGAATCAAGACTGAACACGAAATCAAGACAGAAACGGAAATCAAACCCGAGCTCGATATCAAGATGGAGGACGTGGAGATGAAAGAAGAGTATCTAAAGATGGAGAATGATCTCAAGATGGAGGATGTTCAGATGGGGGATGCTCAGATGGGGTGGGTGGTCGTGATTAAAGAAGAATTGGTTAAGGTGGAAGGTGCCCCGTGGAGCCACGTACCTTACTACCGCTACTAATAGTGACGGTCTGATGTACATTCTTAAATTACCTGGTATCCGGTCGTTCAAGTACATAAAAGATAAAACATTTGCTAGGATCAAATATGTTTCTCAATGGGTATTATTTGGTGTAGCTGAACTTTCCATAAGGAATCCCTCAGGTACTATTCCAATGAGAAAATCCAAACACAACCGATACTACTAAAACGCACATGTATATAAGTACATGTACGGAGTACTTCATAGATATCATGTTCTAGGTTGTAGATTTGTCCAACTAAAATCAATACAAGGTCACTCCGCGAATGCACAATAGGCCTCACCACACACGATAAGATCAAGACCGAATAAGAACAGAACCAATGGCCAGAAGTACATACATATATGTACATGTAGTACTTATGGAATAAATTGTTTACATGTATTTATACACCCCGGCAGTACGCACGGTATTGATTTTAACAGTGGTAGGCAAAGCAAGGCCCCAAGTCTGGTATCCAATCCAAGTACTAGTATTCTACGTGCAGTTACATGATGTATTTACCATCATGAGCCGTGTTCGCTCTACTGATCACCATTCATGACTCGACATCTTGATCCGCGGCCGTTCCTGGATCTGTCCCAGGAACTCCACGTTTCTGGGCATAGGATTCCCAGCCAAACAGAGCTTCCCCATTATTCACTATGTAACAAGGCATACACAAGGCAGATTCCAGATCATTTGTCACAATTAGAACTCTTCCTTTTTCATCCGAACCGCATTTTCTCATTCTTTTCCATTCACCGAAGCCTCCATCAATCGACTTGTTTCAATCGAAAGCAGGGGGTATCTCGAGGCTCTAAAAACACGTACAAGACAAATCGGAAAGAATGAAAAAGAAATGAGGACGGTTTAAACTGGAAAATGCAGCCTACAGGTATGTAATATAAAGATGTAGCAAGTAGCAGGTTTTTAGTAGTAGAGGTAGGTAGTAGTACATGTAGGTAGTAGCGAGTGGATGGATGGAGGGTGTACGTAGATGTGTCTCTAAACGAGCGAACGAGTTGGACGGGCGAGACGAGTCAGTAATAGAAAAGGAGGTACAAAAAAATACATTATGCCCACGCCACATGCCGCCGAGAGCTGTACACCGCCCCGTATACCCGCCGTGTTTCTGCAGTGATCTTATTCCGGACCACACAAATAGGAGAGAGAGCAAGAACGATAAGAAAGGAACTCGTATCACCCATGGAACCCAGAACATAGAAAATTAATGGAATAAAGAAAACGACAATGACAATGCACTGAAAATGCTACGCTCAACTCCAACCGAGAAACTTGAAGGAAAAAAAAAGGAAAAAAAAAGCCACCAAAACGGCTCACCGTCGCTGTAAAGAGGGGGAAAAAAAAACACTTACTCAGAAAGGCCAAAAGAAAAAAAAAATAGGAAGCTGTATAATGACGTAGAAAGAGTGCGGGAAGTCTGTGATTTCAATTCCACAATAAGCAGATACCAATTAATTAATCCTGCCAGAGGATTAATGGTAACCCAAAAAGGGAAAAGCTCCACAGACAAGCACATATTAAAAGAAACTAAAGGGTAAAAATAAACTTTAAACAATCGCGAAGTCAAAAAGTCCATAGCAACCTCCTATATGCCGTTCAAAGCATTCCTCCCTCCTTCAACATAGGGCTAATCGGCTCAATCCTCGGTAATGGCATCCCCAACATTGCTGGGGAGTTTTTCCCCGAGTTTTTTCCATTGCGCTCGCTGCTGATGCTTCCTCTCGGGGTACATCCTGTCTCCACATTTAAACTGAGTTGATCAGACTGATTGCTATGAATTGAGAACTTTCCACCTGGTGATTTCCCAGCCGGTGATCTAGGAGGCTGAAAATTGGTATTGGTTTCGATGCGAAGGTTGCTTATCTCATCAATATCCTTCTTTCGAAGAGCGAGTTTATTCAACTCCTCAATGTCTTGCATACGGATAGCGCTTCTTGAACCCTCTGGTGATCTTGCTCTTGGCTTTTCCTTTTTACCGTTCATAGGGGGAGTCGGGTGGCGAGGTACGAACGGAGGTGGGGTTGGTGTACTAGAAGGGGGGACGTTTTCTAGAGCATCTTTCCAATCCTCATATTCAGATAAATCTGTTTTGGAACGTTGGGTTTCTTTTGATCTCTCACGAGACATTGCCATGTCTTGATCTCTCCGTCTCCGGATTTCCCGTTCTAGATCCTTTTCGGCCTCTATCAGACGATCTGTACCAGCCTTGCTTGTAGATCTACTCCGGCCTGATGATAGGACGGGGGATTTATTAGAAAGCTGACGATTGCTTGACCCATTTGATGGCCAACGATCTACGCTGCTATTAGGCATGGTATCGGCACGACCAGCTGACCTTGATCTAGGTTCTGAGGGGATGGGCGAAGACTGGTTGTAACGATTGTAATTGTGAGAAGCTGACGATGTAATCGAAGGATTGCGGCGTGGTGGTGGCGGAAGAGTCCTTTCATATTCCTCTTCCTCAGTCAAGCAGCCCGCCCAACAGTCCGACCAGCTATTGACTAGCCAATTGAAGCAGAATCGATCAATTCGAAGGGTTGAGCAGAATATCATGCCAAGGTTAGCAAGACCCATCTTGTTCACATCTGATGCGCCGCAAATGGCGCTCAAATGCGAGAAGAGATGATGAAGGAGATAGTAGTTCTGTGATGTTGAGTGAGCTTCCCTCGCGACAAAAAACTAATAGAGGGTGATCCTTACGTATGGTGGGAGGTTGGACAGCTCGTCCACAAAGGCTTGCGGTGGTTTAATAGCATCTGTCATGTCCTTACACTTTTCGTAGACACGCTTCTGGACATCATTGGGAAGAATAGCTTCAGGTAGGGACCTAAACCAACCCTTCAATAAAGAAGAGACTGTATGGAGATCATCCGGGGGATTATCAAAAAGATCGATATCGTGATCTGAAATGCAGATTAGCCGCTAGGTCAAGAAGAGTTAGAAAAGGTTGGTGGGGTCTAAACATACGAATCTTGAAATCCGCCCTTAGCTCATCCACCACAGATGTGCTCCCGGATATCCGATAAATACCCAGCTCGTGCGGTCCATGAACGTTTAGATATCTAAAAAGAAAGAAAAAGGTTTATAATTAATGGAATTTTTCAATTGAAAATCTTCCGGGGGGTATGAATACGTACTGTAAACATCTATAAGCCAAAGCAGGCATCCAATACGCGCCATCACCAACCATCTTCCTATCGTTCGCTACTCTGGTTTTCAAAACCGCATCCTTCAACTCCATACCGAAGACATCGATATCATTGCTCGTGTCTCTTCTTTCACACACAAACTTTTGTGATTTTGACTCCTTTTCCTTCTGCTTCTTTATCTTGTCCCAGGCCTCATGAGATTTCTTGCCGAAGAACTTCGCGACTTTTGATCCATCTGATTGAATCTGTTCCTTTCCCTTCTTCACAATACTAAGCAAGCTGGCACCTTCAGCAGAAGAAGAACGTTGTGGACGGGGTCGTTGGGGAAGAGGAGGGGCGTTCTCAGAACCGGGGGATGACGGAGATGAATGGTGCCTGACCGAAGAGGGCGAGACTGAGTTCAAAGATGTCGACGACTTGGAAGCAGATTTTGAAGACTTCGAACTCCCTTTACGCGGTTTTGACGACTGGCCAGAAGGATTGGTACTGAGCTTTAATGGTGGTGCCCCATTCTCGGCAATGCGTTGAATAGCTGTCGCTGTTTGTGAAGCGCCTGGGGACATGTTTGACCTTCCTCCAAAAGGTGGCTGCTGTCCTTTGAGAAGCTTCTTCAGATCCTTCGGTGGGGCCTTCGGTGGTTGTTCAGACTTTCCAAGGGGTTCGAGGGATTGCTTGACTTCCTCCTGAGCCGCAGCTACTTTCGCGATCGTTGCGGCGGTTGTCTTGTGACCTTCATGGGTCTTCTTGCCTGTTGTATTGGTCCCGTTTGTCATGTAGGCAGCAGTTTTGGGATCTCTCTTGCCCATGATAGGAACCACGCTCTCTCGAGCAAATAGTTCAAACACAAGAAAAAAACGACAGAAGTATTATCAAGGATTCCTATGCAATTCTGACTGATTTCGGTCGGAAAAGTGGATGATTGGAACGAGGAACACCCCTGGCTGGCTGCAGTTGACGGATGTCAGGGTTTTGGATGTGGGCCCCTTGCGTAATTCTTTGTGTTTTTTCTCTTGGTTCCTTAGTCCTCTCTTAGGTGTGTGTGTGGAAGCTGTTCACGAGTGGACCGGAAGTCGTCGATCAAGTTTGAAGTATGCTCAGGCCTCGCAGTAAGGTAGCTGCTTGTTATGAAGGCTGGGGAGTGTAACCGTAGCTGTAGTGGTTGATCGTTGTGGGGGGAGGGTTGAAGAAGGGAGTGGAGGGGCTTAAGTTGAACGGAGGTGGTAGAGCAGGAACTACAGAGTGTGTACAAGTATGATCTAGGTAAGAATGGGGTAAGAGTCCTGAAGATCTGTACACATGGAATTTCAGTGTGGATAGTAGAGATGGGAGGTAGTTTCAGTCTTGTTGTTTGAATTGCATTCCGGCTGTTTGGGTGGGAAGGGGGAAGCGAGAGAGGAAGGCGTCCTCCAATAAGTTAGGATCTCCGAAAGCGTAATAGTATGTACTGGCACGAACAAGTGAATGGATGGGAGGTAATGAGAGCTATGCGAGCTGGACAGAGAGTGGCTGCAGAAACGCTCACAGCAAAAAAGAAAGCGGACAGTGGACACAAAGGGGGTAATGTAGGTGGGTGTATTGAATGTGTATATATGTACGGAAGAAACGATTGAAAAAAGTACCCCACGAGTGAGTAAGTGAGTGGGTTACTGGAGTACTATGTAGACGAGGGGCGTGGGCGACTTTGGATAGAATAGGAAGTAGCCCCAGTTGAGAGGAAGAGAAAGATGATGAAAGACGAAAAGATGAGGTGATATGAAAGGATAGAATCCGTGGCCCCCCCCCCCCCCCCCCCCCCCTCGACACATGTATGTGGAGAGGACTGAAGCGAAGGAGCGAGGATATTAAGAGTTTCTACAGCAATGTGCATCCGGGACTCGAGCCGCAGGTTAAGTTAGCACTAAAGTGCATCCCATATGAGGCATCTGGTAGGATCGTAATGTATGTATATATGTAGCATTCTACTTTACTCTACTCTATAATCTCTAGTAGAGTACTCCTACAATCTATATGCCTACAAATACGAAATAGAGAAGCCTTCGCATGAATGATCCGGTACGAGAATAATGAGGTACACCTTGCAAGTCAGGTCAAAAATAAGTGTTCAGGTACAGGAAACACCGCCCTCTGGAGTGGATAAGGAACGTTTGAAACAAGGAAACACCCTTTACACTGATTCGTAGAAAGAAAAAAGAAGAGTTCAGGTCCAGAAACAAGTGCGGGGAACGGAACACAACCGACGATACTCTACCTGGTGCCCTACACGATTCTCCAAACATCAGACTTGCGCGGCCAGTACCGAATCCATCCTCTTCTATGGCGTACGTACCTGCTGCAGAAGCCACAGAATCAGCATCAGCTTTGGCAGCGGCGGTGCCCACACGCGGCCCCCGCAAGGACAACCGTCCCCTCGGAGATTTGCTTTCTTCCCTTCAGATGCATCCACTCTACGTGAAAGAGCTGAAAACAAGATCTCTTCTATTCAGAACTCCCATCGAGAGATCTTTCCTTTTTTCAGTATGCCCTCAAAAGTTGGGATCCTTCCTCTTTTTTCCCCTCAACTGGGGTTGGGATTCCCTGCAGGCGGCGCTTGGCTAGATGAGGGTAAGTCCAGGGGCACCTGCGACCCTTGCAAGCCAAGAAACTCATCTTTGTGCTTTCCTACAACACTTTCTATTCAAAACCTGGAGCTACCGATATTCCTGAGATAGAGTGGGCATGCCACATTGTGCACCACTACCGCCGCTCTCGCTCTTATATTATGACGAAGCTTCATCCCAAAATTGGGTCGAGATGTTGCGGCTGTTGAGATGGATGGCTGACATCCTCCAGTAAGGCAAATGCGGCTCGGGCGAAGAGAAAATCGGTGCCTGAATATACTGAGCCGTGGTTGGAGCGTTAATGCGATACAACTCTACAAGGACATTCCTACATACAGGTACTTGGTGCATGAAATCTCACCTCTGTGGCTTTTCCAATTGCGGCGTAAAAAAAAGAAAAGAAGCCCCACTGCTCCACTGCTAAATGGTAATAATCCCCCCACCTCACCGGGGCCCTAAAAAGGCTAAACATTCCTCAAGCTTGTTTGTTTGACAGTGCAGATAGTGCAACGGGTCAATGCGCCAATTTCATCTGAGCTCTCTAATACTCCGGTATTCTCTACATTCCAACCGCCTCTCCACGCGCCCAATATAATGTTTTATCTTGTTGGTACCGTACGTTTCTGCTTTTGTACGAACCAAAAAAAATATAAATAAAAAACCTTCACAATATCGATAAGAACCTTAAATATAGGCACTCTTTCCTTCTAGAACAACTGATAACGGTATGTAGGTCTATTATATAATCCGGGGAAGTAAAGTGGCTTAGAGGGCATCTAAGACATCAGTAAAATCACTTCTAACACAGGAAAAGCAATTATTCTTGTCAGAGTGTTGCAAAAATAGATCCAACATGATCGACAAATACTGCAGGAAGCATGCCGAGTAAGGCTAATGTCATAAATCGTCCTCACCTAGAGACCTTATTACAGAACGAGAAACATGTTCGAGTTATCATGATTGATAGCGGATCATCGTCATCAATATTGCTTCCGGCGTGTTAAACAAACAACATTGAGATATCAACAAAGCCAGTACTCACTGATCAGAGAAGCCGTTAGCGTCAGTGAGATGCGAAAAGGCCGGCCCTAATTTCGGACATATTCAAGATGCGGTGTTTGTCACCATACAACACCAATAGAGTTTTATTCGTATTTATGTGTATTTCCGGGTTATTGACATTCGGCAATGGCCACTAGTGATGACAGATGTGGACAACTGGAAACTTCCGGCTGGCCGGTACCGGAATGAAATTAGCATTCCGCGGTCTCGGGATAGTACTTATTAGTCATGGAATCATTCCGTATCGTTCGTTGTAAATCTGATTGAGGAATTACCTACACGTGGAGGAGGATCCTTCCGACTTCCCCGTTCTTAATAGCTGTTGGGTTTTGCGACCGCGTGGTATGGAATTGAGAACACAGTGATATAATTGGCTGTGATGGGCGCTAATCTTATGTGAACCTTGGGTTCATTTGAGGCTTTATTGAAACATTGAAACATTGAGACGTCAATGGTGGTAACAATTGGTATTTGAGGGCCGCCTCAGTCAACCTTAGGTCATCTTAATTACTGGATTTCAAGGATTTTAACCACGTTGTAGTATTACATTCGTTGAAATCCGGGAAAGGTGGTCGATATATCTAGTGTTTAAGACTACACTGAGGACAACTGAGACAAGTTCCTCGGATTCTCCCTAAATTGCTGATTGAGATATGTTAAGATCACTTTATGATGTACTATTCCTCTAACGATTCTTACTTTGAAGGAATTTCCCTTGAATCAAGAGTGTGATTCATTATGGCTATATTTCTGCATTAGTACTTTGAAATACTAGCAATCTATTATCCTTTTAATTTTAAGAATCACTTCCATGAGGAGCCATGGTTAATAACTGTCTTGGAACTCAACCCACTCTATTTGCCCGAGACAACTTCAATTGTTCCAAATTCACTGCATCAATATGAAAGACATGTCTGTACATACTCATATCAACCCAAAGTCACGGGAACCGGAATATCAACTCATGGAACCAACAACAACAGAACGCACCATATTCCACTAAAGTGGATCAAGATAGGCAGTTTGGAAATCAGCTCTCTTCAATACAGCTAGCTGCAGCTCTGTGGTACCATTGCCCGGGGAACAGCACCAGGTCAATCCCCACCCCGGCGCCAAAGGCAACAAATGACCTGTCCGACGACCCAACAAAATAGTTTGGCAAGACCAATGCTACGGGTAGTATACCGCATATCCCTGGATCTTCGGGTACCTTGATCGTCGGATCTAGCGCTCTAATGCATCTGCCCGCGACTATTGTTTCGTCTCGGACATCCCATAATACTGGAAAGGATGCGGGGTGTGCGGCAGTTTGACATATTCGAAGTACCCGGTCTCCCGGGTTAGGGCGACTTAAGAAATGCAAAGTATATCGTTGATGTGGGTGTGGCACTTTTCAGATATTACGTCTTTGTGTGTTACGACCTTCCCTTGCTGCGGTAACTTTCTTCAGCAGATATACCCCGAGCTTATTGCCTCCCGCAATCAGATTACTATACATGACTGTTTTAAGAAGAGTGTCTCGGGGATCATGAGAATACTCTTGCAAATCAGCCATATGTTGCCTTACCATGCCCGCCTCTTCCAGTCTGGTGATATGGCTATCTACATGAAGTATCTACTAGTTAAACCCTAATAAGGATATCTTCTTGGCAAAGCCTCGCACTAAAAGCCAAAACGATGTGGCACTAAACTTCAACTGGGTTCCAGCAGAGTACCAGCCGTCTCCAGATTACATGGACGGCAATTCATACAGGATGCACGTATATTACTCGGGTTGCTAAGGCTTCTTGGAACATAGGGTAAGCGAAATCGCCCGTTGAAAGAGCCTTTATTGATTTATACCTGGAGATGAAAATTTGAGTTCTATCATGTCCTTAAAGTATTTATAGGAAGATGATATTTCGTTATATCTTGCCATTTACAATACCAATCACCCCTTTTGGCACCTTTTCAGCTGCCACTTGCTTACAGGGTTAGTTATTGGGAGTATCCTATGACTGCTTCTAAGTTAGGAAGTGCAACGCAATATTAACATGGGGTAAATATATATAGACCCAGAAGAAATTTCATGGAAGCTTCAGCGACGTCGACTACCAATCTGGGCAAAACAGGGAATAGATCAAGTGTTCCTTGAGCTGAGGTCGTCCGCAAACCCCTATTGCTAGGCTAGAGGGATGTGTGTTTTCCGCCGACAACCACAGTCGAGGCGCCAGGAATGTACATAATTACTTTTGATAGCGCGCTAAAGCCGTGATATTTATACTATAGGTGGAAGCCTTATAGCCTGAAAAGACTCTTTCTGCGGGCAGGTACCCTTATAAATAGAGTGCGACGGGGGGGGTTTTTTTTTTGACGTCGTTGAATTGTTATAGAAAAATTGTTTTCGGAAGTTTATCACCTGATATGCTATGCATGCATAGTTTTATGCAGGGAAGCTTTTAGTTCTGGTCCCCTGGGGATGAGGGCTAGGGCTTGAATTATGGACCACGTAACCGCATGAATGCACAGAGTGATGAGACCAGTTTTGCCTTATGAAGGTCTGTAAGAAGCGTCTGCTAAACGTACTTGAATCCTCTCGCTCATATATCAGTTTCTGATAGAAGCCGGGGAGATGCCTGGAGGTGGTTTCGTGGGATGCGTAGGTATCATTTCCATGCTGGACCCCATGATATATTTCCCAAGGATAGACAATGGAGATAAAGTCTCTTTAGGACATGGCTCTCCTGTCCCGGGCCGATAGTAGGGTTCTACACGCAGATATGTGCGCAGAATTAACGTGCTACATGCACTCTAGAGAACATATGTGCTTTCGTAAGGGTCGACAGTTCTCTATCTAGAGTACATAAGTACGATAGGTACATATCGTGCTGTATGTATGTGATATGGGAAAACATGTCGCTTGCATCCCATACCGAGGTTTTTAAGCCCAGTTGATATTCGTAACAGGATTTTATCATGCCAGTATCGATAGCAAACCAGACCATGTTTTCCGGAAGGGCCAAGTTCCGTTGACACTGCTAGGGTATTTAATGTACCTACTCCAGAGTAGTTAATGCGGGGGGCACAGCAACAAAATTTCTTACAAGAAGAAATCTCAACATTTTTTTTGAGTAGATGACCGCTCCACTTTTGTTTGCCGAAGAGGGGTTCTGATACATTTCATAGCGATGGGGCCGTTAAGGATAGAGGGGAAGCCGCCAATGAGGAGCAGGGCCGATTTGAGATTCAGAACGTGGGGAAACGTTTTGCAGTCGAAGAAACCGCAGTTGTCGTCGGGAATCGCTTGTACCTGACAACCCCCGCCTAGCGCCACCACTGCAGTATGTCGTCACGCAGCACTTGGCGTGGGAGGGTCACGCATTTGCCAGCTGTTACGCGACAGACGGACCAGACACACATATTTCAGCCAACCAGCACCTGGCAGCTGCAAAGCCTGCCAGCCCCAACCGCCCCCGGAAGACCTCCGAGAGAGAGAGGGAAAAAAAGATCGATCCCAACTTCACGATTCCATTCTAACGGCACCAGACCACTTCCATACTAACTACACTCTAAACCACCCTTCCTACTTCTACTTACGAAAACTGCTCGGAGTAGTGGATGGGCAGCCATGGAGTACCAAATTCAAACTCCCGTGTTTTTGAAGAACGACACTGATATTAAAGACCCTGCGAACCTTACCCGTACGTTGCTCTCCTTTTTCTTCCTACTCTTTTACTGAGCCCTTTATCCCCCCCCCACTCTGTTTGATATGCATTCTCTGCGACCAAAGGGTCCTAACAGAACACCATTCACAACAACAGGCGCAAAGGATCTTCCAACACAGCTCGCTATCTCGTTGACCTTTGGAATTGGTGCTTTTATTGCCTTCTGCATTCTACGGCCGCGATGGTCGACATTGTATGCTGCGCGTAAGAAACAGGTTTACAGTGGTATGTTGGAGCTCCCACGTGCCTTTCGCATGAATATGAAACTGACAAGAAATGGTACAGCCTCGACACTTCCCGACTTGCCGAAAACGCTGTTCGGTTGGATTCCGGCCCTATGGAAAATCACGGATGATGAGGTGCTCGCCACCGCGGGCTTGGACGCCTATGTGTTCCTGGCGTTCTTCAAGATGGCGATCCGGTTCACTGGGCTAGCCACAATCCTCGCATTCACGGTTCTGCTTCCGATTCAATATTACTATGATGGTTCAAAGATCAAGTTCACGTCTTTCTCTATGTGGGCTCTTAGCAATAACCGACATCCGGATGAGGGCAAGCCGAAGAAGCTGGATGGGCCGTACCTCTGGGCATACTTGTTTTTCGTCTACATCTTTACAGGTCTCGCAACATATCTCCTGGTCGATGCCACAAAGAAGGTCATTGCGGTTCGCCAGAAATACCTTGGCGGTCAAGTGACAATCACCGACAGGACCATCCGCCTCTCTGGGGTTCCTCCGGAACTCCGGTCTGAAAGTGCCCTCCGCCAATATATGGATGAACTCAATATCGGCAAAGTCGAATCAGTTACAATCTGCCGGGATTGGCTGGAGCTGGATAAGTTGATGGAGCAAAGGGATAGTGCTTTGAGGAGTTTGGAGGCAGCTTATACGAGCTATTATGGGTTCCGGCGAACCTTGTACAGTGACCCAGATGAACTCCCGACTGCAACTTCAACTCCAGGTAGTACGGACAGTGAAGATGCCCCATTGCTTGCGCCGCATGGAAGCGGCCCTCATTCGCACAAGACGAATAGGCCAATGCATACGTTCCGCTATGGCCCGTTTAAGATGCACACCAAAACCGTAGACTCGATTGACCACTATACGGCGCTTCTTCAAACTCTCGACAAAAGGATCACGGTTGCTAGAAAGCAAACATACAAGCCAGTTCCAATCGCATTTGTGACCATGTCGTCAACGGCTTCTGCACAGGTCGCCATCCAGGCGGTTTTGGACCCCCGGTTCGGAACATTACTTGCATACCAAGCGCCCGCCCCTGATTCAATTGTGTGGAGAAACACGTATATGTCCCGCACTCAGCGCGTAGTAAGGAGTTGGAGTATTAGTGTTTTCGTCAGTATTTTGAGTATCATCTGGCTTATTCCGGTTACTGGGTTGGCTGCACTTTTGAACATTGCCGATATCCAAAAAATCTGGCCGTGGTTGGCAGCAGTCTTGGAGAAAAGTGAATGGGTTGAGTCTTTGGTTCAAGCGTTTTTGCCTACTCTCGCATTGACCTTGCTCAACGTCGCGGTTCCGTACTTTTATGAATGTTTGTATTCCGCCCTTCCACGAGTGATCGTCTGTGCGTTAACACATGTGAATTTTCAGGGCTGTCAACATACCAAGCTTTCATATCGATAGCTGAACTCGAGCTCTCGGTTATCTCTAAGAACTTCTTTTTCACTTTCTTCAACTTGTTCATTGCCTTTACCATTCTCGGGACTGCGCTCACTTTCGAGAAGCTCTGGGATGAACTTAAAGGCTCACTTAGCGACACCACCCGAGTGGCCTATGCCCTTGCCGGCTCCCTTAACGGCCTTGCCGCCTTCTATGTCAACCTAATCATTCTTCAAGGCATCGGCATGTTCCCATTCCGCCTCCTCGAGTTCGGCACAGTGGCGCTATACCCCATCAACAAGCTCATCTCAAGGAGTCCACGTCAATACGCAGAGCTCAACCGGCCACCAGTATTCTCATATGGATTCTTCCTCCCCCAGCCTATCCTGGTGTTGATTATTACATTTGTGTACAGTATCCTTCCCCGCGGAAGGTTGATCCTATTTTTTGGCTTTTTGTACTTTATCATTGGTTACTTCACATACAAGTACCAGCTCCTGTACGCTATGGACCATCCACAGCACAGCACGGGGCAGGCGTGGTCGATGATCTTCTACCGTGTCGTCATTGGGCTCATCATCTTCCAGCTCGCCATGGCAGGGTTCCTAGCCTCTCAAGGAGCATTCGTCAGAAGCGCCATGGTCGCACCGCTCATTGTCGGAAACATTCTATGGATGTACCGCTGGGATGAGGACTGGGGCAAACTCAACTCATTTATTGCGCTCCACGCCATCCGCGAGCCAGGCGATGTCGACGTCAACCAGAGCATCCCAGACCAAGAAGGCCAAGTGATTCGCGGCGACGGCCGCACGGATCTTGAGACTTTGGATGAGCGCCGGGAGCACGGCGGACTGTTTGTGAACCCGAGCTTGGTCAGCCCGCTGGAAGAGGTGTGGGTGGGGAGGCGGAGGACCATGATTAGGAGGGCGACGGATGAGAGGATGATGTAAATTGTAAATCACAGGCCCGTTGTGCGTGTGTGGGGGGAGGGGGGCTTTTGGGTGCATTGCTCGGGGGATTTGGGTTTTTTCTTCTTTTTTGTGGGATGGACCTGTATGGGCATGGCGTTTTTTTCTCTTTTTCTCTTTTAATATTTTCTGTGTTTTTTATCACACTTTTGTTGTATTTTTTTTTTTTGCAAAGAGGGATATCATTGTTGGGTAAATAGCGGTGTGGTCGGAAGAATGCTTGGTAAATACTTTAGTTGTGTGTTTTGTGAGAGATTTGGTGGGAGGAGATAGAATTAGGGGTGGTGGATGTTATAGAGGTGAGGTTTGATTATTGTGTGTCAATGATTGTTATGAACATAAAAATAATAATGACCGCCGCTAACAAACTTAGTAATAATGGATTAACAATATTATCGCAATAATCATTAAAACAATTTTTACTATCTAACTATATGTCTGTCTGTCTACTGTCTATCATTGAATCGTTTAAGTAAATAAAAAACAATACTGCTCTAGGTACAGTATCTACAATAATCTAATTGCTCCCCACCTCCGCCGCCGCCGCCGGTACCTCCACTGGCACTACCTCTACCCCCTCCACCCCTCCGCCGGCACATCAATATCCACCCCCCAACTCCCCAACACACCCACACCCCCACTTGTCCCCCCCTTCACAACCCGCTCCCTCTCCAGCGCCTTCACCCGCCGCACCAGCAGCCCCACACACACCGGGCCCAGCACCGTACACACCACCGTCGCCCAGATCACAACCAGGTACAGCTCCGAGCTGCCCTCCGCCCCGCCGGGGGCGGGACTGAAGATTCCGCGGGCTTCGGCGACAGACGCGATAAGGAAGCCGATTTCGCCGCGCGCGATCATGGCTAGTCCCAGGATCGAGGGCGGGTACAGCGATTTGGGCTTTTGTGCGGGTGCGGGGGTGGTGTTGGTTGGAGGTGTAGAATTGGTGGTAGTGGCAGTGGTGGTGGAAGAGGTAGTAGCGGGAGTGGCAGTAGTAGTGGTAGTGGCAGGAGTGGTGCACGCCGCAGGACCAAATTTCCTCAGCGCCCTAATCCTCCCCGCAACCGCAACCCCCGGGACGCGGAAACGCAGCAGCCACACGCCCGTCAGGAGCTTCCCCAGCGCCATGAGTGCAGCATAGACGATGCCTCGCCAGACCGTGCTGCCCGCGAAGAGTTGGGTGATCGGGATCGAGAAGCCGATTGAGGCGAAGAAGAAGGGTGTGAGGAGGCGCGTCGTGATGGGCGCGTAGTAGTGCTCGTATATGCGTGCGCCTGTCCACGCTGTGGTGGTGGTGGTGGTGGTGGTCGGGGAGAGGTTGTCGGACCAGGTTATTGCGGCGCCGGCGAGGAAGGCGGCGAGGAGGACGGAGGTGCCGGCGTAGCTGGCGGTCGTGACGAGCGTGAGGAGGAGGGCGGTGTGGATTGTGAAGGCGCGGTTGGCGGCGCTGAGTGCGGGGCGGGCTGCTTCTGCGGGAGGGTTCGCGGGTGTGGGTGTGGGTGTTGGTCCTGGGCGGAGGGAGCGGTGGCGGTGGCGGTGGAGCGGCGCGACGAGCCAGCGGCAGGCGAGAATGACGAAGAGGAGGAGGCCGAGGGAGGCGCCGACGGGGCGGCCGATGGTGGCGCCGCTGATGGAGCTGCCGCCGGAGTCGGAGCTGGTGCTGGTGCCGAGGGCGGCGACGACCTGGATCATGATGAGGCCGACGACGTCGTCCATCATTGCGGCGCTGGTGAGGACGGTGCCGAGGCGGGTGCGCGCGAGGCCGGAGGAGGTCAGGATCGAGAAGGTGGTGCCGAGGCTGGTGGCGGAGAGGGCGGCGCCGGCGGCGAAGCATTGGAGCGGGGTGGTGCCGGGGAGGAGGGCCGTGAGGGGGAAGGAGAGGGCGATGGGGAGGAGGATTCCGGTGGCGGCGACGGCGGTGGAGAGCGGGAGGTTGTGGAGGAGGGGGGCGAGGGAGGTGGAGAGGCCGCCTGTGGGGGAGGGGGGGGGGGTTAGATGTCTATAGATATGTGAGATGCGGTGAGGGTGTAATACCTTCGTAGACGAGGAGGATTAGTCCGAGATAGCCTAGCTGCACGACGGCGGCTTCAATGCTGGAGTCGAGCCAGTCGCCGAGTGGGGTGCCCCAGAAGACGCCGATGAGGATCTGCCCGACGAGGCCGCAGTAGATGGTGCGCTCGAGCGCCCAGTTTGTTAGGTTGAGGAGCAGGCCGAAGGAGGACAGGGTGAGCACTTGCACGATTGACGGCTCGTGGTAGGGGAGTGATGAGGCTTCCATGGTGGGCATGAGTGCTGGGCAAGGACGGCCATGAATTGAGGTTCAGATCAGTGTTATGGGTGGATGAGGTTGGGGGTTGGTGATGCGGATCTGCAGGTTGGTGGTCCATTGTGTAGGTTTTGGGACTTCCAAGACCTTGGCTGCAGTGGGCCGGACTGGGATTATCTGGAGGATGACTCTAGCCATATGAGGGCTGAATGAAGCTGGAGTTGAAGTTTTTCTTGGTTTTTGAGAAGTTCTGTGGTTGGAGTATCAGTGAATGGACATGGTGGAGCGGACAGAATTTGAGGGAAATAGCTACCACCGTGAGACACGATGTATCACCCGCCGACTATAATCCATATTTCTTGAAACCAATTATTGCTAGAGTTTATAGAACTCAGGGCAGTG
Source organism: Morchella importuna (assembly GCF_003444635.1). NCBI lineage: Eukaryota > Fungi > Ascomycota > Pezizomycetes > Pezizales > Morchellaceae > Morchella > Morchella importuna. The sequence goes on along the minus strand of NW_025763427.1, from coordinate 207,015 downwards.
ATGCAGATTTCAACTTTGATAGCATTACCATAGCATCCGTGAATGGAGTTTGCTCTCAATTTGAGCACTGGTCTCAGTCAATTGCTTGCTAAAAGATCCCAATACTCAATATACCGAAGTTGTTTAAATATCCGAAACAGGGAGGTGCGGGCACCGACCAAGTGCTGGTTGGTACCTGGCGGGCCAAAACACCTTGGGCTGTTAGCTTCTCACAGCTCTCTTCTTCTTCTTCTTCTTCTTCTTCTTCTTCTTCCTTTTCTTCCACTCTCATCTTCCCCACCTTATCAGCCAACCCGTTCCCATCATGTGCTCCGCCTCAGAGAGGATATACGGATGTATCACCGTAGACAGCAACAATTGCACTTTATCACCTATATCCAAAGTAGCACGGGGCATTCCATTGCGATTACAGTCATTTCTACATGATGACTCCCATGAGCTGGATCCTGGTCCTGGGAGGGAGTCTGAGCTTAATTCTTTGTCAGGTTCCCCCCGGCCCAGCGTCCTAGCTACATAGATAGGCTATTCTATTCGTGGTTAACACAGAGCAACAAGAAGAAAAATCCCGTTCGGAAAGCCCGGGTAGCGCCGAAAGGAAGAATCTAGCGAGATGTGTCATCTACCGCCAAGGCCCCACACCCACGGTATTTCGGCGGGGTGTAGAGTAGAGTATGTGCGACAGGCAGGGGAAGGGGCGATCGGTAGGCGGTGACGCCCGGCTGCTGCTGCACGGTGCGGGTCTCTCTCTTGCTCGCTCGTTCGCTCACTTACTCACTCACTTACTCACTCACTCGCTCCCTTCATTCCTTCTATTCCCCCCCCCCCCCCCCCCCAAACACCCTACCTACACCTTCCACTCAATCCGCTTATAAGGACTACAACCCTTACTGCTGCAACCTTCTTGTCAATTCACCGGTTCGCACTGCGCAGAGGAGAGAAGATTGTAACCACAAACTACTTTTTCACATTTACAACCTTTTTTTCCCACCTCTTCTTTTCACTCACTTCAATTAAGACCCCAAGCATTCATTCCTTACACCACATAATTGCCACATTGGATAACGCTACAACAAACAGCAACACCAGCGAGAGCACATCACCCATGGCTACCATCGATCCCCCAGTAGTGCCATTGGGCCCATCAGCAGACAGAGGACCAACCCGCGGCGGGCGAGGAGGAGGAGGACGCGGGCGAGTGGCGTTCCTCAACATGGGCAGACGCGGGGCAGCGCCCCCCTCAATACCCACCCGGCCAGACCAGGAGCAGCAACAGCAGCATGAGGGGCTTCTCCGCCGTCGGAAACCAATTCGCAGAAATCAGATGGGGACCGACGCGGGCGCAGGCGGGGCCGGCCGGGGCGTGGCAAGGGCAAGGGCAAGGACTCTGAGGCTTCGCCGGGCAGGGTTACGCCGATTTCGGAGAGGGGGGAGGTTTTGGGGGCGGCTGTGGAGACGGCGGGGTTGAACAGTAGCGCTGAGGGGAGTGTTTCTCAGGCTTCGACCAGTAATGGGTTCAGCGGGAGCTCAAATGCGGCTCAACAAGGAACACCACCGAGTGCCCCGAGACAGATGACGGGTGCGGAGAAGGTTCAAGCTCTTATGGAATCACATAGAGAGGAAAGCATTTCGAGACAGCAAAAGAAGAGCCCTAGATCCAACAATGCTCAGAATGGGAGGAGTTCCGACTCGCCAGCTAACAACCAGCAATCCTCATCTAATACCACAGAACCACCCACTGGACCCCGACAGGCTAGCAGAAAGCGCAAAGGTAAAGAGAGGGAGAGTAGGGCTGAAAGTGGACCCAGCTGGCAACGACAAGCCTTCCTACCCCAGGGAAGTCACATTCTCGGGGAGACACCCGAGGGCTCTCCACCTAACCAGCGGCACCGCCAGCCACCACAGAGGCGCTTTGGAGCAAACCTGACCTCCGAAGGATCGAAATCAACCTCACCCCGGTCCAGTACTCCAGATGCTGAACGTCCAAAGGATGCTCGTGTGGTTCCTTCAGCGAGGGCGTTTGGTGGCAAATTAACTGAAGATACAGCAGAGGACCAGCATGATGGTGGGAAACTGAGAGCCGAGGCTACGGCGTTTGAGCCCGGGAAGCCGGCTGAGGTTATCCCCCCACATCTTCGCGGTATGTCGAACTTCACTACTTCAATGCTGCCACATGCTGAATGGGGCGGACCTAAAGCTTCAGGCTCGACTGCTCCAAAAGCCAACAACAATAACAGCAAGAAACCCCCGAATAATAGGGATAGGAAAAAACAGGTCGAAGAATTGTACAAACCAGATGGTAAGAGAAAAAAACCCCTTCTCAAGAATATGAGGGTTCATACCAACACTATGAGCAAAAAAGATTCCGACGACATCGGGACGCGGATCCATAAGGAGATTGCCAGCGGGGCCTACGAATGTATGGTCTGCTACGGCGGGCTGAACAGAAAGTCGAAGATCTGGAATTGCAAGTGCTGCTGGGCTGTCTTTCACTTGCATTGCATCACGAAATGGGCAAAGCAAGGGCTGGACCAGCCGCCACCGAGGAACTCGGACGCGAACGATGAGCCGCCAAGGAGGAAATGGAAATGTCCTGCTTGTAACAATCCAGGAGATGAAGTTCCGGATATGTATACCTGTTGGTGCGAGAAGACTGTGCAACCGGAGGCCACTAAAAATATTTCACCACACAGGTAAAATGGGATAATCTCGATTATCGTTATGAATTTTACTAACTAGATTATAGCTGTGGTCAAACATGCGGAAAGTCACGAACTTCACCTAAGAACTGCCCCCACGCCTGTGATCTTCAATGTCATGCTGGGCCCTGTCCGCCTTGCACTGCGATTGGGCCGGTCAAGAAATGTTACTGCGGGAGCGAAACCTCCCAGAGGCGATGTGTTGACACGAACTATGAGGAGGGCTGGAGCTGCCAAAAGCCTTGCGATGACTTTATGCCATGTGGCGAGCATACCTGCCCGAAAGTGTGCCATCCAGGGACGTGTGGAGCTTGTCAGGTAGAATCAGAGCTGAGGTGCTATTGCGGAAACCATATGAAGAGCATCAAGTGCTGTGATAGAAAGGAGGCAGTTCTTAGCTTTGAGAGCGCTGATCAGGGTGTTACCCAATGGGAAGGGCATTGGAACTGCGAGAAGACTTGCGACAGGTGAGTAAAATCCCGAGCTTTTGTGTCAATGTTGGATTTTGTTGACGTTGACAATCTTAGGCCTTTTGATTGCGGTAAACATCGCTGCCAAAAAGCTTGTCATTCTCAAAATGTCCTTCCAGCACACTGCGCTCTATCTCCAGACGTTGTCAAATCATGTGCCTGTGGCAAAACCGACATCAATCAGCTTCTCGACACACCTCGTCAATCATGTGAGGACCCTGTCCCTACTTGCGGTAAGGTCTGTCAGAAAGAACTTAAATGCGGGCATTCATGTCAAAGGACTTGCCACGATGGAGACTGCGGCATGTGCATGAAGACGGTATCTATTGTATGCCGTTGTGGAAAAACTAGTTCAAGCAGTCTCTGCCACCAGGGCGAGGAAGGAGAACCCCCACAATGCATGCGCACTTGCAAAGCAGCTTTGAACTGCGGTAGACATGAGTGCGGTGATAAGTGCTGCTCTGGAGAGTCGAAAGCCATGGAGAGATTGGCTTCAAAAAGGAAGAGGCCATTGGCTTCTAATTCAAACGACGAGGGCATTGAGCCGGAGCATATTTGCACTCGACCTTGTGGAAGATTACTCAAGTGCGGGACTCACACTTGCCCTATGCTGTGTCATCGTGGGAACTGTGGAAACTGTCTGGAGGCTAGCTTTGAGGATTTGAGTTGTAATTGTGGGCGTACAGTTACTCCTGCTCCAGTTCCCTGCGGAGCTAGTCCCCCGGCTTGTAAGCACCAGTGCACAAGGGCAAAGAGCTGCAACCACCCCGCGGTTTCTCATCCCTGTCACCCTGACGAAGAGAGTTGCCCGAATTGCCCTTATCTGGTTGAGAAGATCTGTTTATGTGGAAAGAAATCGGTCAAATCAATCCCCTGTTGGAGAGATGCTGTCTCTTGTGGAACCGAATGTGGCAGGAAACTTTCCTGCGGTTCTCATCTTTGCCGTAAAGTATGCCACAAGGGTGGGCAATGCGACGAGCCATGCAAGCAGCAATGCGGAAAGCCAAAATCAGTCTGTGGGCATGCATGTTTAGATGCCTGCCATGCCCCCTTCCAATGCTCCGAGGACAAACCGTGCACAGCGAAGCTCGTGCTCAAATGCGCCTGTGGCGGTTTGAAGCAGGAGATTAAGTGTGGGGCCTCTAAAGCTAGCCCTGGCGGCAACAAGAAGGAGCTTAAGTGTACTGATGCGTGCCGAAGCCGTCGTATGGCCTTTGCGCTTGACATTGATCCTGACCGTGATGCGGCGCAGCCGTATTCTGAGGAAACCCTCTTCTTCTACAGCAGGGACAAGAAGTTTGCAGGCACTGTTGAAGCTAAATACAGGGCATTTGCGGAAGGAAGTACCAAGCGTCTTGCTTTCCAGCCCATGAAGAGCACCCAGCGCGCTTTCCTCCACACCCTTGCTCAGGACTTTGGGCTCGAGTCCGAGTCCCAAGACCCAGAGCCGTACCGCAGCGTAGTCCTCACCAAGGGCTCCAACTTTGTCGCCGCACCCCGAAAAACAATCGCCGAGTTCCTGTCCAGCAAGCCCACCGCTATGCCCAGCACCATGCCCGCCTCCTTGCTGCAGCAGCTCAAAAAGCCGCCAAAGCAAGCCTTCAACGCCCTCCTCCTCAAGGGGATCCGCGTCGGCCTGCTCACCTCAGAGCTCGAGAAGGAGCTCGAATACGTCCTGAAGGACTCGCAGCTGCGCTTTGGCCTGACGTGGTCCGGCGACGAGGAGGTCCTGCTCCTGCCGAAGACGAGTAGCCTGGCCACGGAGCAGATCGAGATCGAGCTCACGGAGATCAGCCCGAGGCTGAAGCGCCTCATTGCGCAGCGCGGCATCGCGGATAGTGCGGAGTTGTGTGCAGTGACGAAGGACGGGGTGGTGGTGGGCGGCCAGGGGAATCAGTGGTCGACGGTGGCGTCGAATAAGGGTGTGCCGCCGGCGAGATTGGTGGCGACGGGGGTGAGCACGAGGAATGTGTTTAATATGTTGGGATCGAGTGGTGGTGGGGAGCCGTCGGCGGCGGCGGGGGCCGCGGCGGGGAGCTGGTTGAAGGAGAAGGGGAGTGGGGAGGGGTTGAGGAGGAAGTTGGTGTTGCAGAAGAAGGCGGAGAAGGCGAAGGAGAAGGCGAAGGAGGAGGAGGTTGTTGATGATTGGGAGACTGCTGCGGCGGCTGATGAGGAGGTTGTTGGGTAGAGGGGTTTCTTTCTTCTTTCTTCTTCTTTTGATCCTCTCGTGGGCTGGGTTGGGCGGGATTGGATTGGATTGGATGGCTGTCCTTTAATAGTTTTCAGCTTTCATACTTTTTTTCTTTCTCTGACAATATTATACTGGTGTGGTGGTCTTTTGCGGTTTATGGGTGTTATTGTCTTCTTTTTCTTTTACATCTTCATCAAGCGTTTCATGCATGAATGCTTAGATATCATCTAGTTCTAGTTCCGTCCCATCTTCTCTTGCATTTTTCTTTTTCGATTCGTTCTTTGCATTATTATTACTACTGCTACTACTATCATACTACTATATAGCATGTAGCTAGCTAAGGGGGGGGTCTATTGGTGTTTGCCCGGCACGCCCACTTTGGCCGCGAGGTGGGTGGGTGGGTGGGTGGGGGATTAGAAGGCTTACGGTTACGCTACGTTACGCTACGTTACGGCTATATGGTGGCGGTGAATTCAAGTTGATGATTTATTTGTATCGGTTGGCTGTTTGGGTTTTTTTTCTTGTTGCATCTTCTTTTTTTTTTGTTGCTGCATTTTCTTCTTCTTTCTTCGGTCTCTCCTACTGGACAGGAGGGGGAAGGGGGGGGGGGGGGGGGGGGGCTGGGTTTTAGATATCTGGCCATGGGGGTGTACTTAGTTGTGGGCTGGCGGACGAGTGGAGGGTGGTGGTGGTGGTGGTGGTGGTGGTAGTGGAAAAGTTGGGCCTAAATGGTGGTTTAGGCGAATTCAAAGAAAGCTATATGTAGTATAGTAGGAATGGGATTTAGTCAATGGCTTGACTTGCAATTGATCTACTACTACTAGATGCCTGTTTTATGTGCTTTGCTCTGGTTTCGCATTTGGGGGTTGTGATCTCCTCGCTGTATTCTACATGTGCTGGTTGTGATTCTTGGCCCGGCCATTGGGTGGAAGCTAGCGGTTTAGTTAAGACTCTTCTCTCTGTATTCAGGATGGTTCATGTAAGGGTGCGCTGTGGTCTTTGGCGTAAAATTAATGATCCAAGACACATAACACCCCACCACTCACTCCTCAATACCCCAAACAGTACTCAACTCCCGTAGTAATTCGTCCCCCAAAACTACACACGAATTGTCCTTTACGACGAGTAGTAGGGAATATTGGGGCCGTTTTCAAGACCGGATAGGGGAATTGCAACGTCCTGTGTCTATCTATGACCGTGGATGACTTGTACCCCGATACTTTATGAGGCTGCTGCTGCTTGCGTTTGTTTCTACGGAAAGGGTCTAAAATGACACAGTTTTTTGGCATACGTGATCTGCAATAAGACATGATCCAGGATAGAAAGTGTGCTCAACCTCACGCCGAGAGCACCAACACATCGGGAAAAGTCAGCAATAAGGGACAATTCCCAGCCCCGACACTCACTCCTATCTTCCTCCTCTAGATGAATCTTTCTTCCACTCCAAATTTTTTAAAAAAAAAGAAAGAAAGAAAACATTAGACATAAAACAGAACAAAAGGTACTGCAACGACTTATTTCTCATTGTGCGTTACTACCCCCACCCCTGGTTTGAACCCAGGACCTTGTGTGTGCCCTGGGTAAACACTCGGTGTCTAGCCCGACGAGCAGTCTAACCACTAGACCATCCGCCCATGGTGGATGCTGTGCTGGAAATAATAGTTCACCTTAGCGGTGTGCCAAGATGAAGCAGAACCCCTAACCCTTCAATTTCAATGTTCAATCCATGATATTCGTGGAGCTATGTCATTTTGCGTCATATCTTATTATAGAGGCCTTTCCCGTTGCTTCTTTGCTAAGCTACTTGTACTAATGCGTGATACTCAAGTTTTATAGCTTCAATACAAGTACATCTTCTTAATAGCAATTTTAAGCTACAGGTACGTTAAACTTAAATGCCCCAAGCTCCAATCCTTGTGTCTCTAACACATTATCGAGGACCTATAGTTGCCTAGAACTCGCGTTGTTCCTACATCCCTGGAAGGACGCCTACTATACAATATAATTGTGATCGATTCGACGGTCTACAGTTATTTGCGTACTGGGCCACCTATTACCTGGCATTCGGAAACCTACCAGTGATATCTACAAGGCCGGGTCTGACCGGGAATATTTTCTTGACCCCATTTAATTATTGAACTGTGGTAACTCTGTAACTACTGCTGCTCTTCATGTTCGAGTATGACGGTTCGTCGGCTTCTCCGTCCCCCCTCCATCTGCTTCTCCCACTTGCGTCGTCGCAGGAAAGATCTGGCCGCTTCAATTGCTTCAGATAGTGTATACGCATCCGGCACTAAGTCGCCGATTTGAATAATGCAGAGTCTAGTGTTCATATCTTCGATGCCCCTGATGAAATAACCCGCTGCATTGTGATCCCATGATCCATATCGAGGTAGATGAGACCTAATGCGAGTGGTCTTTCTAATATATTGCTTCAGCGAGAGCTTTCCCTGCCTCAACACCATGATCCCCCACTCTGCGTTCTCCATCTTTTCCAGTCTTCTTCTTCTAGGGCCATCGTACTCCTGCTTCAGTTCTTTGCTCATCTTTTCCCACGAGAACCGGACATCGTCGGGCAGGTAGAATGCCCATGTGGCGGCTTTACCCATGAGCTTGTGCTTAAGAAGGACTAGCTTTGCCCTGTTTTGTTGCTCCTCGGTAGGGTAGAGTTCTGTCATGGGGCGCGAGGAGAAGTATAGGAGGATAGATTCGATGAAGTCGTCGACGCATTCATTGGATCTCCCGTGGAAGGGCTTCACTGGGATGAGGTTCATGGTTTTGAGTGGGTCCATTTCGGTGGGGATAGCAGTGCGCTGCTAAGGGATGATGATGTCGATTGCTCCAAGCTAAATACTCGATTGGGGCACACGTGTTAAAAAGTAAGCCGGTGAGAACTGTGGCTTTTAATGCCATAATGCTTAACCGAGTGACAGGTATTCCCGGTCATGGATGGTTTTGTGGTTGGGTCAAATGAATTACCTTCATAAGCTATCACTCGGTCTTGGCTCAACTAGCGTCTTTACACTGATTAGAACGAGAATTTTTGTCAGCCCACAATGGATCTATAGATATGTCGATCTGCGCAACAGCATATCCACATTTGAGATATTAGTTAGTAAAGGCTTACCGCGTATCCATAACTTCTATTCGCAAATCCGAGAGTAAACTTGCGTAGCTTGATACTGAAGTCATTCTACTGATTTTGCTCTTTTAGCTGTAGCTATTCTAAACAGAAGTTTTTTTCCGTGGGATCATTTCTATGACGGATGGTCGAGCGCGATCCACCATCATGAATGTTGGGAAGATTTGCATAGATTAGATCTAGACACATCTTATCTCACAACGTGTTAGGCCAACATCACGCCGATTGGGTCTACATGACAGATAAGCCCAGGGTTAGGGGTAGGGTTATTCAACTCTGAATAACCAACCACACATGGGTACACGCTGGCACCTATGGTTCGTTGGCGACACAGGGTTAGGTGTGTACCGTAAGTGTCAGGAAAAGTCATTCGAACCTTGGCGGCCAGTCTTACCTCCTCAATATATTAATGTAGTACCAAAGTCGGAGAGCTGCATGTATTTAATTAACTATTCGTCTCGAAGTAGGCTTGCGCATCGAGTGAGTAGCTGTGATCCAAGACTTGAAATTTCAATCATTGACCCTATCCCCTAAACCTTTGCTCCGAGAAGCCGGTGTTCCTTGAGAATAACCTGTTATTCTGAATTCGGGAACAATTATTTCTTATCTCCTCTCCCGTGAAACAATTTAATCGAATCATTACTCAGCCCGATGTAGCTACCACCCACTCAGCCTTCAATTATAGAGGAACCAACGTTATACAGGAGATCTATCACCCATAAGCGAGGAGGCAAGATCTGTTAGTAAATGCCACCAATTTCTACTTTTTGGGGGGTCAATGTTTTACTGACAGATTAAAGGGTGGTAACTGGTCACCCAGTCGCGGAGCGGCAGAAACGAGTGATCATCCATGATTAACCGACCCACACGCAGTACACCATATTAATTGTCACTCTGATCGCCCCGGGATACAGTCATTTATTTGCTACATTAATCTCAGGAAATATATGGGGAGTATCTTCATAAAATTTACGCACGGCGTTACCACTTTACATTTTTCTGCGAATCGGTCATTACCCCTGCTTACTAACCCTTCTGTCCGTGCGCGTGCGCGCAGACTACGCTGTGGTAGACTGCTCGATCGCATGAAGGAGGAACGGATGGAGAAAGAAGGCGTAGCAGGCATGAGAACTCTCTCAATCCCTCGGACGGAACCCAAGAACTGATAGGGACCTCTACCCCCGCGACGGGAGCAAAAGCAGGGACGGAAGGAACAAAGCGACTTAACGCAAAAAAGGCCCCTCCCAGTCCCGCAGGACTAGGAGAGGCCAAACCCGCCCACCCCTCCACGAGGAGGGAGACCCAACGCAAAAAAGACCCCTCCTAGTCCTCGCTGCAGGACTAGGAGAGGTGTCAAAAAAGCGTTTACCCCCTGAGTGCCCCCTCTGTCAGGAGGAGGACCAACGTGACCCGCGCCCCCCAAGGCCTTGAGCATTACGCCCAGGCCAAGGGAGGCTGGTTTCACGCCCTCCCGCAGTAGCGGGAGGGGCGGGGAGGGGCGGGGAGGGAGGGAGAGGAGGGAGGGAGAGAGGGGGGGGAGAGGCCTGGGGTCTACTCTCTCCTACTCTAAGAGCAGGAGAGGGGGAGGGTGGGGGGTGGGGTGGAGGGCTACGCTCCTCCTCCTCCTGCCAAAAAGGGAAGGCGGCGAGAGGGACCCATCCAGAGGAGGAATAGGGGAGGAGGCAGCTCTGTGGCCCTTTGGAGAGCTGCCTGCCCCCTGACGAAAAAAAACTTTGGTGGGGGGAAGAGAGAGGTCTTATATCGCGCCAGTGGGAGGTGCCAAGCCCGAATTTTCGCCGACAGAGCAGGATAGGGCTAGTGCTGGGTTGCCCTAAGGCACGGTTTGGGTAAATTGCTGGCTACGGGAGCTACGGGAGAGGCGAGGCGAGGCGAGGGAGTGGGTGCGTTGCAGAGATGGATGGCTGCGAGATGTATAACTCCATGTCAAAAATCCTAGGACAAGCCCCCGTAGCAACTCGCGGTTGCGTTGTCCCATGATTTTTGAACGAGAACTATACATATGCCTCAACATTGTCCCGCCTAACGAAATTCAGATACTTTCTTCTCCTACTAATTCTCTATATTTTATGTGTGGATTTGGTTGCAACGAATCGACCCCTGACCCCCCAATCAACGAGCGAGTACTCGGGCGTTCATTAAATGGTCGGATATCGTTGCAACTAAGAATTCCGACCATTTAATGAACGCATGAGTAACATCCGGTCGTAAAAAAAAAGCCGATGGGGCGTGAAGATCCCTCTCAATTTTTCGGACAGAACCCAAAAATCAATAGGGACATCCACTCCCCCCTCCTCACGGAAAAGACCATTAACTCTTGGTCCAGAAGAACCAAGCATCTAGAGTCTTAGAGCAAAAGGGCCCTCCCTAATCCCGCGGGACCAGTAGAGGCCTAATTCACCCTCCCTCCGTCAAGTCGTAACCTCCGCCACGGTTATTACGCTCGTAAGTTCTAAGGGAGACCATTGAGTTGCGCCGGCGGTTCGAAACAAAATCAGGATGGACGGAGAGAGGGAGAGAGGGGAGCAGCCTGAATGGCCTTAGATGAGCTGAGGAAAATGTTGGGTGAAGGGGCGAGCAGCCTTATAATGTAGTAGTGGGGAGGTGTTGCTAAGCATTCATATGATTTGAAATGTTGCAATGCCAAGCCTGGGTTTCTCTTCAACAAATCAGGATAGAGCTGGCTGAGGCTCAAAAGAGCTATGTGTTGCGCCCAGAGTGGGTTACGGCGTGGCTCGTACATCCCTTCGTCTATTCCCGGTTTCCACAATTTGCGGCCGGATCATCCCGCGGCGTAGTAATATTCAGTATACTAGCTATGATTGGATTGGATTGTAACGCTGCCAAAAGAGAATAAACGTGTCCAAAAAAGCAAAAGATAAAGTCTCCCCTCTACTCTACAGTTGCAATTCGTGGCTCACCACACAAAATCCGCTGCCTAGCTGGAAACGGCTGTCGGTGGTGTAGAATTTTCTCCACTAGTCACGCAAAAACCCTTACTCGAGTAGTGTACTAAATAACCATCGTTAGATTCCTGCCCATCACTGCACGCTCTACACATAATCGTCTGGCTCCGATTAAAGCACTACCAACAGTCGATCCTAAATGAGACACGAAGCCCACTCAAGCACATGCACCGGCTGTCACTCGATCGCAGACCAAACACCTTATTGTCTGAGTATAATTATAATTATCGATCCCAAATGAGATACATGCATGATAAATTGGCTAATATATCTACTCTATATATATGTAGTCTTACTATAGTATCCCTTATGCTATTAAAGCTGCCAACTTTACCAATATCATGTCTCAATTCTGTGTAGTGTGGTCGACGAGCAAGAGGAAAAGCTCGAATCGGCTCGTGATGACAGCTGCTCGTCTCGATTCGACTTGTAAGTGCTCGAGTGCAGCTCGAGCCACTCGAGCTTTTCAGTGTCTCAGATGTTTGTCCTTGGGTCATTCTAGGTGATATCGATCTCTCCATTGGAACGGGTGTTTCCAGGGTTAGGGTTTCCTACCGACACATTTCGTAAAATCAATTACCAAGGATATTGTCCGCGTTTTTAGTATATACATCTACAAATGAGGCAGATTTGGTCCCAATCGCTCGCTGCTCTGGACAATGAGTCTCCGGAGGTTTGTAATCATAATATATCACTCGCTCTTTGGTTACCTACGGATGTCGCCTTTTTCTTTTCTTTTCTTTTTAATTCATTGATTATATGCGGCCCTTAGGCTATACAGATGCCATCTGGAATTTCGGTTACGTGTAGGCTAAATAATGCGCGTGTAGGTGAAAACGACGCGATAGCTTTTAATGATTGCTCACACTTTGTTACAGAGGCTAGTGAGAGAGAAGGAGAGACAGAAGAGACCCAGGAGATCGTTAAGCACAGCCCCGGCTGATAGCCATGACCTAGTCTCGTACCCAGCCCGTTACTTGAAAGCAGACGGATTGGGGACGAGCCTAAGAACGACCTCTTGCAATTGACATCGATCCTCTTCACCCGTTCTCACTCGTCCTAAGCTAACCTGTCCTGCACTAGTCATCCTGTACCTTAGTCAGCATATATAGGACGCTTGGTTTCAACAGGCCTAGGTATATATAGGATCGAAACCTGCACGAGTATCAGTTGCTTGGCTATAAGTATGTGCAGTGCAGCTTGGCACCGCTATCACCAAACGTACTTGTGAGAGGGAGCTAGGAATAAGGGCCGGCTGGAAGCACGAAGTGACAGGCGAAACTATATCCTATTCCAGTGCACCCACATGAACGTACCACATATAGCTTAAGTGTTAAGATATGGCCACTTCTAATCATAACAAATATGTACACAGCAGTAATGAATCAAGCAGCAACCCGCAGCGAAAGAATCAGCTGTACCTGGCCCTAAACAACTCCCAAATTGAGCAACAAAAGAGGCAAGAACGGAGCTAGCTTAGAAAGACGGCCGGCCTCTCCATGGATCCATATAATGTAAACCCTATTCCGCCCGTCCACTAGCTCCGCTCACATACCCCTCCACCCCACGGCCGGCCACAGTAGAACTCACATGTACAACACCCCCAGCTGCATACCCGCTAGCTCCACACTATACTGGCCATGGGGCCAGAACGACCCCAGTACACCACCCCCACCGGCTTGTATATACAACCAGCACGCAGCCACCGAGGCTCACTGTTATATCATGGCCCCGACAGCTACATGTAGCTAATCGAATCCACATAGCGGCTCCCCATACATAGCCGTGTTTCTGGTCGACGTCGGCCGGCCTCGTACAGGCATGACCAGGTCTATATCTGCTATGTGTAACAACGTTATAATTGTGTCCAAGCCACAATATCAGCGACTACCCAGTGTGGCGCTGAGTGCTATGACAAATGGATGGGCCCCATTTCTAACCTTCGTCTATCCTCCAGCCATTGACCCATGGCCACGATTGAGTATCCATGGTCCAATGCATGCTTGCACGGTGCGTGAGTTGATGAGCCAACTACATAGCTAGATAGAGCATTGGCACAGGCATCCAAGATCTAGCTGTATGTACTAATGGATATCTATCGACAGACCGATCTAGAGGGAGTTGAACTATTGGCAGTATATACCGGCTCGCCGCTGCAGCTGACAATAGCTGTCAACCCCTATACCGCACCCCCGTGGCGTGGTGCTACTCTCCACCAATTGCAATCGCGGTTACACTCGCACTCCAACCCGACTCGACTCACCACCCATGCCCACACCCGCCGCTCTGGTAGCCCTACGACCACAGCGTGTCCCAGCTCCACATTACGGTAACCAACCAGCCAACCAGCCGATCAGCGTCAAGGGGCCAATGATAGCCAATCAGCGTGACAGCACTATGTAACGCAAGGGGCACATGCACACACAACCCCCAAAAAAAGACGATCGAGTGACCGCCCATGTCCCAGCGGCGCAATCAGCAATTAACCTATCAGATCTTTCCTACGTACGTACTGCCCTAACTTTTTTTCAACTTTTTATTACACACACAACACGCCGGCAGAAACCGCAAAGGACGCAGAAAGAAGAACCAGACAGAAAGAAAAAAAAGAACTCCTTGGATCCTATTAGGTTATGTAACCACCGCACAAACGGCCAAAAAATAATAAAAATAAAAAAGAAGACTATCTCTACACCCCCCCCCCCCTCTCCCCGGGGGGCCAATCCCTCTCTACCGGTACCGCTCGCTGCGGTGTTCTAACGAAATTAACCACCATTCATCATCCTACCCGCACCACCCATTAAGTCAGCCCAATCCCCTACCCACCACCCCCTCCCCCCCACCACCCACCAAAACAAGAAAGAAAAAAGAAGTCCACCTACCCCTCCTTCTGCATCTCCACCCCCGCCCTCCTCGTATTCACCTCCAACAGATCCACGCCCTCCGCAGCCGTCAGCGGCCGTCCCGCCGTCACCCCCGCCGTCTCCAACGGCTCCCGCACCCTCTCCTCCGCCGCCTTCTTCGCCTCCTCGTCCTCCGCGTCCGCGTCCGCGCACCCGCACTTGTACATCTCCGTCACGGCCCCGCAGTCGAATGCCGGCTTGTGCAGCCGCTCGTTGACGAGGTTGTGCACGAAGCAGCCCCACTGCGCGGCCGCGTCGCGCGAGGAGGTCTGTGGCGGGTAGCGTTGGAGAAGCGCTTGGAAGTGTGTGGCGCATTCGCCGCTGTTGTTCCGGGGGGGGGGGGGGTTAGTGCGTGCTAGAAGAGGGAGAGGGGGGGGGGGGGGTACCAGGGGTAGAGCCGTGCAAAGAGGTAGAGAAATGATGATAGCGCCTCGCGCTCATCCTTCGCGGGCTTCTTCGGGAAGCGGGAGAGCGTCGTGTGCAGCAGTTTCCACGATGCGCGGCCTAGCTCCGCTCTGTATCCATCCATCCATCCATTGTGTCAGCCCCCACCACATTTCACTCCACACATAGGGGGGGGAACATACTTCGCCGTCTCATTCCCCAACTTCGGCATGATGGTCTCGCCATGGAGGATCTCCTTATGGATGTCACCCCCGAGCAGCGGGGGTCCGCCGCCAGCGACCTCCTCCTTTGCAATGGCGAAGCCCGACTCGTCCTCGGAGCGGAAGCTGGGGGTTGAGTCGACGACGGTGACGCTGGCGTGCTTGGAGGCGCTGGTGCCGGCGGGGTGCTGCTGCGCGCTGTCCGCGGGGAGGAGGACGAAGAAGAAGATTATGAAGAGGGCGGCGGCGGCGGCGAGGAGCGGGAGCCGGTGGCGGGCCATGGGTTGGTGGGTGAGTGGGTGGGTGGTGGTGGTGATGGTGGTGAAGGAGAGGTTGTGGTGGTGATGGTTGCTGGTGGGGGGAGGGGGAGGTATTGTAGTGTGGGCTCTCACTCGCTCGCTCAGGAGATCTTCGCTAATGGTGCCAATTAACAGCAGCTAACTAGCTGTCTGGCTATTTAGAGACTGGCTGGCTGGTTGGATGGATGGATGGTTTCTCCTTCTTCCGCCGGGACAGACAGAACCCGTCCGAGCGTGCAGCCAAGTACGAGCTCTACATACGAGTCTACTCTACCGGTGGGCACTGGCTGGCTGGGCGGCGGGCACATAGAGTGCAGCGATTGGTGGGGACGCTGCCAGGACCCGTCTTGATGTGGAATCTTCTTGCGGGCCCCCAGAGAGGTGCAGATAGAGTTCGGTGTGCATAATAAACTACACAAAGCTTTGTCCACGCTGCAGGGGCAATGGAGGGCAATAAAGGAGAGTGGCCACTGGACCTCACTGTGGCCAGCCATACCTGCGCTGCACAATGTCTTACTAAAAGACCCGATAACAAAGGCTGTCACTTATTGCTATGTAACTGATCGATCTCTTACTCGCTCACTCGCTCACTGGCACGGGTGGATGGGCAACGCTCTGCCCGCATGGCGTGTATCTACAGGCACAGCACACCGGTGGGTGCTGCTCTGCTCTCCTCGTGTTCCAGGGGCCTGCTTGCTTGTGGGCTGAGTGAGGCGTGTGTAACCCTAGCCCTGCTGCAGATTGCGGGGGGTGTTCATCCAGCGAGTGAGACAACAGTTTGAACTTTGGACCCTGAAGGGTTGTTGTTGCTGGTTAATCAGATCAATCTTATCGCTGCAACTCTTCTTGTTTAGCCGACCGTTTGTTCTCTGCAGCCAGGGTTAGGTGTTGTTGCACATCAACCTCACTCCATCACTCGGAAAATTAAAACACACCTTGCACAGGGCACTCACCGCCCATGAACCTCCTCGATGTTTAGTGATGGAAAGATTTTTTTGCTCTCGTGACCACCACAGTCAGATGGGGGGGTAATATGGCAAGGCAATGGGGATGAAAAAAACCCCCTCACTGTGTATTCGATGTCCAATTGGCCAATGCAAACCTCACCTCACTAGATGTATGTAGTCCATTGCATCCCCGTGAGCGATTTGAGTAAAACACGGTGCAGGTAATATAAATAAATAATCCCCCAGACATCGACAGGCACCGGGAAAATTCAATGGTTTGGTTGTGGCAGCCCTACATGATACATGCATCCATATTAGTAGTGCTCCGGAAGCTGCCGTTGCCTTGCCCTGCTTGCAAATTGCCCCACCCCCGCATTTGGCTTCCGAGTTCCTTGCAGCTGCTCTCTCTGTCTGAAAAGAACCCCTCATCCTCACCTCACCTCACCTCACCTCATCTCTTTCTTCTCCTCTCCTCTCTTGTCCGTCTCTCTTCGCCCAGGAGGAATCTTGACGATTGATTTTCTCTATTCTTTTGTGTATACTCTTTTTGTTTTCAAGACTACATACGTCATCCGCCCAACCAATTGAAGATGGTCTTCCCACCGCCCCCCACCAGCTCAATTGGTCAGCCCCCCCCCCCCCTCCCCCTCTCACCACCTAACACCCCACTAACCCCCCCCCCTCCCCTCCAGACTGGTCCAACATCGGCTTCAAAGTGCGCGAAGTCAACGGCCACATCGAATCCCACTACAGCGTCCACACCGGCACCTGGACCACCCCCACCTTCGTCTCCTCCCCTTTCCTCTCCCTCCACGGCCTCGCCCCCGCGCTCAACTACGGCCAACAATGCTACGAAGGCCTCAAAGCCTTCCGCTCCCCCGACGACAAATCCATCAACATCTTCCGCCCCTCGCTCAATGCCCGCCGCATGCAGCACAGCGCCTCCTTCATCGCCATGCCCGCACCCCCCGAACCCCTCTTCCTCGCCGCCGTCAACATGGCTGTCGCCCTCAACGCCGAGTTCGTCCCCCCGCACGCCACAGGTGCAAGCATGTACATCCGGCCGCTCCTCTTCGGCAGCTGCGCGCAGCTCGGCCTCAACCCGCCCGACGAGTACACCTTCGTGGTGTACGTGCTCCCCGTCGGCGTCTACCACGGCGTGCACCCCGTCGACTGCCTCATCCTCGAGACGTTCGACCGCGCCGCCCCAACGGCACGGGCAGCGCAAAGGTGGGCGGGAATTATGCGCCTGTGCTGGTGCACAGTGAGGCGGCGCGCAAGGAGGGGTATGGGATTACGCTGCATCTGGACTCGCAGACGAGGACCACGATCGATGAGTTTAGCACGAGTGGGTTTTTGGGGATCAAGAAGGAGGGCGAGAAGACGACGCTTGTGGTGCCGGATAGCAACAGCGTCATCAATTCGGTCACCAGCAGGAGTATCCAGGAGATTGCGGCGTCGTGGGGGTGGAGTGTCGAAGTCCGCCCTGTACGCCCCCCCCCCCCACCCCCTAGCTAGCGAACTAACCAACTAACTAACAACGGTACACAGGTCCCACTCACCGAGCTCTCCACCTTCACAGAAGTGATGGCGGCCGGCACGGCCGCAGCGCTCGTGCCCATCAAGAGTATCACCATGAAGAGCACCAACATGAAGATCGATTACTGCGGCGACGAGCCCGGCGAGGGCGTGCTAGCGCTGCTGAAGACACTGAAGGGCGTGCAGACGGGTAATCTCCCTGATACGTTTGGGTGGCTTGAGAAGGTGGTGGAGCCGCCGACGACGGGCGTGGAGGGGCATAAAGGCGGGAGTGGGGAGGAGAGTATCAGTCAGGCGCCGTGAGGGGCCGGGTAGAGTAGTGGGTGGGTGGAGCAAATAAAAAAATCTGGGTGTCATTTGCGGTTTTGTTGGGGGTTGGGGGTTGGGGTTTGTGTGTGGTTTGTGGATGCAACCCCCCCCCCCCCCTCTCGTATTCAGTATCTTGGGATTATTGAGGCTACAGGACCTGCTGTCTTCTATGTTTTAAGCAAAAAAAAAAAAAAAAGTTTTATTTTTTGCGCAGTTTGTGGTAGTGAGTTGTGAGGTCTTAGTGAACAACAAACACCAGCTCATCCAATAATAGGTTTAACATGTGTTGGTGCGTGCTTACCACAGTACGAAACAACGGGTGAAATCAGTACTGTACGACTACGGGATTCAGTGAATAATACGGAATTAAACCGGCATCACAAAAAAAGAATACCGTAGTGATGCCGTATTCTTGTTGCATTCCTAGCGCATTAAGGGGAATAACGTAGCGAATCCATACCATTTTTTTAGTATAGTAACTGTGTATGATTCATTTTGGTGTTGACTGTTGGTAGTGGTTGTGCTTAGACATGCAATTAATGAATTAAGCAAAAAAAAAAGAAAAAAAAGTTTGTGCTTAGACATTAATAGGGTGGTTAGCTGCGAGTGATAGACTGTGATGGAGCACGTGGGGCTTGTTTTCTTTTTCTTTTTTTTTTTTTTTTTGTTTAATTCATTGATTGCATGCAGCCCTAAAGCTATGGCAATAGCACGTGGGGCTTAAGTGTGCATGCGTATGTGGTCCTATGTATTGGCCAATGGTGACTCGTTTGGGACTCTTGCTCTAGGAGCCGTGGAAATGTGTACCTGAAAATATTAAATAATATTCAGTAAAGTCGTCGGTAAAGTCGTTTTTCGAGCTTGGATTTGCGTGGGTAATGTCAATATTTTGGTAGAAGGGGAAAGTCGTTTTTAAGGGAAATCAGACGACTTTGCAGACGACTTTACTGATGCCTTTACCTGTCACGTTTCTGTCACACATTTTGAGCGTATATATACACATTGGGGGGGGGGGGGGGGGGGGAGGGGGGAGATAAGTTTTGGCCACCGGTGATGCTTCACATGGTTGACCAAGGCCATCGCCAATGAATATTATCGAATC
Source organism: Morchella importuna (assembly GCF_003444635.1). NCBI lineage: Eukaryota > Fungi > Ascomycota > Pezizomycetes > Pezizales > Morchellaceae > Morchella > Morchella importuna. Next base: position 187,828 of record NW_025763427.1, on the reverse strand, counting down.
ATCACAGAGTATCCTACTATTGTACCAGGAGCATCAAGTAAGAATTGCCTGCATGTATATGCCAAACAATGGATCCACCAAAATGAAATTGTATTCCCCAACTGTTACAAGCCCATTGATGTCAGATACCATTTTTATGACCCCACCGAAATATTTTGTTTGGGTACTCAACTATCTCGAGATCTAGAGGGAGGGCTTCATTGGAAAACATTGATTTTCCGGTGGAAAGCAGGAAACGCCGGAAACAGTCAGTAAAGTCGTATTTTACTGCATTTAACATGCCTTTAACATGCCTTTAACATGCCTTTAACGGGGGGAATGTCATCAGTAAAGTCATATCTTATTGCCTTTAACAGGTAAATGCATCAGTAAAGGTGTCGGTAAAGTGTCGGTAATGGGACAGGAATGCCTTTAACACAAAGTAATGCGGTTATTGCATCAAATTGTGTATCTCGCAATTTTTTGTATGGGAAACGTCAAAATTAATGCATTTCCACGGCTACTAGAGAGTTGGAACAATTCATCCACCATGAAGATACGAGAAATCTTAGGCTTTTTTTTTTTTTAAAAAAATTCATTAATTGCATGCAATGCAACCTTACAGTTTTTTTTTTTTTTTTGTTTAATTCATTAATTGCATCAACCTTACAGTTATGGCAATAGAAATTTTAGGCAGTTGACTGCCTCGGCCCTCCACTTCATAGTTAAAACACGCCCTCTTCGTCTCACTACATTTGTGTTATATTTACTGATTTAAATATCTTTCTCTATTTAACGAGACAATTCAGGTGAGCGATATCTTCCGAGTGATATGGTGTGGGTGAAATAGAGTCCAGAATTCTTTTCTTCGTTTTTCCTCAAGAAAAAGCTATAAGCCAGCAGAAAAAGTAGCTTAAGAACATAGCTATCTTAAAAAAATATTAGGGAAGGCTCTAAATCTATTTACCAGAAATTTTCATGGGCACTAATTGCTCATTCCATCAAAACCCGCGCCACATCAAAACCCTCAATACTGCGGAAAGGGGCCAGAAACCCCACTCTTAGCCCACTCTGAAATGCCACCCTTAATGTCAAAAACACGCCCTCCCGCTACACCTGCATCTTTCAGTTGTTTCGTAACATGCTGTGAGTCGTTCCCGAGACGGCAAAGGACATAAATCGGTGCTTCGGGTAAACCTTTAGCCAGGATTGATTGCAGTGATTCTGGGATCTTGGATGCCGTATCCTCTGCGAGTGCTAGTGACTCGAATTCAGAGTACGGAATGTCTTTTACACCATTAGTATAGTTTAGTTAAGCACTAAAGCATGGAGATATATATTACTTAAGCTCCCTTCTAACTTGCAAATCCCAAACTGTGTTTCATCTCTCACATCTAACAAGGTATGTTCCTTTCCCTCATCTCGAACCTTCATATACTCTCTCACATCGACTCTTTCCTCAGGTTTCAATAACCCCACAGGAGCACTAGTCCCACAAAAAGCAATGTGGTCGATCAATCCCTTCTCCATTGCTTCCTTGGTTATCTTATCCTTTGCGTCAGCTGGCTCTCCACACGCCACACAAGCTTTCCTTCGCCCACGCATCTTCAAAGTTCTAAATGCCATTTGTGGAAATGCCGAGAATATTGTCATACTCGTTGTTTTCTGTTCAGGGGGAGCCGGTCTAGAAAGCAATTTGATCGCCTCGAGGGCTTGGAGAACACCCATGACGCCTACCACGGGGCCTAGAATCCCGCCTTCGCCGCAACTGGTGACAGTAGAGGCTGGAGGCGGGTTAGGCCATATACAACGGTAGCAGGGGCCGGATCCAGGGGGATCATTGAGCACGATTAATTGACCGTCGGTACGTAAGGCAGAGGCGGAGACGATAGGTTTATTAAGAATAATTGCGGTGTCGGAGATGAGGTAACGAAGGGAGGGATGGTCAGTACAATCAAGAATCAGGTCGTAGGGAGTAAGTATAGGAAGAGCATTGGCTGAGGTGAGTGCTTGGACGTGAGGGATATAGGTAGGGTTAGGGTTCAAGCTATCATAGTTTCAATAAGTGATAGTTCATGAGGAGGGATGTGCTTGGTGAAATACATACTCTTTCAGGTAAGTGATTGCAGACTCAACCTTTGACATCCCAACCTTCGAAGTAGAATGTATGATCTGTCGATGCAGATTCGAGTGCTCGACAGTATCATGATCAATTATCCCTATGGTTCCTACACCAGCTCCAGCGATATATGCAGCAGCTGGTGACCCAAGTCCGCCAGCGCCTACAATAAGAACCTTGGCACGCTTTAACCGTAGTTGTCCTACACCCCCCGGCTCCCGAGTCAGCGATCATTGACCATGATTAGGAATCAAACAAACCTCACCATCAAACCCAATCTCTGGCATGATCATCTGTCTACCATACCGTCTATACTCATCCAACAAAAGTGGCAGGTTCTCATTTGATTCCTTTTGCTCTTCCCGAGCTTCAGCGGATGTGACGATATCGCCAGAAGCTTCTTGAGCAGAGGCACGGAGGGCGGCCAACTCGGCCTCGAGCTCCTGTATACGAAGCTGCAGCGCGGCGGGCTCTTGTGACTGCATTTTTAACTACTCTTGATACAGGATGTTTGGACGAGGACTCGGAGTCAGTACTTGAAGTGGATGAGGGTTACCCGGCTGCTGTGGGGACTAACTTGGTGGGGTTCATAGGCAGTCACTCGATACATGTACATGAGTCATGTGGTAACTAAGGCTCTAGCTCTGCATGATGGCTAGGCCTGGGAAATCAATAGCTTCGGTGGCTTTGTAAGTCCAAACCCGGCTTTTAGCTTTTGAAGCTGCTTATGTCGTGCTCACCTTTGAGTTACCATGGTAGTACAGATCGCTAGATCTGATCACATACATCCTCCATGCTACCACATTCCGAATTCCCACTGGACTGACTCGAATGAAAATAAACCCCCCACTCTATATGAAGCTAGGTTAAAAATCTCAACTCTTCTTTAATATTCTGAGCCGGTGTCCAGTGATATTAATAGGGCTGATATATTATCATTGATATCAGTCGCTAGTCCAAAGGTGTTCGCAATTCGGAATCAAACAGATTTTCTATTTTTGTTCGGTTATATGACTTCTTTGATATCAACTTTCGCTGTAAGAGCGGTTGGTAAGTTATTTCAATTAGTTGGGTGCTGATATGATATAGTAATATATGCACCACAAGACCGAAGCTACCCGGAATCCAACCCGGCCGGGGTTGAGAGCTGATAGGAATTAAATTCGACTCTATACATATCAACGTCGACATTCTTGAGGGCACTTCTCATCTTTTTCTTTTTTGTTTCTATTCATCTCACGTATTTCTTCCGAACCCCCTACGTACGCGTACGTACTCTGGCCCCCTCGTTCCACATAATTATCTCCACCGTAGATACATGTATATACAGTGGCAACACTTGCGCACCTCCATAGCTAGAGCATGCGTACAGATACCGATAAGCTAGCTATTCTACGCCCCTTGATACATGCGCTTATCCACCCCACCACACATCTACGACCGACCACAGCCTTGTCCAAAAACCTCGGCATTAGATTCCCCGGGTAGGGTCAGTACCTACATCTACCCATCTCGCTGGTTAGGTGGTGTGGGGCGGGGAGAGATAGTTATAATAAGATGGTAAATTAAGTTAATTATTTGGGGCGCGGGTGCATGTGAGTTGGGCCGTCAGCTTTTAGATGCTTATGTGGGCACGTGAGGGACTGCGGCGGCTGAGGGCAGTGCAGGGAGGTCTTTTGCTGTGAGAGGGACTTGGAATGATCGGTTCAGCATCTCTTGTACAACAACGTCCTGACAAGCTAGACTACCTAATGTTTATCTCAAATACGTGCGTGGTGTAGCATCCATTGATCTAGATGTAATCCGTTACGCGAAGGGACGACAGCTAGAGGGTTGTGTATGTACCAAACACTATGCTAATCAAACACGCTTAATAGCAAAAGCAACCTAAATATGTACGCATAATTATATAAGAAGCCAGCCATATTTTTTTTGTTCGAAAAACTAATAACTATGTATGTATGTTTGCAGATGTCCTTCATCCGAATACATCATACCTTCCCATCCTTACATCTGAAAAAGAAAAAGGTGATAAGGAAATAAAACTCCTCATTAACACCGCCCTAAAAAAAAGTAAAGAAAAAAGAAAAGAAAAGAATCATTAGAGATCGAAAAATGGTATCCGTAAAATGCATCAAACATAAATCAACATGCTTAGAATCATAGATACCATGCCTCTCGCGCAACATGACACAACAGAGCATAGACCCTCCCTAGATAAAAAAAAGAAAATGAAAGATGATGTACCAGAGGCTCGATACAATCTGAAAAATCAGCAAGCAAGAGCGTGGCAGCAGAAAACACAAGATGGGGGAGAGTCGAATGAAAACAAAAAGACAAAATGCACAATATGAATATGGTATAGAAGCGAAGGCGTGATAAAGGAATCACAAGGCCAACTCGGCGGCGAAAACAAAACGAAAAACCCAATTCAAAAACAAAAAACCCTACATGCTACACGCTTAATGCCAGTGCTAATTCAAACTTTTTTCGGACGAAAAGTCCCTGTGGGGACCAGCGGTTGTCGTCTCTTTCCCCTTATTCGTTCCGGTAAATCATAAACTTCGTCAAATCCAGTTGCCCAATGTTTTAGCTCAGTAAATTTTTTCATATTTCATCTTTCATCCGATGAACTCGCCATTCGCCATTTCCCACCATGGCCTGTCCTCTTGCCATACTCGCTGCATAAGTAATCTAGCATGCCTCACCTAAAAAAAAAAAAAACGCAAAACTGATTAGCCGAGATTGCCGCGTTGAAGGAAGTAGGCAATTGACTTACCTGAGTCAGGCCACTCTTTTCCACCTCAATCATCCTCTGTAGAGTGTAGTCTCTATGTCTATCTTCCATCGCCTCGCATCCAGCCGAGAACAACGGGAAGAGAAGACAATTCTCTGCTGTCCCTCCCTGCCGTACATTCTTCATAGCGTTGACAATTTCCCTAACCGCGTTCTGGACACTCGGGTTCATGGTGGGGTAGTTCAATACGCGACGGTACAGGTGCACCAATGCCGCCCAATGGAACGCGCCGTTGGTGGCTAAAAGTTCCCCAGCGTCTAGCGCATCCGTAGGCGAACCCATCTGGAAATGTTTTCCCTGGTGGTGTGTGTGGCTGCAGTGGCCAGACGCCTTGCCCTTAGCATCCTCCAATTCTTTTTGCAGCACCATGGCCTGGCTCTTGATAGACTGCGAGGGGCTCCATAATTCCAATTGTTCGCGATAGCTTAGGCCATGGCTTGAAATCATGGAGGGATCATCCAACAGGAATCTCTTTTCCCTCTCGCATTGCCTCGCCAATTCTCCAATCTTCGCTAGAATGCTGACACATCTCCCTGTAAAGCCGAAGAAGCAATCGACGGAAAATTCCTCCTGCTCGTCGTCTTCCACATCGTCGTTGGTCCAGTATTTGCCGCTAAAAAACGGCTCGTCGATCTCTCTTCCACTGAGGCTTCCCAACAGGTCTAGATACGCAAACCATCGCACCAAAAAGTAAGACACCTTGTCTCTACTGTGCATACCCTGGGCACCCCCGCGAGCAAGGATAATCTTCCGAGCAGCGCTCAGATGCGTTTGCCAGGTCAGGCCGCTCATGTGAAACGGATTAGGCGAGATGATTTGATATGACGATAGCATAATGGCAGTTGCGAGGGTCGAGTCGCTCTTGGCATCAGTGGGATCGTCCAGAGATGCATGAAGACTGCGAACAGTTTCATCCAGAAACCTACCAATTCGTTCTGTAGGCTCCTTATGGTCGAGAAGTCGTGCCCGGTGGCTGGCAGAATATGCAAGCAGCAGATTCATCAGATGATCCGTTTGCACGGCCACTAAAAAGATACCGGATTATGTCAGCTGAAACCGCATGATTACCCAAAGAAGCATCTCCACCCGGGAAAGAATATGGCTTACTCTGAGGCAAAATGCTCTTGAACGGATTCTCGGAGCAATCGTGAGGTACCAACAACCTTGCAGTGTAATGCAGGTAATGGTGGAAATACATCATATTCTTCTTGTTTGATAACAGTAGCTGCGGCAACGGATCAAGCCGTCTGGGAATGGTGATCTGCACGGGATAGAATGGCGAGTTGGGGTTCATATACATCCCATTACTTCGGGCACCACTAGAGTACACCCGCGAACCGCCGAATCTTCTCATGGTTTGGGAGTAGTCCCCAAAATTATGTCGCGGAATCTCTTCCACATCGCTGTCCCCATCCATATCTGGTATGCCATGATCTACACCAAAGCTCATGGCCTTCGGGCTTTCCACACCAAAACTCATGCCTTTCGGACTATCTTCTTGCTTGAATTCATCCATCTCTGAGGTGGGATATCTGTCAACATAACCGTAGCTGCTATCCGGATTAGGTAAGGGTGCGGCAAGTAGGTTCTCAACAGAAACCCTTCGCATGATGGTGTTTACCCCCACACCCGATACAGCGGAATGGTCCATCAACGCCATGTGGTGATGTTCCATCGAAACGCCTGATGATGTTGGCATGTAGCTCAAAGCTGTTCCAATCGAGGTAGTATGTGGTGGCATAGTTACAGAATGCCCATTCATATTGCCGTAAATATACGGTGAATTTGGAGCAGGCTGTGTGGGCGAAGTGCTAGTACGGATTCTCTTTGTGGGGGTTTGGAGGATTGGCGGTGGTGCATGGTAAATCTTTTGTTGCTGGTGCAATGGGGGAGAGTTCTGAGGCTGAGAATAGTGTGTGGGACTAGTCACTGAGCCTGGAGGACTATGGACATATCCGTTCCCATGACTTGACACAGGTGACGCGATCTGTGTGACAAAAGACCCAGACACTGGCGTGTATGGAGTGTAGATACCCTGTTGATGATGCTCCGTTTTATAGACAACGTCATCATTATAACCAGTTGAATGGGGAGTAGCAGTTGTAGGGGTAAGGTTTTGTTCCCAATCGTAAGGATTTGGCCTATTCTGCGGGTGCATTATAGGCGTTTGAGGCTGCAATGGAGGTGGACGTCCATTGGTCATTCTCAATTGGGGATCCAATTGTACTGTAGACGATTGCATTATAGGTTGAGGAGGGGTTTGAGGCTCTGCTACCGAAAATACAGTCTGATAGTTTGACATGGTTGTTTTCTTTCCACTACCGACCCTAGGTACGGGGGCCTTCCGCGTTGTACCATTGTTATGCGTGGTCTGTACGAAGGTTTGCGGTGATGGGAAATGTTGATTAATGGAGAATTGGCCAGCACCGGGAATAAACTGTGACTGGTCGTCGGGATTGGGATCTTGACCGTTGGTCCCGTTCTCAAGCTGCTTCTTCTTCAATGGGCGACCACCCCATGATAGCCGAATCTTGTAATCGCAATCCTCATCGAGTCGCTCACAGTTGCTGCAGCGGGGTTTCTCTTCTCCGCATTTCACCTTGCGAGCCTTGCAGTTCCTGCACAGATCGCGCTGTTAACATGTGCCATCTCTATATATATCAACGGATCGGGAGCGGAAGAAGGAACTGGGTAGGAATATATAACGAGCGAAAAAGAAGGGGAAAAAAAACAATGGATGAATGGAATGAGTGGATGAGATTAAATAAATGAAATAGGACCATACCAACACCCATTCCTGCTACGACGACGAATTTCACGACCAGCGACTGGAGCCCGAGGCATTGTTGAGTTGTGTATCTAATTAGGATGAGGAGGAATCGCTATAAACGCGACACTCGGGGGAGGAGTAGGTGAAAAGTAAGGTTCGATCCGATGTGGTGGCGATAACGTCACGAAAGATGGTGGGGTGGTAGGAAGAGAGGTTAATTCAACGACAACGCGACGAGGATGAGATCGTCGCGATAAAGGCGCTGGGATAGAGGAAGGATGGCCTGAGAGAGAGAGAGAGTCTTGTGGTTACCACGTAGGAGAGACGGCGGCTGAGACCTCGAAAATATTTTTTTTTTCTTGTGAAGATATCGATTCCAGCGGACAGCCGGCGGGCACGCGGGGGGCGGGGGCGGGAAGGGGTTGGGATGGCAACAAAAACTGAACCCCTTCGTTAAGGTAGTAGTGGGCAGACAGTAAGTATTGTAGGTATGATGTATGAGATACCGTTGATAGTCAGACCAGTATCAAGTAGGTAACTGTAACAGGAGCCACAGCGAAGGGGGGAAGGGGGGGGGGGGGGGGTGCGATAGTAATGATAGAAGAGTATGTAGAGAGAAATAGTATCAGAGCAGCAGCAACGAGGGAGGGTTCGAGCGCATGCAGTATTGATCCGGGGCTATATCTGGTCGGGCAAAACAGAGAGCAGCAGTATCAAAACAAAATATTCGTTAAAAAAAAAAAACAAGGTGTAGTAGTGGTATTATTAGGCAGCGCTGCCTGCTGCTGTGGGTGACCGAAATTCGTACTCAGGTCGTAGCGTGCTGACTCCGAGTGACTGACTGACGAACTGACTGAAGTCTGACTTGACAGACTGCGAAGGTACGGATCACTGAGAGAAGGATGTAGGAGAGAGAGGATGGGAACTGAAGTAAGAAGTGCGAACCGGTGAGGAAAAGATGAATAGAGAGGCGTGGAGGGTGGAGGGGGGGCCGGGGGTGGCCAGTGGGTGTTGGTGGGAATGGAAAGAGAGACGGCAGAGCAGGGTACCTTTAGTTACATACAGGGTCTGCTAGGGAAGACGACCACGGGAGGGTGTGTGAAGTGGCCGGGGGCAGCCTCTTCAGTCGATCACAGGGTGGGGGGAGGAGGGTTAGAGATATTACGGTACGTACGAGAGGGGCGATGGCAAGCATCTACTGGACGAACCACCCAGGTGGAGTACACGGACGAGGGCATGAATTGTGGAGAGGCCAGTCGGTATCTCCATATGTACGTCCGCTGTATCACGGGAAAGCGCACTCTAGCGAGGCGGCAGCAGTAACGTATCGAGCAAGCCGCAGACTGGTAAATCGAGTAAAGCCGAGGGACTTGGAGCCGCTTGTCTGGCAACAACATCGTACATCGTGGTAATACTCTACATATTCTTAGAATAGAGTAGAGTACTTTACTGTGCATAGGCCTGTCCTTGCTACTTTACTTCATGACACTCCATGTATGAAGTACATATTCTCCCAGCTCTGACTAGAGTAGAGTATGTAGAGCATTGCTTTATGTATCAGGTACGTAGTACCTGTAAGTACTCTAGAGTAGATTTGCTAGGTACCTTCTTTAGAGTACCCTACGATGCCATGTACTTACCATATCATACATCATGTATCCTATGGTTTCTCCCTCTCTCACACACCCCAGAAATATACTCCAATCTACTGGCTATATTTTTCTTTCCTCCTCCCCGACCCCCTCTAGGAGAAAAGAAAAAGAAAGAAAAGAAAAAATCCCCTGTTCCTTCTCAGGCATTGATCTCAATCGTCAAGATTAACGCTGCCAACCGTAGAGAAGAACAGTAAATCGGTGGAAAGAGAGGGGAAAGGAGACCCTATCGAACGGAGCGGAGGGCAACAAGCCGATCAGGTTGTCGTTGGTAGGAAAACGAAGCCACAGTCTAGGACGCCATGCGCGTGTCTATGAGACCATGTTCTACCTCCTAGTGACACACCTGAAAGCTGCGAGCTGCGGCAGGGATGAGGGGGTTTCTCTAACGCACCTGTTGTCCAAGTAAAAATTCACATATCTAACCGCTTCGATACGCGACCACACCCACCCTCCCTTCCTCCAGGCCCTTGAGGGCTAAATTTGTGATCCAGGTAGCTTGAGTGTATCGTGCATCTGGACTCTGGAGTGCCGTGATGTACGTGATACCCGTACGTACAAGGTCGGCACAGACGCAACAATAGGTATGAGACAAGTAGCGAGTACAGCTTGAAAGTACATGGTAATAGATAACCGGTTAATAATGTCTCTCATCCTTTTTTCCCTGACAACAGAATCGTCATGGGGAAATCTCGATCATCACTTGGAAGAATTAGAACTTGTTCATGTGTGTAGTGAAATAATAAGCATCGGGTTACCTCGGCACACGGTCCGGCTCAATAATGGTGACCCAATCCTATACTTGCCACTGACCGACCACCCCCTTCGGAGCGGGCTTGCAAGAAGCCGAGAGAGACGCCCAGCAGCGCTGCCAGTGCTTTATTTGCCGCCGCTAGGGTGGTAGGGAGGGAGGGTAGGTACTCTAGAAGATAGGTAGAGTAGGTATTGTACCGCCTGTAAGTCATTTGAGACTACCCTAACGCTATGGTCTGGTTGCATGCTTGATCCTCAGCAGGCTCAAATCCGTGCGTTTCTTTTTTTCGAAGCTTCTTTCCCAGATTCACTACGTCAGCCCTACAAGATCCAACCAGAGAGCCCTTGATAACACGTATGAGAGAATACGGAGTGTCTATCCGTAGCTGGGTTTGCTTTATCTACTGAGGTGCAATACCTGTCCCGCCTTTCTTCACTCATAGCTGTGTTGCCAGTCAGCATCGGTTTCATCAAGCTTCATCTCTTCAATTTCCAATTCTCCAATACAAATCCAGAGGCCCGTCCTTCTTGTATATTAGGATCCAAGTGCCCGCACAGACAACAACAATGAGCTATAGGAAGGATAATAGGACTCCTGGACAAATAGGCGGGGTCGATATGGTGTTTCCCTATCGACCTGATAACGTCGAGAGCTCGCTCATCAAGAAACATCCCCTTCAGCGGATTCATTCTCCATCACGGTCAATTTCAGCTTTTGTGCACGTATGTAATTCTTCGGCTGAGCCCTTACCCGTTGTTTTCTGTTTTCCCACGTTACACTTGTTTGATGAAACTCCCTCACCTGGAGTGGCGATGCGGCCAACCCCGTTGCTGCCTGTACATAGCTATTGGTGTCTCCAAATATGCAAGACCCTTGACATTGGATAATTTATTCACACCCCACGGCAGGCTACCGGACTCGTGAGCTTCTTTTATTCCTTCCAATGGTGAGTGAGCCACACCATCCACTTGTTCTGTGCCAAAGGTTGCCTAGCTAGCTGTGGAAATGAATGACTTCAAATAAGCTCATAGCTGACACATTAATCTTATCATAATTCAGTTTAAAATATTTTCCAGGTGAAATGTAAGAGAATTGCCGTCCGTTTGCCACTCATTTAGTGTTGCTGCATCCCTCATTTGGTGAGGTTGATTAAGCAAACCAAGCCTCGTCTGCAATTGGAGCATATGTCCGGGTTTATAATAAATAACAACTCTTATGAAACTTATGCTAACATTCTATGGGCAAAAACACAGAAACGAGGCATATGGGTATGGTCGATCTTCTCATCTCTAGATTTCCCTCCCCCCCCCCCCCTCCCTCTCAACCAAGGCAAACGCGGGGAAGGCTCCGTTTTATCCGAGCTTTCTTTCAATGAAAAAAGGATCTATAGCCATCTCTCATCTAGATAAACTGCTGACTGGTACGATCCGCGAGGTGCTTCGAGGAGATGATACAGATGGCATTTCCAGTTCCTTACGTAATATCCCATTTCTATTGCTCTTCTCTGAAGATTCTGGCTTCCGTTGTTGGGGCTAAAATTTCCATATTTCCCCGCCCCAATCTTGAACCCTAACCACCTTTATCTACCGCATGTTTTTGATAGCTGGGCTCACGGACCACATTGCTGCCCGTCCCATGCGGCTCAAATCCTTATCGGATCTTGTGCCCTTTTTTGTGAAGGCTCGAGCAACCAAGAGATATCATTTGGCTAAATACCTAACCTCACGATGTTCTAGGATTATCGCTCTGTCGATATCTACCTTGACTTTTATTTTCGGATTTCTTGCGGATATAACCCTCAATCCAAAGCTATTTTTGATCAAGAATGCTCTAGCAGTGGCTAGCGCACCTTTGGAGGTGTTGATTAGTCTGCTGTACTGGGGCCTCACAGCTGTGAGTCTCACGTCTCTTTGTGCCTCATATAATTTGTTTATATATATCTTGTTTCATTGGTATCGGTACCATTTCCCCATTCTCTGGTCTTTGTGTCGCATGATATCTGGATCCACTCGGATAGACGCGGCTTGTTGGGCTCTTTAATTCTGAGCACACTGGCTCAGGCTCCTCTGTGTCCAATATTACCCGATATTATACCCCCCCAATCGCTAGAGTGTATGAGATTGCGACAATAGTCATCCTAATCCCCATATTTCTTTCTCGCTAATCGTTGTTATCTGGGATTTGTGTTTCCTTTTGGCCGTTGTTTCTGCCCCCCTCCTCTTAATTCCTTGTCATCCAACCACGTTCAAACATATCATGCATCACAAAGCCGGGGGGGTCCCATGTGATAATCTGAATCTGCCTTACCACATATCTATGAATTTCAATTTTTTTATTTTTATTTTCTTCCTAATTTGTTAAATTTGAATGGGGAAAGGAGGAAATGAAGGATAAAACAACTAACGCCTCATGTGCATCGCTAGATCGACCGCACGCTAGTCATGCCGCCTGGAATGCATATTGATACATTTGTCGGTCAGTACATACATATTCCGGCCCGGCCCGATCAAATTTGCAAATCTATTTCCTTCATAATCTCGTGGTTTATGGTGTCGCTTTTTTCCCGAAAGATGTTAAAGTCTTAGCTGGGACTCTGGGACTGTTGTGTTGTCGTCGTTGTCAACGTCGCGCCATATTTCAAATCACCACTGCTCACTCATCGTATTCTAAAACCGGCACTTCTCAGATTGCAAGACTTGGTACGTTTATGTCAACTCGCTAACTCACTACAGATCTTAGCTTGCACCTTTTCCCTGCCGCCCTTCTCCTTATCGATGCGCTTTTGTTGTCTCCACCATGGACTGTAGGCGTCGTCCCTGCGCTCCTAGTTCCAGGTTGTCTCGCGACTTTCTACTGGTTTTGGCTGGAGCACTGTTATTCCTATAATGGATGGTATCCGTACCCAATCATGGAAATCTTGAAGACCGAGCATAGGATTATTCTTTTTGTTGGGTCGGCATTGACTATGAGTGCGAGCACATTGGCGTTAAAGTGGGCTTTTTCAAGATTTAATGGGCAGCTTGGAAAAGCGGTCCCGGGAGATGCGAAGAGGAGATAGACGGATATTACTCTCCGGTTTACTTGAAGGTGGTTGAGACCTGCGGTAAATGGTAGAGTAGAGAGTATTCACGGTATTAAGATACCTGTGCGTATCTGCGGTTTATCATGGGACAATTGGGTTTGTTTTGTGTTAATCTATATATATCTATAGATTGTGTATTAGAGGATAGGAAGACCAGCACGCATAGATACAAGTATATATCACGAGAAAGTTTATAGTTGAAAAAAGTATCTCAATTGCCTAGACCTAACTTTTAATGCCCATGACGCCGTAAGCAATGCCTAATTTACAAGACTTTTAGTTTATTACACCAAATGGCCTCACGTCCCAAATACCGTTTTTTTGATCTAGCTTCCCCCTTAGATCTAGATCAGACGCAGGGATACATTTCCATCCCTGCCCTTCTTCAGACACAGGGCCCTCCACAAATCCCTCTGCACAATCTCCGCGCCATGTGTCTTCTCCAACTGTTCAACCGCCTTCTTGACCTGCAACGGGTACGACCCCGGCTGGATTAGGTTAATGAAGGCCTGCCCCAGAACACGCCTCTCGGCAACTTCTTTCGCGATCTCCTCCTTGGGCTTCTTTGACTTTGGCGCGCCCTCCTTCTCGTCCGCGCCTTCTTCGGCTTCAAGCTTGCGCTTCTGCTTGAGCTCCTTCTTTTGCGAGCGGGTCAGCTTAGGCTTTTCGGCCTCGGCTTCGGGCTCTTCGGTGGAAGCCTCATTGGGCTCTTCGGTGGCTGATGCAGGCTCCTCGGGGGCTACGGCTTCGGCTTTGGGCTCTTCGACTTTGGGTTCTTCTGCGGCCTTCTCTTTCTTGCCCTTCTTGCCCTTCTTGTCCTTCTTAGACTTCTTGTCCTCCTTGGGCTCTTCAGCAACTGGCTTGGCCTCAGTGACCTCGGGCTCGGTGGTGGGTGTTGGCTCTTCGGATATCTTGTCCTTCTTGCTCTTCTTTGACTTATTCTCCTTAGGCGTGGCCGCTTCCTTAACCTCTTCAGCAGTAACCACTGGCTCAGCAGCAACCACCGGCTCAGCAGCAGTCTCAACCGTAGGTTTAGTAGCCTTCTTATCCTTCTTCTCCTTCTTCTCGTTCTTCTCCTTCTTTGCCTTCTCCTCCACCACAGGCTCCGCCTTCTTCTCTTCCACCACTACCACAGGCTCCTCTACCTGCACAACCTCCTCAACCTTCTTCTCAACAACCACAGGAACAACAACCTGCTTCTGCACAGCCTTTGCGCCCTTCTTGCCCTTGCCCTTCTCGGGTTTGTAGAGCGCGCCCTGGTACTTTTGGGCCTCGGAGATGCAGCTGGTGTGCGTCTTGTGGTCGTTACCGCTGAAGGTCGTGTTGCAGTCGATACATGTGAAGTAGGCGCCCCGGCACTGGCCACGGTGCGAGTCAAGCTTGGGCTTCTTGATTACGTCGTTGCAAACTTCGCAGGAGACTGTGCAGTCATTAGCATTGGCCGGGCATTGTCCTTGTCAATGTTTTGCGGCAAGGAAATTGAGGGGGATTGGACGGGGATAGGGAGGGGAATTACAAGAGACCATGGTGGGCGAGTTGGAGGCTTTGGTGGAGTTTTTAGAGGTGGAGGTTTTTTTCTCTGCAAATTTTAGGATATCGAGAGTTTGAGCACAACTTTTTTTTTTTCGGCGCAAAGATAGCTGTCTTGGCAGGTCGCCAGGGCGACGACCTACAAGGGTCCTCCGCCCACTTAAGCTGCTAGCTGCTAAACTAACGGGACCGGGCGCTAACTGTATGCAGCAGCAGTGAGCCCTAACCCTGACAATTTAGGTTTTGGGACGCTTAGGTGCATGCGGCGGGGAGAAGGAAAAAGTTAATACTGGGTTTGATAAGGAGTATGTCGTGCGTGGGAGAGGTGATTGGAGATTTTAGTGGAAAAAGGCTAATTAATTAATTGGTGGAAGGTCGGGCTGGCATCGAAACAGTGGGATTAATTGGGGTATCTGGTTGAGCTATCTGGTTGAGGGTAGGGACATTTAGCTTTGTGGGCGCCCTTGATTGATGGGCTGTGACGTTTTTAGAATAACGGTTGAATAGTAACAGTGGCCCGTAACGGCAAGGTACTTTGCGTAATTAAAGCTCCTCGTAGCTGATAATACTATATGAATATATGTGTGTAGGTGTAGGTAGTAGTGGCAGTTACTAAACAGTAGTATTACTGGCCGCCGTAAATACTTGCCTACCAGGTCTAAGTAGTAGCCAGCTCACATCCCTTACCTCCATCCAGCACGCAATCACCAAGTCTTATTGGGCCCGAAATAACCTTTTAGCCCTACCACCCATCTTTCTCACCCACCATAGTGCAATCACGCGAGCCCTTACCTCCTCAATGTAACATCGCACAACATGACTCGGTACTCGGCTCTTTGCATACCCTGCCTTACGTAACTCTACGTAGCATAGCATAGCATAGCATGTTCACCGCTCTCTCTGCGCGGCTGCTCTGCGCTGCTTAAACGGTTAATCCGCAGACGCAAAACAGACTTTTACCCTCACACCGATTGGTGCGGCGGTGATAAGCTTTTCGATCCCAGCTCGGGGGGGACTTGGAATGGACTTGAGTCTAGAGTTTGGGTTAGTTACATGTAACTTGGACAGGGCTGGATTGGACTGGGTTGGGGGTACGTTATGTAGAGAGGGCGGGTCTTAGTCTCAGATATCGATGCCCGTGACCGCCGATAGTTAATCGAGAATCATCAATTGTCAAATCGTGGTGGGGGTGATTAATCCTGCAGTATGTTGGGCATGTGTGTGTGTGGGGGGGTTTGTCAAGTGGGGGTGGGGTCTGTGAATGTGAGACTGAGACTTGACTAAGTGAGACATTGTTTCGTTTCGGATGACGACAGTGACGGGTGGTGATTGCGTATGGACCTGTGGACCGTGTGCTTTGTTGTATGTATCGTAGCGCTGAGACCTTTGGGACTGGGGAGTTGAGATAGAGATGGTGATGGGGATCTGAATTTTGGACCTCAATATACGTCCTCAATACCCAAATAGCTCAATACTGATAGTGGATTTCTGTTCCGTGCTCTGATCGCGTTACGGTTTTGCTTATTTCTTAGCTCGGTAGACCGTGCCCTCAAACTCTCCATCCTTGTTACCAGCCGCGGTTTGTGTACCTTGAAATAAGCTCGATGTCGTTTAGAAAGGAAAAAACCGCTATATAGCTATGTACATGTTACCTTTTTGCTTCGCCTGGTAGGGCCCTTCGATCTAAGTGGGGTATAATTAGCACAAGTAGGTAGGCTTAATACCCAAAGCTCTCAAGCTCTCAGTGTTTCTTCAAATTTCCAATCGTTCCTAGAATATATCCTAGCTCCATATAAAGTTATCTAGGCTATCGTAGTTTAGACAATATTATGTAACCTTGCAAGGTGCATATAAACTCGAACTCATCTCACTATACGAAGAATAAATACACTACAGTACCCTTCCCGTGGTCCAATCCCGCCATATACGTGCTTAAATTTATCCCAACTTCAGTATTCCCCAGCACCTAGTAGACATACGTACACACAACCAAGCTCTCGGGGTGATACCATGTTCTAGGGCAACCAAGCTTAAGGTTATGAGGCCAGCTAGCTATATGTGGGCAGCCACCTGTCATCACAAATTGTTTTAGTTCCCTACCTCTTGTCCTTCTCCTCTCCTTCTTCTCCTCTTCTTCCCCCTCTCATCCGTATTCTTATCATATTCTTATCAAATTGCGGCCTTATCAGCCTTTTATCCCGCCTCCTCGTCCTTCCAAGGCCATGGGGATAGGAGGATCCGCTCTCTTGTAGGGCGATTGTACTGGTACAAGCCTTGAGCTGATTGTATGTGTTCTTTCCATTTTCTTCTGACGTGATGATGAGCAAATTGTTTTCTTTGAAACAAAAGACTGACCATATATAGCAGGTATAAGTTTTACTGTTGTCACTGCAGATTACATATTGTATGTTCCCCCCCCCCCCCCACACACTCTCTCTGCATATTCGTTCTTATCAAGTTCTCTCTCACTCACTCATATTGGTATTAAGCAAATGCATCATCTCTGGGCCGGGGGTGCTGTCTTTGCAGAACTTGTGGTTCGGTGGTAAATTCAAAATCCTCTTTGTTATGGCTAAGCTTTGATATGTGTACTGACTGGATAAACAGTGATGTGACCCCTCTGTCTGTTTTTTGTATGCTTTCTCTCTCTCAGTCTTCGTTTTCTTATCAAATAGTCTCCTTCTCACTGATATTTGCATAAAGCAGCGGAGATTCATTGCTGCCTGGGCTGGGGGGCGCGTTGGAGGAAGTTTCGGTTCGGGGGTAAATTCCAAATCCTCTCCTTTCTCCGCTATATATACTGACTTAATACAACATGAAGACAGCCCCTTGATTCCTATAGGTACCTAGTCGAGATGTATCGGCTCGGTGGCTGTGCAGGGGGCTTCCTATCTGCTCATAGTTATACCACTAATGCATCTGCCCCCCCCCCCCCCCCCCGCCCCGGGGGGGGCTTGCACTTCTGGGGATGATAGGTCCCTCGGCGCCTCTACAGTGCCTCCCCAGTTCGTACACCCGCTTCGTTTTTTCTTTATTTCTTTTTTGCTCCTAATTGTTGGGAATCCTTACTAACACGCCTATTAGGCTCTGCCGTGGCCTGAGTGCATCTCATTGTCCTCGGCACAACTCTACTACGAGATCTCTGTTTCGTTTTCTGGAAGGGATTTGATCTTTCACCTCCGAAAAGTGAGTAATATCATTTCTTCTCTTCATTGCTTCTTTTTTGTCGGCACGATGCTGATTGTATGTCCAGCATTGCTGACCCCGGGCCGGGGTCAACCCAAGGTCCGATATGGGTGCCTGGGTCTCTCTGCGCGGGGACCTGATGGAGTAGGCAGGGAAAACCAGGCCATCCTCACCAACTATCTGGGGTTCTCTGAACTAGATGGGTAATTATCGTGCCGCCTAGGGAGGGTATAAATAGTAGAAATACATGTGTTTTTGTGTTAGTTTTTGCTTCTCTTATTTGAAATCGCTGCGACTCCGATATTATATGACTCTACCGTGATGCGAACTATGCAATTGCTTATATAGGTACCATCCGAAGCTTCCCTGCTACTTCGTGGAATTGTCGTTTAAGATCTAATCTGGTCGTTGATAACACTTCCCCAACTTGTCTCTAGCTTATTTCTTTGCTTAAGACTATAAAAATAAAATATGTCTGTAATAATACCGCAAAATGTTAATTGATAAGCGATGGCATCAATCATCAATTATTAATACTGTGAAAAGCTTGAGAGTGTGAATATCCGAGTGATGACCTGTGATTCCGCGTGAAGTTTGTTTTGATCTTGTAGAGGTCTCCTTGCTCTATCTAGACTGATGGTTGAAGATCATTGATTTTTTTTTGCAGCTTCTTCGTCTTTTATCTTAAAGTAGCCAATTTGTGGACACCATGAGCTAAATCTTGAATCGTTGGTATGGCGTAGACCAGTGTAGTCTTAGTAACCCGCAACACTGTAACTCTTATCGTCCTCGCCGAACATATGAAACCGGCCTTGAAATAACTTTTAACGGCACGAGTCCTAGGAATTACAACTGTCTACGGATGTATTGTTGTAGCGATAGTGCCAACTAAAACACAGTTCCCAACCGGCCATGCCTTTAATAATCGAACCCGGGGGATGCAGTATTACAGACCACAGCTGATTCTTTGCATTTAAAAGATGCAGATACCCATCCAGAGAGGGATTCTTTTCCAGAACCGGGTAGTCGATATACCCATTAAACCGTATGATCAGTCCCGATGCAAATGTGGGTCACTAGCCTGATACAGTAGGTATGATATTGTGAACTCTATACACGGAGGTACCTCTTGTCATGGTCAGATAATAATCTTACCGTGAGATTATGAGTATTTTAGGTATTCAACACATCATACCCACTATATATAACTAGTGGTTCACGTTTGCATCGGGCCTGACGGTTTGAGGGGGAATCCATGGTAGGTGCCCTGACAGATCCCCCGAGATCGCTCATCTTATCTGATGGTTTGAAACATTGTGGATAGCAGACATCAATACACTTCCGCGAGATTGTGCGGTGACCGCTTGTCCGCCGTTCCGTGGGATTCGATAGCCGATTTCGATGTGGCAATAAGTTGAGCAGGACGGCAAAGGCTTCGTTCGTCTGATGCCTCTCCACCGCAAAACATGAAGGCGGCGGATATGATATGAATTAGTTGGCATGAGTGTCAGTGTTTGTCTCTTCTCCCGAAAGAATCTTTCCTATACTCACGTTGAAACACAGCTCTTTCTTCATCCGGTAGGTATCCTGGAGGATATGCACCCATAAACTAGCTCCTTAGGCATCTGGTCAGTAGGAGCAGCGGAGACTCATCAAGTAAGGCGACCGGCACTCATCTTAGTCGATACATTTATTCTAATCCGGCCATGTCTAGAAGCCTTGCTGTACCAGATCACCGTTAGTATTGGAGGTATAAAATAGCACACTCTTCCTATCTCTGAAGCACAATTTGGGGGGGGGGGGGGGGGGGGGCACACCTAAGCCACAAAACCTCCGCATCTCTATACAATATCGAAAAGAAAAGAATACGACCATCATTGTCACCGGAGGTAGGTAATTAGCACACTGTCCTCTTCTCAGAAGCTGAGAAAAGAGAAAAAGATGTGTACCTAACATATACATTTTAGTATCCCAACACTCTATCGAGATGGGGGCACCGGATCACCGCCGTTGCTATTGAAGGTGTATGATTAAATTAGCACGGATCCCTCTTCGCTATCGAAGGCAATTTAGAAAGGGGGGGGGGGGGGGTGCACTCAACTTCAGGATCTCGACGCTGTATCGAGATAGGAGTATTTAAATCAACATCACTACCGGCAGTGTACAATGAGCACGCACACCTTATCTCCCTACCCTAAAGCAGAAAAAGAATGCACCTACCATCTCAGTACCACAATACCGTATCAAGATATAAGCCCCCGATCACCTCCACCGAAGGTATATACCATTTCCAACACGTTAGCACGCTCTTACTCACGAAGCATAAATGAAGGTACACTTACCAGCTCAGTATTCCAGAACTATATTAAGAGGAATTACCTATCTGTTACCATACCATAACCAACAGAGGTGTACAATTAGCACAGTCTTCTCATCCCTGGACCGAGCATAAAACAAGAAAGATCACACCTACCAGCCCAGGATCCGAATTCACCGTCAAGATACATAGAAGTACTTTACCGCTACGATCAATTATACCGGAAGCATACAATTAGTACGCAGTATATCACACTACGCCAAACGAAAAAAGAAAGGTTATACATACATACCATCAGTATCTCAACACCATATCGAGAGAAGGTACCCAGCCACCACCATCATCCCGGAAGTGTTTACTCAATCAGTTAGCACCTTCCGCTTATCCCCGAGATAGACAGCAAGCAAGGGTACACCTACAAGCCAATAATCTCATCACCGTATCAATATAAAAGCAGCCAGCTGTCACCGCTACCATCAGAGTCGTACACGATATACGTAATTAACATATTCCATCCAAACTCCTACCTCCGAAGCAGCAAAAAAGAGGAACGAGCTAACCAGTGTTTCAACATTTATCGAAACAGAAACAATCAAGTTAACCATCACCGCTACCATAATAAGCATACAATGAGCATACACCATCTCCTCATCTCCTCATCTCCTCATATCCGAAACAGATGAAAGAATGATGTAAATGTCGTATAGAGGATGAAAAGACAAACCTCTGCTGCAGCAGAAGTGTGTAATCAGCACATTATTCCTACCCACCATCAAGGCCAGAAAAGAAAAATAACACACCAGCCAGCTTATTATTTCCTTGTTACGCTTCACATTCAGGTGTCGAGATTGAGGGATGGATGAATCCATTTCGGGATGGAAAACAGGGTGATAGAAGGTAGAGGATGGAAGATGATGGAAGGAAGAGAGTATGAAAATGAGGCAGAGGATAAGGGAGGGACGAAGAAAGGAATGGGAAAGGAGAGGAAAGAAAAGATTATGTCATACATACTTCTTACCCGGCATGACATGCCCTTCTCGCTGTTAGTGTGCCGTCGGGGGTACATATACTTTATGTATTCGGGTGATTTCTTGGCAATACACACCACGGCGTGAGTACATATATATTACCTTGGCCTAGCTACCTCATCTTCTAGTTTCTAGTTTAGGTGTTATTTTTATCCGTTGAGGATCAGAATTAATTTGGGAACTTTGACGATATAAAGGATATATGTCCATGGACTGGTTGCATTAGGTGGCTGATCAGGAGGCGATATGTACATATGTACTTGTACGTATTCAATTCATATTATCTTCCTGATGAAAGAAATTAAGATATATACGTAGATGCAGTGTTGACGGTAACTATCTGTAACGGGGGCAGATCATATCATTCTCAGTTAATTCATCCCTCGAAATATATAAACACCTCCCAGAACTCACGATCGATCCGCTCCCATAATATATGCACCTCACCAGCTACCTCCCTACGTTACCAGATAACCGTACCGCTTCTACATGTGTTTAAAATTCAGGAAGCATATACCACAACATCCAACACGCAACGCAGTAACTGTAGCTAGCGCAGTTATCTCAACTGCGTCCCTGGCATTAAACAGGACACCCGACCGACCCGGCCCACCAACGTCCCAGCCCCCGCACGACCGAAAAAAAGACAACCCGCGAGCAGTAGCACCTCCACACCACCATCATCCCCATCGTACCCACCCACCCGAAAAAAGTGCAAACCCACCAAGTTGCAAAAAGGGAAAACATAGACAAGGCACCCTGCACCCTGTGTCCTCGACAAAAGATCGAAGATGTATGTAGATAGAAGAGATCCGCTCAATCACAGCTCATCACTCGGACCATATGGTGACCAATATATAATATTTACAAAATCGCTACCACACACACTCGCATCGCTCATCAAGTTCTTTCAATTGGGCCGGCTGTTAATTTTGCTAGACTCGTAATCTTGAAAGGGGGTCTTGACGCTCTATGGCGGTGGGTGGGGGAACCGTACTAGTGGGGGCTGGGCTGGATATTCAAATGTCAGTATATATATGGTGAAAAGCTACATGTATGTAGCTACTTAGCTCAGAGGCCTGTGCCTGAGGCGAAGCTCCTCGGCTTAAAACGGAGGGGGAGGGGCGGGGGAGAAAAGGAAAGAAAAAAGAAAAAGAAAAACGCCCTGCAGCGCAGTTTCGTGAAGACAACAGTCTAGTGGTTAAGGTTGCTGTTAATTCGGTACCTCACACTTTGAGTCTAACCGACCATACTGTGACCGAAGAGATATATTCAATTTAGACATGTTTTCAAAACCACCTGTACCTTTTTATCTCTGAGTCATGTTGTTTACCAAACTGCATGCACGTATCTATAAAGAGAGACTTCTCACCCCTTTCGACCCATCCATCAGCCCAAATCGTAATTTATCCCCTGGCCTGGTGAAACTTACAGATACCGGAAGTCCCCCTCCCAGCAGGCCCTTCCAATTGCAATGGTAAAGCCAAGTGCCGCTTAGAAAATCCCAAGAGATGTCACACCCTGTCACACATGCAGACGTCACGGTAAATGTCTTTGCACCAATCACCAGAAGTCACTCGCACGTTTTTACCACCTCGATTCGAGCTATGTAAGCTCTATGTTTCCTTCTCGAGCGCTCAGTCCCCTAGTAGGTAGTAAGTGTTAGTTGCTGTAGTTGGAAGTGACAGACGTTGTGTGTGTATAGTTGTGATTTCTATATCGGATGAATCAGGTTAGCATAGTCGGAGCCATAGTATGGGTATGGCGGTCGGCCGCCCTTGAATCCGTCCGTTGCCATAGAACGGGTTGCTTACCCTGCCGCACCGAGCAGCCGTCTGATTCTTGCTTGCTTGCGGCCGGCTCCAACATTCAAAAAAACATTGGAAGAGAGCCCACACACCTGAGCGTAGAGATAAATATACACACAATGGGCAACTCACAGGGAGATCCATCGTCGTCGGCATCGTCAGTAAGTGACCCATTCCATGATACTCACATCACACACACACACACACCCACTCACTCACTCCCCCTCAGGAAAACCCCCACCGCCCCATGCGCCCCGCAGCGGACCCCCACCTCCCCACCCAAGCCCACCTCCGCCACCACCACACCACCACCTTCTCCGAGCCCCGCGACCCCCAACTC
This sequence comes from Morchella importuna, assembly GCF_003444635.1. NCBI lineage: Eukaryota > Fungi > Ascomycota > Pezizomycetes > Pezizales > Morchellaceae > Morchella > Morchella importuna. The sequence continues at coordinate 164,466 of NW_025763427.1, read as the reverse complement.
ACCCCGCACGACCAAGCCCACCTCGAGGCCCTCCACCGCACCCTCGACGTCCTCCTCTCCCCGTCCACCTCCACCTCCGGCGTCACCTCCCTCCTCACAACCTTCCGCCGCCACCTCGACACCCCACACTACCTCCTCCCCATCGCCCTCCACCAGCGCATCTCCACCCTCACCCGAAAACTCCGCATCACCGCCACCGCCCTCGCCCACGCCGACCGCGTCAACACCCGCCTCACCCACCTGCACGCCACACTCGTCCTCCAAGAGCAGCAACAGCAGCAGCCGCCGTTCCCCGCGAACTCACAGCGCCGGCGCCAGATGCTGCGCGCAACGGCGTCGGTCCGCGTGTGCAGGCCGCTCGCGCAGCGGCTGGCCGAGGTGCTTGGCGGTGCAGAGCAGTACGCGAATGTGGTTGATGTGGGGGTGCTGGCGGAGATTGTACGGTTGGGAAGGGCAGCGGAGGTGGAGGCGGGGGCGCTGGAGAGGCGGCTGGTGGTGGTGAGGAGGGTGTTGGATGGGTTTTGGGGGAGGGAGAGGCAGGGGAGGGGGGAGGTGTTGTGGAGGGTGTTTGTGAAGGAGGCGGAGGTGAGGGTTGGGGCGGTGAATTTGTGGGCGGTGGAGGAGGCGAATAGGGTTTGGGTTGTGGGGGCGGTGGGGAGGGGGGAGGAGGGCGGGTGGGTGTAGGGTGGGAAGTGTGAGTGGGGGTTGTGGGAGGGAGAGGTGTGGCGGTGTTGTTGCTGCTAGTTCTACCCGCACGTGGGAACAAATAAAACTTCATTCCCACCCATGAATTCCCGACTACATGTATGAGTGCATAAATGAACGAACAAACAGCAGTAACAACAACAAGTATGAGTTGCCTCCCCACATGACGCAAACTTATTAACCATTGGCCATTTCCTCACGAGTCACCACGTGCACGTGCACCCAAAGCCCACCCCGCCTCCCACTTCCTCCTCGATCCCAGACCACAAACCCCGCAGAAACAGCAACAGCAATGCAACAGTACGTGATACAAGACCCCCTACCACGCTGTTGAAAAGGTAGGACGAGCAAAAGACTGTTAAGTGGCTTGATTCTATCTCGACAAAGAAACTGACTAGCTATATACATGTAGTCACGGTAAATCGGACAGCTGTCTTCGACAGGTCTCAACATGACGTCTCACTCGTACCCGTTTGACCACCAGTGCTCTTCGTCATGGCAGCTCACCCGCACCCACACCTGCACCTGTTCGACATCATTTGAAACGCCAAATATCCAATACATGCAGGGTATAGCAGGCCGAGTGATAATTAGTGATTACTCGCTATCTGGGATCATAACTTATCACTCGACCCCAAGCACTACTATGGTGCGCACACTCTTAAAGGTGACATGGCGGTATCTGGAAGTGGAACAATCGTGGCTGCAAGGTGAAGTCCAAGGCCAATGAGAGGGCTTATTCCTAGCCACTTTGCTGCATTCCTGCCGCAACTCACTTTTGAGGGGGGTATAAATGGGTATAATACTGTTCCACTTTGCGCTTTTTACATACAAAAATACACAATTTCAACCTCTGATAACTTTACAACCCAGATAGATATCAAAAATCTGTCATGATAGAACTAGACTTCATCACTGGAACTAGAGTTCTATCATGACGTTTTTTTTTTTTTTTTTTTTTTTTTTTTTTTTTTTACCATTTTTCGTCGCAAAGATAATTATCAGCCTTTGACATCTCGTCGCGATCCGCTACCTTTAAGGGCGCACCATACATGTCCTTTTTTTTTTTTTTTTAGTTTAATTAGCATTACTACATGTAGTAACGTCCAACACAGCGCAACCCAGTCAACGAAGAGCAGAACCCCCCCCCCCCCCCTCCTCTCCTCCACAAAAGAGAAGCATTACGCGCTAGTACTCTTTCCGACCCATGCAGTCACACAGTGTTTCCACCAATTCGATTCGGCACCCCATAGCAACTGGGCTACGGCGGTAGACGGCGTGTGTTTTCCTAGCTAGCACACTTATGGAGGGGTGCGTGGTGTGTTGGTTTGGTGTGCTGGGGCTCGCGATCGGCGTGCGTACTTGATGCATGCACTTATTCGGCCGACTGTCTACCGGACCGCGGGGGTCACCACGGCCGTCATAGCATGCGGTGTAGGTACGTTGACGCGTAGGGCAGTCTAATATAATGGTTATGTGTGTAGACGTTCCGCTCACATTTCGATCGCTGTGTCCGGGAATGGTGTTTGAGGGGATTGAGGGCACGTTGTGGTCTGGTTTTATCATGTATTCGGATATTTAGGTGTTTTAAAATATCGCAATGCTTACCAGAGCTAGAGTCAAGTACTTTAAAACTACCACTTAGTATTACTAGTACTCATCGTCACTCCTGTACTGATCCTGCTTTCGAACAAACCCCTGATATATAGAGAGAGAGATCACGAACGTGCCCCAAAGGCCAGACGGGAACATCTATTTAACCCTATGTAATAATAATAATCATCAAAAGTCTCGAGAGTTGATACTTTGCGCAATTGAACAGAGCGAGAGCCTCTCTGGGAACTCCATACTTCTAACCCCCCCATGTATCAGCCAATCGGATAAGCTGCATGTAGATCTGGAGCTTTTTGCGAATTATGGGTTCTAATGTCGCTGGCTAAGCCCTCTTGGATATCGCTATTTGCATGTTAGTATTACTATCGTTACCATTTCCACTCCCACCAGCGCACCCCCCAAACCCACCGAGTGACAGGCCATGACGCACCGCCGCCAAGCCTCACCCAAACGCCACTCAACGCGTCCCAACCACATGTCACGCGTCAACCACTTCTCACCCCTGCCGAACCCGTCACGCCTGCCATTCTCACCATTCTCACCATTCTCACCACTCTCACCATTCTCACCACTCTCACCACTCTCACTATTCTCACCATTCTCACCACTCTCACCACTCTCACCACTCTCACTATTCTCACCACTCTCACCACTCTCACACTCTCACCACTCTCACCACTCTCCCACCTCACCACTCTCACCATTCTCACCACTCTCACCACTCTCACCACTCTCACCACTCTCACCATTCTCACCATTCTCACCACTCTCACCACTCTCACCACTCTCACCACTCTCACTATTCTCACCATTCTCACCACTCTCACCACTCTCACCACTCTCACTATTCTCACCATTCTCACCACTCTCATCACTCTCACCACTCTCACCATTCTCACCATTCTCACCACTCTCACCACTCTCACCACTCTCACTATTCTCACCACTCTCACCACTCTCACCACTCTCACTATTCTCACCATTCTCACCACTCTCACCACTCTCACTATTCTCACCACTCTCACCACTCTCACCACTCTCACCACTCTCACCACTCTCACCACTCTCACCACTCTCACCACTCTCACTATTCTCACCATTCTCACCACTCTCACCATTCTCACCACTCTCACCATTCTCACCACAATTGCACCACCACCACAACACCACAATTGAAACCAACCATGGCCCCCGGCACCAAAAAGCCCGGCACAAAAACCCAACCCACACAGCCCGCGCAGCGCACAATCTCCAGCTTCTTCACGCCCAAAGCCGCCCCCAAGAAGCCCAAGGAACCATCACCATCACCGCCACCATCCCCCGAGCCAGAGGAATCGCCAGAAGAAGACTCCGACAAAGACCCCGCCTACTCCGAGCCCGAGCCCGAAGCAGCACTCCCGGCCCCAACCCGCCCGAATCCGCGCACCCGCACCCGCAGAGCACCATTGAAGCGTGTGCTGCCCTCCGACGACGATGACGACGGCAGCGACGGGCAGTCGCGAGCGCTGCCGCCGCCGCCGGCGAAGCGGCGGGGGGGGTGGTGGGTGCTGCGGGGATAAGAGTGGCTGCAGTGGAGGAGGCGGAGGCGGACGATGAGAGGGAGTGTACGGTTCTTGTTGTGCCTGCTGCTGCTACGCCGGGGGGGAAGAAGGCGGTGTCGGCGAGGACGTCAAAGTACCGGTTTGGGTCTCGGAAGGACGAGGGGGGGGAGAGGATGCAGGTTGATGGAGAGGAGGAGGAGGAGGAGGAGGAGGACGGGGGGAGGAGGACGAGGCGGCGAAGAGACGGAAGGCGCAGCTGCATCGGCGGTTTGTGCAGAAGCTGGGCAAGCCTGATTCTGTGCTTGATGCCCGCCGCAATGGGGACGACGATGAAGAAGGCGGCGAGGAGCAGGAAGAACCGCCGGAAGACGACTCAGACGACTCCCCAGGCCCCATCGCAAAGAAATTCGGCAAAGGCAGCAAGCCCACCACCGCCGGCGGAGCAAAAGGCAAAGGCAAAGCCCGCACAAAACTGACACCGCTCGAGCAGCAAGTCGTCGCCATCAAGCGCCAGCACCCCGACACGCTCCTCCTCGTCGAGGTAGGCTACAAATACCGCTTCTTCGGGTCCGACGCGCGCACCGCCAGCGCCGCCCTCAGCATCATGTGCATACCCGGCAAGCTGCGCTTCGACGAGCACCCGTCCGAGGCACACCTGGAGCGCTTCGCGTCGGCGAGCATCCCAGTGCCGCGCCTGCACGTGCACGTCAAGCGCCTTGTCGCCGCCGGCCACAAAGTCGGCATCGTGCGGCAGCGCGAGACGGCCGCGCTGAAGGCCGCAGGCGATAACAGGAACGCGCCGTTCGTGCGCGAGCTCGCGGAGCTGTACACGAAGGGGACGTACATTGACGACATCGACACCATGGACGACGTCGAGGCGGCAGTGGGAGCGGCAGCGCGCCGAATACCGGGTATCTGCTGTGCATCACGGAGAAGCCTGGCGGCGGGACAGGCACGGACGAGAAGTCGCATGTTGGGATTGTGGCCGTGCAGCCGGCCACGGGCGACGTGATCTACGACGAGTTTGACGACGGCTTCACGCGCAGCGAGATCGAGACGCGGCTGCTGCACATTGCGCCGTGCGAGCTGCTGGTGGTGGGGGAGCTCACGCGGGCCACAGAGAAGATCGTCACGCACCTTGCGGGCAGCACGACGAGCGTGTTTGGCGACGCCGTGCGCATCGAGCGGGTCCCGCGCAGCGAGAAGAAGGGTGCCGCCATCGCGGACGCCAACGCGCACGTGGCGGCCTTCTACGCCGACAAGCTGAAGGCGCGGGGCGGGGCAGACGCGGAGGCGAATAAGCGCCTGGACGAGGTGATGGGGCTGTCGGACCTGGTGACGGTGTGTCTGTCGGCCATGATCACGCATCTGGCGGCGTATGGGCTCGAGCATGTGTTTGACCTGACAAAGTACTTTGCGCCGTTCAGTGCGCGCAGCCATATGCACCTCAACGCAAACACGCTGGCCTCGCTCGAGATCTACAGGAACCAGACGGACAACAGTACGCACGCGTCGCTGTTCTGGGCGCTCGACCGCACAAAGACGAAGCCGGGCCGGCGGCTGCTGCGGAAGTGGGTGGGGCGGCCGCTGTTGCAGCAGGAGGCGCTGGAGGCGCGGATTGCCGCCGTCGAGGAGATATTGGCGGGGAGGAATGGGAAGCTGGACCGCATACGGGAGCTGCTGAGCCGTGTGGGGACGGACCTCGAGAAGGGGCTCATCAGGATCTACTATGGCAAGTGCACGCGGCCCGAGCTGCTGTCGACGCTGCTGGCGCTGGAGAGGATCGCGGGCGTGTTTGAGGCGGTGGAGAGCGCGGAGGAGGTGGGCTTTGGGAGTCGGCTGTTGAATGAGGCCGTGGCGGCGCTGCCGAGGGTGAAGGGGGTGGTGGGGGAGTTCTTGGGGATGCTGAACCATCAGGCGGCGGCGAAGGATGATCGGTATTCGTTCTTCAAGGACGAGAGCGGGTATGAGGATATTGTGGAGTATAAGCTGGTAGGTTTATAGCTGTATTTTTCTCTATCGGTGTATTGGGACGAGAGGACTAACAGCAGATGTAGGGCATCGCGGCGGTGGAGGCAGAGCTGAAGGAGCAACTCAAGGAGATTGCAAAGACGCTGAAGAAGCCGAAGGCGACATATGTCTCGGTGTCTGGCGTGGAGGTAATGACCAAACCCCCCACTCCCCAAGGGCCAATGATCAAATCCCCACATTTCCCCCTCCCCCTGCCCACCCTCCAAAGTCAATGATCCTCACCCTCCAAAGCCAATGATCAACACCCCGTACCCAACAACCGCTAACCCCCCACAGTACCTCATCGAAGTCCCCAACGACAAACCCTCCCTCTCCCTCGTCCCCGCCACCTGGGCAAAACTCAACGGCACCAAGCGCGTCTCCCGCTTCCACACGCCCACCACCACGCGCCTCCTTCGCGAACGCGACCAACACAAAGAATCCCTCACCGCGGCCTGCAACACCGCCTACGCCTCCCTCCTCGGCCAAATCGCCGCACACTACCACCCCCTCCGCGACACCCTCACCGCCCTCGCAACCCTCGACTGCCTCTTCTCCCTCGCCACCGTCGCCGCCCAACCAGGCTACTGCAAGCCCACCTTCACCACCACCCCCACCATCAACCTCGTCGCCGCCCGCCACCCCATGATCGAGAAGCTCCTCTCCGCGCCGTACATCCCCACCACCACCGCCCTCTCCACCGACGCCACGCGCGCACTCATCATCACAGGCCCCAACATGGGCGGCAAGTCCTCCTACCTGCGCCTCCTCGCGCTCGTAACGATAATGGCGCAGATCGGCTCGTATGTGCCGGCGACCGAGGCGCGGCTGGGCATCGTGGACGGCGTGTACACGCGCATGGGCGCAAGGGATAACATGATGAATGCGGAGAGCACGTTCATGGTGGAGCTGACGGAGACGGCGGCGATCCTGCGGTGCGCCACGAGGCGGAGTCTGGTCGTGCTGGATGAGCTTGGCAGGGGCACGAGTACGTGTGATGGTGTGGCGATTGCGGGCGCGGTGCTGGAGTATGTGCTGGGTGTGGGGTGTCTGTGTCTGTTTGCGACGCATTATGCAGCGCTGGCGGGGAGGGCGGGGAAGGGGGAGGGCGTGGGGGCGAGGTATATGAAGTTTTCAGAGGCGGGCGGTAGGTCTTCCTTTCTGTGTGTGTTGGGGTGGGGTGTGCTAATGTGAGTGTGTGTGAGGAGCAACAGGCGGCAGCGACGACATCACGTTCCTCTACGAGCTCGGCGAGGGCGTGGCTACTCGTAGTTACGGGCTCAATGTTGCGAGGCTCGCGGGGCTGCCGGAGAGGTGCTTGGCCGTGGCTAAGCAGAAGTCGGCGCTGTTGGAGGCGGAGATGAAGGAGAGGGAGTGTATGGGCTGGTGAGTTTTACCTTTCTACGAGCGGTGCGAGGATGGGGGCTAATAGAGGTGAAATAGGGCGAAAGCGGTGCTCGCGGCGGTGAACGGGGAGGGGTTCGATGCGGAGAGGCTGCTGGGGGCGGTGGAGTATTTGTAGTGCGCGGGAAAGGGGGGGGGGTGTATTTTTACTAGTAGGGGGTGGCGGTAGGGGGGTAGGGGGTGTAGTAATAATATTATTAGATTAGTAGGTATAAATACAAATACAGACATTGCCAGGATTGATATGTGAGATGAGCGGGGGAGGGAGCTTTGTAATTGGTTAGTATCAATAACATAGCAGCAGACCAGCACTACATGTAGTATTAAATAATCAAATCGATGGTATGGCTACATACCTTTAAGGAGAAGACGTGCAATTTGGATAAGTGTCCTACTATGTAGCAGCTACGACAACAGGCCCGTAGCAGTCTTGGCGCGAGTGATCACCTGTGATGCAACCCCTATCGGTGGATCTAAAGCTACATAGTACATAGCGCCTCACCTGTTTGGGAAATACAAAGAGAGCGGCGTCGAGGAGGAGAACAGAGAGCGTTACTGGTGTTTTGGGCCCCGTGGTGTGCAGGCACGATAGGACTGACTCTGAGGTTTTCGTCGCCCTGGGGGTGCCGGGCCCTCCCTCAAAATTGCACCAGGAAAATACACAGCATCTACCGCCGTAGCCCAGCTGCTATGGTGTCGCCCAGAGGGGCCGAGGTCGGCGGTTCGAATCGCATACCTCCCAGGCTTGGTGCAAACACTGTGTGACTGGGTCGAAAAGAGCAGCGCGCAAAGCCTCTCTTTTATTGCTTTTTAGTTAGACCTTGCCAAGGGGCGGGGTTTGTTTTTAGTATCAATAACATACATATAGTAGCAGAATATCACATACATAGTACTGGCACCAATAGTTGAGCCGGTGATATAGCTAGTTGTGAGGCGTGTGGGGAAATGGGCTGTGACGTCTCTACTCGCGCTACGCCCAGGCCAATACCAACAGTCTTGGCGCGAGTGAGCGCCCGTGATGCAAACCGTATACCGTGAAGTATGAAGCCAGCGCCCTCTCTGTTTAAAACCGCAAAAAAAAAACAAAAAAAAGAAAAGAAAAGAAGAAAAACCTACGACCCCGCCAAAACATGCAAGACGACCAACTCAACTCAACTCAACGGGAGTGCTAATTACACCGGTCTGAGCCCGAACCCCCACCGCAGGAGCAGACAGTGCGGGGAGGTACCACTTTCCGGTCTTAGTCGAGCGTACCCGTTACAAGGAGACGCATGCCTACTTATATGTAGCTCAGCTTATAACTACAACTATAATTAAGAGGATACTTGTAAGTACTTTGCAGTTGAGCGGGCATGGGTTGATGGTATGGTATGGTATGGCAATTGGCTTAATTATCCCTGTAGACTGACTGGCTACTAGCATTTATGTACTAGGCTGTTTTAAATAATAATGATAACAACAAAAAAACGGTATAACACACCATCTCCCCTAACTTCAGCTCTACACTAGCTCAGCCCGCCCCCCCCTCCCCCCCTCTCTCTCTCTTCATATCCCCGCCCCGCCCCGCGAACCACATCCCCCACGACAAAACATGCGCAATCTATATATAAAAAAAAACACATTCAATTGCTCTACATACGGTATCCTACACACCTCCCTCCGCTCTACAAAACCGAGATATTAATAATCTTTACATCCTCCTCCGGCTTCTCCTTGAACGTGCGCACATTCTCAATCTTATTGACCACATCCAGGCCCTGTATCGTGCGTCCAAAGATGGTATGCTTCCCGTCCAGCCACGGCGTCTTCTCCGTCGTGATGAAGAACTGGGATCCGTTCGTATCTATTCACACACACATCCTATTAGCCCCCATCTTTCTCTCTCCCACCCCCAATCCCCCATCTCACCTCACACCCCACACCCCACACTCCAAGAAAAGGAAGAAAAAAAGGAAAAAGGAAAGAAGAAAAAATACTCACTCGGCCCCGCATTCGCCATACTCAGCGTATACGGCTTATCATGCCTCAACGTCGAGAACTCATCCTCAAACTCGCCGCCCCAAATGCTCTCCCCGCCCGTCCCATCCCCACACGGGTCCCCGCCCTGAATCATAAACTTTCGAATCACGCGATGGAAGATGGTCCCATTATAGTACCCGTTCCTCGCATGCGTCACAAAGTTCTCCACCGTGCGCGGCGCCGCCTCGGGAAACAGCCGCACGTGGATGTCACCCATACTGGTATGGATGACGGCCGCCTTCCCGCTCTCCTTGGGCGCTACGTCGCCGGCTGCGCCGGCCGCCGCAGAGGACGCAGACAGAAGCGGCTTCTCGTTGAGGATGTCGCGGTCCGTCTTTGACGCGGTGGCGTCGTTGGTGAAGATGTAGAAGCGCGGCTTTGCCGCCGCCGTGCAGAAGAGCATGGGGTCGCGGGACTCGGCCTCGGAGAGGAGGGGGTTGGCGGAGGCGGCCATCTCGACTGTGACGAGGTCCTTTTTATTTGGTGCGCCCTGGTAGAGGGCGATGTTGAGGGGGCGCAGGGGCTCCTCTTTGCCGAGGGTGCGGACGACGGTGTTGGTTGTTGTGTTGAGGACCTTGATGCCCGCCAGGGAGCCGTAGATGATGAAGTGGCCGACTCGTCGAAGACGATGTTGGCCTTTGAGAGGTGTGTTGTGGTGAGCGGGATGGGTGGGGTGGCGGAGGTGGTGGCGGGGGAGGAGAGGTCGGTTTCGAGCGCGATGCGGCGGCCGAATTCGATGTCGGGAAGTTTGGTGGCGGCGGGGGCGGCTTGCTGCATGGTGGTTAGGGTGGACACGGATTCGTCGTAGGTGCGCGTGAGGCGCGCGCTGGGGAAGTCGAAGATGCGGATCTGGCGGTCTGGGTGGGAGAAGGTGGCGAAGGACTCGTGTGTGGGTGAGATTGTGAGGGACGTGGGCACGGATTTGGCCTGTGGACATTATATCAGCTGTCTGCCTATCTGTAGGGGAGAGGGGGAGGAGAGAAGAGGAGAGAGGGTCAATGATCGGAGGGTAGCAGTAACAGTATAGAGAACTCACCCTCTTGAACTCAAACAGGCCCGTGTTGCTCTTGTACTCAAACACGTTATCGGGCTTCTCAAACTCGCGCTCCGGCTTTGGGGACCAGTACTCGACCATGCCGCTCTCGTCGCACGACACCACGCAGTTGTACTTGTCGTTGAAGGCCATGAGATGCACGATGCTGCGGTGCATGTGCTCGACCGTGTACAGCACCTTTGGATTGTCGCCCCGCCCATCGTAGATGACAATGTGCGGGCTCACCACGTCCGAGACCGCCAGCAGCGGCAGGGAGGACCCGCGCCGGTGCACCCAGCAGATGGCCTTTGGCGCGTTTGGCAGCGTGATGGTCGTCAGCAGATCTATAATACCGCCCCCTATTAGCCCACTGCCCACTGCCCACTGCCCCCTTCCCCCCCTCCCACACCGCCTCTAGAAAGGGCACCTACCAAAAGTCACCACATCAAAGATCGCCACCCTCCCGTCCACGCCCGCCGACGCAAAGCTGCGCCCATCCGTGCTCACCGCCACACCCACAATCTCGCCCTGGTGCGCGCGAAACATCTTCACAAACTCAATCCCCACCGCCATCTTCTTCCAGAACTTGACCACCCCATCCACGCTCGTCGTGATGAGAAAGTCCGTGAACGGCGTCATCGTCACGAACGCAAGGTGGTCCCGATGCATGAGCGACTTTGAGTACCGCGGCGCCGTCGGCAGCGCCGCGAGGTACAGCTTCTCGTGTGGCAGCGTGCGTCGCTTCTTCTTGGTTGCGGCGCCGCCGGCGGGGGGGAGTGTGGGGCCGATGTCGTCGTCTGAGGAGCTGTCTGTGGGGGGGTATAGCGGTTAGCTGGTCTGCCTGTTCGTGCACGGTATTCGCCGGTGTGAGAGGGACATACCATCTTCAGCCTCGGGAGTGGGCTTCTTCTCTGCTGCTGCTGCTGCTGCTGCCGGGGGCGCGGGATTGCTGTCGGTGCGGACGCGCTTGCTGGCACGCGTGCCGGCGTCTGAAGTTGATTCGTTCTCGGAGGCCATTGGAGGTGAAGCTGCGAGTGCTGAGGGTTCGTGGGGAGGAAGTTGTGGAATTTGTGGATTCTCGGGGGTGTCGGGCTGTGGTGGTTGACGTGACGTTGTTCTGTGGCTGGGGGGCAACTGTTGTCAAGCCACTCACTCACTCACTCGAGCTGCATGAGCCGCACTCGAGATTTATCTAATCGGGGGAGAGAACTGCAGACATTGAACTTTCGACACTCGCACACACACTCACTACACCTCCCCCACACAACTACACCACTCCACCCACACCCACACCCACACCCACATAACAAACTCTCCAACATGGTCTGTCCCCCCCTTCTCTTCCTCCCCAATTCCAATCCCAGACTAACCTCCCCCAGGCACCCACAAAACCCAATAAACGCCCCTCCCTCCGCACCCGCACCCGCCCCTCCCACCCCCCACTACCACCACCTCTACCACCACCACCACCACCCCCCACCAACCCACCAAAAAAGCCAAACTCCACACCCGCCGCACCACCTTCCTCACCCGCATCACCAAGCCCACACCCACCCCCTCAGCGCGCTCCCGCCGCCGCGCCACAAAAGCGCTGCAAAACAACCTCGTCACGCAGCTCGACTCCCTCGCCTCCGCGCTCGACGACGTCGTTGTCAAAGCCCCCCAACCTCGACCACGGGGGCGGTGGTGCAGGGAGAGGGTGAGGGCGTGGGAAAGAAGAGCATGAAGAGCAGGCCCGGAGCAATGAAGCGCAAGGAGAAGGTGGTCAGGAACGAGTGTGAGCGCTTTGGGAAGAACTTGGCGATTATGGCGGCGGGGATGGCGGCGGCGGCGGTTGGTGAGGGGCAGGGGGAGGGGCAGGTGGCGGTGGCAGTGAAGAGGCCGTCGACGTGGGAGGCGTTGAGGGGGTTTATTGAGGGGACGATGGAGCGGAAGGAGGAGTTTGTGAAGAAGGAGGAAGGGGAGAAGGAGGACGAGATGGTATTGTAGATAGTGGAGAGGCTGTGAAAAGTTCTGTTTTTTCTGGGGGTTTTTTTATGGGTTTTTTCTCTTTTGATTTCTTCTGGTACATACATGTCTATATTAAAGGTCATGTAACAGCGTAGCTAGTGGTTCTTCCCTCCGGGGGGGGGGGGCATATAAATACTGCAATCCGTAAAGCTAGCTGCTACATACAAGCCAGCACCACAGCATAGCACTATATATCCGCCCCCCATATACTAAATCTGCAATGTCCAACCTATCACAACACAGCGAGTGATACACATCGATTCTCCCACACCTACACCCACACCCACTTCGCGTCACATCCCATCACTCGACCCTAACACACTATCATACGTCCGGACCGTACCAGCCACATTCTGCGGTACTCGCGTCTACATATATGTAGCCTGCTACTATGTTGTCGATACTAAAATAAACCCCGTCCCAAGCTAGCTAACAAGGTCCAACTACTATAAAAGCAACAAAAGAGAGACTTTGCGCGCTACTCTTTTCGACCCAGTGACACAGTGTTTCCACCAAGCCTGTGAGGTATGCGATTCGAACCGCCGACCTCGGCCCCTCTGGGCGACACCATAGCAACTGGGCTACGGCGGTAGATGGTGTGTAGTTTCCTAACGTGCTTATGTAGGGGTACGTATACGTGGTGTTGGGGCTCGGCACCCCTCCAGGGCAGCACATCCGATGACGAAAAACTCAGCCCTTAGCACTTATCGTGCCTGCACACCACGGGACCCAAAACACCAGCGACACTCTCCACCCCTCTCCTCCCCATCCTCTTCGTACATCCCAAACAGGTGAGGCGCTACTTGCTTCAGATTCACAGACACGTCGTATCACCCGGCTACTAAGCTCTAGAGCTAGTTGACCCAGCCCAAAATCGTACTCCCCGAGCTATATACATAGAGCGCACTTGTTCTCCTTATGCTTTAACGGCTTCGAGGAGGGAGGTGGGGCAGTAGGGGTTGGTATGGGATCATGGAGTATCACTCGATCGTGGTCCCACGAGACATGGGTAAGGCGGTAAGATCACGGTGTCTAATAGTAAAGGGGTATCTGACAAGAGGAATAGTGTACTGACTAGGCCTCGCTGATACTGAACCAATAGACTGCCAGATCTCGCAGACTTGAATTGTTCAAACCCACCAACCGACTTCTGAAGGCTGGTTCTCGTGGCGACATACAAGACCGAACGAAGCATAACCACTGCGATTGTATGGGTGACTGGAGTTGAAGTAAAGATTAAAGTAGATTGAGTTTAACTTTAATTTGCTAAACCACTATATTAGAGTAGATAAACAATTAGAATTACAGTGCTGTTGTTGCTTAGTGCACTGTTCGTATAACCTTGAAGCCAAAGAAGAAATAAACACCCAAATTTCAAACCAAACAGAAAAGCAGGATCATCAACGGTACATCGCAAAACATAAAAACCGAAACTCCTCTCAAACAAAGTCCTCTAGATCTTCCAGGCCAGAAAAATCACACACACACACACACACACACACACACCCCACCTCACTACCCAGTACACCCCCACCCTACCACCAGCACACATACCCACACAACCCCCTCCCCCCCTTTTTCCCTCTCCCTCCTCCACCCCACCTCTCCTCCACCAGCACCCCAACCTAAAACCTCCTCCCAGCCTGCGCCCTCCTGCGCGCTTTATCCTCCTCGATATTCCTCAAAATGCGCTCCCGCTCCCTCTTTGCCGCCTCGCGCGCCCTCCTCTGCTCCGCAAGATACTTGAGCCGCTCCGGTGAGGGTGCCGCGGGCGGTGGTGCCGGCCCCTGGAAGGGGCGTGCTGGGGGGCGGCCGGCTCCGTTTGCGTTGGGAACTGGGGGCGGTGCAGGAGGTTGGGTTGCTCTGGTCTTGAGGGGTGGTGCAGGGGGCTGGTTTGCTCTAGTGTTGGAGAGCGGCGGCGTGCCAGCTCTAGTGTTAAAGAGTGGCGTGCCCGCCCCGAAGCCCGGGAACAGCGGTGGCGGTGGTGGCGGCGGCAGCCCCTGGCTCTGGTTTCGGCCAGAGGTGGGGTCGAGGACGACGAAATCAGCAGGCGGGATGCGCCGTGTGAAATCGAAGGGTTGGGCGCTGCTTGAGCCTGGGGATGGGGGGTTTGTGGGTTTATATAGCTGGGCTTTGCCAGAAGGTGGGGGAGGTGGCAGATTGGGTGGTGGTGGTGGAGAAGCGGGCGGTTGGGTTTGGGTTCGTTCGTGCTGGCGGCGGCGGATCGCGGCCAGTTCGGCGAGGAGGGGGTTTGCCGGTGGGGGGTCTGGCATGGTTGTGATAGATCGATAGCTAGCTATATTTCTAGATTGTAGGTTATCTGGTGGTATAGAAGTAGGTGGGATAGCTGGAGGTTGTATTGGTAGGTGAAGAGTAGTAGGGAGAGTAGGCCCTGGGGCAGGGCGTCTGTAGGGCTTATAACAGGCCAGCTAGCCTCAGCTAGCCATAACCATCCCAACCATCTCAGACAGGTACAACCCAGAAAACTAAACCATGGAATTCTATGCCCCACTCCCTAGCTAGCTCGATGGGTTTGTATCACGCCCAGCTTCTGGGGCGTAGGAGATTCAGGGAGGTGGTGGATCATAGAATGTGACTCGAAGCTTCTGGGTGCTCTGATAGGCTACTTCTGCTTGCTCTTCTGTTGGGTCAGGTGCCATGGTTGGGTTACAGGATTTGATTTGGTGTGTTACTGCGTGCGTTGAGTGGATGTGGGTCATGGGATGTCACTCGTACGGTTTGTGGGGGAAGGGGTTGGTTTCGGAGTTTTGTGGTTTCCGGGAATGACCTGATATGATGGCTATGAGATGAAGTGAAGCGTGAGTGCAGTGATATTCGTGTGGGTCATGATTTCTTATGCACTGAGATCTACTGTAAACTACGTGTACTGGAGCGCACAGTAACTTTACTATGAAAACAGCCTAGGCAACCCAGAAACCTGTACTTTAGTAGCCAAGTACATAGTAACTCTAGACATGAAACATATGTAGTGACTGTGGGATTTAATAATCGATTCGTTGAGTCTCACGCTTAGATCGCACTTGTATATTGCTTACTACCCGAATCGAGTATGCGAGTTTTTAATTGAGGTGTCGAGCTATAGAAACTAGTTGAAATTTTTCTTGGGCACATTTAGGTTGGGTGAAAAAAGGTGGAGAAAGACTCAGATGAGCGTACCCTTCAAGGACAGACTCCGATACCTCGAAACCATGTCTCGTGAGGTCAAGATCGAGTGATTATCCATGATCAACTCACGTTAATCTCGCACTTTCCAACTTCTCCAATATTTCGTATGCGGAAAATTAGGCAATATCCGGTCAAAACAAGTCAAGCACTCTCGCCTTTTGCTTTCCTATATTACATAATACCATTATTTCTATAGTCCTGCTAGTGCCGACCGTACTATTTACTTGTAATTAGTACAACCATGTCCAACATTAAAGATATAAGGCCCGGGTCGTTTGTAAAATTGCTCTAACACAATTATTAGACTCCCTTATACTACTGGTTTGCTATCTAATTAATTCTAAGGATTCTCTATGCGTACTAGTATTAGCAAGGCCCACAAAATTTAGTAGGGGCCTTGATCCTAGTGTAGTAGAGCAGGCAATATTATCGTTGATTAGGACACCTAGATATCGTACTGTAGCTACGTATGTAGCCTATAGCTCTCCTTTATCTTGTACTATCGTCTAGCAGGCGGGGTAATGATTCCATCGACCACTAGAGTCGTCGAAATGTTGCTGGCGAATTGACCAGGATTAGAACGCCTTTGCACTTATAATTATGACTGTGTCTCAAACCCAATAACAATAGTCCCTAGAGCTCTATATAAAGTACTCCATTATTGCTTCTGTTCGGTTATAAAATAGGTGTATGTACGTAGATACTCCACAAGATTGATGCCCTCGAGGTAGGTTTTTAACATTGCCTTGTGGACTTCACCGCACCGCACCATCAGCTCTAGGGTGAGTCACAAAGCTTTATCAACGTCCTTACCTATATACCACGTCCCACTCTGCAAAAGGAAGGAAAATACATCAAAGGCCACCCAGAGCCCAGCGCGCGTACTATATCCACCCTCACCACAGTAGCGACAAAGTACAAGAAGAACACAGGGGCAGAGCTCAGACTGTGTCTGTCATTGTCATTGACCCCTTCTATACAATGTAGCTTTTCACTTCTTTGTATTTGCACATCATGTGTCATAAGGTTTCCGACATACCATGCATATGGCCTTCCTCATAGAAATATTTTCCTGTGAGATGTACATCATAGCTTGGTTAACAGTTGTCCGCACCGCCTTTTGTCTACATTTATACTTGTGCCTCTAGTTGTAGGCTAGATAGTGACAATGTGTGGACCCTCCACTCCGGCTTACCTTATATTCTACGCCACCCAGAGATAGTACCAAGTTTTGTAGTCTTCACAAGGTATCACTCGGTACCCTACCACACTCTTGGCCAACTCACAGGCATTGTACCAGCACAGAGGTACATAAAACAAACAAATTACCGAAGTTCAAGTCATGATATCAGCTCAGATTCATTAACATACATCAGGTCGATGACTTAGGCAGCTACATATTTAGCGAGGCAAAGAAATTAAATCAGTACAAGAACGTTGGACGACGACGAAAAACACTTTTGATGGATTAAGTACCCTAACAGCCCACAGAAAGCAGGGAGAATAGGGTAAGAGAACATAAGAAGGGAACCTTCTTTCCATGACAGCCATGCAGTACTCGGCACAATTCTACGCCCTTGAACCTGACCCCCCAAAGTATTCACACACCAGCACCATGTCAATACCACAAACAAAACTCAGATAACCTGAGTCTTCAACCAGACGACCCCTTCACCTTTCCACCCACAGTCCTTCATCATCACACCACACTCCACCGCATCATCATAGTACCAACTCTTTGGTCTCCCTTCCTGGCCTTCCCAAACCACCTGAGACAGGCAGAACCACCCCTCAACTTCGTGGCAAGCCACGACCTCAAACACCCTAGCCAGCCTAGTATCCTCCCTGACCCACAAGGTCACGAACCTGGTGTCTGGGTCATGAGGGCCTTTGCCCCAGGTCAAACCAATATTGACAACCCACCATTTGTCCTTCTCGAGGCCGCCGGCCATCGGCAGACATAAATGGGCCCTCTGGAGATAGACGAGAAGGTTCCAGACGCACCACCTAACGCTCTGGACGCTACTGGCGAAGAACTCGTGCCTCCTGGTGCCACTGATACTGCTGTTGCTACCGTCGGTGTCGCTGCTGGGCCTGTGCTGCTCGGTGTACCATCGGACAATTCCACGTGAGGAGACGAGATGGTAGCGTTGACCGCGGGAATAGAAGTCAACGGTGAAGAGCGGAGTGATGGGATGGCTCGGGTACTGGAGATGCAGCTGAGCAGAGGTGTCGGAGCGCTCGTCAATGAGATTGTTGTTGACAAGATCATGGAGATCCTGGGGGGCACCGTGCGGGGGGGAGGTGTAAATAACGATATAATGAGTGAGGGTTTTATCGGCAGTGATGCGGACATTGACGGGTGTGATGGATGAGGTGTTAATAGGCTGGGTGGGAGTTAGGTATGGCATTTTGATAACGTGTGAGATTCGATGATGATGATGATAGTGTGAGCTTCGATGTTTGAAGTGGGAAGGTGATAGTTATGATGGGAGGTGATGAGAGGAATAGGATGGATGGGAGTTGATGAGAGAACTAAGAGGATTGAGAAGACTGAGAGGACTGAGAGGAATGAGGGGAGTGAAGGGAATGAAACGAATGGAAGCTAATCTTTAGGATCCGGAATCTTCACGTCGCACGCATCCAAGACCCCGACCTTTCTTTGAAGGAAGAGGGGTGAGTGACAGGAGGCGATTTCACGATTGGGGTCTCTCAACAATGAGTGGCCCTGCAGGGAGACTGTGGGGACAGCACAAGTACCTATAAAGCTCCTATTTGTTTCTACGAGGCTAAGATATCCTGAATGTAGGTCATTATGTCGTTATTTTCTTCTTACTGTATTGGTGGTTGGTTGGCAACGACTATTCCTCTTTTGCTTGTGTCAATGATTTCGTAGTAGGAAACTAGTTATAGTCAACACGTGATGCGAACATACTTGGCTTGAAATAGTAAAGGGCACAGTATTTATATAAAGCGATGAAGAGCAAACAAAGTAGCATAGTGCGGCCTCACCAAAAGATTCCCCGAATATCATGGACCTCATAATGCACTTTCCCTGTATCAAATATTAGACCTTTATAACGCTATAGAAAAATAGAAACGCTCTATTCGTAGGTGATCGACAACCCAAATCTCTTTTATTAGTTTGAAAGAGCCAAATTTACATTATTTCAACCGAACAATAATTCAAATTAATTATTTTCGTTTCCAAAATCCTCTTAACGTTTGACAGCGCTTGTTGTGTGATTTCGCATAGAACAAGTACCTATGAAGCTCAAGATTCTCGTTTATTCAAGTCTATTATGGTATGTACAGTATTCATGTTACCGTGAGAACCTCTTCGGTTGCGGTTTTGATTATCAAAATCAATCAATCAATCAGCGACTATGGCCAGGTAAGGCTACACAACCGCACTCGCGCTTAGGGCCACCTAATGAGCCGTGCTAGGCGTTGGTAGAGCACGAAGGCATATCAGCTGTGTACCGCCAAAACTCGAAAAAAAATTGGCTATCTCCGTCCAGGGATTACCACTTGAGTGATTGGTTGAATGGCATGATCTGCTTCAGAAATTTCCCATACAAGAAACTTTGATCTAGACGGCTTCACGGGGGTGTGGTCAACACGGGGGTATGGTCAAATCTCAAATATACGCCGGAGTGATGTATGATACGCAGGAAGTTGATCGACTACCTCTTTTGGTTTCCATACAAAATCTTAGAATTGACCCTACCCCCGTGTTGACCACAACCCCGTGATGTTGTCTAGCCAATTTTTCGAGTTATAGCGGTATTTATGAACAGTGCTAGCTGACGTCCTCAAGCTCGTAGAACTCTCCCCACCGCTATTACACACCCACCCGCTTCTACCCTCACAGCCCGCACACCTCAAATCATCAGTATCACTCTTACACAATCCCTCAAGACAGATACCCTTAGCATATCCGCCCTCACAGTCCCAAGTCTGCATTTACTCAACCAGTGTGTCATACCTAGACCGCAACGCCAAGAAACTTTTTTTTCGCGGAAACGGTGTTTCACATTGCTGCACTGGCCTGCATATATATAATTTTCAGTGAAAACGGGGTTTTGTGTTGGAATGCCGGCACCCGTTGTAGAAATTACCTGTTGCCGCCCGCGAAAGGAAACGATGCGGAGCAGAGTTTCAAGGCTGCCATACACCTGTTTAGTAGGGGGTCTTCACATCTCTGGCCTCATAAGCTGAAGAATTGCATAAAAGCTCTTTTTTGTTGGTCAGTTGGTAATTTTTTTTTGTACCAAAGAACACACTCATACTGAAAGTTTTGAAAGTAATGAAAAAATGAAATGGTATCACCTAGACCCTCTGCCACAGCAACGTGTTACCTGCCCATGTATGATTTTATAGGCAGATTATACTACTGTTCGAAGCTTTCCCTGTGCGCAGAAAAATCAATAAATCCAGGATCTGGATTCACCGAATACCTTACCTTTGCTCCAATCGCACCTGTCTCCGGAGAGAAAGCGGGGGATAAAGAGGAGAAGCCTGTTAAGTAACAGTAAACTTCCCTAATATTTGTATCCCGCAAACGGGCCGTCGCCCTGCTCCACCACTGCCGCCGTTGCCCTATCCCCTCTCTCTTTCCTGATCACAGTCTCTAACCAATCGAGTAGCGGCCTATATTTGGTCTGCTTTCTGTGGAGCACTTTCTTGAATGCTTGTGCACCTAGCCATCGAACCTGGCTTCTCCCCACTGCGCACTTGAAGTTGCCCTTTTGTAGCATGTTGTACGCAAGCTCCAGCAGTTCTGATGTTATCTTGATCAGGAGTTTCTGGCTGGGAGACTTTGGTCCCCGCAACGAGGCGGCGGACCGGTATAATTTCATGGCGGCTTCGGTGAAATTATGATAGATGTTTGAGAGGACGGTATGGGTGCTGTTGAGCGTACTGTCAAAATACATAGGGCGTGCCTGCATTTTGAAGGCGCTAAAGGAAGTTAGTTGGATGTAAATAGGAAGAATGTATAAGCTCTTACCCAATTGCTTTGCGTTGAAGGGATCTGCCAGGATTTTTAGAGTACTCAACTGTGAGGAGATCATTTACATCTACACATTTTGTTAACTAAACCTCCTTTTATCTCCCAATTATGCCCAAGAACCTACTGATTTGAGTTTTTTCCGCCTCTATCCTTCCTAATCTCTAATGTCCTCGTGTTGAGAAGATTACCGCAGTACGGGAACTCTTCGGTATCTAATAATCTAGCCACCTTCCTCCCGCCCACACTAGTCTCAAAGTTTACCAACGTTTTCTGCGCACTCACGAAAGCCCCGTACTCCGGCATCCCGCCATGCATTACCTCTAGGAACCTTTGTGCCTTCTCGCGCTCTGGTGTAATGTATAAAAAGTCGTCCACAAGCCTCATCAGAATACCGTCATCTTCAAATGCAAAGGAGAGTTTCTTGTTCTCTAGATCGCCGTAAAAAAAGTTGCACAGTATACTCGACAGTACAGACCCTTGTGGGATCCCATTCTTCTGTCGGTAAAATTTCTTTCCAATCATGATGATGTTCCTACGAACATGCTCCTCAAGCAGATCTAGTAATGAGTTGGAATCCCGGAATTTGTGAACGACATCGTCGACAAAGACGGTTTTGCTCACGCCTCTACGTTTGACCTCGGTTTGTGCAAAGTCAGCGAACCGGTTGACCTTTCCCGGGAGCTGGGCTCTGGCTATAAAGCGGCGGATAGGCTTTTTGCTGCTTATGGAAGCAGGAGCGCGAATCTCGGCGTGCTTTTCAAGGCGATATTCGGGTTCGGTAATGATGGATTCGATAAGCTTTATTAGTGCGCCCTGTGGAATGGTATCAAAACAGGCGGTAATATCAACTTTAACGAAGAAGAGCTTCGGGAGGGTGGTCCCGGTTGCGCGAAGACGTTCTTGGAAGGCTTTGATGCGGGGGTAAATATCACCGACAGAGAACATAGCGGCTCCAAGCTTTTCGGGTTTGCGAGACTTTTCGAATACCAACACATTATGGACAGGTTTTAAAATTGTGTTAATACTCGGGGCCAGTACTTCTTTCCCTTTGTGCTTGTCCTGTTCAGGATCAGCATTCAAACATCAACAATCACTCGCTCGTTAACAGCCCCAATGACTCACCTGCTGTAAAACCCTTCTCTTCAGGTTCATGACCGGCCTCACGCCATTGACCTTCGGTAGCAGCCGTACCTGTGCATATCCTAACGCTCTCTGGCCCAATATCTTTTTGGCTCTCTCCACCTTCAGCTCTTGGAATGTGTCAGTCTTGAGCCTGATCAGCGCCGGTTCACTGATCTTCTTCCATACATCATGCCGGAAGTAGAACAACCTATTGCGTTGCGCGTTGCTTTCAGTGATGTAGAAATGGAACCGCAATAGCGGGATCAGGAATGAATCAAATAGCCAGAACAAGAACTCAGCCAGGAGCTGCCGGCGCTTCTGTGTGTCTGACAAGCAGAGCTTTGCGGAAGGGGAAGTTCCAGCGGGACAAAGCCACAGGAACTCGGTAAGCTTCAGACCCTGCATGATCTCATGGAGCGAATAGCTTTCGTAGCGTCGTAGCTTGACGAATTGGTCGACGTTAGACATAATCAGCTTCTTATTGCTATCCCCTTTGCCCCAGAAATCACGAGGGATCACTTTAGAGATGACAGCGCGGGCAAAGGCCGAGACCTCGACGTTAGACGAGGCGAAGTCCGTGAATGCCTCGCCTGCCTCGCCTGCCTCGCCATCCTTGACGATCTCCTCGTCAGAATTGGGAGATGGTGAAGGCCCGAAAACCACCGGTATCTCCGGAGTGGCCTGGGTGGCGAGCTTATTATCACTGCGGGTGGTTGGAAGGTTATTGGTTGGAGCTGCGGTGGTGACAGGCTTTTGAACGACGCCATCACAGAGCTATTTATAAACCGACATATGTATCAGCCACCGCCTGTCAAGGAGGTGCATATCAAATTTACCTTGACTGGACAGTAGTATTTCACAAGTGCATGATAAGAGCATCTCTTATGCAATTTCTGCATTCTAGCCACCAGCCCAAACACAGTTCCTCTCAATCTCTTTGGGACGCTAAGAACTTCAAGCTTACCACTCAGAGCAGCAACAGCAGCGATCTCCTTTTCTCGCATTGTGTAGTCTTTGAGTGGCTGCACCGTCTCCCGCCTGTCAACGATAGAGGTGAAGGCATTGTGGAGATTGAATTGACGGGGGAAAATATATTTCAATATCTGCACCGTGTGGGAATTCACCGATGGGTCGGGGTAGCGGTTCAGGACGTCTATAATTAATTATTAATTTGATTTCATTTTTTTCTTTTGTTTTGGTTTCGATTTTTGAGCGAGATGTGGGCCAGTTAGAACAATGTAACGGCGAGGTGAAATAAAGTGCTGTTCATGAGGATTTGCAATTGGGTATATGACGCTGGTTCCACAAGCTTTTGGAGGTTACATTGTGGGATGGGTTACAAAATGCACGTGATACCGTGCGGCAAGACAGAAAAAGCAAAACAGCGGATGAGGAGAAAAGGAAAAGAAGGAGAAGAAGGAGGAGAAGAACACACGGATATGACGTAAGCCAAACTGGACCTCCCCACGGCCGTTGTAAGCCGGCTTTGAATAAAACATTCGAGATCGTACAAAAATGATCTCTCCCGGCGTCCTCAAGTCTCGCTGTACCACGGCTGCATTTTTACTTGCATTCGGTTTGTTATTACATGTATTATTACATGTTTTTGCTACATGTGGTTCTTGTTTACCGGAATGCAAACGTTTTACGCCACTCTTGTCATTGGTAGTAGCAGGAGTGGTTGTACCGCTACGGTTGGTAATATTGGTGGTATTGGTAAGTTTAAGACCTTCGGCGGCAGCGGGACGAAGACGGTTCGGCCTAATCTTCTTGTCGATGTTCTTGGCACCCGCACCTTCAATTTCCGACAAGCAGCGTTTCAAGGGTGCACCAGCACCAGCGGGACGGGTGCTACTAGTGTGAAGTGGTACTGGCTGTGCTACCGGGTTGTTCAAGAAATCCGATAGTGATGGCCCTAAAATGAGTGAAAAGAGGTTACAGTCTTAACGCATAAACCGACGCCGTGGGTGAAAAAGGGGACAAGAAACTTAGAAGACATCACAGAGGAACCGAAATCGGGTATCGGATGACTTGCATACACAGATAAATCATAACCGAATAGGGAGGTTGTAAGAAATAAAGAGAGAAGAAATCGTGAGGAAAGAAAAAAAAAGAGAAAAAAAAGAACCCAATTCATTTGCCGAGACGTAACTATGTGACCAGACCCTCCCTAGTATTGGAAGGATCATTAGGGAAAGGAAGGAAAGGAAAATAGAGAAAAAGTTAAATTGCAAGCACGGGCGGGAAAGAAAAAAAAATGGTATGCATTGTTATTGTCATTGTCATTGACTATGTAATCGATTGACTGACTGACCTGCAAGTTGGTAGTAGTTTGCTTTTGCAACATCGTACTGGTCACCGTGCGGGCCATCCAGTTGAAGGAATATGCTTGTGTTGAGCAGCAGATCCAGCATCGCCTCATCCCCTATGATCCCCAGTAACCGACCCACACCGGCGATTTCAATGTGCCGATATGAGCATTTGGATACAAGTTCACGACATCGACTCCAAGCAAGCCCGAATTGATACCCGGTGCTGCTGCAATGCGGTGGTTATTCAAAGCGTAACCTTGTGCCAGTATATTATTTGGTTTTCCTGGATAAACTGCGCTATTTGATCTCTTTGTTGATAAGGACCGATAGAAGAGAGTGTGGAGGGTTAGATCTACAATCTACCGAGAAGATTAGAGTGGATTGGCCTGCGTCAGGGGTAATCCACGTCAGGAACAATATGTAGGTACCTCAGATTGGGTGGACGTCGATGACTGACGGGTGCCTCCGGTTGATTGGGTGGCATCTTCAATGTCCAGTATCGTATCCGATACACGCAGTTTCTCCAGGCCCACGACGGAGGTTTTTAGTAGTGATGCCAGGTCCTTATCGGACCCCTTACCAGCAACAACTTCCTCGAATTTTCTAAGAGCGATTTTGGGTTTGGAGGAGAACGAGAGGGCCTGTTGAAGGAAGGAATGAAGAGGTAACAGGTGGGGAAAATATAACGAAAGCACTGGGTGTTGAAGAAGTAAGGGAGCGGGGGGAAAGGGCAATTGCGTTCTTTGCGGGTGCTGGCCTCGGAATTTCTTTGTTGGAGGACGAGGTTCAGGGGGAGCAGTTTGGCTGATTAGAGGCTCAGCCGTGAGCGGGTCCTTACCATGGACTTTTGATGTTGCTGGCGCTGCTACTGCCGCCGCTCCTGCTTTTGGTGCACCTTCTGGTTTGCCATTGGCTCGACTCTTTGCTCGTTTTCGCTTCCTGTTAGATGCCATAGTGGTGATATTCGATAGATAGTCGTTGTGTAGGTATTGTAGTTTAGGATTCTTTATTATAGAAACGATCTGAAGGAAGGGGTGATTGCAATTGGAATTTGATTTTGAGGTGTGTAGGGCTTGTGGTTGCAGTTACGCCGATCTCGAACGACTGGCGCGTTTCCAGGAAAGTAGCACACTTAAACGAAACGCGTCCCAAAATTAGTCTCACATCGCAAAAAAGATAGTCCCCGTGGTATGGGCAGAGTTGATAGCGTGCCAAGGGGTGGGAGGGGGGGGCATCGAGAGGCTGCAGCAGCGCAGGCTGCATCCGCGAAACCAACACACCAATCATAGTAATGACGCTCATGCCCACGAATGCCTGTGGGCTTCCCGGACAGCAACCCCTTGCCTCACCATCAGGTTCTGAGTGGTGGAAGTTTTGCCAGGAAACCCAGGCTTGTTCAAAGCAAAGTTGCTCAGGTTGCGCAACTCACCCAAGCTGGATGGATGATGATGGTGATGGACGGATAGGTAAATTATGTTGGAACTACAGCGAGTGAGAGCGAGAGGAATAAAGTAAAGGCAGGCAGTTACTGGATTAGTTAACTTGACTCTTAACGCCTCAATCAATCAGCACTGATACCAGCTCGTAGTCTTTGCGTCTGTCAGTCAGGCCTTTGGCATCCCTCGCCCCCTCGGGAGGGAGAAAGCGTAGGGTAGAAATCATCAGCAAAATTCAAGGATTTTGCCCCTCAAACCCATCTCTGCCTGGGCTCCCCCATTCATCAATCGAAAGATCAGTCCAATCAATCAATCACGACACTCTGGCATCGAGTCCCCTCATCCAACCCATATTCCCCTCCATCCATCCCCAGTCATTCCCACCCTCATCTTTTCATTCCTTAGGACCTGAGCTGTTACTGCAACTCAGCCTGGGATTCCGGATAGTAGCATACATACATTTATACATACATAGGCCGTCCTGTGGGTGGTGGTTCGTCGTATCTCTTCCCCCTTACCCGTACAGGGCCTGTACTCTATCTTCTCTCGTAAAGTGCAGGCAGGGGGTGCTTTCCCTCTCGCCGGCTTCCTTCCTTTCTGCCCGACACTTGTTTCCTGTTCAAAACTTTTCCCGATCTAGCTCCGACATCCACCCTTCTTTCCCCTCCGAGACCTAGTTGAGAAGAGTAAAGAGAAAGAGTGAGAGAAACGGATTTGTGAGAGACGGTGATACATCGAAACCAACTAAGAAGGGGAAAGGAATAACGTTCACGCACAAACGGTGAGAATAAATTACTACTGCAGCTAACTGCTATACCCCCCCCCTCCCCCTACTACTATTTTATTTACTACTACTGCTGTTACTGCCCAGCATCTTCCTTCTCCGTTTCCAGAACATCAGCTGCCCGCACTACCTCTATCTACATGCCTACATACAGTACCGTACACACACTACTACACAGACCCCCGCCTGCCTGCACTCCTCCCTCTTCCCCCTCCACTCTCTCCTGTCTTCGTCGATTCCCACCCAATCTGACCTTCCTTGCTGATTTGGACCGCAGTTCCGAAAAGCGAGAAAGCAATCACGGACGCGGGGGGATCCTCACTGCATACACCCTACCTATCTACCCTTTTCTCACGCTCACCCACGCCCACAAACTCAGCAACACAAACCTCTTAGAGTAACGGGTCAAAACTAACAACCTTTTACGGTCAAAACTTACAAACAACCATTTCCTCTTATAGGAGACCCTATATAGCTATCCTCGTGCTGAACAGTGAACCATTAGCATACATAGCGCTCCCCCACGGGAAAAAAAAGGCCCACACATACTTATCCACATAACATTCCTAGTGCATGCTCTCCACTTACCTACATCATACATTACAGTACCCCCGGGCCCTAGCTACTAGTAGCCAACCCACAAGCAGCAGCAGTCCCCAGCAGCACGGTCCCTCCCTCATCATCTATCAGCTCCTCCATCGAAAGCAAACAAAACAACCAAATCCTTCTTCTCTGCAAACCTAGCCAGCCCTCTCTAGTATCTTTACATTTACAGGATTTTTCCTTTCCTCCCATTCCCTTTTCCTTCCGTCGGTCGTTTCCCCTTCCCCTCCCTTCCGTGTGCATTTCTGATATACATCCCCCACATGTCCCGAAGCAATGCCTTCAAGTACCGGTACAAGTCATGAAGAACCTGCGCGCCCACCTCCGGCTGGTCCTCTCCCAGACCCACCCCCATCCACGTCTAATTCTACTGCCTCCTCCACCCTCCCAAAGCAGCGTACCATCGTCCCAAAATCCTCAACGATAAACGCAAAGACCAACTACGTCTCTCCATATCGTCAGCAGACTCCCAGTAGATCTGTATCCACACCACTGCTCCCTAAAACCACCAGCGTTACAAATACCAATTCGCCAAACTTTAAAAACATAGTCAGTAGATTCAACGAGACAAAGGATGAAAAGATCCCGAATCCAAGCAATAGAATTCCTGCCGTAGCGGCGGGCCCCGCTCCACCAGGATTCCGTACAAGGAAGACTCCGCAGTGGAAGCCTGCAGGTGGCAGCGGAAATGGAAATGGACAGCAGCCGCAACAGCAGACAGGCCCAAGGTCGAATTCGTCAAACTCTAACAGTAATAGCAATGGCGGGAGAGGCGAGACTCCTCCTGCGCCGTCGGGAAGGGTGAAGACTGAGAGGTCAATGTCTGCCCATGATATACCTGCCGGAGGAGCTGGGGGCGTGGGTGGGCTGCAACGGACAAGGGCTCGTAAGATGTCGGAGGGTATGCTGAAGAGTCTACCGCCGTTGGATACGACGGTAAACGATAGACATCTCAGCGTGAACCGCCATAGGCGTAGTCGCTCGGCGTTGCAGTTATATTCACCTTCTGCAGCGTCAATGGCAGATACGGAGGAGCTGGATGATGTGCAGGGTGGTAGCGGTGGTGGGATTGGTACTACCACTACTGCCGCTGCAAATTCCGCGGGAAGATCGTTACGCCATCGGAGGAGCAGGTCGGATGTGGGAAGTTACGGGTCCCCGGAGGAATTCGAATTTACGGATATGATCTACACTGCGTCCCCGCAGGAAGCTTCACCAAGGGTTGTACAGGCGGTACGAACTGGAATTCCACTACCAAAATCGCGGATCGCGTCACCTACATCTCCCGGTACGAAGCGTAAAGTGGGGAGGGATTCTAAGGCTGAGACGCTGGCACCTATTGCCGTGTCCTCACATGGATCACGACGCTCCCCACAACCTATTAGTAGTCCCAGACTACAAGCATATATATCAGCGCCTCTTCCCGCAAAATCACCACCCCTACGGTCATCACGACAACGTTTACAGCAATCAGCAGGCTCGGCAGCTGCTTCGTCAAGGCAAAAGTTCCAAAATAATTCGTCTCCAACAACACCATCGTCATATGCGAAAGATGTGGGAATTCAGCGTGGCCGGGGCGCAAGGAGCTCTAGCGTCGGCGAAAACAGAGGCAGGGATATCAAGAAGAAGATACCAGAGCTAGGGACTGTGGACTTTGCTGCAAGGAGAGCGCGCATTCAGAGTGCCTTTAATAAGACGTTGAAGGAAACTAATGAAGGGAAGGCCAAAATTGTTCCTGCTGTCAGAACATCTAAACACAGTATGCAGGGAGAGTTTGATTGTCCAACACCAAGAAGTGCTGTTAGCCATAGGATCGATGAAGAGGATGAGGACGAGGCTGAAAAACCATTTCAGCCACAGTTTACAAATCAGGCTGATATGCAGGCAGGGGCAGAGATAGGAGAAGAGGCCCTAGAGCTTCCCACGCCAATTGACATTGATGATGATTCTGATAGTCCCGATGAGCAACCTTTAGAGGCTGTGAGCTTTGTGCAGGAGGACGAGGAGGAAAGACCTGTGTTTCGACACCAAGTTTTTGATAGGCCAGCGTCGCAAGCGTCATCAACCTCGACGACCAGTGATAGTTCAGATTCATCGTCATCTTTTGACGACGATTTACCAGCACAAGGTAGGAGTGAAAATCGATTTTTTTGAAACATGATCAATCACTAAGCTTTAATGAAGATACTATTTCTCCGATGTCACGGCAGAGGCCCTTCTCGTTAATCGAGCCCAAGCGTGCAGAGCCATCATCCATCCCTTTGATTGTTACACCAGACTCACCAGGAGAGCCTCCATTTCTTGCAGCATCGACTTTCCTCAGACCTAATTCGAACTGGTCGGGTTACAGCATCGACTCCGAATATACTCGAGAGCCCACAATTCCGGAAATGCCAGCACATCACATGTTTGATTCCGTTGGCGGCGGCGTTGCGGTAGAGCCCCCTACAAGCGACCAACAGGATGCAACCACGAGCCCCACTGAAGCGTACATCCCGATAATGCTCAGTAACACACTTGACGCTGCTATGCGAGGTAATATTATGGCACAAGTAGAGGTATATGGAAAGGCACAAACGAAACCTGGTTTATCTCCGGTACCAGCTTCAGTGTCTTCCCCCACTGACGCGTCCAACACACCCGTTGACACCATAGTAGGTGTTTTTGAGGACTATGATGAACCCAGGGAGGATTTTTTTAATTCTTATGAAAACACACCGGTAGATTACCGCCCCAGGGACAGATATTCAGGGGAGCTTGAGCTGGTGACTCCAGGTGGATATCAAGTGGACGATGAAGGGGGTGACCAGGAGACAGAAACAGAGATGGATTCGGGGACAGAGACGGGGTCAAGTGGAGAAACAGAAACGGAGGCAGAGGGAACAGAGGCCGAGTATCAGGATACAGAGGCAGAATATACAGAGACCGAGGGAGGATATCAAGACGAAACAGAGACGGAGGGAGAATATTCGCATTGTGATGGAGAATACGACGAACAGTATGATTCCACGTCTTGTTCGGAGATGCCGGATTCGGCCCATCCAGGATTAGATGATCAATCAGACAATCAATCAGACGGGTGGACGTCTGCGTCCGCTAGCCCTGAGATGGAAGATCACCCGGCTAGGAGATTATCCATGCAGCTAAACGATTCGCCAACAACACCGCGTCAATATTTCGAAGAGATAGAATCCCCGCTTCCCCCAACGCCGCCGCCAAAGGATTCCCACTTCTTACCGGCGGCTCCTGTGAATTTGTTGCCGGCCCCTGTTCCACCTGCAAAGGATCCGCCGCGAGCTGTCTCACCATCACCGTCTGCAATGAGCGCGCCCCCGGCTCATTCTACCCACTCGGGCTATACAAGCCATAGAATGCCAACCTACGGATTTCCATCATACCCTTTGCAGCTACCTGAAATACAAAGGGACACAGAACCCTTGGGTCTGGCCATTCAAGTGATGCCTGACGACAACTCCCCGGAACTACCTCCAGTCCCACCAAACAAAAGACCAGGTTTTGATAGATGGAATACTGTTGCGAACATGGAAAACACTACTGAAAGCGCCAGACCAAGCCTTGAGTATCATCACTCATATCAAAGCTCAAGGCAAAGCTTAGATCAATACTCCAACCACAGACCAAGTCTAGATCAGTACCCAGCGGGATCACCATCCTCCAGCTTTCACTCTGAAATAGAATCAAGGCTTAGTAACATCACGAACCAGAATGGCAACCGACACTCAGAAACACCAGCATCATCCACTGCACCAACTAATCGCGGATCATCTTCAATACACTCCCAGGACCAGATTTTACCACAAGTCCCGCCTGAGCAGAAGATGCTTATTAAGCGTCGGCATCTACTAAAGGAGCTAGTTGACACAGAGAGCTCCTACTTCCGAGACATGACAGTCGCGATGGAGATTTACAAAGGATCTGCAAACGCATGCGCCGCAATCACTATGGATGATATCAAAGTTCTGTTTGGAAACACCGAGGCGATTGTTGCCTTCTCAAAATCTTTTCTGGAGTCTCTGAGGAAGGCTGTAAAGAGTGTCTATGTAATGCAACGAGCAAGGAGCGGCGTCACAAGTAGCGCTGCCAGCATCTCAAATTCCATCGTCAGCACCGACGATAGAAATAGCAGTTCTATGGACGACTTCGCCTTCGAAGAAGAAAAGGACCGAAAAACTTTCGTCGGCGAGGTCTTTATGGACATGTTTTACCAAATGGAGAAAGTATATGGTGAATACTGCAAAAATCACGATGCTGCGGTAGGACGATTGGCAAAATTGGAAAGCAATAAGGGCATTGCGATTTGGCTATCAGTATGCTTTCCTATTCTTCTGGTCCGTTGCGTATATCCCATAGAACGGATACTAATCACATGATAGGAGTGCAAAGCTTGTGCCGAGGACCTTACAAATGCCTGGAACCTGGAATCATTACTCATCAAGCCAGTACAGAGGATACTGAAATATCCTCTGTTACTCACGCAGCTACTCGAATGTACTCCCAGGAATCACCCTGACTTCATACAACTAGAGGTAGCAGCCAAGGAGATGAAGTTCGTTGCTGATCGAATCAACGAAATGAAAAAGCGGAAGGACATGGTTGAGAAAATAGTGGGACGAAAGAGACAGGAATCAGACATCGGACATGGGATCACGAAGGCCTTTGCTCGCCAAGCAGAGAAGCTGAAACAATCCGTTGGGTTGTCCGAAGTTGTTGTCGATGAGACATATAATAAATATTTCGAAAATTATAACATGCACTTCGTACAGGTGCAGGTTATTATCCGGGATATCGAGATCTACAAGGACGATATACAAGGTCACGTGGATAAATTCCTCGAATATACACAAACAATCAAGGAATTTATTGATGTCTCCCACTCACAACATCCAGAGGTTGAAACGAAGTGGAGGAAGTTTGACAGTGCAATGCGAGAGCTTGCAACATCCTATCTCGCTGAACATGTAATACTTGATCTCAAAATTTTACAGGTAGATTTACTAACATTTTTAGAAACACCGTGTTCAAAAACACTCCATCGAACCTCTAACAATGCTTCTGAAACTGCACGAAAGTCCTCAGCGAATCATGACAAAACGCAACAAGAAGGCAGTTGACTACGCTCGCTTTAAAGCCATCATAGAGCGTGGTGATACGCCGGACAAGAAAACGAAGGACCTGGCCGATGCCTATCTGGCACTGAACGAAACATTGATTGACGAGCTTCCGAAGCTTTTTAAGTTGACAAAGAAGATGGTCGATGCAGTTCTCCTAAACTTTGTAGAACTACAAGGTATCTGGATGAATGATTGGGCATCAAAGATAAAGATGACCTTTCCAGAATTCGCAACTCTGCCAGTAAAACTAGAAGAGGTTGTGAAAGATTTCACAGTCGACTTCTCCTACAATGAACAGAGCCTCAACCATCTGGGGATTTGTAATGGTGAGTTAAAGTCTCTCCCCGACGATAAAATGGCATAAACTGACCTTGAGAAGGATCAATGAAAGCAAAATATATGTCATTGGTCCCTATCGCATCACCCTCGATGACCACATTATCTCTGGATGCATTTGACGATGGATCCAGTTATCGGAGGCCTTCAACTGCAACTGAAGAAGCAACACGAGATTCATCTCCTGGAATACGTGACAGGGCTATGTCTCTTACTAACAACTCACCCACAGCAGGCTCATTCTATGATAAACCTGAGCGGTTCTACGAGACTAAGCCAGAACGCCGATATAGCGGCGGAGGGTCAACTCTCTCGCCACTGGTAGCGATGGGTACTCCGGGCTTAAACATGATACCTCAAGTGGCACAGAACCTGGCCCAGAATAGTCGGAATCGAGCTACCTCGGTTGCGCTTCCTCATAGGAGCCCATCTACAAGTAGCTTGAAATTGAATCCCCAGGTCCAAAGATCATTCTCGGAGAGGCAAACACCCACACGTGATTTTGCCTCTCGACCATCATCTAGGACCTACTCCCTTGCTGAAACCATATTTGATGGACCAGAAACCCATGCAGCGTATGCTTCTAGTGCTGCACTCGTCGACCCCCGTGTGGAAAGTCGGACTCCCTCGCGAACGAATTCACCAGCTCCTATTTTTTCTTCGGCGATGCCCATGGATGACGACAGGGATATCAGGCGTGATGACACACCCTCCGGATCACCAATGATGCAATCAAGACCGCCTTCAAGGGCCCCTTCCATTGCAAGCTCAATGCATAGTCAAAGGAGAACCCTCACCTTGTCGGGTAATAGCACCCCGATCTTTGTGGCAGCAAGCTTATACGAGTTCAATATCGATAAGCAGCGGAGGGAGGGGGATTTCCGTATTTGACTTATGTCCAAGGCGAGATCTTTGATGTAGGTTTTATTATCTCTAATACATGTGAAGACATTTACTAACCACTTCTTGCAGGTTGTTGGAACCAAGGGTGAAATCTGGTTAGCCAAGAATCAAGATGATAAGAATGGGGAGCTTGGTTGGATCTGGTGCAAGCACTTTGCGAAGCTATAATGGCGAAAGCAGGACCTGCAATATTTTGAACAGCAAAAAAGCAATTCTGGGTAATAGGAGGCATCTTATATCATTTGGAGGGCGTACTACTACTACTTCTTGTCAATTTCGGTTTTCTTCCCCCTTCTATAAATATTTTTGGTTTTATAAAGCACGACCGACGGCGTCACCAGATTCATTTTTCTTATTTGTCCTACATGATCGCTTCATAACTCCCACCATTCTTCTTCATTTCATCGTTTTCACTTCTTTCTTATCTGCACTTTGGGATTGGGTTTTTGTTTTGCGTTTTTTTTTTGATTTATTTCAGGCGGAATGGAGAAACATGGGGCCTTTTTTGCATTTCCTTAACTTTTTTTTACTGGAGCATTGTATCTTTTTTGTCATTTTCATCGTCATATAGCGGGCGGCGTCTCTATCCTATATCCACTACTACTAAACTATTATTACTACTTTACTATTTTTTCAATCTATTTTCTGTGCCACCTTTTTTTTTACTTTCTTTGGTTTCGGCAGTGGGCTTGGTAAAGAAAAACAGGATTTTTTCTTCCTCTTTTCTGGAACTATTGGTAATTCTTTGCATGCACATAATGAATACCCCCGCGATCTGTGTATGTACTTTATTGTTTGTTGTCCCGAATGTGCGTTGTGAAACACTTGGTAGATATTAAACTCTGATAGCACCACAGTGGTAGATGAATGAAAACTGATAAGATGTTACAGTTCGAAGCATTGCTTGGCGTTATGCGGGTGATAATCTATGATTTGAGGAATTTGAGGTTCAAACCTAGTACGCGCGTATAGACATTTTTATATACTGTATAAGTATAATACCAATGGACTTTCGGTATAATAGAATACTAGTAGTAGTAGATACATGTAGTAACAAAGTCTCAATAAACTCAGACGCTAAGCGGATTCCTCATTGAGTGGTCAATCTCTGGGTAATTGTAGGTTAAATTGTCAATTTAGGTACCCCCCCACCTCTAAGCCCTTAACTCCAGCAGCTCTCAGCCCCTACCCCACGACCCTCGCAACTAAGCTTCTTTACAGTCTGGTGTGAGTCAACGAACAACGGTGAGTGTTACCTGCCATTCACGGTAACATATAAACAAGGACATTACATCCTACATGCACGCACTCAGATCCAGAGTCGAAAGCCAACACTTAGCCTCTGTATTACCGACATAGAGAGTCGGCCTAAATATATCCGTGATTTAGCAGAAAACCAATTTGTACCAGTAAAATGGAAGCGCGGCATAATGTAGGCTATTGCTCATAGCCCCAGGTTTATTGCGCTTGGTTATGGATATAACAAATCATGTAATATCACTCGAAATACTCACTCGACCAGATATTATCAGGACCACATCGCGGCCTCCTCTTCCCGTCCCCGCAAAAAAAATGCCAAGCCCATTTGGTGGCCATAAAAACCAAATAAACTATGATCCAAGCCCGACCATCCGTAGCAACTGAGTTTGTCCAATATATATTGATCAAGTAGCGGTGTAGCTAGGGTTCTGGATGATTTAGACCTCTCGAGGACACTTGAGGGATAAAGTTCTTGCCTCTTCTATTGACGGGACAGTTGCTACGGGTGACGTGGGCTAGCTCTTACCACCCCACGCTTGAATTCCCTTGTAATAATACTTGGAACATATTAGAATATGGATGTGGTTCGTATCATGAGCTATCACTCGATTTCTGGTTTTCTATCGCTATTGACATGGATACCGGAACCGTCAGTATAGCCGTTTTATGGGATTCTACGGCTGAATTATGGCCCCACCTTCCACTAAAGAAGAAACCGATAGCGTGCCAGTTCAAAACTGGTTGGTTGAAACATCAACCTTGACCCTTTGGCGGGTTTGGGTACTAGGCGCAGGAACGACCATTACCCCTCATGAACTACATGTAACTTTATAATACAGATATACGTGACGGAACCTCAAAGCCATGGCACCGATCTTTAAACTCAAAAAAACTAATTTCTATTTGCCAAGTTCAAGTTCAAGTCTAAAAACCAAACCTCATTACACATGATAGAGTAAAATAAAAGTACAAATTATACAGCCCACACACCCCTCCTCCTTCTTTTAAGGATTAAATAGCAGTACATAGTGAAAAGTAAAGAAAACAAAATCCAATGCTCCGATGGAATATGCAGATTATTTAATAAACTATCACAAAAGAAAATAGTAGACAGATGCAATTAAAGTAAAGTCTTTTGTTGAAACAAAATATGGTTTTTGAAAATGTGAACGCCTTGTAAACCCGGAATTCGAATTATATGCCACCGCCCCTGACCCTCTGAAACGTGCTGTTATGTAATCTGGATTTTAGTAGAGGTCCTCCCTCGATCCTCGATATCTTTTTCTCCTTTTCGTGAATGTCGTGTTAAGTTGCGTCATATTTTTTGCACTTCCTTTTTTCCTTGAATGGAGCAGTAGGAAGATAGAATAGGAGGGGGTAGACCTTTTCCCCGCCTAAAATGAAATATGTTATTAAGCCAAAGGAAAGATAAAATATAAGGAAATTTTTATCAAAGGAGCGATGATATCCCAACCCCAATAGTCCATAAGCCCAACCCCCAGCCGTCGTCGACCGGCAACGAAAACGGTTGACCCAACAATATTAGTAAAGTACTATTCCCACTTCCTCTCCTCTTCACCGTCTCTTGATAGTCACCAATTAGGTCCAACCTCTTCCTCTTTTGTCTCTTTTCCAGCCGCTCGGACTGCTTCCATGAACGAGTCCTCAGTGCCTACGTCCCACTTGACTTTAGCTCCCTGCCATCCTAGTAACCTGATAACTTCCTCGGCGCTCCCATATAGCTTGCTTTCAAGCACTGTCAGTACGCCAACCGCACACCTAACTAAGAACGCATCTCCCTCGAATCCATACACATCCCAGATTCTGCACACAATATCCAACGGGCAATGCAGCGAGAACAATGTTAAGAACATTGCCTCGAGATACTGCGCCGGCTGCAACTTTAGTGTGGCGGTAATGTGAGCGTGTAGTGAGGGAAGTTTGTATTTAAACGCCTTAAGGAAAAGACTGTAGACACGTGACATCGCACCGGAGTCTTGTGTGTAAAAGGCAAGCGGGAGAGGACGATTTAGGAGATTAACGAGTGTTGTGAATGTTTCTGTTGGGGACTGATTGAGCAGGAGGAGGCCAGCAACAGTGTGTGTGCCGTAAACATAACCAACGTCCGAGCGGTACATGGAATAGGCTTGAAGAACTTCCAGAAGCGAGTCATGAAGCGGGCCATTTTCCTAATTTCCGTTAGTTTCGGACGTTATTTATAGAAGTGGGGGCTTCGGGGGAGTTATACTTGGAAAATCTTCAGCTCAGGGAAGGTCTTGTTGACGTCTTTCCGGATTGAGTCAAACAGTTCCCGCTCTTTGAAGGAGTACATAGTTGGGCTCTTTTTCACACCTTGTTCTACATCTCGGGCGCGCTTGAGAGCGAGCTTAAAGGTCTCGGGGCCCACCGTAAGATGATTTCCGAACGACATGTTCCACACTTTACCTCTACACCTTGGAGCCACACCGCGCCACCAGAGCTCGCGGGTTTCTTCGGTGCGCACCATAGTGTCCCAATTGGGAATTATGTGTTGATCCCAAAGTTTGTGAGTGTCAGTCTTCATGCGATCCTTCTCAGCCTGTTCGGCGCGTTCTTTTTCCACGCGTTTGCGTTCTAAAGTGTCCAGGTTAGATTTCCGATATCTTTCCGGGGGCGGGGTCCTAAGTACCAGCTTCTTGGGATAACCGCATCATCTTCTGGTACTCCTTCAAGTGTCTCTTCTCCTCCTCTTTGCTCTTCGGAGGCAACCAGCTCGGCCTCGTCCTTGACAAGACTTCAGCCTTCTCTTTACTTATCGGCAATGGATCAATCATCCCATTCTGCATCTGTATCGGCGGTAGATTCACCCGAGCTGCTTTTGTGGGCGATGCGTTCTTGTGTAGCGGTTCCGCCTTTCCCAGCGCAAGCCGTTTCTCGGTCTTTTCACTCTCGATCTCGGCATACGCTTCTAGCGCTTCGCTGAGCTCCTTTGCCTCGGTCCCCAGCTCACTCATTGCGTCGCTCCAGCTCTTGGCGCGATATTGAGTACGTCCCCTGATAGAATCTCCATGTGCGGGCTCCCCAGCAATCGGAATATTACTTGTCGACCCTCCCCGTGTTGGCGGCCGTGTAGCTGGCGGCGTAGGGTCTGCGTTTCCAGGACCTCCTCCGAGCGGAGACTCCAACATTGTGGTTCGGTCCGGGCTAGGTGTAGCGCTTAATGCTCTTGCTGAGCGTGGTGATACTGGAACATTGTAGAAAATCGTATCCGCGGGTATGTCGTCATCCGAATCGCACTCGTTTTCGAGCTCCTCGACTGTTTTCCTTGCAGCCTGCCATGAGCGACGGCCTGGTGCCGTTCCTGGGCCATTAGAGGTTGTTGGGCGCCCTGGCGACACAGGAGGCACTGGACCCATAGGGGAGGGTGATGGGGAGCGATTTGTGAGCGAGAGCCTGTTGAGACCAGTAGTTGAAACAGCGCGTCTGCTACTGGGGGTGTAGGGAACTAGATGATCGGCTTGTGGAGTGTGGACTTGGGGTTGAAGATTTGTGTGTGCAGGTCGTCTACCGTTCGTAAGGTCGCGACTGCCAAGAGAATTTCGAGATTGGGGGCCCATGCTGCTGAGAGGGCGGGACATCATGGGGCCTCGGGGAGGTTGCTTTTGGAGCGTGGGACGGTGGTACTCCTCGATGTTGTCGTCGTCATCGAGGCCGATTTCCTCAAAGTGTCCGTCAAGGTCGTTGAGAATACCACCATCGTCGAGCTGGAAGGATGAGGGGAGAGACGAGGAGGAGCCGACGGTAGAAGAAAGGCCGGGGGGTGAGACCCAGCCGCTGGAGATCATTTGAATGTCGTGGGGTGGATTGTAGTGTGAAGAGTGAGGTTCTGGTTCTGGGTGTTCGTGGAATTGCTGAGTGAGACTTCGGGGCTGGATTGTAGGTAGAATTTTGGCGGTTTGGGGAGGAATTATGCTTAAAATTCAAAGTGTTCGGAAGATGCAGGTATTCTGTACTGATCAAGGTTGTCCTGAGCCTTGATGCCGTTGATTATAGTAGAACTGAAGTACTAGTAGTGTGTAGTTGTAGTGAATGATAGGTTTCCGAGTCGATATTCCCTTCGTCAAAGATTCCCTCCTATTACCCCGTGATTATGTTTCCCAGGTTGTCGTAGAATTTCCCGTGCCGCAAGAATAGACGGGGGCTTAGTGGTTGATTATCCCCTTATCAACAATCCTATGGACTCCTATTATCCCTATCCCGTTCGTTCCACCACTCTCCTTTTTTCTTCTTTACCCTCCTTTACTCCGAGATTACTTAACTCCGCACGCTATCAAAGACAACGGAGTCTTCGTGAGGGATAGTGTATTCGTGTATGCTTATGTTTGCGTGGATATCTTTCAGGGGGAGGCTCTGCTCTGCTGTTGAGGCGGAGTGGGAGCAATTGTGAAATAGCGAATGACGTCGACTTCCGAAAAAAAAAGTATCAATTGAGACTGCAGATATGTAGACAGATGGAGAGCACAGTCTTAGCTATGCGTGTATTGTATGAGAGTATGTATGTAGACAAATAATGTGGAGTGGGAATGTAAAGAACGACAAAATAGGCAAGGCAAGGCAAGGCAAGGAAGGATGAGAGAAGAAAGAAGGGAGGGAAGAAAACAAGAGTCGAGGGATAGAAGGCAAAAACACAGGCACAGACACAAAAAGCAAAACTTAACACGATCTTGTAGAGGCGTTTTGTCTATCGGATCCAGCCTTCAAGTGCACAATACATACCTGCCTAGCTAGAGTCTACAACTTCCCTCATGCAGAAAGCAATCTCCATGTTCGTTCACAACGGGAGAGGCGGGCGGCAAACACAAACGATTGGCGCGAATCTTTGTTGCTTGCTGCTGTACGACACCAGTCTGTCAGTACCTACCAGTGCCTGATGGATACACACCCACGAGTACGTGTGCCTGTTCGTACACTACCTACATCTTTAACCATTAGGTGCCGGCACCCACCTACGAGAGTAGTACTAGTATTTCTCTGACGTTTTTGAACTGGGCCATTATTGCATACACCCAAAACCATGAGCTTGGCGTATTTTTGTATGGCATGCAATATCAGTCGCGTCCACAAACGTCAGAGAAAAACGAGTACATTCATGTACCTGCTGTACTTATATCCACTCATCACAATTACAACTCCCCCACGAAAACATACATATGCTCAACCCAAACCCTGAATGATCGTTTGTGAACCCCTTGTTTGACTCTCACCCCAGCGCGCACACACCACCCCATCTACATCTAGCACCTTTGCCTTCTCTTGGTTAGTATCGGTATTCATTAAGCTCTTGGCGCGCTAAGAAATCTTCTTCTTCCGGGGGCCCGGGGGCTCGGCTCGGGATTCATGCAGACGCGAGGATCCCCGGATTGATTTGAGAGATGGAAAAGAGTTCTGACTCTAACACTAAAAAGAGCGTTAGTGGTGCGGGAATTTCCGAAACGGTAGTGGACCACTGGTGGTGGTGGAGTGTGGTGATGTGGATATTGAGGGATCGAGATGGGATTAGGTGTTGAGACGGTAGTGGCCCATGGAACCACTTAAGCTCGCTCGAGTGAATGATTCCTATCCATTGCGGTACGTTTCCGTAGCAATTTCCATCTGCTCCGTCAACTACTCCGATTTGCGAGTAGATATTTGTAGCTCAAGCCCATCTCACTAGGTATGCTGGGGCTGAAGGTATCCGTGGAACACTCTTTAGAACGGTGTCTAGGTGATGTATCTCTTTTTCGTGCCCGCTTCTTGATGTGACGTAGAGTATCGTGACGTCTTATACATGCAATAATTGCTTTATGCAAGCTCGTAAATAAGGCATGAGGTGCATTGTATGTGGCTCCCAAGACTTACGAGCCAGGTTTGAAGTAGACGGCTCTTTACCCCGGACCATCGTTGACCGTGGAGTTTGCAGGTAGACCAATTTATCTGAGGTGCAACGACAGGACAAAGGTCAGGGAGTTTGGTTCGTACAACCACACAGTCTTTATGATTTTGTCCTAGTTGCGACTAATCTAGCTAATCCTATAAGCTTTATCCGGATGCATACAGATAGACATGTAGCAGTAGGAACCAAGAATCAGTATCGTATGCAGATGTGTTCCTAGTGCGCTTATGCTACTTGGTTTCAGAGATAAATTTGGCGCCGAGCGGGTCCTCTGTTCTATTCACCGAGCATAGTAAACAATTGTTTCTTAGCAGATCCAACCCGGCGGCTAGTTTTGCGTGGTATGAGACTAATTCTCGGTACATAGGGAACTCGCTCGACCTATCCATAGTAGAAGAAGGGATGCTGAGAGGCGGTAACAGTCGTATGCTGTAAATTGCGGTTTTCTGCCAGCGTCGGTATCAGCCAGCATAGGAACCTTGCCCCCTATCCTAGGATATCTTGACTTACATGCTCTTTGCAGAAGGTCGATTCATGTAGAGAAACATAAGTATGCTGTAAAATGGCCATGCTTGCTCAAGATGTTCAACTGAAGACTTTAGACGAAAGGTAGGTGACGTCTTATTTTATGCTTCGATTACCGTTAGCTCCGCTAGCTTGACATGCACGCCCTTAAGCTAAGGAAAGTATTGTAAAGTAGAGTACGTAGGTACAAGTAGAGTGCATATAGATAAGATGTACATGTAGATATATTAGTACATGTATACAAATAAATGAGCTCGGGCGATACTTTGCTGATCATGCCATGCCTACTTATGAACCGGCTAGATCACACGGATACTGTACATACGATTACATATCAGATGGATATATGTCTAGTGTTCACTCCCGGAGAGATCAAGCCTTTAATGTAATTCGACGACGTACTCGGCGCATAACATGGTATAAGGTGGAGATATCCTCTCGATCTTCATTTCAAAGAAAACACACTCGAGGGCAACACTTACACTGTTAACCACATCATAGATCTACCCTGGGGTGCTTTAGCTAGATCTCTGTGGCTCTGAATACTAGCAACGTCCTAGAGTAAAGAATCCCCCACTGGTCTAAAACGGCATGAATAATAATTGCCAAGTACTCTAGATCCAGATGGGCAACGATCTCCTTCAATGGTAGACGACCACTCAGTGGCCCTGCCCTACATACTTGAGCACTGGATCTAGAGGTACATACTTGCCAATAATGACATGGTTTATGAGGTGGAACATTAGGCTGATAAGGATTTAACATCAGACGACGCGCTTTTATGTATACTCTACGCAGTACTACGCAGTAGGCGCTGCGCGTATCCGATCTGATAAATGCACACCGATTGGGTCTTTACAATACAACTCATCTTCAGCTCGCAATTAATCTGTTCAGCTTATCGTGGCATGAAACTATGTTCATGGTTGGGTATGTTGTCAAAAGCACTGGCAACACACTCCGTTGCTTTTTATTCGGTAGGCGTTAATTTGGGTCGCTAAAGATGCATTAACCAATGATAGGCAATATTCACTCGAGACGTGGACACCTTGTGAAACACTCCCGATGGCGATGGCCATAAATAAATAAAAACGTCCACTCACGTTGTCATACTCATGGTCCCGCGTGCATACACATCGGCAGTAGGGTAGGTACTCTAGAGCACTATGGAGTGATCTACCTAGAGTACCCCTCACACACTCATACAGCTCATACAGCTACCTACATAGCTCTCGCAGCTGCCAAAAGAAGGTCGCCAAAACACTTACGTCAAACATCATCACTCGCCAGTTCTGCGAAATGGTCGAGGAAACGAGTTACTATGAACTTCTCGGTGTTGATGAAAATGCAACGGCACTTGAGATAAAGAAAGCTTATCGCAAGCAAGCAATTATTCATCATCCTGACAAGAACCTGGATGATCCCGACGCCCCTATACGATTTCAGGAGGTATGAAATATATTTCAGTGCACCGGGGTTCCTGGTTTAGCTGACAGTCAGGTGAAGATTGGAGAAGCATACCAGGGTAACAACTCCACGCCGTGTATGCGCCGGGGGCCTGATTCTGACACTTTATAGTATTGAGCGACCCAGCTCTCCGTAAAAAATATGATACCTTAGGAAAGGAACATGCTAAACCCGAGGCTGGCTTCGGTATATCTTCATCTACATTCAGTTGAATTTTCAAAAGTTTGCTGAGCATTACATAGACGATGCACTTGAACTTTTCAACAAGATATTTGGTGGCGACGCTTTTCAGGACTGGTAATTCACATTCACATCCGTGCTGTACCGTACATATAACTAATTTTTTTGAAGGGTTGGCGAAATATCCCTATTCAAAGATATAATAGCAATAATGGAAATCAAAAACCGCGAAAGTGACCCCGAAGAACCAGAGTCTCCATCGCAAAGTTCTACGTCTAGACCTCCACAGTTTATGGTCACTGGTATGCCAACCAAGTCTATACGCGGTTCTTTACTATTCCATATAAGTAATAACCAATTTTGATAGACCAATCTCAAGAATTTCCCGAGGAAGCGCGTGCCGCTAGAAGGGCTAGGCGGAGGAGTGGGGGTTCAAAGGCAGTACCACCGATGAGTAGAGAAGCCAGGGCGGAAGCGCGAAAGAAGGCAGAACTCGCGAAATATGAGCAAGAGAGGCAAAGAGCGCGCAAAGAGAGAGTTGAAACTTTATCAAATAACCTGATACGAAAACTTAGTACCCTAACAGACACTAAAATGAAAGCCTCTGATATCCGACGTTTCCAGAGAAGTATTCAGGTACCAAGATTTATTATGTCACTCTTTATCTTTTATAACGCGCGGTGATACTAACTATGCTTTTTCTCCCACAATTAAGGGAGAGGCTGAATCTCTTAAACTCGAATCATTTGGCCTCCACATTTTGCATACCCTTGGTGATATTTATCTATCCAGAAGCCACGCCTTCCTCGATAATTCAATCCCTGTAGTAGGCTCAATTGGCTTCTGTGCAATGTTCAATTACGTGATAGAAAAGACCACCGACATTACCGAAACGTGGGGGACACTCTCTTGCGCTATGGGTGCACAGACTGCAGTCAAGCAAATGCATAAAGCGGAGGAAATGGGCGGAGACGAGTGGACGGTAGAAAGAAAGGCGGAGATTGAGCAACTGACTACCGGCAAGATTTTGTTGGCGTGTTGGAGGAGCACCAAGTTGGAGCTACGAAAAATTATTCGGTACTTTATTCCAGCTTGGCTAGCCATGAGATTCATTTAAACTAATGAGGATGAAGTGATGTTTGTGATCGCGTTCTCAACGGAGATGAGGAGTATGACCTGCAGAAACGGAGGGCCGAGGCTTTGATAGTCGTCGGGGAAGTTTTTAATTCTGTAAGCTACACCTCTCGTACGCCAAGACACGCATTACTGGTTTAATAATGCTAATATCTACTGCTATAGACATATCGAGACTCTACAGACGACCCCAGCGATAATATTTACGAGACATTGCTTTATGGGGCGTCTGAGAGATAAAGTTAGTAAAATATGTAGTTTATATAGTTTATGGTGTATGGTCTCCTGGAGTGACACACTACTTTTAATTATTAACACTATTAACAACATACCCATATTGCATCGCTTTCCTTTTTCTCTCTAGATCCTTTTTTGCTTTTACTATTATCGCCTTTCCACTATACTAGATTCAGAATAAGACTTTGCTACCTCCAGATACTTCAAATCAACGTATTGAGATACAACCATTGGCAGAGAGGACCAACACGCAGTTTCGGCGGAAAAGATGATTCTGGATAAATAGTAATCAGTGAGATCAAATATCAGTTTGACAGCTCACCGTGCCAAGAGTCCTTGCCTACCAA
This sequence comes from Morchella importuna, assembly GCF_003444635.1. Lineage (NCBI taxonomy): Eukaryota > Fungi > Ascomycota > Pezizomycetes > Pezizales > Morchellaceae > Morchella > Morchella importuna. Next base: position 120,241 of record NW_025763427.1, on the reverse strand, counting down.
CCGTCAGCGTTGGTGAACGACTGAGGCTAATTGAAAGGTGAATATAGCTATCAAGCCGGCCCTCATCAACTCGCCCGGGCCAGGCCCGGGAATATTATTCCCAATCAACCAAATGCCCCCCACACATCCGAATCCAGCCTTGTGTTCATCCTTGGGCAGGAAAAGTAACGAATTTTAACTATAATTCTCCAGTTTAACACGTAGAGAAGAAGAAATATAGAGATATAGCCACCCCGGACATTACATCTATACAGGCTCGGCCTCTGAATAAAACATTGATTTATTTTGGTTTGTTTGGTTATTTTCCAACATCGGACGTCCCTGGACGCACACACTCTTGTACTCTCCGAGTGATATATCATGATCCCATTAGCTTTTTTTGTTTGTTTGTTTGTTTAATTCATTAATTACATGCAACTTTACAGTTATGGCAATACCCCTGAACTGCCCCTTCTCTTCCACCTCCTCTCACGTATTTCTGACATAGGAAATGAAAACACTAGAGCCCTCTTTGTTCTATTCCTCGCTTCCAGCGTCTTTCAGCGTCCCCCACCCATACCCTAGTTCCCTTCTCTCCTCTTCTGCGCTCTCTTCCTGTCCATTTCTCTCGTATCTCCATCTCGCGAACTGTTTCCAGATTTTTGTAGCTGCTTCGATACCACTATGATCCCATTAGCTACTACCAGTCTCTATCCAAATAAAGTTAAGGCTTTACAGGTGATTTTTTATTCGTGAGCTAAACTATAGTTCCTCTACTAATATATATATGCTCTAATCTATGACCATGATTGCGCGTTGGGTTTGAACTAACTACTTATAAACTTATTCCAAGCATTAACTACAACACCGGCTTCAAAGGGTCATATATTAGATAACTAGCCACAGGAATATTTTTATCAGATGCAAAACTTCCAATTGCACGCAGCGACACCATCGATCGCACCTATTTTGATTACACCACGCCAAAATTACAACAATTGCTCCCAAGCTCGTTTTATAAACAACAGCAGCAGCAATCTATGCCGTGCCTTATTATTTCGGTCAAAAACATTGCATGCGCTCAACATAAGTTTCATAAATATATATCATTCATTCAGCATAAACAAATCTGCACTATCTCACTAAGGATAATGTGGTGGTTTGTAGTGCGATCCCGCATATGGCAGTTGGGTCCCCGAATATACCGGCTGTGGCGAGGGAAGTACCTGTACAAAACGTTCCTCTCCCGCACTATAAACTAATGGCGAGTGTGGCTGTGGCGGTAATGATTGTATAGTGGTCTTTGCATTCAAAAACTCAAACTCGTTATCAGCCAGGACAGCTTTCCCGGGCCCATGTTCACGGTGGGCTATTCTCCCGATGAGGTAGGATGACATGAAGATAAAGCTATAAGTTTCAGAGGGGTTAGCAAATTTAATAGAAGAGAGAATAAAGGTGGTGGTTATAGCATACAAAGTGACAGACGATATGATGAATACCGTGTACTGGGCTGGATTGTAATGCATTTTATGGGCCCAGGCATCGGCTTCTACCATACCGACAGCGCAGCAGACCACTAATGCGAGCCATAGTACCATGAATACGATATCCCATCCCATGGATATCTTGGGTCGAAGAGTGTGGCGTAGGTATTCCCATAATGCATAAACGCACCATATCATGGTCAATGCGGCCTATATCACTCGATTGTTAACTTTGATTTTTATTGTTTCTTTTTGCTGGAAGAACTTACAGCAGACATGCCGAGAAAGGGGGTGACATATCGTGCATAGGTTTGTCCAGCCTCGCCATCATCCCCCCCGCCACCATTTGAGGATGATGAATGGGATCCTCCTCCACGCCTCGGCTCAAAAAGTAAACTTCGTTTTTGAAGAGGGTAGCCATAGTTGGGGCCAGGTTTTGGAACCACTATGGCGAGGATGGCAATTGCGAGAAGGACCTGTAATGTTCGAAGTACAACGAAGGTTGGTGATCGCCATTGAATTCTGGTCCTGCCTGCCATCTTCTCCTCGTTTTTTCCGGAAAGTAAATAATTAGGAGATTTTTTCCCAAGGGAAGTGGAGAGAGAAGGCGCATATATGGCTTTCTTGACAAAGGAATCGGGGAGGACAGTTTTTTAAGGTCGTCATGTTGAGGGGGCGTTTTTTGTCGCACAAAATAGTTGCACAGACAGTTAGTAGGATTGATCTGTTGCACGTTGTCAGACAATACAGGGAAGACATACGAATGTTTCACAAATATTGTCCAAAAAGAGACTAAGTCGATAGTCCCCATAGTCTCTGAGTTGGATAAGATGTATGTGATATAGGATGGTTGTGGCTAGGTGTCCCACCCTCTCACATTCTTAGACCTTTGCGGCCCGTCTCAAGACCTAAAATGTCAAAACCAGGAATCTTCCGAGGCCTGACGGCTTCACCGAAAGGCCTTGTCTGTCTATCTGAACATAAAGGTGGTCAATATTACTGGGGTGGGGGCAGAATAATCTTAAAGGTTAGGACGACCCCTGAAAAGTTGGGCCAACCTCTTTCGAGAGTCTTACACATCCATGCAAGTTGCGGGGTGCCAATTGATAGAGTCATCTGAATCAGGTTCGTTATTGACGAATGATTGATAACCTGCAACAGCAAATTTTGATGTGTTTCACATACCTACCAAGCTAATGTAGTGTGAAAGACCTCACTGATCTCATGACGGACTGTGAGAATCCTCTATGAGCCTTTTGTTAAAAGACCAATTGTCTTCATGTGGAAAGCTGTAGGTTTATATTTATTCTACACGAACCTTCCGCAGCCCCGAGACGTACATATATAACTTCAATAAATTAAAGTAGGGGGAAGTGCTTATCGATATCAAGCGAGATCGATCGGGGCAGGCATGCTCGCTTCCTCTCTTCGACCCCTTTAAATTTACTCGGAATCATCTCCGAGCTTCGGTGCAGCGCATCAATCAACCTTATTTTGACGCACAACTGATTGAATCGACTTACTCTACAAAGTAGTAGTAGTTGTAGTGAAAGAAGAGAAGAGGTTGTAGTGTTCGGTGTGGTAAGTCCTAAAATATTAGTGCCGAGTCAATTGGAGCATTAAGAGCTTCATAATAGAGAGCTTTGACGCCCGACGCTGCAGGATTAAGCTCGGTACCTGCCTGAGATACCGGCTTAACTATGGCCCGAGTAAAGATAGCCCTAGATAGAGCACATACTCGGGTAGAGTGCGTACCGGAATAGAGATTCCTGGGTCTGTAGAGAGAGGTCTCAATTGCTCTTGCTGGAATAGGATTCCCAAGCAAGCTCCCCCGGATTTTGTACCTACATACATGTATGTACTCCAATTTCAGGATCTGAACCATATTTATTCTGAGAAATTTGGTCGCAGATATCAAAGATGGCCAAGAAACATTGGCTCGTAATCATTGAAAAGCTCAGGATTGAAAAGCTCAGGATTGAAAAGCTCGCCTTTGATTCAAGATGATCATGAGCCGTCCCTTGAGGAAAGTGTTCCGGAAGACTTAAGCCTGCTGCCTGCAGGTCCGAAAATTGATAATAGCATGCCACTTAGATTGGCTATCCAGCCAAGTCCGGCGACTTAGATATGAAAATCTTTGTACTCATCACGCCATAACGTAGCTCGAGCCCAGGCTCAAGCTCTTCTCCAGACTTCTCCACGGAATAGTTAGTATATCAGCGCACGAGCCATGGGTACGAGCTTTGCAATTTGAGTGCAAAGGTTCCGAACCCAATATTTTATAATCCGAACCTATCCGACGAATCCAATTCCACATGGCAACAGCCGGTCAGAGCCATCTTTACTCTTACTCGAGTTAGATATGAAGCAGCCAGAGGAACCTGAGACCCGATTCTTTGGGCCGGTGCATCCCGAACAGATGAGCTCGAGGAATGGCTGATGGCAAATGGTGAAAATCTGTTTGGAGGTTGAGGACTCGGATGAGGATGAAGACTCGAGCATTTTTATTTTAAAGCACAACGTTTGGTGTATCTTTAGATCAGACGGATTACATGTGTTATCTATCACTTTAAAGTTTCCCAGATCGATATCGGCTCGGTCGTACGGCTAATATAAACACATCATGATAAATCACTCGACTCGATCCGCACCACACTGCCGCGTGTTTTTGTTCAAGCCAGCCGTTGGCTTAGGGGAACACAAGCACTATACATAAATACCCGCCAGTATGAAAATTGGGCGTACGTAGGTGCGTGCGTATTCGTGGTACAAGATACGGTGACATCCGCGAACGTGGCACGTGCATGGGAAATATACGCCTCTTCTCAATTGATCAATAGCACGATGCGTGGAAGGCCAGTAGGGGGTTAAGTTTCGGAAGTTATGTGCCTACACGTACATGTTTGCGATTGAGAGCCATTTCTCCTGTTGACTCCAGCCAACGGTGTCAACAACTAAATCGACACTTCGAAACTGCCTTTGATCTCCCTTTATCGCCATCAATGCAGGAAGACTTGGGAAAAGATGCCCTTTCATGCTTCAATCAGCTCTCGAAAATTTTGATTGCAGACACCCTACCATCAATCAAAGGTCACAAGACATAATTTTTAATAGCTATCAGAATTTTTTTGCGTGTAACATTTGAATATCAAGGGCCAGTCTCGTGCTAAATGTTTTATGTCTGCAGAAGCTGCGACAAAGGTCTAGGACTAAATAGAACCTTCATCACTCATAGGGATCCTCCAATTACAAAAAGAGGTACCTTGGGATCTACAATAAAAAAGGTTAGATGATTCAACTGGTTAAATTGCATGTTTAAGCTTCCGCTGAAAGAAAGATCTACTATGCTACTATCATGAGTAGGCTCGGGCGTAGGCTTATCCTGTCCAGTAATAAGCATCTTTTGCCAGTGGCACCTTTCCGGCCGGAGAGGGCTTGATTTCAGAAACATGTGTTCACCTGCAGGTCTTTGGCTTTTCAAAAGGTCGTCCGAACTCTTCCGTTTGTGATAGTACGCCTGCGTCAGGGAAAAGGCTTCTAAAGCCACCGCCTTATAAAATTACTAGCAAACGGTTATTTCTAACCACCCAAAGGATCTTCCGGTTGCTGAGGCGTTGTGGCATACACTTTAGAAAAGGGGTGTGCAAATTCTGGCGCGGGCCTCTAGACCAAATCGACTGTCACCGGTAGTGTAAAAAGTTCTCGCCCTTGACATGGGTTCATTAATTGCTACAGAGTATCATTGACACTATTTACTTGGCACCGACCGACATATAACACATAACACATATCACCATATTAATCTCACATCTCATCAAAGAATATAAAACTTTTCCAATTCCCTCTATCTGACCAAACCGAAAAAGCAAAATACCCCCTAGTGATTATCCAGAAAAAGGCTAACAAAATAGCAAAGCAAAGAAATCTATATCCTCCTCCTTCTCCGGGCGTCCTTCAACTGCGCACTAGCACTCGAATACACGTCTTCTCCGTCACTCTCCCTACCACCTTTAGCCCTCTTACTTGAGGAGCTTGGGATGCTGGGATGAGTGCCGGGATAGTAGCTTCCCCCTGGCGCAAGTTCTGCACTAGTGGGAGTGGAGCTTGAAGAATTGCGGGTGTGTTTGCTGTCGCGAGTCAATGAGCTTGATCGTGAACTCGAACGGCGCGGCACAGTAGACGGCGTTGGAGAGGATTTGGTAGAAGGGAAATAGCTGGGAGAGTGCGCGGGTGATGCTTGTTGGCCGCGAAATGATGAAGGCGAGTATGAGGATTCGCGATTTGGAGTAGGGCGGAGACCCTGCGCATATAGAGGATCGGTGGAATCAGGCATGAACCGTTGCTGCCGCCCAGGCCTTGCGAGGGAGGACGACGACGAAGAGTTGGACGAATAAAAAGATTGAGGTCCCCCAAGTCCTGTGAATGTTTGATCAACCATGAATCCTGGTTCCCCTCTAACAGGAGGATCGAGAGCGCCGCTCCGTCGTAATTCGTCTAATTCTCGTTGCAATTCCTCGGCTCTTGCCATGTCTCGTTGACGCTGCGTTTCTCGTTCAATCTCCCGTTCAACAACCCGTTTTTCCACTTCACGCTCAATGGACTCGTGAAGTTTCCATGCTTGCCATTCTCGTTCTTCCATCTCCACAACACCGTCACCGCGCTGGCTTGCAGCCTTGACGGCTGCTAAAGCGCGCTGCAAAAACACCTCCTCGCCAACTGCCCCCTCATCTTGCCACCCGTCCCCATCACTACCTATTACTCTCCTACTTTTACTATTGCTATTGTTCAAAAAATTAAAAACTTCGCCCTCAACATTATTAGTAACTCCGCCTTCAAACATCCTGTGCTGTTGTACCAACATATCCGTACTCCTCCCCTCTGATGGTCCATATCTTTTCGGTATTATTTGTGGAGTTCGCGGAGAGACCATCCCTAGACCGCCTCCTCGGAAAAAGCATTCTCGATTGGCTTGTCCATGAAGCTGGCATGGGCCATAATGCAGGTTCCGCTGGCACCGATGAGCCAAAGGATTGTGGAAATCGGGGATGCAAAGATCCCGAGAGGCACAGCAATCACAAGAAGAGTGGTGTATAGCTGAGAGGTGGTGGCATTAACAGGACCTACAATTATGATTAGCCTCTATCTTTATTTCACTCTTCATTCCAGGAATACTAACCGATTTCCAGGTTTCTACCGCCTAACTTTCCAATACCCCACATGCCTCCGATCACAAGCAGGATCACAAACAGCAAGAGCAAGTTTGTCAACAAACTGTAAATGCTGAGCATTGCAAATACTACGGCATAATTGCTCGCATAGTAGCTCAAATTGTAGCTTGCACGACTCTGTACCTCTCCAAAATTGGCGGGCTTGGACAACCGCTTGAAGTCGAAAAACTCTCCGAGAGGCTTCAAGTTGCTGAAGCGGGATGCCAGAGGCATCTGTCTTCCCTCCTGCTAGGCATTAGCACGATGTCTTTGGTTTGGGGGGGGGGGGGGGGGTTGAGATGGAGATGAGGCCACTTACGGTGAAGCGACCAAGGTTAAAGCGGTCAGTTAACATAGAGATTGGGATTGACATCCTTGACATTTAGTTGCAGCAACCCTTGAAGCTATTCACGGGACAGTAGATTGATGGATGGACACAAAGAAGAGAGCGGCTGAAATCGCTCGTTCTTGGTGAGAAGGTTTCTTGGAAGAAAGTGAGAGCGGGGAATGGGTGCGCGGCGGTCTTATGCACAAAAGAGGGGAGTTATTGGCCGGTTGAGATGTCAATGGTTACAGTGAGGTCTACGTGGCCGATCGGTGGGTTGGTGGGTTGGTGGGTTGAACAAATGCGATGTTCTGGAGGGTTTGAGGGTTGTGTCTGGGTGACGGACGGATAAGGGGTCTTAAAGCTCAGGAGAATATTGTGGCTGTGTTGCGTGTGGCATGCCAGAGGCCACGAATCAACCGAGTGATTACGCAAGACTCGAGATGACTGGGAGCGAATGAGATTGATGAACTGAGGAAATAATTAGCGATTCTAGGATCCCGGAGATTCTGGGTAGGGCTGCGACGGATTCATCCGAATCGTCCTACACACATAACTACATGTACTCGGGGCCCTGTCTAGATTAACAGTTGAGATACTCTAATCTACACATTTAGGCTTCAAGAGTTGGGAACTGAACTGTGAGGCAGATCTGAAATCGAGCTTCAAAGGGTAGATCGCGTGCTCTTCATAGGGTCTCACTCGGGAGGGGCCAGGGTGGTTTATTGAAACAAAGGGCAACACTTATGGTATGCCAAACAAAACATCAATATCAAAACTTATGTATGTACTCTATCGATATCGGTGCTTTCGAGATAATCTATCGGTATTTTATCTCTATATGTATCCTATCTATCGTCAGTTTGTAGTCTGTCATTCTGGTGTCACATTTCCTCCATCTCGTATTCGAACGCGAGTGCTTTCTGCCTGCCTGTCCTTCGTCTTACGCGTTAGTATTACTCGTAGCAGCAACCTAAACCAAACATAAACACCGCAAGTATTATAACCGCACCACTCACTGTCATTCTTGCTGCTGCCTGATTGACCGTTGGCGTTGTGTCCCCCCACTATCACCCGCCATCCCCCATGACGAGCCAATGACCACTGCTGCAAGCAAAAATAACACCCACATGCCATGCACCGAGCGTTGTAACTTGTTTCTGCCCGTCTTCTTGCGTCCCCGTGAATCCCCTCCCCACAACACCGAACCGAACCGGTGCGCTTCCAGACTTTCCAATGCGACAGAAACTCAATCCGTAGACTCGGGACTACCCTGCCACGTAGTTGTTTAACTATGGGCAGCATTAAGCGGCTGTTGTGAATGGGAGATTATCAATTAAGGGAGGCGGTTACACTCCCATGGGTTGGGTTTGGGTTGGGTTGGTTTTGGTATGTGATGGATGCTGGTTAGTGACTGTATGTAGGTACAACTGTCAGTCAAGCGCATTAGTTAGTTGGTAGGGCAGTGCGGATGCGGATACGGGATGGATGCGGGTTTTAGACTCGTTTGTTGTGGGTGTTCTTGTTTTTCCACGGCTTTCCCGATGATAAAAGAGATGGGGATCCCGCGAGGGTGTAGACTCCTGGTATCAGTACATACGGAATCTTCGTGAACATCAAGTTTGTTAATATTTATTTCCTGGCGAAATACCACTCCCTACTGAACCCATAAAAAAAAAAAACGGAAATCCACAATCATCTCATTACCTACGATGTCATCCTTCAGACCCTCTACTTCTTCGTCTTCCACTTCTACCTCCACTTTTTCCTCCAGTTCAAGCTCTCGTTCATCTTCTCGCTCCTCCACAAAGTCGTCAGAAGTGCGGCTGTTGATGTGGTGGCTGGTGCTCAAGGTTCGCGCCACAGAAAACAAATACCGTCGCCAGAATGCGAAAAAATGCACAAAATCACGTCTCGATGACCTTCCTCCTACTTATACATATGCATAAATATTTTCTCACTGTTTCATCTTTTGTTGTCATCGTTCCTATGTATAAATATTGCGACACTGCGCCTCATGACGGCGGGCCTATCTGGGGCGCACAACGATGTTGCCAGATCTTTTTTAGACATTCCTCTACCGAGGCGCTACCCTGTCCTCACTGATGCCCTTTAAAAGCTCTCTCTGCTGGCAGTGATAACCAACGACAATCAACGAATATCCTCATCTGTATCAATTCGATTACAACAACCTCTAACTTGACGCGATGAGGTTTTCTATCCTCATTTCGTTTCTACTTGTCGCGTTAGCGACGACTGTTTTTGCATCCTGGTCTGCTGAAGGTGTGTGCTTTTGATGCTGTCTGACTTTAAGCTTGGACGGGATTTGGGACTGACAGCTATTGCTACTAGACCAAGAGATCTTCCGAGTGCGTGACGAACTGGAGCTCGCCGAGGGTGAAGGGACCACCTTCTATGGTATGTTATTTATTTTTTAGTACATACCCTCTTCCCCTTTGGATTTGTACTAATATTCCCCAGAATTTATCGGTCTTGGAAAGAATCACGGAGCTTCGCAGGAGGAAATTGGTCGCGCCTACAAGAAGCAATCGATTCGTCTACACCCCGACAAGCAAAAACACCTTCCTCCCCCTGGCCAAAAGAAGCTCACCAAAGCGCAACTCGCCGAGTCCAAGAAGCGTGCCGAAGAACGTTTTGCCCGCCTAGCTATTATCGCTGATGTTCTTCGTGGAGAGGGTCGTGCGCGCTACGACCACTTTCTTAAGAACGGGTTTCCACTCTGGAGAGGCACCGGGTACTACTATGCCCGTTACCGCCCCGGCCTCACCAGTGTCCTGATCGGTCTGTTTGTCTTCTGCGGTGGTGGATTGCATTATTGTATTTTGTGGCTCAATGCCAGACAGCAAAGGGCCTTCATGGAACGCTACATCAAGCACGCCCGCACTGCAGCATGGGGTGAGGCTGGTATCCCGGGTATTGCAGATATCCAGGCCGCCGAAGATTCTGGCTCCTCCGGCGAGGCTGCTCCACAACAACCGATGAATCGTGCACAGCGCCGGACAAACAAGGTCGCAAAGGGCAGTTCCGGAACTTCAACTCCTGTCCCCGGCCCCAAGGGTGCTGGTAAGCGTAAGGTTGTTGCTGAGAATGGAAAGATTCTCATCGTGGACTCCGCTGGTAATGTCTTCCTCGAGGCAAAGGACGAAGATGGCAACAATGCCCACTACCCACTGGACACCAATGATATCGAGGGCCCAAAAGTTCGCAACACGTTTCTCATTAGACTGCCGATGTGGTTCTTCAACATCACTATTGGTCGCTTCCTCCCGGCGAAGAAGGTTGTTGATGAGGAGTACGAGGAGGAGTACGAGGAAGAGGAGGAGCTTGTCGAGGAAGAAACTGCAGCTGCCGGTGAACTAAAGGTTGTGAAACCTAAGAAGAAGGGCGTCCCAAAGAAGGTTGAGAGTAGGGGAGATGGCATGCCAAGAAGGAAGGTGGTTGCCAGGCCGGCTAAGAAGCAAAAGTAGATCTTTGTTTTCCTTCCTTCCGTTATATAGATTGATTTACTTTATGTTTTTATACCTTACGGATTGGGAAAAGTTTGCCAATGTTTGGGGATTGTTTTATGTGTATGAATCTTGTACCTATCTCCGCGCTACAGTTAGTCAATTGGTGAGGAGGACGAAATAGAGTGGTACTATGATGCAATTCACTTTGACTGTTCCATAACCTATGCAATGTTGTTTCGGAGAGGGATGTTTGATATATCCCATTAAATAAACTTAAATGTACAGGTTTGGGTAGGTATAACATCGATACATATATCTGCGGCACTACTACGCATCAACGGCCCAACACCAGGATTATCCCCCATTAGGTCGCCGTACACACCAGAGGCGGTACATCAGACGCAAATGAAGTAATAAGGAGGTCACTTGCCATGATTACAGGTTATTCCCCTCCATCAACATACTACACGGTATATACCGCCCCAACGATCATTACCCCAGCAGCAGCAACAGTAACACAACAGCGTCGTCGGCGACAGTGAGTGGGGGCGCCTCTATTGCAAGTTAACCTGACCGGTGGGTGGGTGACAGTCTCTCTTCAGAGACTACCTGGCCGGTTCTTCCTCGGGCCCGCGGAACATCCAGGATCCACTTCGTCTGTTTATGTCGATCTCAAACCCCAACAACATCCCTCCCCTACATATAACGCCACTATCTCATCTTCTGCCGTCATGGGCATATGGATGTCAGGGTCAGGGTCGGGGTGAATATCGACGGAGAGCTTTCGGCCATGCATGAGATATCACTCGATATCGCACCACCGAGGATTATTTTTTCTAATTCATCATTTACAGTCATTCACCGTCGCTTGACGAATACTGCCAGGGACTTCGGGCCAATAGAAATTAAAAGGACTAGAGATCTCGCAGCTTGACTGTTGCCTGACTGTTTCTTGCCATACTTGGACTTCCCTGTTCATCAAGTGGCAGTATTCGTCAAGAGACGGTGAACGACTATAGTTTGTTTTTTTACGGTTCGTTAAGAGTATGTGCAGCCTCTCTGCTATAATACCTGAGGAGGCATAGTGTTATTAGCTTTTAAGTAAGAAGGGGCAGCTTTGACGGGGCTTACACTTAGGTGGTCACAGGTCGTTGATATACAGTGGTGGTGTATGTGCAGTAATCAATTATGTGCACTCCATCTCATAATTTTCTCCCGTGGAGCTTTTGAGTGCGCCTTCAAAGCTTGTTTTCGTACCACACACTTGAGTTGAGCCGAGAGAAATATAGTGGCAGTAGTGTGACTAGGAACGTACTTTTAGAGGCAAAAGATACGAGTGAAATCCTTCTGTCACCACCGGATTATACAAACAAAATCTAACTAAATCCAGATCTAGATAGATACTCGGTACCTTTTTTCAGCATTGCTAAATCCCTACAAAGACCACAGATGTCAAGAGACAGCCCCTGTCCAGATCAGAACTGCATGCCAAAAAAAAAAAAAAAAAAAAAGGTTGAACCCACTGCACTGAGTTAAAGAGCTTACGACACCACAACCCGCAGCCGTCCAGGGCACAAAGAGTTAAACTGACGAGTACGTAATTAAGTGTTATAAATTATATAACCCGCGATACCCGCATATCCGAGCGAACCCAAGCTACTTATGGATATAATATACACTTGTAGCCAGTATCCTATGGTATGGCGTGAGGTTCCCATAGGAAAACGTGGGCACTTGGAGAACATATGACTACATCACTGCTCCCAAACACCATATGTCACCCAGCTGCTCGTACAACTTATTTCATTTTAGCAAGATCAACCGCTACCGTTAAATCTCCTTGTAATAACCCTCAAGGCATCACCTCACTAGCTTATCTTTATCGGGCTACACTTTGTCATCGTCATTTCACCTTATTACCGGTTCAATGCATTGTTTCGTTGAAATCTGGGCCAGAGACGTAAGGGGGTTTACTTTTGCAGCGCGTTGGATTTACATCCAGAACTAAATTTCGTTCAAATATGATGTCTACAGTGAGGTCTTTTTTTATTATGGAGGAGGCGGAGGACGCTGAGTTTGAATTTGAGACATTAACACGTAGGAGTTAGTGCAAGTCTCAATTTACTACGCTTTCAATTGGCTGGTTTGCGAAACATTCCAACTGCAATTCTACCACAAAATCATTGACAGACGAGTGTCTCATGTTCAACCATTGCGCCCTCACCCAATTAATGAAAGTGGCAAGAACAACTACCAAAACCATAACCCCATTCTAACCATGTCCGAACCAGCCAAGGATCACACTTCTGCTAACTTCATACCCCAGCCGGCCTCCATCCAATAGGCCTTATATTCCATTTCCGTTATGGATAACGGACGAACCCGAGTAATCAACACTGCTCGTGGTTGGACTGATAGCTTCGGAGAGCTCTCTGGGTGAGAATGCGGTAGGCTCCCCCACCGTAGTTCCTGGTGCCGGGGGCCGGGGTCTCGTGATTTTATCTACCTTTATGCAGAGTATTCATAAACTGTACCATCAATCAGCGTCATATATCCTCATATATACTTCCTCCTAATACGTACTCAACTCATGCCTATGATAGCGTCATTTATAAATCAAATCCATATCGCATCAATATTGATGTCGGGTTGGCCTTGAAGTGTAGGCTTATTAAAGGGCTGTTGCGGGGTCCGCGACGAGAATTGATGTGTTTATGTTCTGGGGGGAAAGAAACACTGAGATAAAAGAATGTAATAACGATAACCAGGGTTAGGGATGTATAAACAGCGTTTTTGGTAAAGGTGGGGGCGAAGGTGGTGTGCATTTTGATAGTAATGATAGAGACGTTCCGTAGGATGAAGAATGAAGGAAAGCCAGAAGAAAGAGAGGCAATATATACCCAGTTTTTCCTTTGCTGCGTCCTACATTCCACGAGCCTCGTTATCCCACCGGCAGTGAACTGCGGCGTTGGGCCTCATTCCGGAGTAAAAGAATTATTATTACTATGGCCCCCTAGCCAAGATAATGTAAGACAGCATACATGTATGTAGCCTCTATCTAGCAACATCACCGAATGAATCATTGCGTCCGTGTTGTTGCACCTTTCTTTAATATGTGCGAACGTGCACGATAGAGATGATTTTTGTTAATCCGGGGTAGTACCATGTCCATACCATCTTGCCGGATGTGGGAATGGATAAGGAATAGTACTAATAAATACTGTAGGGATCTTTCCTGAAGAATTCGGGTGTTAATATGTTCTAGACTTGTTCTTATCTTACAATGGATCAGTAGTGGGTCTTACATTGCTACGAAAGTCTCAACTGAAGAAGCTCGTGGCTTTGATTCAGAATTCTACCAGGTACAAGGTAGAACCACGAGAGTCAATTAGTCCATGCGTACATATCAATGGAAGTCATGATTCGCCGTCTTGATACCCCAGTGTTCGAGAAAAAGTGCACAGAGTAACCATGGTGTCGAAATGGAGTGCCACGCCTTAACACAGTTTTCATGGTACTGGTGACTTCTCCTAAATCCTAACTTGTAACAAAAACGCATATATCTATTAGAATCGAGCCTGCCTTATATTGGCCGTTAAAAATGAGGAGGATGGAGTAACCTGCAGCATGGATTCACGTTCAAATAAATGATCGCAAACAGGACTAATATAAAAACGAAAGCACGATATACCCATGTGGAAGTGGCATTGACAACCACCGACTCGACAATATCCATCACGGTTGGGGGGATTAAAAATAAGTTTTTTTTATATTGGGGACGCCTGTGGGCGGATGCCTAAATAACCGAATAGGTAGGATATTAGTGGGACAAGAATGGATTGATGGGTGATTCTATATTGGCTTTAAATTTTATGATACGTGTCTTACTCTTTAGCAATTGTGTTCATTAGTATCTGTTATCTTTACCAAATGCTATGTGTACAGAAGCTATATCTATGCACTAGAAAATCAGAAGTACCAGCCCGTACGCGTACGTTGAGATACTAGATAATATGTACTTATGTATAGCAATATTATAAGGCTCGAGCCACCGACTTGAGCTACCGCCCCGCGTAGAAACACAAATCGATATGTGCAATATGCTTCTCATGCGCATGCACGGGTTCGTACTTGTACCTCACGACGTATATACGTATATGATTTCCTCTGTAATATTAAGAAGTCTAGCTACAATTAATCAAAGGAGACCATACTATATATATATAGCTAGCAGCTATAACTACAGCTTATACGGAACACCAATATCGAACTCCCTAAGCCCTTCCGCCTATCGGTTCAAAAAAGGAGAGATACCAGTGATCAATGGGTCTCAATTAAAACACTTTTTTCGAAATAAATCTAAACTATATAGTCTTCCTCATCGTCACCAGGAACGTCTCCTATTGGTTACAGCGCACTACATGTATTTCTAATATTGATTGCATATCATTATTCGACAAAGAACTACTCCCGAGATGGAAGGGAACATGCATTAAAAGGCGTGTAGCTATTGCAATTGATGGATATAAGAGAACAAACACTGACAGAACTACAGCTATATTTTTATATATAAAGGTCGAATTTCCCTGATACCATTTTATCATGAACTACATGTACATACTAACGCTACTCATTGAATGACTTAGAGTGCATACTAGAGCTAATATATCACAGATTACATATAAGGAGAGATGGAGATGAGGCTTAGTGCATGCCTGTACGTTTGGATGACCTAATAATCGCAGTACCGCCCGCACCTCATTTCCTCAGTACATTTGGGCGGCCAAAGGCCGCACTCCGCTTGTAAGATATAATATATTTAATCAACGGAAGGTCAATCTACCAGCCAATATATTAAATATTGCCGCGATCGAGAGGCTTGCCCGAGGCGTTGATATTAGTAAACTCACCGGGGGAAAAAGTGTAGAGAAATATTAAATGCATTCTACCACTCTCTAATTGAACTTAATAATCCGAATGGTATTGCGTAATATAATTAATACCCGACTATATATTTCTTTCAATCTGACTACATACTAAAAAGAGAATTTGGAATGGGTTGCAGTTGATGTATGCCGTAGAGCCGGGAAAGCTAGGTTTCCCACACTACTCGAATTAACCTCATCCACGCGTTTAGGAAAGCTATTAAACCAGACTATGTAGGTACTTGTGATGAAAATACACACCCGATTGGTATTCAATCAGAAGAAGGGTGAGCACGAACCAGCTGCAGGTATGTATGCACATAGCCGTGGTCATGCGAAAGGTATTAATTTCCAACGATATTAGATAATTTAGGATCTACATAGTCATCCACGGTACGTGCGCATATCTCATAGCTCCTGGGCCATGGGTCTCACTGCAGCACGGTACTTTGTACCGGTTTTAGGATCTCGATAAGGTGCGCGAATGTCCCTTGAATTAAAGGTGGAAGAAGTCCCTAGTTTGAATAAAAAACTAATAATGGAAGACCGGTATATATATATATGCGGTTTACTACTAGAGAAACCTAGAATAGTTTACGGGACCAAATTTTCATACTTACAGGTGACTTGAAATTGTGTCTCTATGCGCAATATTCTTCTGGATCGGGGTGCATTAAACCCCACTTCATATAAGTACATGTAGGTCTATGTAATATAGTGATAATTAAATGGTCCCCATAGCTATAGCTATATAGGTCTTCGTGTTTCCTCAGTACCTTATATGGGAAAACTAATATCACTTCAAGATAAACCTCGAGTAGATTGGGGTAGATATGGGAGTCTTCCCCGCGTATACTCGTATTCTAGGCATCTGTACATTGAGCTACCCCTCGAGCGCCAATTTCTCGTGAACCACGGCATACAACAAGTCAGAATCGGGGTTTTAAGTTGGTGAGATAAAGTGCTCAGTTTGACAACATAAAAGTTTGGGGTTTGGAGGTGCCTTGGGTTAAAAGTTACTTTAAATGGTTTGCCGGGCTTTCTGCGCTAGCAAGGATGTAGCCAATAAGAAGTACTGATTTTAGAACGAACCGCAGAATTTATATATCAACAGGATGTCGCGTCACCATCATGCAGCAGAGCCTGAAGATGGGTATTACTGACTCGGAGTTTCTATGCCGTGTTTCAGGCCGGACAATATTTTAGTGTAACACTAGAATGTGTAAATAAGCTCATCAATTACGCCCAACTTTGCAATTTGACTATCAAGCAAAAGATGAATGAACTCAACCATGGGAAGCTTTTTAGAACTTTTAGGATTTCCTAGCTTTTATGGATCGCTCCTAAAGATAAGTAGCTAGAACGTTTTTCGAATTTCCGTTCACATACGATTACTTCACGTGTAGCCGAGTGATATTCCGTGATTAAAATTGATCTCTTGCCCTAAAACGGCCCTTGCGTGAGTGAGTATGCCGTCATGGGAAGTACGAGTAAGGGGGAAGAATTAGAAAATCCTCGGGCAATACATCGGCAATACAAACTGGCAATACTGCATTCTCTCCTCGCTACAGTGCCGCGACTTGCTGTTTCGTCTCAAGCAGAATCAAACGATACACTCTTGATCACCATTGACAGGCCAACTAAGTAAGAACCACACCGAAGGGACCTTTTATCGTGCACATATCATTCCTTGAGAACATATTTTCCGGCAGGATAATATTGACTTCCCGTCTCAATCTTTTTTCAAGTCGACACCTCCAGTATTCTACTTGGCTAAGCAGTGCATTTCTTTTCTCTCCTAGTGAGAGTGGTAGATTTGTGACATTCGGAATACTGTGGAGAAGCTCACGGGAGGGTGGTTCGGAAAGTTGATTGTATATCTAAGATTATCCGCTAATCTATTTGGTAAGTTACACCAAGCTAAGATCCACACCATGGTACGGACGATAGCGGTATATTGGAGTAGTATTGAGGTCTTCAACGACTCTATCGATATATATATCGTCATAGGTCGGCCGGTGGAAACAAAACTATATCCTGGTGATTTGAGGGGAAGGGATGCATTGTCTGGGCCAGTGTTCTCGGCACTATAGTACTAGACTTCTGGACGGGCACCCCACTGGCAGTTGGCCTAGAGAAGGCAGCTGATGCTTGAAGAGGGCAACTTCGTCTGTAACTTCTGGCCAAACAACTCACATATGATGACATTAGCAGGGTGGTGAATGGTTACGTAGACCGACGATTGTCACTCGCTGCTACATACATGCAGGCCTGGTACAAAACCGACACCTAGAAATGTTGGGACATGTCAAGTAGTGCGACCATCATTCCACCCAAGGCTTATCTGCCGATCCCACATGTACTCCAAGTCTCAGGTGCCTAGTTTTAATCTGTGACGGCAGATATATGTTAGCGTTGCGGATGAACAGCACACCGTCTCTGCAATCCGGGCCACCCTCTGTATATATACCAGCTGTAGCATTGTCGAAAGACGAGCAAGAGAGTCGTACTGCTGGGGTCAGAGGTACCGTGAGGGGTGAGGGGCATATTGGTGAGACTGATCAGATAGATCTGGGTTCGAGGCTGGATACGATAGCGATCTAGGTACCTAGGCACATCTGGTGGAGTACTGTTATGTCAGCATACAGGGTGGGCACTACGCTCTAGAGACGACAAGATGAGGATGGAAGCTGATGTTTCCACTCTTCAAGGCGACTTCCTGTCTGATCACCTGGATATGTAGTGCAGTCGGGGAAATGGTGAGGAGTGGGTGTTGGCTGGTGTATATAAGGCGCACGGGGCGAACTACGGGGTAGTCTCGTGCACAATCAATGTTGATAGTTGCACTTAAGAAAAAGCAATATGTGTAGGAACATAGAGAAAAGGCGCCGAGTGAGAATTTATGACTCCGAACAAGACTAAAAGTAATCACATGATATGGTACAGCCAAGCTATTCCTAAACTTTTATCCACAAACACCAAAGAATTAAACTAAGTCTACTCCTCTTCATCGTCATCATCGTCAGTATCACTGTCGCTATTCTCTTCTACAGCCTCCTCAGGCTCATCAACCTCTTCGCCAACCTCCATCTCCATAGCTCCCAGGCACGTTATTCTCCTTTCTGTCTCGTAGATCCCCACCAACTTGCCAACCTGTCGATCAGTGACTTCCTTCTCGTCCACGCGGACCTTCTTTATCTCCCTGTCCTCGGTGGTGTCAAGCTCCCATACTCGGACAACACCACTTGAGCTCGCAGTGATTACGAACAGTTTTCTAGAAACCTTAACTGTAGCAAAGTCTTTTACACGACCAACCATGCCAATTGATTTACCTCCAAGTACGCCAAGAAGGGTGGGGGAATCAATATCGGGAGTCTCGTCCTCTGACGCAGGTTTCGGGAGTGTGGTGGAGTAAAAGAGGATACGACCATCTTCAGTTGATACTGCCAAGACCTCTTCCTCGTCCTCCTCGGTAGAGACACCGGGGCGGGTGAGAGTTAACGGAAGGCTCATGTAGTGAATCTTGTGGATCTTGGAGACTGGAGTTGCGCTAATCCGGCACTTCGGCTTCGAGTCCGCTCCAAAAACAACCACACCTCTCTCGAACGCAACGGCGTACTCGTTTCCGTCGCTTGACCATTCCACCTTGGTACTCTCTCGTCCAAACTTATGAGGTACATCGTCGCGGCCAAACATCAAGACACCGGCCTTACGACCAGTCATCAAATTCCACATCCGAACTCCCCTCTCGCCCTTCCCTACCGAAAGTAGAATCTTTTGACTGGGATGTAGAGCGACATCATTAACACCCCCGGCTCCACCGCCGTACACGCACTCGGAGCTGAAGGTCTCGATTCTGGGTCCGTAGCCGTCCGTGTAGTTTTTGGCGTAATTTATGGGTTTAGCTTTGGGTTTTGGGCATTTCAGCGTTGACATGAGTGCCCAGTCGCGACAGCGGAGGATGTGGATCTGACCATCGAGACCGGCGGAGATGAGCTTTGAGCGGGTGGGGGTGAAGACAAGGGCAGTGGGGGTATTGAGGTGGTGGGTAAGAGTCCCCAAGTGCTTGTTCTTGGGATTGGAAGCAGTGGCGGTTGAGGAGGGTTTTAAAATCCTCTTAGTAGAGGAGGTAGTTCGCGAGAGTATTGAGCTGAGGGTGTAGAGGTGGATGTGTTCGTCGGCAGAGGATGTAGCGAGGATTCGTTTGCCAGAACCAGAGCCAGTTCCAACAGGGGATATTGAGAGAGTTTCTATGGGCGCTGTGTGAGCAGTGAAGAGAAACGAATCTGCAAATGTCGCCGGAAGAGAGATTGAGTTGGTATCTGTCTCGGTGGTCTCTGCAGCTGCTGTTTCGGGGATAGTGACGACAAATCCGTGGAGAGTCTTTTCGTAGGAGCCTGTAATGACCTGGAAGTTGATCCCTCCAACAGGTGAGTCTGAAAGTGAGAGATTGCCTACTGCTGGGAGTAGTGGAAGTTTTGTAGTGGGCACAGCAATTGGCTTATTTGAGTTGACTGGGACCTCGCTCTTCTCCGGAGTAGCCTCTGCAGCAGCAGCGGTGGTAGATTGTCTCTTTCTTTTTGCCATTGCGATTGGAATAAGGGCAGGAAATTGGGCGGATTCGAGTATGGGCTGGTGGTGGATGTTGGTCGCCTAAATCCTCTTACTATCGCAAACGCAAACGAGAATTATTTTCCACATGCCAAGATTTCCTCACGTGACAACGCTTATCCCGCCACGCTGTTCCCTAATCGGCAGGCTGCTTGCTGTTGCCCCCACCCCCAGCCAGCCTAAGCCATTTTTTGCTTCACGTTCTCCTCTCGTCGTGCCCAGCCAACCAAGTTGGTGTCCCCTCGCAACCTCTCCCAACCTTCCGCCGCCAGAAGAGAGAGAACTCCACAGAGAGCCCACACCACACCTGCGACCAGAGAAACCCTAACCCTTCCTCTCCCCCAACGTCACCTCATCCCCCTCAACTACCTCTGTCCCCATATCCACGACAACAACCCCTCTACACAGGCTGCTATATACGGTAATCGTTTTCTCCGGCTCTGTTTACCCTATCCCCCTCGTAGTTTTATCATTTTTAGATGTCTGGTGCTGACTGAGCCGCAGAGTCGGCCCTAAGCGAGAGGAGTGTTCTGTATATATCTTCTATGCGACAGGACCGGGCGGAGGAGATATGGTCGAGAAGATCACCATCGAGAATCTGCGGAAAGATGCCCTCAACGCTGTTTGCGACGAGCGGAAGTGAGTTCTAATTTTTCCCTTCGTTGTGCTCATATCTTTGGGCTTTCTTCTTCGCTTCGGGGGGTGCGTTGGTTGCCGCCCCCCGGCTCGGTAACCGTTGCGACGACACGTCGCGTAGTTTGAATATCAAAATAGTCAATTTATCGCGACACGACAACACTCGAGGGCCAACTGCCAACTATAATTGTCAACTACCGAGTACAATTGCATGGTTGCGCACATGGCTAACTAAAATTAATTTTTTTTATAGATCTATTATAATCTCAAGGAAACGAAAACTACAAGAGCTCTACGCAGTATGTCGTCACGTCGAGCGCTCAAAGGAATTCCCCAATGCCGATATTATGGCGGCCTGGGGAACAGTAGAAGACTATGGCGCAGCAAACATGGAGGACGCCGAAAAGCGCTTCCTCGAAGAGAATGATATTGAGAAGTAGGCATCAATTGTTAAAGCTCACACTTCTCTTGCTAACTATATACAGAGGTAGGTTATTTAAAGAGTCTACTTTACCACAACATTCTTCGTACCTTCCCGAGCCCGGTGGACTTCCAAAGGCAACTCCTACTCGTGGACTGTCACACCCATCCGTATCCCCCGGAACATCAACCCCGCCAAAATCCACAGCGCAGACTTCAATACACCTTCCTTCAACGGCTGTTAAACAGCCAAAAGCCCGACCAGAGTCTACAAATTCGCCTGAGTTACCTGTTGAGAAGAGGCAACGTCGTGATCCTAACGATGAATCAGTACGACATGAGTCAAGTGTTGAGCTACCGGCGTTGAATGGGAATAGAACAGATGGAGATTCGACTATGGAAGAGGAATCAGCACAACCTTTAGACCAAGATCATCCTCATAGAGCTTCCTCAAGCAAACCTTCTCCAGCTGTTGATGATTCTCGATCGGAACCTTTGGCACCAATATTCAATCTTGGAGGTGTCCCGGTGATCCAAGAGACTACAACTAAGGTACCTGATGAGAAGGAAGAAGCTTTGGGTGTTCGTCCGCCGCCAATACCAAAGGCGCTCACAGAACGGTCAGGGGAGGATGTTGCCATGCAAGATACCGCACCTTCTGATAAACCACTCACCGCATCAGCCGAAACTATTCGGGATCTCGAGAAACTCAAAGAAGTATCGCCATTACAGAAGTCCACTGAAACAGAAGTTCTTAGCTCTCAAGAATCATCTGTAGTGCCAGCCACCCCGCCCATTCGACCCATAGCCAAGGTATTTGAACACAGAGAGGAAGCTCGTCTGCCTGCTCATCCATCTCAGCTTCAACAGCTTCCACCTCATGCCCCACTTGTCGTGTTAACTGGACAACACAACCGACCTTACCCGATAGCTTTTGCCTCACCAGAAAAAGAAGGATCGGCACACCCAGAGGTATCTTCTCCCACCTCGTCTGTAGATGGAGGGGATGGATTCGGAACACCGGGAAATGCTGCATTATCTTCTGCAACAAGCCCGGATGCAAGTCACATGGCCTTAGAAAGTCAGAGCTCCGGAACAGACAAGAAAGATACTCGAGAAGTAGTTACCGAGAATGGTGGTGACAGAATTGCGTCTGTTTCGTCATCACAGGCAGAGGAGGATGAGAAAGCTGGTGTCGTGGTGGAGAAGGAACCAGAATGCTGTAGCGACCGACCGGATGCCGTTTTGCCTTCGGTTTCGATGGCCGAAGAGGTTGTGGGGACGGAAGTGGATACTGAGCCAACGCTTCCGACAATTCCACCGCGAGAAATTCCGGTAGAAGAGAGGGGTCTGCAAGAGCAAGAAAACAAGGAAATATCTTCTCTACCTAATGCACACTGTGAGGATGGAGTGGAGGATCAGCAGGCTACAAATCCACTAACACAGGAAGCCCCAGTAGTACCTGTAAAGGACAAAGAGCCAACCACTCCAATAACTTCGAAACCTATGGAGTCTATCGTTGCAGTTTCCTTAGCTGGTCAGCAGTCCCCCGATCCTTCTGCGCAATTGAGGTTAGAACATCAACTAGCAAATGGCGAACCTATCGTCCTATCTACTGTTACCACACATAAGGTCACCTCATTTAACAATGAGATCAAAGCTGCACCGGAGCTGGTGATGTCCCATGCGCACGATGAGGAGGACGACGAAGACCAAGTACAGCTTGTGGGCAGTCGAGAACCAGAGCCTGTTTCTGTACGAAGGAAGGCTCCAGCAGAGCCCCCAGCCCAGCCTAAAGAGGAAATAGTTGAGGCTTTGGAGGAGACTGTTAAGGAGGTACTCTCAACACAAGAGAAGGAAGTACCTATTCATATACCCTCCCCGGAACCAGAAGTACAAGCACCTATTGAGGTTAAACAAAAGACACCAGAACCTGTAGAGGTGAGGGTGGAAACGGAAATCAAAGAGGACAAAGAAGGAGAAGAGGGGGAAGAAGTAGAAGAGGAGGAGGAGGAGGAAGAAGAGGAGGAGGAGGAGGAGGAGGAGGAGGAGGAGGAGGAGGGTGATGTGGAAATGGGAGAAGCTGAGCATAATGATCCCGAAGCGATCTCCGTTCCCTACCAGCCTAGCCCCGAGCCAGAACCGGAAGGCGATGATGAGCTCGACGATGAGCCCTTGAAGAGAGACGAGATACCTGAGGAAGATGAGCGAATGGAAATTGCAGAAGAGAAGGCGCCGGAAATGCCCCTAGATCCATCACCAATTCCAGCTACGACTGAAGGGTCAAATGCTTCGGCAGCTGAGTCCGCAGAGAAACCAGATTTTGTCCAATCTACTCCAGTTACTGACGCAAACGCTATGGATATCAACCTTCCAACTCCCGATGCGACTCGAGCTTCAGTACCCGCCTCGACTAAGTCCGTTTCTCCACCACGGCCGAAACCATCAAAGACAATAGGCCGGAATAAGCAAAGAGAGAAATCGCGGGCAAAACTACACAAAGTCGTGATTTCGTCTGCACACTATGCGGCAGCGGCCGCAGAAGCAGAGGCCCAACGATTGCGTGAGGATCAGGAAAATCAGGGCATGATAGTCGTTGCACGTCGTCGCGATCAAGCAGCAGCAGCAAGAGGAAGAAGTGCGCAATTCCCACCCGGCAGTAAAACTGATGTTCTCACTCGATACGGCATTGCTGACCCGCCACCAACAGACGGGGACAAGAAGAAAAACCTGGAAATGTTCGATGTGCTGTATACTGTGAAATCGGCTCACACCTCTGCAAAGGAACTCATTAGTAGAGCTAATAAGACTGTGAGCACGAGCAACCATCAAGTGCATTACTTCGAGTCTCAGGCCGCGAGGATTTTGGAAATGATCCAGAAGAATCAAGATATGGGCATCTCTAGCTTGAGGCAGATTGCGAGAGCAAGGGAGCCTAAGAGGAGGAAATGCCATTGGGATTATCTCATTGAGGAAGCAAAGTGGTTGAGAGAAGATTTTAGGGAAGAGAGAAAGTGGAAAATTGCGGTCGCCAAGCAGGTTGCAGATTGGTGTGTGGAATGGCACGAAATAGGCGAAGATAAGCAAGAGTTAGTTGTGGATAAACGGAAATGGGGAGTAGTTCCGAAGGGGGCAAGAGATGAGAAGAAAAAGATAGCTAGTGGAGGCGATGTGGAAATGGGAGGCGCAGGGTCCTTTTCAGAATTAAACCAGCCCACCCCGGAGTTGGTTGTTGGGGGTGCGACTCCAGACGACGAGGGAAGCGAAGATTATTTTCCGAACGGAATCGAGCAGAGTGGGGGTGTGGGATGGGGAATACCAGACTTTTTTGGGTATCTTCAAGATCCGCCACCAGCTGCACTATTCGCCCTTTCGCCCGATGAGACTATATTTGGGGTTGCACCAACTAAGGCCGCAGAGGACATGCTGGGGCAATTACCACTATTTGCACCCCCAAAACCACCGAATGTTGAGAGTCGAAGATTTGAGCATGTTGACGAAGAGTGGATGACACCTATCATTCCAGTGACTAAGTACTGCACGGGTAAGTTGACGTTGAAACAAGAGGAAGAGGGTCCTCCCCGGAAGAAAAGCCGTTACGAATATGATGAGAACTATGAGCTATTCGCCGATGACTCAGACGAAGACGATATTACCAGTGGTGGTCCTTATGGACAACACGGCAAGCGAGAAAAAGACAAGACAAGAAAGCCTGTCCCGTTGCCTCCAGAGCAGACAGATGTTGCGCTGTTTAACCCTGGTTCCAAGGCTCTTCTCTCAAGAATACACAATGCTCACCTATTCCGACCGCCAAGTGATCTGCCTCCTCAAGCATTCTTTGAATCTCGTTTACCAAGCTTATGGACTTCCGCTGAAGATGACATGCTTAAACAACTGGCAAGAGATTATCATCACAACTGGGCTCTTGTGTCAACTTGCATGCAACTAGAAGGGACATGGCATTCGGGATCAGAAAGGAGGAGTCCGTGGGAGTGCTTCGAGAGGTGGATTGGATTAGAACCGGTGTCACCAGATTTCATGAAAAGTCCATACTATAAACCTGTTCAACAACGACTCGATATTGCGGCAAGAGTTGGTGGCATATATGTTGCTAACCCAGGCAGTGTTGGTGGTAATAATCCTAATGGAATAACAAAGAGACGGGGGACAGTGCCCGTCAAAGTTGAGAAGAGACGGGTAACGAAGTACTTCAATATCTTTGAAGCCATGAGGAAGTTGGCGAAGAAGAGAGAGACAAGTATCAGCAAACAACAGAGTGGAAGAGGTACGATATCTGTTTTCCCACCCTTTCCTAGACATTGCTTATTAACCTTCAGCAGCTGCGCAAATGGCTGCGATGAGGAAGGCACAAGATCCTGCAAGCACTACATCCACCCAGAGGACTCCAGCATTCTTCAGCAACTTGAAATACGACCGTGAGCAGAAACAACTAGAACACAAAGCGTTGTATGCAGCTCAATTACAGATGCAACAAGCAGGTAGAGTAAGTATCTCAACATGAGTAACACTTTCTAATCATACTAATAAAAACTTTAGAACCCACAAGGACAGCCACTCCCCGCCCAGGCCGGTAGACTTCATCCAGCACAACAACAAGCTCTTGCAAATGGAGTCCCTGTTCCTGGACAAAGGGTGCCCCAAGCTGCTATGCCGAATGGTCTTCCTGCGGGTGTCAGAGCCCAACCAGGTGTCATTCCGAATGGGAGTGTTCCTGTAGGTATGAACGGTATACCGATGGGAGCTCGTGTACACCCCCAAACGCAAATGCGGGCTCCTATGACTGCCGAACAAATAGCGCAACTTCGGACTCTTCACCTGAAGCAGCAGCAGCAGCAGGCAGCCGCCCAGGGCCAGTCTTATTCTCAAGCGGGGATGCAAGGATTTCCGGCTGGTGCTGTTGGAAGCCGAGATCCAGCCGCAGTGAAAGCTATGATACAGCAAGCGCAACAGGCGGCACTAGGAGGCCAAAGACCGGCAAACGCAGCCAACGGCCAGGCGGGCTCTCCTAGAATGCAAAATCAGCAACCACTTAATCCCCAGCAACAACAAGCGCCGGCAGGTTAGTCAAACTCCCTTCTCTATCCCCCATTGTCCCCAAGCAGCTGACAGCTGTGTAACTGGCAGGCAGAGGACAATTTCAGCTAACAGCGGCGGAAATGACAGCTCTTGTACAGCATCAGCACCCTCACCTCCCTCCATCGGAAATTGCTAAGGCCACCCAACAACATCTCGCTAACTATCATCACCAAATGAGACAAACAATGACCGTGTCGGCAAATGGAAACGGGCAAGGTATACCGAACATGGCATCATCTCCGCCTACTTCACAGCTTATAGCACGCGCACAACAGCAACAGGCCGCAAGGGCTGCAGCTGCCAATACTGGGCCAATGATCGGTGCGAATGGTCCTGTCGGGCCGGGGGCAAATGTTGCGAGTAGAAGTGCTACACCACAGCAACAGCGTTCGACAAGCGTACAGAGTCCTATGAGTGTGCAGCAAAGCCCAAGGCTGGGACAGGCAATGTTAGCTGGACAGCAGCAGCAGCAGCAGCAGCAGCAACAGCAACAGCAACAGCAACATCAGCAACAGCAACAGCAGTAACATCAATAGCAGCAGGGGCCATAGAGAACAGGTGTTGTCTTTTTTTCTTTGTGTTCGGGTTAGTTGTTTTGTTCCAGAAGGGTATTAAGTACTTTCTAGTAGCGCTTCTATTTTCTCGGGGTTTTCTCTTGCTTGGGTGGTTGTCTTGTGTTTTGGTCTGGGTATTCACTTCTACAATTATACTTTATTATTTTCCTTCGGAAATATTCTTTCTTCCTCACCAATACTTAACTCTTTACTACTGTGTTTATTAACCACATTCTGTTCTTCACTTGGATAGGGGGTTTCTTATTCTTATTCGCTCTCTGTGCACTGTTATATTCCCATTTTATTTTTTCTGTTTTCTGCTCCTTCCCCGGTCTAAATCTTTAGTCCTCTCATCCTTTAACACGCTCCGCGTTGCCTGTCATTATTATGGGTTTGGTTGGTATGAAAAAGAAAATTGTAACTAGGTTTTTTTAACGTTGGGTATTTTTCTTTCATGTGATGAGGGCTACTGTTTTTTTTTCTCTTTTCTCTTTCTTGTTTTTCACTATTTGGATTTTTTCTTTGTTTTTCTTCTTTGTGATAAGAGATGGGAACGATAAAGGGAAAGATATTTTATTTTAGCTCATGTCTTTGCATGACGGTCGGGTTTTGATTTCTCACTGGTTTGCATTTCTGGAAAACTTGGGTTCTGTGCGAGTGAGCGTGGAAGCGTGGTGGAATGGGGAAATGGGAACGGTTGGGTTGTATTTATATAAATTTCAACCCGAATTTTGCGAAATACCTTAAGTCTAGGTATGGGTGTTATGAAATTAATTTTTTTTATTGCTTAGGTCTTATTAGTGTTGTGTAAAGATCTAACTATGATGAGTTGTTGGCGGCAGAAAAGGGAAATAGAAGACCTCGAACATTCATTTGTGGACGTCAATTGTTCGCAGAGTGGTGGTTATGTAGGGTTTGCTAGTGGCAAAGTTCCCGAACCGGTAAAGTCTACTTATCGTCAATTTCTCTTCCGTCATTGTTGTTGTCGCAGTGTGAATTTAAACCACTAAATCAGGTTTCAAACCGATACTATCGCCATTCCGAAGAATTAATATCATCTCTAAGCCTTTTCTTGAAGAATTTCAACCTATATTTACCATCTAGGAAGATTTGGAGCCAAACAGCCTTGTTGCTGCCTCTATACTCTTGATCTCCGAGGGGGTGGGGCTATGCGTGTTTGTGGAGGTCACCATGGCCTGAAAAAAATCACATTAAATGGTAAACATTCTCTGACCATCATGAGCGAGCCCAGAAATAGACCTTCAATAAATACCACCCCCAAAGCGCTGATTTTGTGTTTGATAGTAGCTTGGCAATTGAGTCGAGAAAAGCTCGGGAATAATTTGCCAAAGGGGATGACGGGGTGATAAACACGGGAGAGACTTTAAGACATCTTATAGAAAGGCGCTAGGACGTCGAGTAATTTGGCTTCGTGGCTAAAATTTCGGGTGGCCGCGTAATATCAAGAAAGCCAAGTGGCTCAGTTAAACTTATTCATCAATCACTACAAGGTCCATCCTTCAAATCTCAATCACCTTTTCCTCTATTCATCTCTCCAGAAAGCTCTTCGTCAATCACATCACATCACATCGCATCACATTACCACATATCGCCGAGTGATGCACTATGAATCACTCGGGTATTAGGCGTGATAATTGCAAGCTTTGAGGCCATTTTCGCAGTGATCAAGATATAAGTTTCTTTACTATCACAACAATAATAGTTGTCTAAAATACTAATAAAGTCTAGGCTTATAACAAAGGCCGTGGTCAACAATTTCCTTCTATACTAGGAGGCCACCAGAGGATGAAAAGACTTTAAAGATCCCAAGGGGCTTTGCTAAGACCCGCCTTAAAGAAGAAGAGAAAAACGATAACTTTCAAGCAGGCCCTCTCAGGAAGGACTCCCCGTTATCACCTCGACTGGGGGAAAAAAAAAGGGTATTGTCGTTAAAATGAAGTGTCTAAAAAGATGAGCTGTTTTGTGATACTGGATATCGGTATGCCGCCGATGAGCTCTGATGCCAATAATCTCGAAAGGTTCTTATATCAACGCTAGTACTGGAATCCGTTTGCATCGTACTGTCCAAATTGCGGCTGTGCTTGTAATTGCTGGGTCTGTTGGGGGTGAAGCTGATGGGCTGGGTACGCATTGGCCATCTGCTGCTGCTGCTGCTGCTGTGGTATGTGATTCTGGTGTTGCTGTATTTGAATTTGATGCTGCTGCATCCTGATATGTTGTTGCTGCAACTGCAGATGTTGTATCTGCATATTTATATGCTGTCGAGCCGTATGTATTGGTTGTTGCTGTTGCTGCTGATACCCGTGGTGTTGAACATAACCAGGATAGGCAATGGGCTGGTGGGGCATAATAACTGGGTTTATTGGCCCCATGTGAGTCATCGTAGGAGGAGCGTTTTGCCCAGGAACCTGCAAATACTGGGGGTTTGGGTACTGACTATCCTGGATACCTAGGATGCCGTGGATCTGACCAGGAAAATCACCAGTACTCACAGACCGCCTGCCATTCTGAAATACATTGTGTTGCATATTTCCAGTAACATTTAAACAATCTACTTTGGGCATGGACTGGCGTTTAATGTTTTGAGTAGTAGTGGGTATAATACTTGTGGAATCGCCCTGATATTGACTTTCGTAAAGGCCCGGTGGTGGATTGGGTCGATACTCGGCAGTAGAAACTGAAATGGGAACAGAGATAGGGACGGCTGAATGAGATAGCTTGGCTTCTCTACGCTCCGCGAAATGGCTGGATTGATGAGGGTGTGTGGTATGAGCCTCCAAAGGAGAAGAGTACTGCAATGACACTGATCTTGAAATTGACTGATGAGAAGGGAGGTTACTAGTAGAGTTACTAGGTATATTCCCGCTCCCTTGTTGAGAACCGACTGAGGGAATACGAGAACTGGCCAGACTTGGCTTAGTCGGTTTAGATGATTGGAGGAGGTACTGCTGATATGGCTTTGGAGTAGAATCATTCGATGGAATATCCGACTTATTATTTAGGATTAGACCGCTGGCCAAGAAATAATAATCTCCAGCAGTTGAAGATGCTACCGAACTAGTTTTCTGTGGCGGAATATCGGTCAATGTAGGACTGCTTGTGCTCCCTTGAGTTTTCCTTGATAAAGAATTCGGGCTAAAGCTCCTAGCACTGTGAGATGGATGAAATTGCACCGCTTGTGCGCCTGGGTTAGGCCCAGAAGCACATCTGAACTGAGTGACATGTGAATTTTGGTAATTAAGCCAAATTTTCGGCACGGACTGGTTCGGGAGTTGTCTGGATTCCGAAGCAGGATCCGCACCCCTATTGCCACTGATGGGGGTAAGAAATTTATTATGGTTTTTGGGATCATCTTCCGGGGAGGTGTAACGCATAACTGGTCTTTTTCTCTGGCCGTTGTGAAAGAACTTTGGAGGATCATCTCCCCACTTTCCTCTATTATTGATCGAACCATGGGAAGTTTTAGTAGCGATGCTTAAGCCCGAACCGGTGCGTTCACGCTTGCGGACTTGCAGTGGAGGGGTCTTTGGACGAAAGTACTCGATCTCTAGAATTTATGTTAACGATCATCGACCAGTGCTGACTACTAAAACTTTCCGGAATAGTGACCTGCGTCAAACGGCATTAACCATCCGTGTTTTCCCTTTTCCTCCCAGAACCTCATGTACTTCCTACAATCGAAAGTTGTTTCTGTGAAGTCTTTGCCAACGCATACCCATCCAGGGCGCTCATCTCCAGGCTTAGCAAATAAATGAAGGCGACGTTGGCCCATGGAAAAATTTTCGATAATCCTCGAGAGCAACGAGGACTTTGGAGAACATAAGCCGTCACAGACTAGCACATCTGTACTGACATTACAGTGGATTAGATGTGAATCATAGGTGCTAGAAAGCATAAATAAGTCAGTCCAAATCCACCGAAACGTTAACAAATAACTGGACTTGCCGTTTTGCTGTCCCCTTGACACCCACTAAACACCATTCAAGCCCACGGCGGAGAACACCATTTCCGGCGGGCTCGGGGGAAAGATGTTCACCCTCGGGTATAATGATCTTGTCCCAAGTTCCATTGGTGGTTTTCATCCATCCAATGCACTCAACCTTTCTGAAACCAAACTTTCCTAATATGCGTCTACCTTCTGGTATATTCTCCGTGGTACCGACCCATAGAAACAGCCATCCAGGGCGACCTGCTAGACTCTCCATTGATAGATTATTTATGTCCTTTCTCACTCTATCCCCCCCAGCATTATTGTTCCCAGGGCTATCGTAAGATTCGTTTCCCCCATCGCCCTCTTTCTGTGATAACTCAGCTTCCCCTAGATCCTCTAGGTTACTGTCGTCAATGTCACTCTCTGTACACTTGATGTACAGGCTCTCTGATGCGTTCGTTAGATCAATCAAAACCACATCGAAATGTGGTGCTCTCGGATCGAATTTTGAAGCTGATTCGTCTCTTTTGTCTTGCCACGGCTTCTTTTGTTTCTGGAGACCTTTGCTACTTGATTCAAGAGCTTCGATAATCTTACTCAGATCTTCCATATCCCATTTCATAACCAGGGGCTCATGCGCTGCTAGGGCGTGTTGTTCGCGCTTCATACGGTCTAGATGGCGGAGGCGCCCATAACCCTGGGATGGCTCAGTTGCATGTCGAATGGAGTTGGCAGGTGACCAGAAGGTTGGGGGAGCGGATGGGGGAGGGGTGGGAGATGGATGAGCAGGGGGGGCAATGGACATAGGAATACTATTGTTCCGGGGACCGTGGGGTTGTGGTGAGGACGACCGCGAGGTTGTGATGGAGGCCAGTTGAGGCGTTGGCATCGTGGAATCTCCAGAAAGAATATGCTCGTAGCGGGTAGTATCCATGGGGGGCTATGAGCTATATGACGATGATAGAGGCAGCGAGCTTGTTTTGTACAAAGGTCCCGCAAAGGAAAAAAACGGGTTGTGTGGTGAGTCGTTGTGTATGTGCAAGTATTGTTTATGTGGCTCCCATTCAACGACTAAGAGGGGGGGCTCTGGGAAAATCATTTACCTATTTCTCGCGCCCACCCGTTATGGCTACATCACCTTGAGCTCTTACAGCGGCACCCAGCGGTGAAACAAAAATCTAGCTAGTATCCAGGTCTACCTATTGGACCAGGAGGGCCACCTCTGTATAAAATGGAATATCCAAACTTGGGCCTCGAGGCCTCTGTGACGACTTGGTAATAGAATGAAGGTTCGGTCTCACCAGTGTGAAGGTCATCACAGTAAGAAAACACATCCGTCTCATTCATCTTTGTCACCAACTCTAACCACATATTTTATCTCGGAAACCTTTAAATGATTTTATTTGGGTAACCTACATGCAGCCAGGAGGCCCCGACAGACAGCACCAAATCTAAAACCTTATCCTTAATGGGATCTAGTTATTGTCTAGTTCAAGGTACGTTTGTCCATTTTTCTTCTAGATTACATCATTCCTTTCTGCTTCTTTCTGCCTCATATGCTATCTTAAAAAACCTACCCCCAGCTTCGCATCAACCCTACCCATACCTTATCAACCCCTACCCACACAAGCGCCTATATTTGACGGGCATACCTAAATTCCAGATCAAAAGGTGGCTATACTTTAGGATAAGATAATTCCGTCGAACATCTTACGATTGATGGCAGAAGCCCCCGCCCGCCCCGCGGGGGGGGGGGGGGGGGCGGGGCGAGGGGTTTACGTCACATCTTAGGGCTTGGGACGTTTTCCTGAAAGCATGAGGGGATATATGGGAATAGTAAACTCTACTATGTTAAACATCAGAAACCTGCAGCCACGGGAGTAGCAGAGAGCCTAATGGCCGAGGACCGATTTCTATGGCTAACTTATCTAACGTGCCTGCTGCTAGCTCTGCGGGTCTGCGTTCAGGATTATTTACTGTAAGTCCAATTAAGGTCGATCGTGTCAGTATGGCATACCTTCGGCCTAATACTTTTTCAACAGGCCTTTTGATTAAATATACAAGGAAGGCGAAAGTATAGTTGGCTGTCTAGCTAGTTTTGTGCTCAAGTGAGTATATGAAGAGAATGTGTATGAGCTAGAGCGATGACTTGGGAATTCATATTCACAAGACGAAAAGGAAATGAAGAACTTGCAATGACGACACTGGTGCCTCGAGGTCTCCAGCCTACTCTGACACGGAGGCACTGCAGGCCCACTAGCTAGCGGAAATAACAAAGAAAAAGAAAGAAAAAAACACGAAAATATCTGGTTTAAGTTCTCCCTGCCTACCTCAGCTACCTGCTGTATCGTTCTCCGCAGCCTTTAATATTTTCCCGTTTATACCATCAAAGAAACCCTTCCGGGAGCTACTGTACCATTGTAGGCAATGAAGAGATATTCACTGCGATGCGTCTAGTAGTTTCCAATCCGTCTCTAATCTTCGTCTACTGGTTGAACCTGACTAAAACACGTGATTCAACGGCAGCCTGAAATCTACAGAGGGGGACGTGCGGTGGTTCTATCGGGGAGTGGTGACAGTGGTAGATGGTGTGCGGGAGAGGGAGTTCGGGGTTTGTGGATAGATGGAGAAAAGGTGGCCGTTAGCTACAGAAGGGAGCGGATCATACCTACAGGTCGTACCCTACGGTGTATGGACGCATAGAGGCGGGTGTATATATAGGAGGAAGAAAATATGAGGTACCGACACAGGCCACCATATAGCCCAAAGTGAAGAGAAAAGAAAGAGACTTCCGATCTTAAAGCCCTCTATATGCACATACCCAGTTGCTTTGAAGCTCGAAAAATGGAAACTGTTAAGAACCGGGGCAGAAAGGACGGAGGTGGATGCGCTGTCTTTCTCTGAAAAAGGGAAGAACAAAAGAGCACCGACAGTGGTAATAAGTCTTTATGAGACTTAAAAAAAGAGTTTTTATAAGGCAGAAGAGAGGTGGAGCTACATGTTGTACGCTATTCCTCATAAGGAAGCGCGCTAGTGCTTCGAGTGATAAATCATGACTTCATATGTAGTTTATGGGATGAGTCTATGTTCTTATAGCGCACTTGAACTAAGTGGGCGGCGTGATCTATATATCACATCCGGTGCATCGCCCGCTATGCCACCCCCGGTTGGCTTTAACCGGCGTATTTATGTAAAGGCTGAAGTAGTGATGGGCACGAGACGAGACGAGACGAGACCTAGCTTAATCTCGTCTCGTCTCGTCTTGCGGAGGTCCCAGTCTCGTCTCGTCTTGCGTCTGGTCTCGAGACTTGACTTGGTCTCGTCTCGTCTCGTCTCGTAGAGGTCCCGGTCTCGTCTCGTCTCGCGCTTAGTCTCGAGACGTCTCGTCTCGTGCCCATCACTAGGCTGAAGATAAAGATTATCAAGTTAAAGCGAAATGTCATTGGCAGCACAAGATGTTCCCTGCCATGTGAGACGGGCTGTATTAACAGTTGAGTATACGTATACATACATGTATGCAACTCTAATTCTGCTCGTCTATAGCAGCTTACTTCTAGAGTTAATGCCCTAATTTGCGTGGGAGGCGGCCGAGCAGGTGGGGGAGGATACATGTATTGAGGAGTAGATACATACATGTAGGGAAGCAGGCGGGCGAGCCGGCGGGGCAGGTTAGGGCATAATCTAACCTTAACCGGTATTATGTATTATATTATTAGTTTTAGCTATGTAGCTATAGAATTACATGCTACAATATACGGAAGAGGTCTAAAATGGCACGGATTTAATTTTGGTAGACATTCTGTACAATAACAAACGTAGCAAACGACATAGCTCACTACGATCCAAAATGGCATACTTTGATATTGCTCCTGATAAACTTCCCTCTTGTATATACTTCCCTCTTGTATATTACGGCCCAAATGATACACCTATTAATCTTTACATGGAAGAATTCAAGAATGCGGTTCGATCCATTTATCGGTTTGAGAAGTAAGAGTACATCCCCTGGCTCGGCGCTGAGCTCAACTCGCGGCGATAGATGATAGCCCAACTTTCAATTGATCCAACAACCGCACTATGCCATCTTGAATTGTGTAGAGACTGCTATTTAGACCTTTCCCATATAATATGTCTTAGAGCATGCGGCGCGGAAGATGTGGCCGTGCAGGCGCGGAAGATCTGGTAGAAATTCTTCTTGCCCGCCGGCACGAAGGAGCACCCCGTCCCGCAAAGCAACCAGCCGTGCTCCTGGAGCACTCGCGAAGGCTTGTAGGGCACTCTCTATTCGGCGGGGCTATCAAGCAACCGGGATACCCCTCTGAGCAACCGACCGTGATACCTTCCTGAGCAACCGCGATACCTCTCAGAGCATTCACAAAGGCTCACTGGGCCTTCCATATATCGCTGGGCCAGGAAATTTACAAAGGTCTTCCCGGGCATTCCCGATACCTCTCAGAGCATTCACAAAAGCTCCCTGGGCCTTCCATATATCGCTAGGCCAGGAAATTTACAAAAGTCTCCCCGAGCCTTCCCGATACCTTGGAGAGCGCCCAACAATGCTTCTCAAGCCTCACTCCCGCAGGGGGTGTATATTGAACCTTAAAACTTATATCTGGCACTCCAACACAGGTATACAAAAAAAGTGAAAGTGGATTCTCGTATGGCTCTCATGCAGGTTGTAATGTGTGCATTGGTGCAGGAAAGCAGGTGTGGGTTTTGCTTTCGTCAAGGATCATTTTCGGTCAGTGCAGAAGTGCTAATGGTTGTTGCATCTGGGATTGGAGGTGGATAAGGGGTGTGGGTGCTTAGTGGGGAGTGGCTGTTGCTTTGAGGGATGTGGTGAATGCTTTGAGAGCCTTCTGGGAAGCGTAGAATGGCAAGCGGGGTCGGGTTGCGCGGGTAGCGCGAGGCATTTGTGAGAGCCTGGGAGGCCTTTGTGAGGGCCTGGGGGGCCTTGGGTTATGCGCGGAAAATCCATAAATTCTCACTCGCACCCTCGAGATATTTAATAGTTCTACTATTGGACTCTTATCATCGTCGTCGTATCGAACTCGAGGCTTATTGTCATCATGATAACTACTGATTAGATAAGACAATAAGCTGGATTAGTAGCAGATCCTCTCGCAAAGGGCCATAGATAAATCGAAGCGCATCCACTTTGGGGTGAGCGTGGGTAAAAAGGAGCTCCTGAAGGACGAATCGGCGTTGCTCACTTTCAAAAGAGTCGCAAAAGATTACTCTCTGGCGGGGAATTGAACCCCGGTCACTCGCGGACGGTTTAATGACAAGCGAGTATACTAACCACTATACTACCAAAGATTGGTTGATGGTTGCAACCGTTAACTTAATAACCATATATACACCGGATCACTCACGCATGAAGGTAGAAGGGCTTTTCTCCCCCCCGTCTTGGCATTTCTCTAATTAGCACAGAAAGCTTGCAATAGCTGTTTCCGCCTCCTAAAGTTTGTCAGGATCAAAAGGTGCCGATTCCTGTAATTTTGCTCCACGATATAAAAAACAGGATAGAATTCTACATTCGCTATACTAGAGCGTGCAGAGGTTTCTCATTCCCCTTTTCTGGATACATGTATGTAGTCCTGAATTCAGGCAGAGAAAGTTTACAGCATCTCGACGGGCTTGGCCCTTTAGAATTCCGTTGTAGATGATGTCTGCCGTCGGCCGCATATTAGCTCTCATAAGCGCGCCCACGGTGAGTGGAGGAATTCCTAGCTGGATCTATGTACTAGGGGCTTGTCAGCGGTTGAAGTATAAACAGTGCAGTGTTAAGCGGGTTTAGCGACTAGTTTGAGCCCTGCTCGAATCAGCTCCTGCAGATGATCAGAACGCACCCCGAAACAGTTGCAGATATTACTAGTAGAATGCGGCGCCAATGTCCTTTGTATATGTGTATTAATATATAAGAGAAAACAGATGTTGCCAAATGCGCGGGAGGTAAGGCGGGTAGGTGAAGGAAGACGGTGAGGTATGGCCACGCCCGATGCCGATAGCGAGAGACAGAGCGAAGGCGGGTAGAAACATCGAACGAAATGACGAGGAAGGAGCATAAGAGATTTGGGAAAGAGGATGGAAGAATGAGGTGATAGACAGATCTGGTTATTTTCTACTATTTCAGGCTCAATACAGCATAGCGACATCGGAGAAATGTTGTTCCTACTACGTATGTGGGGGTCTGTCTTGGCGTAGTGATTTGGGTTTAGTAGTCATACTACCATGGCGCCAGTACAGTCAAGAGCACACACAAAACGAGGTAGACCAATGAATCCATAGATATATAGAATTACTGACTTTGCCTAATAGAATTTATAGCGCGGTACCGCAGTATTTGAGAAAATTCGTTGCGCCTACGCAACTGCTGAATTCGGTGGAGATCATGTAAAAGCTTCATGGGCTGTAAATATCGTTACTACATGTAGTTCTCGAGAAGAGGCTGTGAATTTACTCCCAGGCTGGCCCCACGAGGACCACCATTTGTATAGTGAAGAATTCTTAGAGGGCTCAGGGGACTCAGAATGTGTACAGGTTTGCCAAGAAATATACGTAGATTTCAAGAGAAGTGCCGTCCAGTATTGTCGTTGGTATTCTCGGTACTTGTTGGCCTATGCAAAGCGCCAGGCGCAAATATTGGCTGTAGAGATTCGACACACGACTACGCATTTCTTGAATTGGAGGTACCGTGCCCAGAGTAATAGAACTTCAGTGCATTTGCCAGTCTTAGATAGTAAATACATAAGAGGCACAACACCTCAAACACAGCTTTGAGAAGAATATCCTGGCAACGATGTTCGATCTAAGACACTAGCTTGTGAAGAGTGGTTAATTAAGGTGAGATCGTACCCCCCAAGATCTTTGAAAATAGTGAATATAATAAATAAGCCTTAAAGAGATTTGTCTTTGGAATATTTTGTTTACTAAAGTTGGGGCGTTGGGAACTGCTACAGCTATCATAGCTATTAGAGCTACAAGAATCTATGGTGGAAAAAGAGATATAGTCTCAGAGTTCATTCGGCCGGAAGAATTGATGTGAGTTTTTGATATTATATATTGTTGATATATTTGTTTTTTAACTCTAGCATCGTAGACACCAAGGGCTTGCGGTTGGGCCGTGAATTGTTAGGCGTATCTCCTTGAGCATAATAGATTCAGCTTTGATCTTTTGACACAAGGAACGGGAATAATTCTCCAAGATGAAAGATGGTATGGATCAAGCTCGAAGCACTACGTGTAGCTGGTTGGAATTTGTATCGATGCAAATTACAAATTGTACTTTGGAAAGATATAGTGTGAAGGGCCTTCACGATTTGTAGGAGTTCAACTACATGTACTAGTATGAAAGCATAAAAATAAAGGTCCTTGGCATGGTGCACTCGAATCCTGGCCCTTAGATGATTGTGACGCGGACAAACTCCCAGCCTCAAAACGTCATTAGACGCTCATGCACCTTTGCTCGGCCTTTGTTAGAGTGGTTTAACCAAAAACCTCTACAGGCACCTACATGACCCCACTTTGATCAAATCTTGAACGATGAAATTATCAAAGCCTCACAGTTCACTGAAGCCGATATATCAATACTTGATTTAACTATAGCTTCTGGCAGCTGCCGACGGTACGTATCTGATTCTCTTACTTCAAACACCCTGAGGTTAAGCCCATGGTGGGAGGAAAGAGAGTGACATAACACCTACATATAGATTCTCGGCAGCAATCAAAGTCTACATCAACTGAATAGACGGCTAATTAAACCCTGGAGGTTATTTTTATTTCACAGCAACGATGGCGAGGCTAGGTACGATTACGACGCGTTGAGTAAGTATCAACCTTGTACCCCGCCTTACATGATGATGATATGGAACATGGAAAGAGCATGTCGAAGTGCCCAGTACAGGAGCGAACTCAAGACCTTGGCCCGATACCGTTAAAGTTTTCAAGGCCTCCAGTATCGAATAGAACTCATCGGAGATCTTGAGAATCCTCTTCTATAATACGTTAATACACCGATGCCTACCGAGAGCTACGACCAATCAAAGTTTAACTACCTTAATGGCCTTTAAATTTGATCTGAATCATTATCAAGACGTGTACCTCCCCAGACCCAGCTATATATATTTGGGGCTAATAAATACAACTGTCTTATTTGTGGAGGTATTCCACTCATCTAATGCGACCGGCTTCTACTGATTCTTGGCAAGATGTATCTCGTTAATCAAGTTTCTGTAGCTAGCGCTAACCACACATTTACTCATAGGAATGCCATTACTATTGGAAATAATAATACGTTCCCTACCCTTAGTACTTACTATCGGTACTTATCAGCCAGATGCTGTTGCGGGCCATGATCTGCACAAAATAACCCTTGGCTCATGCAGCCGCAGCTGCATTGTCAACAGTGAACCTCACGAGGCAGGAACCGGCTGTGGCATCTAATGCCCCACCAATAATCTAACCCCGGAAATTATTTCGTCATTGTACAAGGGCTAGGTTTTACCCCGTCTGCCACCTTGGATAGGTATCGATAATAAAAAGTAACCATGCAAGGAGTTTCGGAGATAATCCTTATTGTCACACTATTTAGGATATATAGCATTGTATGCATAACGAGGTTTTGTTTTTAGAGTAAAATGAGAGTAGCACAAGTACAACACGTTGTTTGTTCATTTGCGGTTCTCGTGTCGACATTGTGACAGGATTCCTATTTAAGAGGAGGCTAACATCCCTTAAAACGTTACCCACCCTTAGCAGTCCTGTGTCTGCAGTTAAGAAGGCTATCTGCCTTGTAGGTACCCCACCAAAAAGTCCATCGACATCTCCTCTTTCTCTCCCACAACCACAAAGAATAAAAAAAAATGTGGACATCAACGCTCTCAAAGCTTGCGCTGCTCCTTGTTGCACAGAATGTCGTCGCAATTCCGTACTATTATGGAGAGAAGAAAGACGACAATGGCGCGGTGGCTTCTGAAGCCGCTGTTTGCAGTGAAATTGGAGTCGACCTCATGAAGCGGGGTGGGAATGCTGCTGATGCCGTAAGTTCTAGTTATCACTGAGTCGCCTTTGAACGAAGGAAGAGGGACTGACTGGACCGTAGATTGTGGGTACTGCGATTTGCGCCGGCACTGTTGGTAAGTACTATTTTCAGTTCCTAATCCCCACAGAATGTTTGCATGCTAATATGATGTCAAATAGCCATGTATCATAGCGGGTAAAGCACAAAATTTCTCAAAATCTAGTCGGAGTTTAACTAACTCTCTACAGCATTGGCGGCGGTGGATTTGCATTGATTCGCAGTCCCATTGGTGTCTACGACTTCATTGATTTTCGCGAGACCGCCCCTGCCTTGTCTAGCGAAGACATGTTCGCCAACAACACTGCGGCTAGCATCCGCGGCGGTCTCGCTTCCGCTACCCCAGGTGAACTGCGCGGACTCGCGGAGATCCACACTCGTTACGGTAGCCTCCCTTGGGCGGAGCTCATTGAACCGTCCATCAAGCTCGCTCGCGATGGCTTCACTGTCACTGAGGATTTGGTCGCCTACATGAACCACCCCTCTGGGCCGTTCCCATTTCTGACAGAAGACCCTTCCTGGGCGCAGGATTTTGCGCCGAATGGCGAGAGGGTGAAGTTAGGTGATACCATGTACAGGAAGCGGTATGCAGACACCCTAGAGACAATCGCAGACATGGGTGTAGAAGCGTTTTATGACGGCCCGATTGCGGATGCGACTGTTCGGAAGCTTGAGAGTACCGGTGGGATCATGACGCTTGAGGATCTGGCAGCATATGAGATTGTACACAGACAACCGGTTGATATGAACTACCGTGGTCTCACCTTGACAAGCTGCTCGGCGCCGAGTGGTGGCCCGGTGGTTTTGAGCACTTTGAATGTGTGGCAGGGGTTTGATGAGGCTAGTGTGGATATTAAAGCACATAGATTGGTGGAGAGTATGAAGTTTGCGTATGGACAGGTAAGAAAATGATCAAAATGGCAATATATCATCTTAAAGCAAGACGGAGCGGCTAATGTTGTCTTCATTAGAGATCTCTATTGGGAGATCCTCCTTCAACGGCGATATCACTACGTACCAGGAGTCTATGTTTAGTCCCGCTGTTGGTGACGAGATCCGTAGCAAGATTAAGGACGATTCTGTCCTCGACCCAAAGGAGTATGATCCGGCTGGCCTTGAATCATTGGAGACGTAAGTAACTCCGAGCCTCTGTGCCTCTTCCTTCGTCAACTAAAACTAAGATTACCTCCATGATAGCCCTGGAACATCCCACATGGTCTCAATCGATAAGGGAGGCCTTGCCATCTCTATGACTAGTACTATCAACCTTATCTTTGGTAGCCAGGTCATGATCCCCGAGACCGGCATCATCATGAACAATGAGATGAACGGTGTGTGCCCCTCATCCTCTCTCATTATTCCCACTCCTCTTCTCCTCATTCGCCCGAGTACTAATCTTGAACAAAAAAAAAATAGACTTCAGCATCCCGGGCACCAGTAACGCATTCGGCTTCGTCCCCTCCGCTGCGAACTACATCCGCCCCGGCAAGCGCCCTCTCTCCTCCATGTCGCCCAGCATCGTGGAGAACGCAGACGGTTCTATCAACTTCGTTATCGGCGCTGCTGGTGGCTCCCGCATCATCACGGCGACCATCCAGAATATAATCCATGTCATTGATGAGGGTCTTTCAGCTTGTAGGCTCTTTCTTCCTCTTCTTTAGTGGTGGTTATATACTGACATATCAATCCCTGGGGTTATTATAGACGAAGCAATTGCCCTGCCGCGCTTGCATAACCAGTTGACGCCTAATACAACTTTCTTTGAATATAAATACGACAACACCACTGTCGCAGCTTTGAAAGGCAGGGGCCAGATCCCGGTATGGGTTGCGCCGGGACAGAGCACTGCACAGGGTATCAGGAGGTTGCAGAATGGAACGTTTGAGGCTGCGAGTGAGCCGAGGCAGAAAAACTCTGGTGGCGTGGCGTTTTAATGGTAGTATGGTATGGTGGGAATAATGAGGCTTTTAAATGATTTCTTGGATGCATTTCGTTAGAGTGTAGAATTCGGTAGATATCTCTACAGCGAGCGGAAACACTTTGCAGATAATGCTGTTCTTTTTTTTCTTTCTCATTTTTTCATTTTCTCTCTCTTTCTTTTACTTCTTTTTGTGTTTGGGATGAGGCGTTTGGATAAAGGACAGGAGAAGACTCTCCATTTTATCGTCATATATGAGGCACGTTAGGGCTTCCAGTCACAGTCTATACAGTCGTCTTAAAGGCGAGCCCCCAAACTTGTCGGTTAATTCAGCTCACGATGAGGGGGAAGAATGTACGTAATAATGATAATAATGAAATTTCTTTCATAATATAGTTTAAACAGGAATTCCCATAGCACTAGCTAGCTTCTTGAAATCCCTTTAGGTACTAGACAATTTATATAAGAAGAGAATATATTGCTCGGATAAACTGAGGCCCCAACCCGAGTGATAACTTGTGATCAAAATCAAAGAGCCGGGTTCGTGTCGTGAGTCCTGTACATACATCACTGGGAAAAAATGCTGTGTTTCGATGTATGCATTTCTTGAGTGCCTTAGTTTACGTTCTTGCTAGCTTACAATCATGGCAAAGCGTATCGTATTAAGCTTAAGCTCGAGCAGTGAGTCGACAGTTAGCAGCTATTCAACCCTAGCTAGCAAACTCACACTCTGTGAAGTGATAATATACAGTAAAGCAGAGAGCTAATACAGCGAGATCTTGCCATAACAACATGAAATTAAGGCATCGTGGTCCGCATATCCACATTCATGACCTTACCGCCATCCTAGCACGCCACAGATATCTCTGCCGTATCGCGATGGTGCTGGAGCTGCGGGGTTACGGTTCTTTTTTCACTTCTCCAGAGCTCTGCATCGGCGTAACTTCATCTAGTCTATACGTGGGAGAGACACAGCCCTCCATCACGCTCGTTATGGAGATTATAGGAACAAGACACCGCATTGTGTATTGCCCATTCTAAAAGCACCGCGTTTCTTTTGCCGAGGCATTTCGCGCTGTGCATTATTTACACACAGATGGTTCAAATATGAGAGAGGGGGGCTTTCCGCGGGGGTCCGCTCCTATCATCCCTTTCCCGATTTCATATAAACGAAAAAGAAGCCGTTGGAGGGGGGGGGGGGGGATGGGAAGCCTTGGTATATAAAATACACATGTGTGTATATCTAATACCACCAAAATCCAACCCCCCCCCCCCCCCAGCACAGGCACGCTGAACGGTAACTGGCGACCTCACGACGTAGAGCTAACTCTTGCCCATAAAGAGCCTTCGCGGCCCGTTTGAGTACACCAAAGTCTCGAGAGTCCCAGTGTTGCTAGAACGAAAAAGGCACGTCGTCAATTCATCGTGGATGGTCAAGATGCTACCCCGCTGACGGCCCTGCAGCGAACGGCACCCAAAAACGCAACGGGGCATAGCATGGATGAGACGCATACCCACCACCACCCGCTGGAGATGACTGCAAAAAGCGATCCTTCCAACTGGCCGGCCGACAGCAGAACCAGCCTCCAATCCTCGAAGCACCGCGCCCCTTAGGACTTCGGCTCTTGCGAGACCCCGCTGCGCCCACATGCCCCCTTTGAGGAGGGAGGCGGGGTTCGAGGGTGTGCTGTTGGAGATACGCTTTGAGGCGCTGGAGGAGACGGGTGTTGGGCTGGTGGCGCTGAGGCGTGGGGGTGGCGAGGGGACAGCGGTGGAGGGGGGTGTGGGGTTGAGGTGAAGGAATGGTAGCTGTGTGATATACGGCCAATGTTCCTGTGTTCCATAAATGATTATTTTGAGTGGTACAGGAATCAAACCTACAAGAGGAGAAGATTGAGTTTTTTTGCTGTAAACCAATATATTTGCGTAGGTTATCTTCTGAAAGCTCCAATGGTTGACGTGAACCTATTATGCGGCAAGACCTCCAGTCTGGTTGGATAGAGTAGTATACCATGAGCTTTCTTTTACTCGAGCTCGTTTTTGGCTTGTTGAGATGCTTAAATGAAAAAGAAAAGGAAGAAAAACCTAGAGATGTAATCACAGACCATCACTCGTAACCTTCTGCCAAGCCACTTGCTGTCGACAGTCGGACCCCCGCAGTTCCTGCCGGATTTTTTTGCCTGTCCGGCGGTGTTACCTTCGAGCCGGGAGAGTACCGTGGAAACCGTCGGTAGACGAAGACATTGCGACCCCCCCCCCCCGGGGCATTCGTGGGTAGATATCGTGGGACAGACGAAAAAATCCCGCAACAAGTAATTCGCAGACATCCCTCCCCCCCACAACGGCCATCTAGCCGCCAAGAAGAGGAACCTTGACACCAAGAAGTGCAGTCAAATACCCGGCCCCTACGACTATCCTCAAGCCAATAGAAAGAACACACGCGGGGGCCTGATTGCTGCAAGGGAGACAGAGTGTGGTTGTGTTGATGATAGATGGATGTGTTGGGGTCGAGAGCCTCTTCTATGCGCTAAGGATACCTGTCCTCGTGGTGTCAGCCCAATTGGTCGTAGTCCTGTGGTGGAGAGTGAGGATTGTAGTTTTTCGCTGGTGGGGTGGGGGGGGGGGGGGGGGGGGCGGTATGGGTATGATGAATAGAGGTGTGGTGTGAGACAGCGGACTTGAGTGTTCACCGCCTGCTGCCATTCTTTTTCGCTCACCTACCATCAGCCCCCTTGGCGCCCCTTAGCACATCGAGCCAAGTATCAGTCCAGGCGACTAACAACACTCGTCCGGAAAACACCGTGCGTTTGCGCCTAACTCGATTACAGAGGGGACCGGAAGGTCTGGGGTTCGTTTTCCAGATTGTTGCTTCAGCTTGTGAGATCTTCCGCATACTGTTGTTTAATCTGGTTCCCCAACCCCCCCGGATGCGTTGATTGCCCATTGAGGGGTGGCTCTCTCTCGCCCGTCCATCACAGGCTATCACTCGTACGTGTCCTATTACTAATCAAGCCACCGGAGGAATGCTAGCTTCCGAGCCTTGGCGCTGTCGTCACCCTCCCACTCACTCACACTCACACTCACACACTCACTCACTCACTCACCCTCTCACTCACACTCACACTCACCCTCTCACACTCACCCTCACTCACACACCTCCACCCCACACACTTCTACCAACCACTCATACCACAAACCGTCAACCACTCAAACCGGTTACGCGTAA
Source organism: Morchella importuna (assembly GCF_003444635.1). Taxonomy (NCBI): domain Eukaryota; kingdom Fungi; phylum Ascomycota; class Pezizomycetes; order Pezizales; family Morchellaceae; genus Morchella; species Morchella importuna. Next base: position 75,358 of record NW_025763427.1, on the reverse strand, counting down.
CGTGCACAAAAACTAGCACACTACACGAGCAGGCCTTGTCGCCATGTTTGGCTCCGAGTTTGACTTTAAGCGCACCACTCCGCTACACGACGAGGAAGAAACACCCTCGGAGGATCCCGACTCGTACTCGGACGATGGCTACACCCTCCGCGACTCTTCGTTCGAGGAGCAGCCCCCCGGCAGCGAGAAGGTAAAAGATGAGGTGGGCTTTGGGCCTCAGGTGAGGAAGAACCCGAGGCGGTCGTGTGCGGTCTACTTCTTGCTCTTTACGTGTGGGCTGTTTGTGTTTACGCTGCTGGCCCCGAGGGGCTTCTATAGCGGTAGGCTTAGGAGGCCTTCCTGGGCGGTGGGGGTGGAGGATGCGATTGAGGGGGGGGAGGAGGAGGGGGCGGGGGCGCCGTTGGACGTGTTTCAGGTGTATCCGCCGGTGAGGGTGGGGGCGGAGTTCTTGCCAGCGTCGTATGAGGGGAGAGGGAGGGAGTGTAGTGTTGTGCTGATGGAGCATGAGTTTGGGTGGAGTTATGGGAAGCCTTTCGTTGGTGAGTTCCTTGCAAGATGTGTTTCTGGTACAACGGAGAGTTAAGACTTGGTCTAGGGAACTATGCACCGCCAAAGTGCAGATGGACGCATGTGCTTTTTAACCTCACCATGACGTCGAAAGGGAGGCAGTTTGATAGGCTTGCCATGCTGTTTCTTGGGGATGTTGAGGTCTTCCGGACGAGTACCGCAGAGCCTACGCAGGCTGGAATTATCTTCAAGTATGCCCTACCTTGGCCCTGCTCGATAGCTTAGAGAGCATTGATTAACCTCTGGCACAGCTACATGAAAGACATGACCGCCTACACTGCCCTCCTCAGCCAGCCCCAAAAGCTGATCTTCGACCTTGGAAACCTCGTCGACTCCACCTACACCGGGACCTTCACCGCAACCCTCACCGCAACCTTCTACACCCCACCCACCACCTACCCCACCCGCCCCCCGCACAACTCACCATCAGGCCCCGCAACCCACATCCTCCCCATCTCCTCCCTCTCCTCCACTGCCAACCAACCCTCCCACTTCCTCCTCCCCCGCGACCGCGCCAGCACACGCCTCACCCTCCCGCCCAACACCATCCGCGCAACCGTCTCCCTCTCCGCCTCCGGCAACGCCGACGAGGAGTTCTGGTACACAAACGTCCCCACCGCATACACGCACACCTTCCCGGCCACGCCCCTCCCCGGCGCATCCCCCTTCCGCGAGATCCAGCTCCTCATCAACGGCGACATCGCGGGCGTCGCATGGCCCTTCGCAGTCATCTACACCGGCGGCATCAACCCCGCGCTCTGGCGCCCCATCGTTGGCATCGCCGCATACGACGTCCCCGAATACAGCATCGACATAACCCCCTTCCTACCACTCATCCTCGGCTCCCCGGCAACATTCGAGATCCGAGTCGTCACCGCCGACGACCCCGCGGAGAGCATCGCAAACGACTGGATCGTCTCTGGCCGCGTCTTTGTGTGGACGGACCCCAAGGAGGACTGGATCACCACGGGGGCGCTGCACACAAAGTCCCTCGATGCAACGGCGTTCACGGCGATAACGCGGCTCACAGCGGAGGACGATGGGGCAGTGAATAAGACGCTGTACCACCGCATCACGGCGCAGCGCGCGCTCTCGTTCACAGCGACGATTAATACCTCCGCTGGCCCGCGCGCTGCGGCGTGGTCGCAGGGGCTTAGCTACGTGAACACGAACCGGCTTAGCGCCGGCGGCGCGACGCAGGAAGTTGAGCAGGTTACGCAGGGGAGCGCGGCGGGCGCGGCGGGGGGCGCGAGTACGTTCCGGTGGCCGCTGAGTGTTAATACGACGTTCTTGGTGGACGCGGAGCGGGGGAATTTTACGATTTGGGCGGGTGTGGAGCGGGGGGTGGAGGAGAGGGGGGAGGGGGCGGTGTTTCGGAGGAGGGGGAGTATGGAGACGGCGCAGAGTGGGGCGGCGATGTGGAGGAGTGGTAAGGGGGGGTGGGGGGTGACGGAGCAGGAGATGGTGTGGACGGGGACGCCGGGGGATGCGGAGGGGGTGGGGGGGTATGGGAGGAGGGTGAAGGCGGAGGAGGGACAGGTGGTGCGGGATTGGGAGTGGGTGAATGGGAGGAGGGTGTTGGGGGATTTGGGCGTGGTGGAGGGTGAGGGGCTGGGTGGGGAGATGGGGTTTGTGGACGAGGGGAGGAGTGTGAGGAGTTTTTTGGGGAGGGGGCCGGGGTAGTGGGGTGGTGTGTGTGGGGTATGTATGAAGCTTTTCTTCTTTTTTCTGGTCGCTTTCTTTCTTTCTTTCTTGCTTGCTTTGTGCGCTGGAAGTAGTTGCTTTGGTTTGGTTATTGGATATTGGATATTGGACTTTTCGGTTTTGAAGCGCGCGGGGGTGGAAGCTACCCCGAGGAGACTAATGATGTATTGATGTATGCATGAGTAAGACGTATTGTAATGAGAATAATTGCCCCTCCCCACCGTGGAAAGATCCCGCTGGCCTAAAGTGGTGGGGTAATGCCGTATACCAGTGTTTCTACTCTCTCTACCCGCTCTGTCGGTCGAAAGAGGGAGGGGAGAGGGAGGGGGGAGAGGGAAAGATTGGATTGGTGTGGTGTGGTGTGTGGTATGTGGTGTTGTGTTGTGGTTTAGAGATATACCTCGCGGATATATGCTTTTGTGGTTTTACTGTTGGGTGGGGTTGCGCCGGTGTACGATGTGTGCCCATGTGTGCCCATGTGTGCCCATGTGTGCCCATATATGCCTATGTATACCTTAGTATACCCATCACCTATCCCAAACACCAGACCTTCACCCCCTGCCAGGCCAGTAAAACACAAAAAAGCAGCGAGGCACACACAGTTACTCCCGCGACCATCTGGGGCTCTATATATATGGTACGAGTGCCGCCCCCCCCCCCCCCCCCCCTCCCCCTCTTCTCCCGCCCCATATATACGTCCAAACCATCTCCATCACCATCTCTATCTCCGCCTCCTAAACCGCCGGACGAACCGAAAAACCGGTGGCACTCATGCAAACCCGTTACGGTAAATCGTGATGGAATATACTCGTACGGTTGCAGTTGCAGTCGCAGGCGTGTGCCCTGCGCTTCTTGGGCCATGGGGGTTTGGGTGCCGGTTTTTGGGTTGGGTTGTGGGGGATGGGCGCTGGGTGGTTGGAGGGCGGTTGGGGGGTGGTTGGGGGGTGCGTCATGGGTGCTCACTCGGTGCCCCCGCGGGGGACTTGGGGGGGGGGGTGGGAGGTGGGAGGTATGGGTCTGGCTGCAGCTGGCCATGTGTGCTGTACTTTTTGTTCTTTTTGTGGACAACTAAGATGCATATTTCTTCTATTTTGATTTTCTGCCTCTGTACGTTCTTACTTTTACTGTCCCTTTTTTTTTTCTCTTTCTTTTTTTCTTTCTTTCCAATCTTCCCCTTCCACGTTTGGGGGTAGTAGGTACAAACAAGGATGGCTCTGGCTGGCTCTTTTTGTTTAATTTGCGCGGAGTATGCATGCATGCATGCATGCATGTACTTTTTTCTTTCAAATGGGCAGATGGATAAGGCGGCGACGAAATTCGTAGGAGTAAGATACGTATGTGCGGATATACATAGCTAGATCTAGCTGGATACGTGTACTAGATACAAATATAGGCAGCATCCGTATCACCGAGCCCGTTCTTTCCTCTCATGGTGAAGTTCAATACCCACGATCATTCTAAACACATGAAGCCCAACACCCGGCCACCGCGGGATACTGTCAATAACAATATGGACACTATGAAAATAAATCAGGGCAATGGCAGATTAATACTACACGGAGATATATGCTACATCGAATACCCGAACTGACGTGAGTTGAATTCTATGCTCTTCACGATTCAGGCTGTTCTACCCGTGGGACACACGATATAGAGACCTTCTTACTGGATGATGGCGTTCGGGGGCTTCTAAGAATACAGCCCGCCTGACACGGGCGAAAGATCGCGACCGGGATCGAATGGTATGTAGAGATGCCTGACATGTGTAGGGTTTGGTTGTATTCTATAATGCTGACTTGAGCTCAGTGTTGTATCCGGGGGCGTTTGAGACGAGGTCAGGTGTTATCTTGCCCATCTTGAATGCGGTGAACGAATTGGCAACAACACCAATATCGCTGGTCTCGAGATGGTGTAAGAAGTCGAGTGAGGGGTTGTGCGCCAAGGCCAAACAAAAGGTTTTGAATAACAAGGCCCTTATTCGACTGCTGTGGAGCGATGTTTTCTACTTGGGAGACTGATGGGTGTGTTACTAATGGTTGGAGATTAGATACAAACTCCGTATTCAGAGCTCGACGAACTGGAATTTCCGCCCATAGCTTGTCGCTAGCATTGATAGCACTAGTACAACCTGGGAATCCCAAAGTCAGTCTCGTGACTAAGGAGACTCAATTTTGAGTTGTTGGAAAGATCACAAGACCTTTGAACCTAGCCTCAATTAAAGGATGAGTTCTTATGCTTACATCCTTGGAAGAATACATCATCGCTGCATCGAGAGCTTCTGTATTAATTGCATATGGATGGATGATAGCGGCAAATGGCAAGGGTTCTAGTGTCGAGTGATATTCTATGACTAGCATTACAGAACGTAAGGGACAGGGATGATCCTCAGTAAGGAGATTCTCATTTTCTGACCGGTTTGCAGAAGCTCTTACTCTCAATAAGCGAGGATCACGGAGCAGTGCCTTTGCGTGGTTCTACATGGGCGGGAGTTGAGTCAGAAGCACTGGAAAGAATATTACGCATGAACACCGATTCAAGCTCTCAAATTATCCATTAAGAGTAAGAGAGGTAGACTACCAGCTGCACCCAAGAACAGTCCCCAACCAGAAAGAAAGAAAGAAGCCGAAAAGAAGAAACCAGCAAAAAAAAAGAGAGAAAAAACGGAAAGAAAAAGGAATCTGAAACCCCCCAGATAAAAATACATTCCCAATCACGATCCGATCCATTTCCCCACCAGCCAGCCAGCTCCTCCACATCAGTTTTTCCTACTCCCCGACCTGCCTCCACCCCCCGCTCTCTTATACGCGCTCTCGCCCGTCCCAGCGCTCGAGCTCGACCGCTTCAGAATGACCTCGCGCTTCTTATACTCCAGCCCCATTCCAACCGCCAACCGGTCCGCGGTGCACAGTATCTTCTCCCTCCGCTGCTGCTCCTCAGCCTGCTCATCTCGAAAGCTCGTGTATACCGGCACCTCCTGCTGCGGGTCCTCTTGCGAGTACGGCGGAGGATCGCGGGGCTCAGCACGCAGGAGGGGGATGGCGTCGTCGTAGTTGCTAGAGCGTAGGCGCTGGTATGCATCGGGCGCGGAGAGCTTGTTGACGATCTTTTTGAAGGTGAGGTTGTTGTTTGCCATTTGAACGCTCGTGTGTGTGGCTTGGTATAGGGACTTGTAGGTATGTACCGCACTGATGTATGCAGTGCTGTGGCTGTGGTACGATGGATTGTCTGTACAGCTGGCTGTGGCCTGTACGCGGTGGTAGTGGGACAATGCAATGTGTGACTGTAACAATGAGCGATGGGTGAGAGAGAGGCTAGTGCGTGCTTTGGGTTATTTAAGATACCCTTACCCTCGCGAGCAGAGATCCACAATTGTATTGTTGGCGAGCCGCCATGGACTGGACGGAAATGTATGTCGTCTTGAGGCGGTATACAGTCATTGCGCAATTGCGGGGCGGGAGCTAGAGGACGTACACGTGCACGCTAGTGGATGAGCTACGATGGGCGTAAAGGCATAGAAAGTGGGAATTGTATTACACCTACACCTACTAGCTGCATGTACATGTGGTACTTGTTGTAGTGCGCGTTTGTATCTCACACAGATTTGAACGGTGGTTATATAGGGTCCGGGATCTATATGTGACTTTAGCTGCTGTGTAGCACTAATAATGGCTGACAAAGCAATTATCACTAAGACCAACACCAGCCTCGGCATCTGTTGTCTTACACTAGTGTCATGGCGAGCTCATTGGGGTCTGTCTGTTGTGGTAGGTTCGTAGTGTGGCTGGCAATTGAATGCGCGCGTTCTATCGCTATTGCTGATTGTGGTCACGTCGGTCATTGCGGTGGTAGGCGTTGTTAAAGACAGCTGTTTTGTGAATATAAACGTTTCATTAAGTACATGTAGTTTGGGCGTTGCTCTAAATTACATGTATATATCTGTACTTTATATTGAGGTAGTTTAGCCTCTAAATTATACCTATAAAGCGAGAGCTTTCGTTTCTCTCATTTTTGTTTCTACTCGTCAGTCCATACAACCAATTTTTTACGTTCTCGGTTCTTTACTTATCATAATATAGGAAAACAACTATCACCCCGATTCACCATAATAGGCAATAGCAAGAGCAAGAGCAAGGCCGAGGTCATTAATCTTTATTCCTCCTGCTGAGTTTGTAATCTGGCTATTTCTAGCGGTTACTCCTGTTGAGGCCTCTATCTATTGACTAGTAGACGCTTTCACGGGGGTACGGTCAACACGGGGGTATGGTCAATCCCAAATATACGCCGGAGTGATGTATGATACGCAGGGAGTTGATCGGCTACCTCTTTTGGTTTCCATACAAAATCTTGGAATTGACCGTACCCCCGTGTTGACCGTACCCCCGTGAAAGCGTCTACTCGGTTTAGCCCGGCAGAGCACGCAACACAGCCGAGAAAAATATCGAATCCCGGAACATGTCTCTCGGCCCGCCACTGCCTTGCCTTCCGGGTGTTTGACCGGCCGGAGGAGTTGGTCGGCAGTCCGTGATCTGTTCATTGATCCCATGGCGGATGATTATGGCATCATACTGACGCCTCCATATACGCCACACCACCGGATACTTGCGTCCTCGTATATATACCGAATTACACCGCAACTTCAAGATTGATAGTATATGAAACGATCCTGCGATGCCACACAAAGCGCACAAAACACACATACACACATACACCGATCCCGATAACCGCTGCTTACTCGTAACCACCCACACAAGTACAACCGAACCTCCCAGCCAGAGTAGTGGCACCCAAAGGAAGGGCGACAAAGTGAGATTGACGACGCAAATTGTTTTCAAATAGTTACTCTCTTATCTTTTCTTTATTGCTTAGATGGCGGCTGAAGTAGGGAAGTTCAGCTGGTGTAAGGTTGCATGCGATTAATTAATTATGAATTAAACAAAAAAAAAAGGAAAAAAAAAAAGCGGGATCACTAATTCTCACTCGTCCCCTATACCCGCCAATGCTCGCCTCCTAGAAACGTTAGGGTTAGGGTTCCTATTCCCGCCACAACGAAGTTAAATAGCCCGCCTATTGATGCTGCCAAACAAGGGTTGATATACATTCTCTATGTTTCAACCCCGCCCCCCGAGCATATATCGAAAGCTAAGTGTGTATACCTGAGGAGATGTCGACACTCCGCGGCCGTTTCAGACATTATCATACGGGAGGGGGGAAGGTTGAAAGTTGAAACGGCAACGTCACCACTCCTGTTCTCGTATGTTAGCTACAGCTAGCTGGTAAATAGTGTGCGGTGCTATTAATACTATACTGCGTGTCGAAATACTTGTCATTGGTGCTGCCACACGCTGTTTGTTTATTCGGGTGCTGATACCCTACTCGCCAGCTTGGTATAGTACTATTATAACCGCGCCCGCTAGTAGTTGAACCAGCGAACCAATCGACCAATCACAAACCAGCTAACCACTCACTCAATCACCCCCCGATTCTTGGAAGTCTGCGAAAATGTTCCAGGTCAGCTAGCAGCTGTCTTCAATGACGTATATACTTGGGCCAAACACAAGAGCACAACACAGCGTACTGTGTGTGGTACGTAATACAGTCAGTGCCTGCCATGCCCGCCCGTATTTTCAGTTTTCAGCCGCCGAAAGTAATATTAGGGTTGTAATTGTGTGACGATAATTAGAGTTCTTTTCTTTTGTGTTTAGAATAGGGGGGCGCATGAAAATGGGGCGGCTTTGACTATATTTCTCTTGTGTTATTATGATTTTGGGTGTTTGTTTTGCAGATTGTTTATCAGGATGACTTGATCCTAGCCGTCAGCCATAATATGTATCAGTTTTCTTTTCTTCTCTGTCGTTGAGATTTAAGGCTTGAGTAAGAAATAAGGGTAGATATCCGTTTAGGCAATAATCGATGTCAATCAATGACGATCCCTATATGACCGATGAACTAAGCTGCCTTCTTCAGGCAGGTTCGAAATCCGTTGCTTCACACATAATCACTCGTTAAATCCAACTCCACAATCCTCGAATCTCCCCAGGCACTAACCAATCAGCCTTACGTCCAACAGCAACAGGCATGCCCTAGTAATAAACGCCACAAGGCGCAGGTATGTACTACATACATACGGTTGATGTCTGTTGGAAATAGTGGTCCGATGTGTCTGTAAGAAGAAAGTGTATAGACAGTTGTATCACTCGACTCTTTCTTTCCTTTTGGGGTACAACGTCGATCTAGCGTACTACTGAATGACTACATGTAGAGAGTCAGATGCGGTTTGCAACTCGCGACTCTAGATCCTTACCACGAGGGTTGAAGTTGGAATGCCAAGCCAAGGATGAAGATCGCTGTTAGCAACCAACAGGAGGCTGCTTCCAACCAATCAGGATGTACGTGGAGATGTGGTAGAGAACTACATCGCAGCACGTCGTGCATCAGAGACTTTCTTTGCTAGCTAGCGGAAAGGCCCCTGTTCGTCGTCTCTTCGGACTTAATCGACCGTACCCCTTGCGTACATAATTTAGTAGAGTACTAGGGAGGAGTGCCTAATGTAACCAGATGAAATCTTTGCTTTCCTCCAATAGGTAGTGCATATTTGCTCATTAGCTAGAGGCTGCCCGTGTCCCGCATCGGTCCTTATCTCATAAACGGAGAGGGAGCGTTTGGTGAATTGTTGGGGTATCCTTGTTTTGCCGACTACGAGTTTAACATGACGTGACGTGAAGAAAGGCCGGACGGACAGACAAGACAGACATGACAGACATGACAGACATGACAGACAAGACAAGACAGACAGCGGGTGGTTTGGGTTTGCCGTGAGTTCCGTGGTAGGATTAGCAGCGGAGAGAGGACAATTTCAGAGTGTGAAACTTAGGGCGGTGGTCTGTGCCGTTGGCGGGGATATAGGTGGGGGTGGTTGTAGGGTAGATTAGATCGTGGCGCGGCGGAAGGAGGGATTGGGTGGGGGGGGGGGGGGATAGGTAGGATGGGGTTGAGAATACTGTATGTAGCCGCGTGATATTGCAGAACACTTTGGAAATTCGGAGAGTATGTACATGTAGTATGAGCCATAGAAGACAACGTACGGATGAGATATCCGGGGTTGAAAAGATCCGGAATCGACAAAATCTCTCTTTTCCTCTCTCTTCCTCCCTCTTGCATATTATGTATAATTAAGCACAAAAGCGATAAGCGGATACGAGCGCACCCGCATATTCCAATACTTACCATGTACCTTGTCGAATATTAAGCACTTTACATTCGGAGATTTTTGTTTCTCTTCGGTACCTTGTGACTGAGGAATTGTTTCTCCAAAGATGTGGTGGGGGGGGTGTTCACCTGTCGAAATATCGACGACTTACGACATATGCTTCAGTTTCTTCATTCCCGGATAGGAAGTTATCGATAACCATTTCCACGTGCTCTGTGATGGATCAGCCACTAGTCCTTTAGGTTGTTTACCAGGTATGTACAGCGATTCACAGTCATTTGGCGAATACACCCATTTGGCGAACAGGGATTAAGGCCAATAAGAATCAAGATATCTTAGTCAAACTCGAGGTTTTACTGGTTGCTGGCTGGTTGCTACATAAAAATTCGCCAAATGGGTGTATTCTGTGAATCGCTATAGATTTCTTCTGAGCATCCTTGCCCCCTACCCTTTCTGGTAGTAAGAATTAGTAACCTCCTTGTACCCCTCGTCCCCTAAACGACATCAACCCCATATCCTTACTTGCATTCCCACCTCCTCCTCATCGCACCTCAGCTCCCTCAACTCGCGCCACAAGCACCTAATATAGTTCGGATTTTGCAAATACCTGATAGTATTAGACAGCAGAAAAAATGTCTCGTGTAACGCGCGGTTGGTGTCTTTCGCCTAATGGAATCTGAATGAGTGTTATGTACCCCTGCCAAGCCCTGGTCTCGTTACATGGTTGGTTGGCTGACGGCTGCCATTGAGGGTGAATATGAAACGAAGCGACCCGTACTTTAGGGGGGCAGGGGAGATTTGCTTTTTGCAGTGCGTTCAGGGCTGAAGAGTCGGCAGCTTGGTGGTTGATTTGATCGTGGACTTGGGAAATACGAGGGAATCTCTTAGGTCGATTACATGCCCGACTCGACTTGCCCCAGGGTACCTTCTGAGCTGGGATATCACTGTGCCTGCAGTAGTAAGAGCGGTAGTTTTAACTCTACCTTCTGCATGCCCGACCGTCTATGGAAGTCTGTCTGTATTCTTGAAAACAGCCGACTTAGGAAGGGGGTAACCTTGAAAGACATTGTGGCTTACATACAACAAGGATCTTGAAAATTTTCATTCGTCACACGCATAGAGGGAGAAAGAAAGAACAAAAGGAATTGAACGGAGGATGTCACGGATCTTGCCATCATGGTGGTTGAATATGTTGACGTTCAAAGTTCCCTTTTCCGCCTGGCTATGCAACTTGGGCTACCTACTACCCTTCTCGCGATACAATATTCCCGATTGGCTACACAAACACGACCAGTAATATGTTTCAACCCCAACAGAGGCAATTATTTTTTCAAAGTGTAAGGGGAGGGGGAAGAAGCAAGTTTTAACGTTTCGATCTCAGAACGGTTAAAGTTGTGCAACACTTCAGCTGCAGCCCGCTACGAGGTCCAATCAACCACAGGATTGGGTCCATCCCGCGCGCCTTCCTGCAGAGCGATCCCTGTGCTGCTCAGGGGAGAGATTTCTGTGATGGGATGGGATGTAAGTGCATCTCTTTAGATAATCCAGATCCTTAATTCTGGAACCTATGGAGAGGGGGGGTGGGCGTGGTCATCTCGGGAGGGGGGTCGCACAGGCTGAGGTCCTATCAACTTTCATGATTGTGAGGGGGAGTGATCTTGAATACAAATACTGAGTGTTCCCACCCTCCAGATTGAAAGGTTCTTTAGTTCTTCACCCAGCGGGCAGATACCTCCACGTTCTCTCACTCCTTCCTTCCTTGTTCGTTTCTTCTTTCCCGAGATCTAGTATCTTGAAAGGCATAACTCTTGAAGAGTTCCTTTATCCACTCTCTATCTTACGGCTATATATCAATACTGGTTATCACCGCCTCAACTAAACAAAAAAAGAAACCCAAGTACCCCATTCAATATGAAATTCACACTCCCCCTCCTCGCCCTCGCCGGCACCGCCTTTGCCCACAACTTCGTCACCCACTTCCACATCAACGGTGTCGCCGACCCCGACTGCGTCCGCCAAGCCGTCTCCTCCGACCCCATCTTCGACATCTACAGCGACGCCATGGCATGCAACAACATACAACGCCTCGCTCCTAAAAAATGCGTCGTCCAAGGCGGAGACGCCGTCGGCTTCGAATGGCGCGTCGACCGCAACACCCCCCCCGCCGACTTCCCGCTCAAGGACGGCTACATCCCCGTCGGCGTCACCGACGACTCCCACAAGGGGCCCTGCTCCGTCTACATGAAGAAGGTCAGCGACTCGTCGACCGCCGACGGCCCTGGCGACGGCTGGTTCAAGGTCTCCGAGGACGGCCTCGATTCCGCCGGCTCCTTCTGCAGCGATCGCATCCGCCTCGCAAACGCGCCGCAGGCAGGTATCATCCCGAGAAACATCGAGTCCGGCGATTACATCCTCCGCGCAGAGATGATCACTCTCAACGATGCTGGCCCTGCATCCCGGGGCGGCGCTGAGCAGCCGCAGTTCTATACGGGATGTGTCCAGATCACGGTCGAGGGCGCCTCGGGGACGAACCCGGACACCGTCAGTATCCCTGGCCACCTCAATATGGGCATGAAAGGCATGATCTATGACATCTGGACCCCGGCCAACGGCCCCTACAGCGACTACACTGTCCCTGGCCCCGCGCCGCTGTTGAACCTCGTCCCCTTCAAGGCTGGTGTTTCGCCTGCTACCGTCGGTGGCTCAAGCGGTTCTACACCCTCCACTAAGGCATCATCATCAAAGCCCGCTTCCACCGCCGCCGCATACACCTCGCAGGTCGCTGCCACCTCCGTCCGCGCACCCGCAACAACCACTGAAGCGTCTGCCGTCACTAGCACCCCCGCCTCTTACGATGATGTTGAGGACGTTCCAGCTGAGACCAGCGCCGAGGATGTCCCGGCTGAGACTGGCTCTGAGGACGTCCCGACTGAGACCAGCGCCGAGGATGTCCCGACTGAGACCAGCGTTGAGGACGTTCCAGCTGAGACCAGTGCACCAGCCCACGAAGCACCCACCCAGGCACCTGTTGTTGTGGCCACGACTGTCACTTGCACTACCCTCGTGACGAGCTACACAACTGTCTCTGTCACCGCCGGCGAGACCACGTCGACGGTCGTTGTGGACGACTCAACCCCCGCCAGCGAGGTGGCAGCGGAGCCGACAAAGGCGTATGGTGGACATGGCCACCGCCGCGGCGGAAGGGCGCACAGGAAGAGGCATCACTTGTAGATTTCGCCATGCAGCTCCCGGGGAGTTGTGGTTACGTATAAAACAAAATAGCGGTGTTTTGCTCGGTTATTGTTCTTGTAGATATTATTTTATGTTTATTTATTTTTTTCACTTCTTTTTTGGAGCGGCCTGCGAGTTTTTTGGGGCATGCTTTTTTGTATTTTGATTTGGAAGATTTGGGGTGAATACCATAGCGTGGTTGTATTACATAAATTACTCTAGAATTCGTACTGGTGCCTGTATCTGTGCCTCGAGCTGAGAAGTGAGATTTGAGTGACTCCTTGCCTGAGTGTGAGTGGTTATGGCAATTTGACGGTGGCTGGTCGAGCGGTGCATGGGCTATCACTCGATGTGAGGAGTCGCCTGTATGTAACTAACTGCTAACTAATGCATCGCCAACCCGCCCGATTATGTAAAGCACCACCAAATCTGCGGCCTAGAGTACGGCCACTGAAGCACTGCGTAATTAGAATAGAGTGGACTGCACATGCACCGCAGCCCCTAAACCCCCCCCCCCCCCCCCAAAAAAAAAAAAAAAAAAAAAAAACTAAACCAAACCAAACCTATCCTCCTAAGCAATGGCGTCAAGCTCAGCTGCGCTTCGTACACCAGCAGCGGGGTTATGATTAGTCCCTCCCACTGGGGCATTGCATTCCGGGCATTTGACCTGTTCCATAGGCATCCCACACTCGCCCACAGTGAACTATCAAATTACTAGTTAGTAAAAGCGTTATGTATGAATAGGTAGGGTAAAGTCAAGAACTTACCGGGTGTCCATTCTGACAATAGTACCAACGGCCAGTGGAAAATTCAAACGTCAGATGTTTTTTCATAGCTCTCACCACAGTCTCCATTTCTTGGTCGGTAATGTCTTGATAAAAGGTACCACCGCTCAGTTGTCTTCGAACAACCTCGAGCATTTCCTTCATGCCGTCTACTCCTGTGAACTGTCCCCCCTCACAAACCTTATCGGCTTCATCTAGATATGTAGTTGCTTCTTTGGCCGCCTCATTCAATTTCTCGACGCTACTTGGATCTTGCGGAAGTTGGCGCCAGATAGCTACCATTTTTGCAAATATACCTATAAAGATTCATTAGTCACAAAACGTAAAATGGGTGCTCGCATGGTACGAACCTATAGCATCAACCTCCGCACCAGGAAGGTTTTGAGCTCTGGCAACATTTATATTTGTTCGGCAAATATTTAAAGAAGCCTTCGCCTTTCTTGAAGCGTTTTGTGAAACAAAGTCAATCAAGACGTCCATATTATGATTTGATCGATTGGTTGGTTGAGCTAGATCATGCCATGTGCGACGATGATTAGTAGGAGGCTCCTTAGCCTTGGATTTAAGGTGATGAGCCAGCAAAGCATTCTCAGTAACCATAAGGAGGTTGGAACGGCAGCATAGTATCGTCGCAAGTAGTTCCAGGCGTGTATCCGGACGGAAGTAGAGAGTTGCGTGAGCTTGTTTTTCCGAATTGCTCAAGGCTTTACGTGTGACTGTGCTTTGATACAGCCGCATTGCTGGCTGCTGCTGCTTTTTGGTCGTTCTCACAAAGCTTTTCAGTTTAGTTGAGATATTCTCTATCATGTCAAGTCTCTTTCCCAACTCAGCCTTCTTTTGAGTTTGTGTCATTTGAGATCCTTGCCCTGATTCTGTGGCTGGGGGAGATAAGGTCTCATAAAATGCGTCTCGGGATTTGATAAGCTCACTCTCAAGTTCAACTACCTCTGCTTGAAGCTCTTCATATCTGGTAGATGCAGTAGTGAGGAACCCTCTGGTCATTTCCATGATCACCGCGCGATTGATCACTCGTCCGTAACGGCGAACACTGTACTGCAGCAAAGGCTGACGGCAAGAAGGGCATTTTGGAACTTGCTCCTCCAGAATCCCTACTGGATCAATGTATCCATTATAACGCCCCTGGTTGTCCCTAGAATATGCGTTGTCAAGCTCTAGATAGCCATCCAAAGTTTCTCGAGTAAAGAAGTGGCCACAGGACAGCACGAGTATGGGGTTTTCGTCGAGATCGATTGAACTGTAGGGAGCAAATTCAATCATATCAACCCCTGTATCTTCTTTCCTCTCTTCTGAGCAGCAATGTTGGCAGAAACCAACGGCAGGACAGATTTCGCCGCATAGTGATGGGCATCTATGACCGCATTTGAGTATTTCATCGCATCTTTCGTCACAAGGCAATAATTCACAAGGAGCCGCGCAAGGCATTTGGCATTTTCCTTGGTGTTTACACCTCCAGGTGCCTAAGAAAGTTAGCTCGCGGATCTTCCCATTGCTAAACCGCAGAATACATACAGCGTTCTGCACAAGGAGCACACGACTCTTGACATTTCATTGTACATCTAGAGTGGTCGCATTTAACCTATTTGTTATTTTATTTTTGCAATTAGCACTGTAATGATGTAGGGGATTGCTAGGAAGGGGGGAGTATACATCACACTGCGCGTTGCAAAGACCACAAGCTGATCCATCATGGCAGGTCTTCCGGCACCTATGGTTGCATGATGTGAATCCTCTACCGCAAATTTTCCTACAGCTGCCATGCTTGGTAACCTTTCTCTCTTCAGTAACTGTATTGCACAACCCACATGTCCCTGCACATTTGTGGCCACATCGAAGAATATGGGTGCAGTCTATCGGGCACTTATAAGTATCCGAGGTAACATCAATAAAACATCGCACTTCGACTGAATGACCGCATCGTGGGACAATCTTTTTCACAAGTTTTATGCAAGTGATATCTTCTGGAGTTAGCGTCCTCCAGCAGTCAATTTTCTTTTCGAGATGGCCACAGGGGATCCTAAAATTGTATACTAGCGTCTCGCATCGTCCGCAATCCTCACTACAAAGCCGTTGACACGGGTGTTGGCAGGTCTCATGGAGCCTATTGCATTGCTGTGCACAAGAAACAGTATTGTGCATTCCATCTGAGTGACATTTGCTGTAGCAACGGTGACCACAGTTGTCGAGTCGTTTGTCGCAAGTCAGATCACAACCGCCCTCAGGGGATAACCGTAAAAAGTCTTGGGGTTCCTCAACCTCTATCGGCGTCTCTTGATGACGGGGACAAAGAAGAGGGATTTTTTTTCCAATGGCCTCGGTATCGCGGAGCATTTGACAAACGTCCCGCCACATGGCTATTGATCCCGCACTTTCTGCGTTTCCGATAAGGTACATTCCATGTTTTGCTCGACTATAAATATCCAAAGTATCAGAAACCGAAGGGTGCTAGTATATATAGATAGATATACCTTAGGAGAACGTTGATACGGTTTGTAGTTCTAAGAAAACCAACTTTTCGTTTCTCGTTACTTCTAACCAAGGATATAATGATGATCTTGGCTTCTTCACCTTGGAAGTTATCACTACAAGTTTTCAGTTCGGCATGTCAGTAAGTTTAATTTCTAATGGGTCAGAAATAGCTTACACCGTAGCAATGCGAATCGCCTCCAGAAGAGTAGCCTGCTTTACAGATATACCATTCGAATCCCTTTTTGGCTTATCGCTTTCGTCCAGGCCATCTCGGATCAAAGCATCCTTGTCTTTTTCACTCAAGACAACCTCAAAACTCGCTCCAAGTGCCCGGCGAAGCTTTTGGAGCTGCCCCGTGTATGGCGTCAAGACTGCGATATCCTTGGTGGAGTAGTGGGATTGCCGAACAAGATGCCGCACAAGCCCATGGGTCATTTCAACCTCCCAGTGATTACTGTGTGATCCCATTTTAACGCCAAAATCATCACTCTCTTCTTCTGGGTGAATATGGTCCAGCCAGAAAACGTTTTTCCTCATCCCAACGACGTCAGGGTATTCGCTGACATTCCGAAAATCCTGAAGATCTGGATATAAGGTATTTCTAATGAGTCTCGAGATCTCGGGACGCATGCGTCGCTGGATGTTAAGCTGTGCGGGTGCCAGATCAGGTCTTTCTCGTACCAATCTTTCAAACATGCTTTCGTCAAGGCTGTAGGGTGTACCATCTCTACTTTCTAACGAAAGGTCTTGAAAACAATTAATTTGGGGTCGTAGCTGCTGATGATCTCCGATTTGAATAAGATGTTGGCATGTGGGGAGAATAGCATTGATGAGATGTCCCTCCAAGACTTCACCGGCCTCCTCACAAATAACAACTTTCGATTGCAATCTTCTTAGAAGTGCACCCTGTTTTGCTAGGCCAGTAGTCGTGATACCGATTATATCTGCTTGCTCGAGGCAACGGCGGTCCACTTCGTTATATTGTGCATGCAACTCGTCCGCTTCGATCGTAAATCCTTGAGCTTGGGTGGAAAGACGGCGTATTTTAGATTCTGCTGCTCTTTTGGAAAGGTGTTCTACTAATATACGTCTCTCTTCAAAAGGCAGAGACCAAATATCTGTACAACTGACAATTGATTCAAGTGTGCGTAGAGGATAAACAGCACTAGTAATATTTCTATTTCGATATTGCCAGACTGGACCACTCTTCAGGCCTCTCCATGCATCCCAAATACAGGCGTCGTCACTGACATTTTGCCATGGATTCTCAGTTGGAGCTACCCACCTGTTTTCGCCTTTGATCTCAATCTCCTCCTTTCTTTCTTCAATTTTTTCAGCCCACGCCTGCTCCTGAGCTTTAATGTAAAATTCACCCTCGTTATTTAAAAGTTGATAGCGAAGATTGGGGAATTCTCTCGTTAGGATCGGAGATATGGCGTCCCATGAATCAGGATTTTTGCGAATTTCTCTGCAAAGCATTTGGGCTTGCTCCGAAATAGCTTCCAGGTTTTGATGATGCCCGTATATACTATCCTTTTCGTTCCGTGTTTTCTCCGCCGCCTTAGAAACGTTTTTCAGATTGAATCCTGCGATTTCATCCGATTTTGATTGACCGCCAACCCTGATTATCTTTTTGATGCCCTTCTCTTTTAACTCCTCGAGGAACTGATCTAAGGCGTGGTTTGTGTAGCAACTAGAAAGTCGTCGTTTTAAGATTAGAATATATATTTCAAAACATGCGTGATGGGTGATCACGGAAGATACATACACACATACGATTGGTCCAATATTTGACCATTGCTTATTGTGAAGCAGAACCATGACAATCTGAACTCCGACATAACTCTTACCAGTTCCTGGAGGACCTTGGATGAGAGACATTTCTTTCGTCAATCCCGTAATAAGAGCCTTGCACTGCCCACTATCCAATGTCGTCATTTCCTCCAGAGTTTTCAAAACCATTTGGTCATCAGGTTGGGTAGTTGGAGATAAAGAGAGATCATTCAACTGGTCTTTCAAGATAGGGCCGAGATCCCAACGAAAAGTGGTGGCTCGCGAATATGCTGGAGGCAGGTTATCCTGGGAGAAATCAGAGCCTATCAGCATCGTTTCAGAACTAGGGGTAATCCATTGGGATAATGGAAGATTGCCCTGTGCACTGAGTTGCTGAAGATTATCCAGAACCGGAAGAAACGTAGCTGGAATAATTTTAGGGAAGTTAACTAAAACGCTAGTCATAGGTACTGCGTGTCTTGATAATCGTCCGAGAATAAAATCCATATCGGAATCCTCAATATCCTTGCAATCGCGACCCCCTTCCTTCTTTGAGCGGACTAGCTGGGCGGATATGTGGCCATATCTCCCAGTCGCAAGTCCATCATCCTTTGACGGGTTGGTTTCCTTCTTAGAGATGGTGAAGAATGTAATACGGCAAAAATCATTGGGCCCCTTGGTTACAAGACATGCCAGAGTCCCTCGGTCAAACCGTGATTTCTGGTTATCCCACCACTCCATTTGCCCCTCAGGTGTTTTTTGGGCTGCGGCTGGTGGTTGTTGAAACTTCAATACTAGCTCGAGACCTTGACGCTGGTCAAATTTTGCAAAAGCGACAGATGCATCGGTATAGAGATGCCCCTGCATATTTCCAAGACTTGCCTTCTTCATTGCAGTGGCCCTTTCTTGAGGTGGGAGTTGAAGTATGTTGAAAACCTTGCCAACAGCATCTCTCAGGCCTGCAACGTTATCATGGCGGAGGAGGCGAAAATGAGTATCAAAAAGTCGGTCAACACCATCCAGGAAGTGCGGGTAAGAAGTGTTCTTGTAGGGAAGATACCCCATTCTCGGGCTAAGTATCTCTTCGAGGGTGGGTAGAATCTGGATTTGACGAATGGACACAAGATCGTTATCGTGTCTGCGACCCTGCGTTGATAAATATCCCGGGTAATCGACCTCCACTGGAAAAGAGGATACAACAACTCTCCCCTCTTCGTCTTTCGTGGGTGTTGCTGTAGGAAGTACGATAATCAAATTGGCTCTTCGATGAATACCGATGATTTCTGTCAAAGAGCTATTGATAGATGGATAAAACTCGTCATTTTGAGTGACGAGACGTGCCAGAGCACAGTAAGATTCAGCAAGGGTTTTATAGTCCTCATTGAACCCGGCATGAACGTTACGCTTCAGAGTGTGTCGAAGCCCCTCTACAATGCAAGCAAGTGCCTTTGAGAAGCTCATGGGTTTCCCGACATCAGCAGATTTCCATATGGCGCTTTTTCGGGCATCGATCGCCGCCTCGTTTTCGAGCTGTGTAGCAAGGTTTCTAAAAAAGGTGAGGCAGGTGCTTCCATCAGTTCCATATAGATAGTTGTAGATTGTCCCGACCTGGCGATCTATTGAAAGGGAATTGATGAGATCCGGGTGAGTGAGTACGAGAAGGAAAGGAACTGAGATTAATAGATAATCAAGGACAGGTCGAGAGCCCGAATAACCATTCTTCACTACCTGCTCTATCAATTGTCGACCGATGTTATCCTTTGCAATCAACCGCCCTACAACCTTTTGGATAAGATTGGGATCCGATCCTTCCACAATTTCCAACGCCTCTTCCCAAAAGCATCTCATTGTGGAGGCACTTTGCTTCGTATGCATACCAAACCTATCTTCCCAATCTCCATATCTTACCCAGCCCTCTCCGTTCTGGGTCGGTCGAGAAGGCCGGATGCTTAACTCGGATACTCTTTTCCCAGATGAAGATGGTTCTGATCCAAGAGAAACTCCTCCACGATCCCATTCCCTTCCACGATTCGACCCCCCTCCACGGTTCGATCCCCCTCCACGATCAGATTGAAAGCTCTGTCCTCTTCCTCTTCCAGGACCCCAGCTCATACCCCGGTTTCCACGGCTATCCCCGGAACGCCACGAGGTAGAGGAGTTGGCCGGCACACCTCCCCCTTCGTGTTTAAATTCACATCTTTCGCCTTTTCTGCAGCCACCGTTCCCGAAGAATTTGCAAACACTAGTATTCTTCCTCCGGTTAGGCGTACCAAAGGAGGAGAAAGACATGATGTCAAAGATCTAAGGAATAGACAGGATTAGCAGATTTTGTTTCGAAAGAAATTTGATTGGTGGCGAGAGTAATGAGATGTGTGGCCGGTATATCGAAGGGAATTGGTATAGAATTTCTATATGAGGCGTCTGTGTTTGAGAACTAGAGTAAAAGTTGGGGCAAGAGGGTAAGGATAGATGGAAGCAAACTGCTCTTAACCAAACTTTCTTTTGTTAAATGGATGCCTGAATAAGGGACGTAATTGACTCAATGAAAAATAGCCCTGTGTGTGTTTGCATCCAATTAATAGTGCATGTGCGCATATTGAAAAAGCGAAGAACTAAGTGCAGTCTCCCTCCGCTATAATGAACCTGCATATTCCAAAATTTCTTGTTTGATACAGCAGATTATTCGGTACAGTAGATAAAGTTCCATCATTTTCTATGTGAAGTTGAAATTCGGATCACCAAAACCTGTTCGTAATGGCAGGTTTGTGGCTTTATTGGCATTCGGTATAGCGGACAAGGTAGACTGTGCTTCTTCTTGCGACAGCAGTATTTTTGGGTATTAATACCTGCTGCGGGTGCGTGCGGTCTAATACATGTAAGCAAATCCTAGCCAATAGAATATTTGGCCCTACATGTACTGGACTAACCTAAACAGGGGGTGGGCCTTAATAGTTGGATGCCTTACTGAAGCGCCGTATTTGTACCTACATACATGTACCTACGATACATGTAGTTAGTGCCATGCAAAGTCCCGAAGAGGTACTATATTCTACATTGTATCAAAACCAGTACTTGTTCAAATAGGCACGCGATCTGTGAGATTAAAATCAAGCCTTGCTTGACAGTGAATATGTAATTCTTTCGTTCTCGAGAGCAGGAAATAATGACTAGTAGTAAAATCATCATTGTCGTTCAAGTTACTGATGCCCGAGGATTCCATACGATTGTTCCTCTTCTGAAACACGCCTGTATATACTGGAAAATTGGCGCTTGGAGCTGAAATCCCATCTCGAGGAGTCGCTACACTATGTACATGTAGTTACATATCAGCAGATCATATTTGCTTGACCAAAACCGTACCAAAGATATACCGCCATAACTCGAAAAGTTAGCTAGATCAAAATTTCTTGTATGAGAAATTTCTAAAGCAGATCGATGCCATTCAACCAATCACTCAAGTAGTAATCCCTAGACAGAGATAGCCAGTAGTACGGTATGTAATAATGATATTTATATTAAGGGTGGACCGGCATGAAAGAGTTGATCATTAGATTAATGAAACCCGGAATATCTCTCGCTACTACATTCCTAGGGATAAGAGAGTACGATTAATTCGTAACCCGAAATTCTTATTTTTCATCGGGTTGAAAGAAATCCTGGGGTTTCATGACCAAAGATCGAATTAAAAGCAGATACAGACTACATGTAGTTAAAATCTCGACGATATGCTGCTCAGTCGGACACAATGACCACATCGCCTACATCCAACACGCAGCGCTGTCGTCAGAAAGCACGTCACACAGACCCGCCCGCTGCAAGCCATGGTTCGGTACACCCTCCCAACAACCTGAAACGTCAACCAGGAATCGTGACGTTTCTCTACAAGGATTATATTATCAACTTCTACTCTTGAACCTCTTAACCTTCGGCCTCCCCCACAGATCTGCAATTTACTCTATCTGATGCAGCTAAATTCCCCTATTATCCGGGGGCCACCCAACACCGACATGGATGCCGATTAACCTTATCCTCGTTTGCAAGAGTTGTATCTTGGATCTTCCGGTTCCTCGGTCCGGGGAAAAACTTAAAATTGGCATGTTAGGCCACGAAAGGGAAATGATTGATCTTACTACAGTTTATCTTTGCTGAATATCATAGGGATCGATACTTGGCGCGCTGAATAGAGTAATATGATCGTCCTAATTTTGAAATTAAACAATCCACTAGCATCCCGATGCTCCGCCAAAGTTACCTTGTGTTGTTTACTTAAAACCTAGGATCTTGGCACCCTAGATGTTGATCTTCACTAATTATAACATTGTGAGGGCACTGGGGATTATAGATAAAGTCGCCCTGAACCCCACATTCATCCTTATTTCAAAATCAACTGGAACTTCTGGACTAGTTGCGTTTTAGAGGTAAGTGTTGGGCACCGGTATAAATGACGTGCTTTGTTGATTACTTTCTAATCCCGCTGAAGTTATATGCTTAGAGATCGGTATATACCCTCAACATTGTCAACAACCTAAAGTACACATACCATCTCAAATGGCGCACCTACCCACACGAATCTACACTCTCCCCGAAATCCTCAGCATCCTCACTACCATCCCCTCGCCTAATATCCCTTCCGCGCCCTCATCCACGCCCTCTTCCGTGCCCTCTCCTACATCTTCTCCCACCACACCGCCAAAAAAGCGGCATTACTGTACTTGGTGCGGCCTCCCTGGCCATCGTAAAGCAACATGTACAGATCTCACCGCCGCATTCAAGCTTGGCGTGATTCGGACGCGGCGCGGAAAGATATGTTTGGTTGATGGCGGGAAGATACCTTGGCCGCACGGGGAGAGGTGCCTCAAAGATTGGGTCTTAAAGAATGCAAGATCAGGAGAAGTTGAGACATGGAGGAGGGAAACACTGGGTGTACGTACAAAGTAAATGAAGGGGCGAAGAAAGAAGGAAGTGTTGCCAAGGCCGAGTGATAGGTGGTGATAATTGGATTTTAGCGGATTTGGCTAGTGCTGAGAGATACAGTAGTGGCTTGTGTTCTTGGCGGGTACTAAGGAGGGAGCTATGGTTACAAGGTGTAGAACGCTGAATGGTGCTAGACTTGATTCGTCGCTTTTGTTTGTTGCGGTGTGGGTTTCCTATCTGAGCGGTGGCTGTTTTTAAATTTGGATGAGTTTATGATTAGACGCGAAAAACGATAGAAAAGCACAGGGATTTTCTAACCTTTAACTGCACCGTGCAAGAATCAAAAATCAACTATGATCATGAAAGTCGCACTCTTCAAATATACACGTATTACACATGTTACATACTGAAACCCAACTCCCGCGGCCGGGCAGTATACGCGACCCTCCCACACAAAAGACACGCCAAAAGTCTCAGAACGCTGAATTCTGTGTATATGGTGCCCGGGTTAGTGTGGTCCACGAGACAAGCGGACTCGAGGACTGGGCTTGAACTATTGGCTCGGTTTTTCACAAGTCGGGAAGACCTTGAGCTCGTTTGAAATGCGACTTGAGTCGGCTTAAGACGTTGATATAGCACTTGTATATCCCTATGCTTAGATTTCACAGGGACTTGTCTGTCCTTGTCTGTCCTAATACGAAAACTCGGAGTTTATGGGGGGTGAAATGGTTGAGGTAGAGAAGAGGATCGAACAGTTAGATTTCAGTCCTTCAGGAGGGAACTGAGAATAGTTGTATACGTCATAAAAACAAGTTGCAGTAGATATTCTTTCAGTTCGAGACAAGATCGAGGACTTTCGCTTTTCACAGGCCGGACAACCCTTTTCCATTTCAATCCCAAGCCGGCTCGAGGACCACGTTACCTCCGATATTACAGGAGAACTTCTTCCGCCAAACTTTAGATCCTTCAAACATAGCAAATGGCTACCGATGCACTCAACTTCTAAGTTGTAGGGAAACGAGAGTCCATACCAACGAAGAGACGCTACTAACGTGCAGCGGCAAGATAAAGCATGACACACATGTCAAATATTTTTACACTTAACCTTATTATTTCCAGGTATAGCGCTCCAGTGGGGATTTAGAATAGTAATCGATACAAGCCATCATCTTGGTGAATTAATCCGGCCCAGAGCCAATACTCATCTTATAGACCTTGGAGAAGGTTGACGGAAGGTGAAAAGGGAAGGTGCTGGAATGTCTTGGCCTAGACCAGTCTAAACGACAAGCAAACATCGGGTAAGTGTGTGGCCTACGTCATCTCCAGTCTCCCTTCCAGACCTGCTCATCTCCTAGTCTCGTGCCCAACCTCTACTACAGCTTGGTGCTCACCGACCAGCAGGGGATAGGATCGTGCCCATTTCTCCAACTGATTTTCCTCCATACATGCATCTGCAGCTTGACCAAATTATCAAGGGGCAGTATTCTGTCATGAACATCACTGCACGATACCGACGGCTTGAGATCACCGCTGTTCAGGAATAGGTTCTCAGCATCTATATCGTCGGTGTCCGTACAAGGAGACGAAACCTTGTCATTACTTCCTGTAAGTCTAGAAAGTATAAATATCCCGAGCGGAGTCCTACAATGACTGTTTCTAACAGAACTCTAGTCTCTATAGCGGCGCCTTTATCAACAAGTTTCCCTCTGTAGCGCGTATTGAAGCGACTTTACTATTCCGTCAGCACCATCGTTAGTAGGCCTCTTCCCTCGATGACGGGCATAAGACTACATCGGTAGCACACTGGCTAATTTCCAAGGTTGCCGAATCATCTCCCAGAGGATTTCATTGATATACGTACGATCTATATTGCCCTATCCTCCAGCCATATCTACAGTTAACCTGGGGGTAACTATGAACCGACGGAAACACACATATTTTCAAGCGAGCAACTGATTGCTCTACAACCTAAGCGCCGTTGTATTGACAAACAAAGGTCCTTCTTGTTCGATCGCCGTCCGATCGGTTTTGCCATCTCTTCTTAATCGACCGTATCCTGAGCTTGGACCGCCTTCCCAAAGCTTCTATTCAGTTTGATCACTCAGGCACCCTTTTTTGCATGACTGACAGTCCTAGGTCCACATACATCTTTACAATGTTTGATCAACTCATTTATCCAGCGATATAGCTTTCCGGGGGACCAGAACCTGATATCGCCTCGTCTCGCAGGGGGAGCTGGGGGGGGGGGGGGGGGGGGTAGGTTCTGGTTTGTCTTGCTCGGAAACATTAATCGAGTGAGTGTTTGTGAGTCTAGTCCTAAAAACCCTCCAGAAAGATGTTCTTGGGTTTGATGCTCCATTATCGGCCGGCTGAAAATGATACACTTATCTCGAAGTGTATATGTAGAACCTGGTTTGTTGATCATCTCTCATGCAGTCTACCACTGACATCCTGGAGATTTTGTGAGCAATTTTGTTACTGGTGATTTCGATGCTGCTAGCATTAACCAATATCTACCACTTCAAGGTCGCTACCAAGAGGAAAGGTGTCTAATCTCGGGCTATTAGTTGTTTATCGAGATAACCAATCAATAGTGGAGGACACTATTATTAACCCTAACCCTCGTGACCTTGGAGACCAGGACTAAGCTGTGAAACGCGGGCTATAAATAGCGCTAAAATTCAACTCTTCTGCAACAAGAAATGTTTCATCGTTGATTCTACTAGAACTAATGTTTGGATCCCAGATGTCGGTAAGACCAGACTTTGAAACCGTCTGGCTAAGTAAAACACGAACTCCTTCTACCCCCCTGTGTTTTCAGGTCTTCTTCGCTCCATTCCTAAACAACCATTTATTTTCAGTCTTAAACCACTCAAATCCACCTACTACAGACAGTATATAAGCTAGCTTTGTTTACCTTGAGGGCATTCAGCCAAGCCAGTAGGGTTTCAACACTTCCATGCGGCAGAGGGATCGGACGGGGATTCCATAATATGGAGTGGATGGCACTTAAAGGAATGTGTCTATAATGATGATAATTGCCTATTGAAAGAGCAAACTCTATGATAAGTTACGAACGATAAAGATGGTTTGTTGATATTGCCAAGACCGAGTGATGCTTTATGATATCACAGACTGAGAGAAATGGCTTACATGCGTTGATAGTACAAACCCTGAATAAAGAGTGTTGAGTACCATATCTGCAGTCGTAGCTGCCGGAAGGTTCCCAGCCAAATCTTTTTCCAGGGAATAACAATGTCCCAATAGTTATTAGGCTTTGTTGGTGACTGCAGGACCGATTGTTGGATGGAAGAGGGGACATACTAGCTGAACGTTGTATAGATCCAGCCCTCTCTTTCTATATTGACTCCGCGGAAAAGGTGAATGATTCTAACGAGCTATTATAACTGTTGCTGATTTGACTAGGTATCAAAATTTTAGAACTATGAAGACTGGATGTGGATGACACATGAAACATCAAGATAGCGATTTCTTTTCGAAGGTTGCGCATTCAACTTTCTGCTCTGCCTGAAGTGATATGTGCTCCCATGCATATCATTCAGGGCAACACAGTTTTAAGGCGGGTCTCGTGGCTTGACTTTCAAGACAATGCGTATGTATTCTCATGCGGTTTCACGCTTATTTAACTGATAACGAGGTCGGTTATCATGTCGTAAGAAAGCTTAGCTGCGTACCCCAGTTTTCAAGCGTTATCCTAGCTTTGAGGAACCTGCAACAACTCGTCAAATTCACGTTTTGGCCGGCACGGTATGTATCATGTGATGAAACGTACATCTACATCAAAATGTATATGTGACTTCAGGTAGTTGTACAGAGCCGTTGGTAACGCTCTCAATGCACAACTGTAAGGGTTCACATCTGAAATCGGTGCTCTGCCCGTTCCAACGCATTATCATAGGTATCGTACATGGAACCACCCTTCGGTAGATTTCCAGTTTCTATAGATATAACTAAAAAGAACGATCACATAGTCACTTGATACACCAAGACCCGAAATAACTAGTGTAAATAAAACGGCCTCAAGGAACAGTCAACCTTTTTGAGAGAGATGTGCACCGCCACCGTCACCATGCATTGATCGAGTCGAATAACAGCCTTCTACTATTGTCCCCTCGAGGGGTCATCCTGGAGAATATGTTGTGGGGGTAATAAGGTTATGTAATTTGATAAGGCTAAGGCCAAGCCATATGCTACTACAACGTGAGGACTACTAACCTGGGCCAGGATCTTCCTCTTCCAATCTGTCCCATGATGCATCCTTTCTTTTTCTGCCTCGGCCTCGATATTGTTGGTCTCCATAATTATCGATTTGATCAAGCCTGATCGGTATGTGGCGATGGATTTGATGCAACTTGGCAGCATTGCAACACTGGCCCGTTATCCTTATGGAGAGTATCCTTGCTAAGATGGAGGAATAAGGAAAGAAGAAGCTTTAAACGCACGTGCGTTCATCACAGGGGCCACATACACATCCCGTGGCCGAGGCCGAGAATCTCGTTGAATGATCTTCATATGCATCAAGGACGTTGAAGAACATGAGACAAGCCTCTGATAAAAGCATCAGGGGTCAAAACATCAGAATCTGGATGCGAATTGCCAATTACGACCTCGGCCACGTTCGGTATCATTGCTGTACGTAAAAAGCGATCCCAGTAGCCGAATTCAGTGCAACAAACCGTTCGGAGCCTCCTTAACTTTAAATCGGTGCTTGATGCAACAGTACACGTAGATCGTTCACGCGTCGTTACCTGCTCAAGAATAGCCCCGGGGAAAGCCGATGACTAGGCCATATGGAGAGGGGAACTTGGACATGTGAAAAAGGTCGTTACTACATGCCATTTGGACCCTTTCCTGAGATCTTTTTCATTGGACATAAGGCTAATAAACGCCCTTCCCTTCTCAATTTCTAGAAGCAGGCACAAAACCCCGCGCGTTCACTCCGAGGTATGTATGAATGTATGTATGTATGTATGCAGAGGCATCTATCTTCATCTAGTCTGACAGGCATTCCGAGGACAATTAGACATGTTGGATCACCGTTGATGGAAAGTTCCGTCGTGCCTCTCGGCGCGGCAATGATTTAGCGAAGGTCCAGCTGCAACTTGTTAGAGACAAATTTGAGCCCCATGATTATGATACCGGAGAGTTTTCCCTACTACATGCACTTGACTAACACGCGGTTCGCGATGGTTAAGCAGGTGATTCACATTACGATTTTCCGTTCGACCTTTGAATTATAAGTGGGCCGGACGCGCGGGTCCGCGGTGATTTTTTCGGCAACCCCCACGCCGCTCAACGCCGTCGACCGTCGTGATACAGATCATTGTCTCAAAAAGTGTTTCAGTGGGTTTATCAAGTCATTCGTATTGAGGTAATGGGGATTAGCCATGGCTTATAATTTCTTTGTTTTACTCTTCTCCGCAAAAATTGGAGACATCGTGAAGAGAAGTTGACACTGACTTATCAATGGCGTCGTGTTGTAGGTCAGAAGTAAGGTAAAGAGTGAGTACAGAGTGAGTATAGAGTGCCGAGTGACAACGAGTGAAGAACGAGTTAATGGTGAAACCAAAAACTCACAGGCTTGAGGTCAAATATCTTTTATGGGTAAATATAATATATTCCACTCCACTATTATCAATATCAAAAGGAAAGAAAACGTCCCCAATATATACGGCATAGTAGTAGGCCAAACAGAAATTTCTACATGCAGCTCCTGAACAAGCCTTGCTCCTGTCCAGCAGAATTAAACCCCCACACATACATGAAATTCGATAAAAAAAAAATCTCTCCTGAGAGCCACCCAACTCGGACCAGATACAGATGCAACCCCAACCGCCCGACAAATCACTTTTTCAACTCCCACCCAATAACCAAAAACAAACGAAATAATGCATTTCCCCAAGCCCTAACTAAGTTCTACCCCCAACACATAATGAATCCAACCTCATGACTCCCGTATGATAGGCTTCTGCTGGTCTGGGAAGCAGTATGTGCCACCCTCACACATCGTTAATCCGCTGTACTCCGACCCGTCGCCCAGCTGTGACTGTGCCACTGGTAGCCACAAGATTGACCCAGGATATAGCCGTACCGAGGGATTACAGTGACAGTTGGCACAAAGAGGCATATACGGAAGCATCTGATAGCCTTCAGGCGGGGTCATAGGCACCGGGTTTGAGGGAGGAGTCGGAGTCGTACATTTGGCCGGGTCGAAGGGTCCGGGGTGTGTCCGGTTCAATAGCTGAGGGGCATAGCTGATTGGTTCTGGGATTTCGAAACAATGTTTATGCTGTTGCTGTAAACCTCCACTGCCACGGGATCTTCCATTCGTATATACAGTAGTCTCCGGATCGGCTTTATATAACGAGGAGAACGGGGGTTCTGGTGTGCAGTGCTGCGATGATTGTTCACTCGAAGCAACGCTAACAAACTCGTTGTGATAGCCGTCTTTGTCTTCGGGGCAGAATAGATGTGTTGAAGGTATTGAGAGATGGAAGGCGGTAGGGCTTGATGATGGTGAGTTTACGCTGGTGGTGGGTGTCATCGGTTCGTTTGGGTTCGTGCTTGAGTTTTCACCAGAGTTAATTCTCAAGGAACCTTTGCCACGCTTCTTCTGCCTCCGCTCGTATTTACACTCTAGTCCATATACTGATACCACAGTCATGGCTGTTAGTATACGAGCCTACAGGTATTGTTGAAGGATGAAGGGGTGGCGGAAATGAACAACTCACCCAGACAGTGCTCGCAGGGCCTCTGACCATCACACTTTACGCGAAGATGATTGCATCGATCGCACGCACGAGAGACTCTCTGTCTTGTTGCTATGCTCCGCCTGGTCGAGCTCGAGTTTGGCGGGGAATACATTGTGTTAGCGGTGGTGTTGGAGACGGTGATGCTGATGATGATGATGATGTCGATGATTGTCGATGATAATGTGGGATTTTCAAGTTGTGTGATGCCGTGTGCGTGATAGAATAATCTTGAAAAAGATTTAGGTTGTGGAAAGGAGGATCGAGAGATGATATATCAATATACTCCAACCCTTGCTCCAAATCACAGGCGTGCGATTATAAAATTTTTCATGCGGGTCCGTCCAGTTGCTATATAACGAACGAACAATGTGCAAGTCCTCTGTAATCAACTTGACCCGTACCTAGAGTACATTATGTACTGTACTGTACCAGTGACCTGGATTGTATACTATATCGAAGGCTTAGCTCACCAAAGTTCCACTCCCTCCGCCAAGGCAGTCAGTATCAGCCCACAAATATCCTTCCTTACCTGCGATCCTTCCCTTGTGTGACAAACTTGCGGTGAGTAACTGGCATGTGAAGCTGGGAAGGGGAAGATCTATAGGTCTAAGCTCTAGCTTTGCACTATATGGGGGCTACATTTCTTACATACATAGGCCCTCTCTCTTTGACTGTCTGAACCTGACCTTAGTGGCTATCAACTAAACAACACTAGCTACATGTTAAAATCTTGACATACTTGACAGAACGTGAGACAGGGAGAGCTCAGACAGTAATTCTCGTTAAAAAAGCCACTTAGGGCAGGGCGGGTATCTAATTCTGTTGTGACGAGGAACCACGCACACTGCAACGCGCACACCTCACAAAAAGGCGAAGAATTACCGGATTGATGAGGCGGGGGTTGATGGCTGGATGGAAGGACAGAGGGGAGGGGAGGGGAGGGGGGGGAGGGGGGGGGAGGGGTGATCTACTGGCTTAGCTTCTACTAGTCGGGAGTTTCAGGATGGGGGTTAATACTTTCCCTTCATGACCCTCAACCAGACCACCGGTACTCCGTTCGGTGCAATCTTCTGGATTCGTATTAAATTATAGGGCAACCATCTTCTTTCCTGTTAGTAGGTATCTCCCTTTTCTCCGGTCTGTTAATTGTGTTTTGCTCGTTCGGATTACTGACCGAGACACTCTTTTTTACTTACTTACATAGAGCTTATTAATATTAGGGGGGAAGGTTCCCCGTAATATTTGTACATGTTGCTTGCATTGTTTCCTGCGATTGTACTGTGGATATCGATTTTAATTTATGCTCACATAAAGAGTTAGGTTACAGGTACAGCTGTGGGTAAGTACGGGTTATTTTCGATGAATGTGGTAAGCGCCACGCAGGAATAAAGCCACAGCTTCCGCATGTCGGGCATTATTTCTCTTCTTGGGGGCCGTTAAACTAATAACAACAACGATCTATTATTGCTCCCACCACGGGCCATGAGATATTTCATTGCTAGCTAATATAGTATAAAGATTGCGAAAAACAATTCTATAAGTGTTGCCTGATATATTATATTTATTGCGTCTTTTGTGGAGTACAGCAGATTGATTGATGGATATGATATGATATGATGTGACGGGGTTCTGACTTCTTCATGTTCCACTGTAGGGAAGTTCCCCGTTCAAAGCCATGCTGCTATCATCAACCACGACGGCACTCGGCAGCTAGTCAGGATTAGTCCCGCAAATCAACCACGGCGATGAAGAGATCTTCTGCTGCGACCAATGGAAGGAAATTGGCAAATATGCAACCTGGTCTATTAATTGTAGTTATTTGATGTACCTACATAGGTACTACCAGGGCGCTACTAATAATGTGTCAACATCATATCATGCCCAGAGGAGGTTTCAAAACATCTCAACCGTATTGAGGAAAGGCCCCCCCCCCCCCCCCATGTCTTGCAGTTGCAGTTAGCGCATAAACTGCTCTATGATTATCGGTACCTCTTGACAAGTGAGTACCTACATGTACGTAGTTACGGGTTGTCCGATGCTAAAGACAAGAACGGTTCTAGCGTGAGTGAGGAGGATCTATTGGCCGTGTAAAATTAGCTGTCTCATAATATTCACGTGTGGACGTACGGGGAACGAGAGTCTAACGCTACGGCGCCTACATGTCTCATTCTACATCCCTTCCACCGCGTGTATGTCAAAAACCTTCTTTTGAGATCGAGATTTCCGAAGTGGGTTCTTGCTTTCCTTTTTTTTTTCTTTTGCGTTGTAGAGTGCTCTAGTCATTGGTCTAACGATCAAATGTAGCCAGTAGAAGTTTGGCGTATTTGTTGTATAACTTTGCTCGCACTAGTCCAATTAAGCCTTTTCTCACCGGCCGACTCGACTCACTACGGGTCTAGGTGTGTGGCGGGTACTGGTTAGTTGGTGGAGGAAGACCAATGTTAGACCCCCGAGGCGAAAACCGATCCGGCATATCCCCCCCACCCCGGAAAAGCGGGAAGGGGTTCGGCCCTTCAACATGTACCGCACGTTCGCAATGCCCAAGCCAAGGGTCAATTGGCCTGTTTGAACGAGATCTCAGAACTTGGGTCTCCAAATCTACTGGCGCCACGGTACGACATACGTCTGTGGGCGTGAGTATTTCCGTTTCACGCACTGGGATTAAGACTTCAGCCACCGGTGCACCACTAGGTAGAGTATGCTAGGGCCGGACGATAAGATCCCGAGTGAAGATGGATGGTTTTCTTGGTAGGTAGATCATGATCATGCGGTACCGCAGATGTCCAGGATTGTCCCGCAGATGCACTCCCCTACTTGGCTACCTGTAGATGGAAGGGAGGATATTCTTTGCGTACTGTATGTAGTTGTATACTGCACTCTATATGAGGTTCAGTTAGTACCCACGGCAGGCATCCCGGGCTGCAAGTACTTTATACCAGCAGGGTACACTTATTGGACCGCAGATGCCGTAGCCGCATCGTCAATTAAACAGTTAGGTATTGTTCGATTGGTGAGGGTCAGCACTCCTCGTTTTGGACAAATATATGTCCTAAATATGTAAAGTAGCTATAGTAATATGTACTAGTTGTAAATCACTCTCTCTCCCTGGCCCGATGTGCAGATTTGTGACGAAGCTTCTCGGCAGAATGGACAGGGAGAGGCGCAGCGAGTACTGCTAGCAAGCTGCTAACAAATTAGAGCCTATGTCCTTGTATGTGTCGATTATTTGTTTATTTGGTGTTTATTATTATCGTTGCTCGTGAGACAGCTGTTGCGAATGCAGGTAAGGTAATTAGGTGCGGAGTAGTCGGGGCTTTTCGGGAAACCGTCTAGACCCCCTGATTAACAATTATTACTTTCCTTTGCCTCCGAATTCAGAATGATTGACCTGTTCCTTTCTTGTCTTGTCGTGGGGGTTAGATACGATCAGGAAAATACTAGCTAAGCGGGCGAAAGAAGGGGAAGAGGAGGTCCGAGCGTCCGCGTATTTGGAACAAAAGTCCCATTTCAGAAGGCTTTTAAATTTTTCGAGTAATGCATGCCTGAAATATTGACGGTATACTACAGTAGTTAGTACCCCATTCTTATTGATAAGCTAACTCAAGTGGAGTACACACATACCTAGCTGACCGTTTTCTGTCTTCAGTCTGTCAATCATATACAGCTGTAATTTCTCCACACAAAGTTAGCTAGGCACATTGTTCCCTGGGATCCGGGGTGGAGCAAAAAAGTCTATGCTCAAAATCTACTCTGTCTCTGTACCAACCTTCTAGAGATGCTGTAAGGTAGATTCTACACGGGTAACGTCGGCCGCGGACGTCATGCCATACCATCTGGCGATCATGTAAGACATTCCTCCGGTTAACATTTCCCTATTAGGATTCTGGTTGTACGGGGGCTCGAATTGTGAGCGATTTATCTGATGGACCTTGTAAACTGATTGTAATGTATGAGGATCATCATCAAGCACTCGAACTGACTGACTTTATGTAGCCTAAATTTATTATCATTCCTATAATTCGATCGTTCGTTGAACATGGGTGGTACTCCACGTAACTATAACATGTAGAGGTGTGATGTATGTAGCCATAGTTCCTGTATGTATGCATACTTAACAGCGCGATGCAGGAACTAACTTTGTAGTCACATCAAAACAGAATGTTCTCTGCGAGGATGAGGCACATGATATGATATTTCTAGTATTCGGGTCACTATCTCGGTAACGTCCAGATCTTCGAGGATTTATAATGTTGCTAGACCTGAATGGTTTTAATTATTTACCAGGCCAAAATAATCGTATCATTGCAGGGCAGGGCTGCTTGTTCACCGTGGAGTAGGGCTGACGAGAAAAAAAAGGGCTATCATTTTTTGATGAGCAAGCCGTTGTTTGTGTGGTTCCTCTTTTTCTAATCACAACGCCTGCGGCAGAGACGTATGTACTGCAATGCATGTCTCAAGGGCATGGGGTCTCTCGGCTAAATTCCAAATGTTAGTCTAGTCAGGTAGGATCGATACCTACCATTGTTTTGAAATATCTGACTTAATCTTCACTTGTCCGTGCTCAACGCCAATGCTCTACTTGCCTGGTTCTCTCACGGAGTATGTCTTAATTCAGCCGCATTTTGCAGACATGCGCAGAGCTTATCTAATAGCGGGTATCTAGGGAGGCTTCTCGAAACGGGGTCTCCGCTATTGTTTGACCATTCCGTCCGCAATATTCGTAAGGTACCATTCAACCCCACAGGCCTCATTTTGGACTCTATCTGTACTCAATATATCGGGGCTGGTAACAATACACCCTTGAAACGAACGGAGATAGTGGAGTCAGTAGTTCAAAGATACACGGATTTTACTCCACACGTCGAAAGGGATATATAGATTACTTATCACCCTCGGAAATTGTGTGACCAATTCTGACGGGAGACAAATTCGGTAACTATAATTGTTACTCTTGTTTGCTACTGGGACGGAGAATCCTTGTCTCAGATCTCTCCTCATCCCCAGTTGATCAGTTGATATCTCCACCCTTGACTGAAAAGAGACCCCATCCCCATTAGAGCCTGTGCGTGGCAGCCCTGTGTTGCGGTATCTATCAGATCAACTTACCAGAAGTTATTCTCAGCTGGTCTCAATTCATATGACTAGGATGGTCATCATTTTAACGGCTTGGCTATCCGAGAGCTTTCAATACTCCGCCGAACGCCCCGGTCCATGATATCGAAGAAAAATCCCGGGTTCAAACCAAGCGTGCATTCAATGCAAAGGAGGCGCCAAGGTATCCTTGTTGCAAGCCTAATCTGGCAGCGGTAACAAATACATGGACAAAGCCAATGAGAATGAGAAGGACTCGTTTTTTATGCGCCACCTGTCTTTGCACAGCCGTTATAAACTACACATATGTACGTTTGGCCTGTACCCGGGATCTTGAAGCAGTGTATGTACACGCTTACCAGCGTAAGAACCAGAAAATGCAGTTGCTCAGGGCAAGGATAATTTGTATGGAGTGGCGTCGTTCTTTTATATAAATAATCCCTGTTTCCGTTACTTGCATTTTCTGGTTCTTTTGAGGGTAAGCTGTACTGATGAAAGGCGGTAGTTGCATCTACATATGTTAGCAATGGAAAAAAGGATGGGAAAAGGAAAAAAAAAAAAAAAAAAAAGGAAATTGCTTTTTTGTCTTCCTTTTACAAGGCAGCAAGCAGAGCAGGGGGAAATGGGGGAAGTGATGAAGTGTACAGCATTCTCATTCATCATCAGTCATTTAGCAACTGCCGAGCGCGGCGCTTCATTGGGAAAAATGCCACGTCTGAAGAAATGCAGCAAGCGTTGTGGATTTCGGTCAGAGCTGGGCCCGGGCGGAGAAGTGTGCGCCCATGCTTGCCATAGGCGGGATAATTGATACCCACGCGTTTCGATTATTAGCACCAAAAACTCTGTTAGGATCCGTGTTCCTGGTTATTTGCTTCAAGTGATCTGCAGTAACCAGGTCGTTTTTCATCAAAAGTCACTCGGAGCTGGATGACTAAGAAAACATAGAGCTAGTGTGTTGATTATTTTGTAAGATCCAATAGTAGAGCGTTCGATTTTCTTCTTTGGGGGGTTCAAGCGACTTGGCAGAGTTGTTCAAGAGAGATGTTTCTATTCATAGATTTCTAAACTTTGAATTTTTGATGGATAGATTATGCCGCCACAATGCATTGCGTTATCCAAAGCTTCTTCTACAGTATCAGATATAGTACCCAGTCAGTATTACCTCTAAATGGCGTGTCCCACCCGCCCCGAAGAGAGCGTAGATTTGGTAGTAGCCGTTGTTTTTTGATCACAAATCTGTAATCCCCGTCCCAGATCTTGGTACATCTGCTCCATTTAGTCTGCCCGAAATACCATTTGCCGATGCCATCTTCCCTCATCAACAGTAGAATCAAGATTACTGAATGACAAATTTATGAAAATAGTGATACAACAACATCATTGACATCAAAAGAGTATGCCCTCCTCGTTAATCTGAGAGCAGAACAGAAAAGGCACAACACAAAATTTCCAGGATCCATAGCGGGGAGTATTTCCATGCAGACCTCCTGAGGCTCAGAGCCGGATAAAAGATTGCCCGTGCAAACAGATCGACCGTTATACATACAGGAGCTCCGTCAGGTTATCGGAGTCAGACGGTGAGATGGTTCTGGACCTCTCATTCTCGGAACTGTCTTGGTCATCATTGGTTTCCATTAGATAGGGTTGGAAGGTTGTAGCCGATGGCGAATTTAGTTGCAGGACACCATCTGCTTTCGTGATCAACGCATTCAAATAACGGGAATGACCTCCGCGTAGATTTGCAAGGGTGGCTATTAGTTCATGAAGGCAATCTTTAGGGCTCACTTCGAATGCTGATATAGTAGCAAGGTCTGGAACACAGACTATAACATCCGAGAGAGCGCATCCGACATCGAATAGCTTCTCCTGCTGCGTGAAGTCAGCATTTGTATTTACTTCGTTTATTACTTGTGCATGTGAATAGTTAGATTAATATGGTGCGATCTAATTAATTTATTAGAAAGATTAATTCTACGTACCATTCCAATGCCATGTGCTTCCAAATCACTTACAGACACTCGCGATGTAACATCCAAAACACTCTTCGCAATTGTAACCGGAAATTGTAACCTCATGGTTTCGACTAGTGCCATACTCGACAAACATCCTTTAATCAGACTCAACTGCCATACAAGCAGATGTAGCCATTGCTGGCTTACAAGTATATCTGCTTTCTGAATCCTGATTGCATCAGTTACGGGTGGTATCGTAGACCGTAACTGTTGATGAAGTTTGAGGGTCATGCTATCCGAAAACTCACTATCGTCCCCCTCGTTCCATAGATCGAGGAAAGAATGATCGACGTTTTGAAATAGCATTGCAAGGGTGATGAAGTTATTGAGTAGAGTTGGATCGACGCGGGAATCGTCGGGCGAAGGGAGGGATATAGTTTTTCTCAAGCCGAGGGGCCGGTGGCGCTGCAGCGCATAAGCTCTGTAGGGGTGAGGAGTTTGGATTAGTTTGGGGTATTTACCGAGAAAAGAAACATCATACGATTAAATAAGCAGGTAAATAGGTAGGGTTAAGACACACCTTTCGGTAATGAATAAAAGCCAAAATATGCGCCGATGTTGCTGGCCTTCCACCACGTCAAGATTTATGTAGCCCTTTTCGTCATCCATCCCGATAGATTGCGCAAAAGATATAGATTCCCTGAGATAATACCAGGCATGGTTATTCTTTTCAAGGT
Source organism: Morchella importuna (assembly GCF_003444635.1). Classification (NCBI taxonomy): domain Eukaryota; kingdom Fungi; phylum Ascomycota; class Pezizomycetes; order Pezizales; family Morchellaceae; genus Morchella; species Morchella importuna. Next base: position 38,137 of record NW_025763427.1, on the reverse strand, counting down.
TCCCGTATGAACAAAAGAGGAAGAAAGAGGTTAGGACAGTTTCGGTAGAGGTTGATCCGATGTAGTCGCAATATTTCCTTGCTCTTAATGATTCTGAAATTAGTGCTTCGCAGATTGGCGATAGTAGGTCGCTATGGTTGCCGGGAGTGGTGAATAGCTGGATCATCGTCATGGCGCACAGGGAGCATACAAGTGCATATAGTTCTGGTTCGGACTGGTAGTTCGCAAGTCGCACGGCGAAGGATTCTCTATGAAGGATGGGCATGATTGGGTACATGTTTTTGAAAAATAACTCTAAGCATCCATCGATTGACGAGCGCGCAAGCATCGGATGCGGTTCAAAGATCCCTGAGTGGATGTTCGGTGCATGATTAAACCGTAAAAAGGACGTAAAGAGAGAAGTAGGATCAAACTGGACATCACCAACACCCGAGCCAGGTGGGATGAACGGAAGGAGGAGTGAATCGGTGGTATTCACCTGCTCATCAGCATCAGAGCTTGGAGAACGCGAGTAGTTTCTCGGTTTGCCCGCCTCCTCTAGTGTGGCTCTCGCTGCTGTCTCCCTTGTCTGTAGTTGATCCTGCTTGATGGCATATATTCTCTTCGCCGCGGGTCCTTTCGGGCCTCTTTTTCGAGGTATTGTGGCGTAGGTGCAAGCCAATTCTGCCCGAAAGCAGCTTTGACAAGGCTGCCCCCTATCGCATTTGACCTTCCGTCTATTACAGCAATCACAGGCTCGATTGTTGGTGGTGGGTATTGTAAATGCCGACATATCTTTCCATAAAAGATCGTCTCGGATGCTGTTGGGGCTCTCGGGGGAAGGGAGGTATGTAGTTGTCGGCCTTGCCTCTACACTAACAGCAGATGCCTACGGGAACGGGAACATTGTTAGTGCTCCGGTCTTAGAACTGTTACATTGTGGGAGCCACTCGACTGCATGGTATGGGGAGCTTGGGAAGCAGTAAGAACCTTTTTTTTGTTTTCGGGAAGAGGGCGAAAGCAGAACAATGGAGCTGAGTGGTATTGTATCGTATAGTATCGATGACGACTTGGAATTCTTTGACGCGGGGAAATTATCTTGTAGGGAAAACCAGGGGCAGAGAGTGAATAGGTGTAATGGGACCCCTGTAATAATACGGCTTACAGCTTTACCCCGCAAGATAGATGCTTCTTTGAGTGATGAGAGTCAACTGGGGATGCGTAAGTCTACTCCGGGGTAAAATGCACCAGTTACATAAGGGGTCTATGCAGCCAATGCATTCGTGGTTAAGCCAGCTTCAGCTGATCCATGCCGGGATCTTTCAAAACAGAGGTGGCTGCATGGAGATTATTAGCCTAAGTTCATGTAGGTACAAGTTCTGTACGAATGCATGCATACTGGCCGTATTCCCTTTCTCCTTTACTTGAGATTGGTGAGCGTTGAGTGGTTAGGTGCAGTAGGTATCCACCTGCTTTATCTAGGCCTTCTGAGTAAGGCTCTGGTCCGCCACCCCATTAAAATAAGGACTTTAGAAACTTCTCCCTTTAGTCGTCCACGGCTGGCTAGCTGTCAATAGAGTTCGCACACACGTCGAATCCACAGCGTTCTCGCTACCAAGCCAAGTTGTCTGATCTGTCACAAGTATGGAATTCCATTCTTCTAGAACTCCAGTGCGGGATCTACGACAGTAGGCTAATAATGGCTTGCTTGTGATGGCTTCTGATTGTGTATGATGCTTCTCCGTGCCAAGTAAACCAGTCCAAAAAAGCAACTTATTGGTAAACTGCGGTTGAAATAGACTTTCCCCCTGCATGTAGCTTTATGCAGGCCCAACGAAACTGTTTGAAGGGACCTTACAGGGCCATGTTCAGGATTTATGACAATCAAAAACATATGTTCGTCTGAATTTCTCATAACTTTGATGTGTATTGCGTTATAATGTATAACGGATGGCTACATGAAACTAGAAGAAAAGCCGTACCACTGAAACGTCAATCGTAAAAAGAAAAGAAAAAGCCGTAATCCAACCCTCCCCGGACTCCCCGAGCCGACTGGAGAAGCAAATATACCATCTCGCAAGGTCCTGAAAACTGCACGTGGTTTAAAAGATAAATACCGCACATTCCAGTGGTCTCAGAAGCAGAACCCCATCATTGATCTGAGAGTCATCGTAGTTTCCCATAATTCGCTCGGCGGTCTTTAAGTCTAATCCCTCATCCTCCGTTGACCAGGAAATTGCCTCCGCAGAAAAGTTTGAAACAATTACAGCCCTTACACCCCCAAAGGTTCTTTGATATGCGAATACCATTTGGTTATCTAAGGTAAGCATCTTAAAATGACCATATATGAATAATTTTTTGTAACCTTTGCGAAGCTCTAGAACTGAACGCCAATAGTTATACACGCTGTTTTTATCGGATATTTGCTGAGCTGCATTCCAGGATTTGTAGTCGTCGTTGACACGCATCCATGGGTTTCCGGTGGTAAACCCGGCATTGGCGGAATCATCCCACTAGTGACCTGTCAGTTCTATTTAAGAACAATTGAGATATATGTGTTCACATTAACTCACTTGTATAGGAGTTCGACTATTATCACGAGCTCGAAATTGAATCATTTCCATCACATCATCCATATTTACCTCATTGCCGCCTCTCTCTTCGAGAACCCTTTGAGAAAGCACACTTAGCATGATAATCAACACATGTAATATAGGTCAACATACTGATTCCAATGATTAAGAGTTTCAACATCTTTATACTCCGTAATTCCCCATTCTTTTGGTAGGTTAGACATCCCCAACTCCTGCCCTTGATACAAATATAGGGTCCCTCTTTGTAACGCATAAAATGTGGCTAGCATCTTTGCCGCATACCCTCGTAATTCGGGCTTATCAGTCACAAAGCGACTGACCGAGCGCGGCTGATCGTGGTTCTCCAGGAAAAGTGCATTCCATCCGTCGTGTTCTTGCATGAAGGTTTGCCATGTGTTAACAATACCCTTTAGCTCCTTTAGATCCCAGTCGTGCTTTGTGAATTTTCCCGACGCACCAAGATCCATATCAACGCTGTCCCTCAGTTAGCCCAGCCGTGATACGATGAGCCGTCGATCTTTAGATTCCGTACATATCGAACTGGAAAACCATATCCAACTCTTCCCGATCTCTCCCGATAGCTTTCAACACCTCTTCTGGCTCTTTAATCCATGGCATCTCACCCACTGTCATTGTGTCATATTTATCCAATACCTCCTTTCTCATCTCATGCAAAAATTCATGCATACGCGGCCCATTTGCATAATATTGCGTCCCCGGCTGCCATGGCTCGCCTGGTAGTGTCACCGGCGCATCCGGGAGACTAGGAACTTTGCTGATGAGGTTGATAACGTCCATACGAAAACCATCGACGCCTTTGTTCAGCCAGAAGGACATAGCATCATATACGGCAGCGCGGACGGCCGGATTCTCCCAATTAAGATCTGGCTGCTCTGGACAAAAGAGGTGGAGGTAATATTCCTGTGTGTGCTCGTCCCATCTCCAAGCGCTCCCTACAGAAGTATGAAACAAATCTTTAAGTATTGAAATAAATGAGGGTGTGGTGATATTACATACCACCAAAAATTGAACTCCAATTATTCGGAGGTCTCCTAGCTCCACCTGCATCATATTTTGCGGGTCTCCAAATGTACCAATCCCTTTTTGGAGAGTTTTTGGAAGCCTTCGATTCAACAAACCAGTCATGCTATTGGATTAATATTAGAATAAGTTCAACTATAGAGCACACATATTCAAAGATGGCTGTAATTTAACCGACTTGATCCGAAGTATGGTTCACCACAAGGTCCATAACCAACTTCATGCCGCGGCAATGCAAACCATTGATCAATGTCTCTATGTCTTTTACGGTCCCGTATCGGGGATCGATATTGTAGTAGTCGGAAATATCATACCCCATGTCTACCTGCGGCGATTTGTATACTATGCGCTGTGAGTATGGGCATATAAGTTCCGCATATTAAGAGTGTATTAGTAATTGTAAGAAACGGTAGCTGTATTACTGACCTGGTGAAAGCCACACAACGTCAATCCCGAGACACTTCATGTAGTCTAATTTTTCTATTATACCCGGAATATCTCCTAATCCGTCACCATTTGAGTCCTTGAAAGACGATGGGTAAATCTGATACACCGAGGCCTCTTTCCACCACGCACGATGCGGGTCACTGTCTAAGGCTTTGGTGCCTGTCCTCATAATCATCTTATTTACGCTTCTCAGAAGCTCGCTGTAGGTGTTTGACGTTAGTAGTCGTGAAAACATTTGATGTCGGTCCGCGGGTTCGTGGGTTTTGTTTCCGGTTAACAGGACTAGAAAGCCGCGGCTTCTTCTTCTTATACTGTGTGGAATTTCTCTTCTCCAATTCCTGGCCCATTGCGATATAGCCAACGACTTTCTCACGTGAGGCCCTCGCACTGTATTGCCCCGCTGTACTTTCCACTGTTATCACTTTCATTCTAAAGCCGGAATGCCGGGGGATCCCTATGTTTCTCCCAGCACGGAAGAACATTCTGACGGTTGTTCGGTCACACTTCGGCATTACTTCGGAGGAACCTTTGCGGAAGTTCCACGTGATCTCCTTGGCACCCGGCTTTTTGTCTAAGTAAGGCTCACCCCCGAACGAAGACTATTGGTTCTTGAAATATATTATGGAAGAGTAGAAGGAATAGCCCGAAGTATAGTAGATACGTGCTGTAATGTGAGAGGTTAGATTAGTACACTCGTTTAAGTTCCGGTATAAGCTCTATATAGCTATCCCTTAAGCTGTCGCGAAAATGCTGACCCACCAAAAAAAAAAAGCAAATTTGGTGTGGCTTTACTAACAGATCCCGTTATCTCTCTTATCAGATAATAGATCTCTCATACAAATCTAATTCCTCTGTTATAGGGGGGTCAGCATCAACACGTTAAGGGATACCTGTGCACGTGCATGTATTTATTAAATACGGGATAGCCCGGGCCTTAATGAATTAGCACTCACCCTTACAATTGATAGGTACAGCGAAAGCTTGCTATAACGGTACTTTCTATAAGAGTAATCTCTCTACAACGGTAGCACTTCTCGGTCCTTTTTGCCTGGCTTTCAGCACCAGCACCTCCTATATAAGGGTAATCTCTCTATAACGGTACCAAATTCCGGTCCCGAGCGTACCGTTATAGCAAGCTTTCGCTGTAGTCCTTTATCTATGTTAGATACCGTACTGATCATGACAAGGTTCGATAATAACGCATATTCTACGCTCGTATTATTTAAGGGTTTTCACCGTTACGAAGATGTAAGATTGCCTGTAGAATGAGAGCACATTCATCCCCAATCTAGAGTTTAGAGAATGCCTCCTCTCTATCCGGTAATCTAAATTACGTGTATGTACGTTGTTAACGAACTCAAAATACTAACAAGCTAGCTACAATTTTAGTTAATTACATGTATATATTCTCATCAAAACATGTACAGTCAAGGACATACTTACAGCTGTACCCATTCAATTCTCATGAGAAGGAAACCTAATCCTTGGATCTGAGGTGGGAGTAGTGACCGCCTCATCGGTGTCTGGAGAGTACCTACGTGCATATCCACTTTGCGCTGCAGATATGTAGTATTGCTGGTTCAAAGTTTTTCATTGAAGCTTTGCTTTGCTAGCGAAAGCAGAAACTTGATTATTTTGAGATGAATCATGGTTACTCGAGTGTTGTGTGATGCGTGTGTGTCTTGACACTCGAGCTTGATTCATGTGGCGTGTTTTTGTCGTAACTTGCAAGCCTCCCCAGCCACCGTCTGTGCCACAGCGTACTTACCTAACTGCATGTACCTACATGTACACATGCGTAATATGTCCTCCAAGAACCTTATATATTCGTTAAATTAACCGTGTCTTATTCGTTCATCAGTCTGCCGATACAATTAGCATCCACCCTCTAGCAATAACATGTGTATATGTACCCATGATACCTACCAACTATTATCACCGCTTGAATTGGACCATTTAGAGGAGTGCATATATCGCCAAATATTTGACAGCAGCCAAGTACTGGGCCGGAAAATCGAGATATATATATTGCACCTAGGAACTTGATCTATATATTCGCTTCAATATTACGATACGCAAGTGTTGCATATCTCGATTTCAGGCGGTAAGTATATTTCGAGTCAAAGTCTTATATCTATACATGTATCCAAGCTGGATACATGTACGTATATACTCTTAATAAGCTTGCACTAACAATATATCATAATAAAGATACAATTGCAATCTTACTCCACACGTTATATTGCGGTTAGCTGGGCTTCATCAACGCTTCTGAACGTCCCTGGTGCTAGGTTACAGCCGCAACATTGATTTGGGCGAAAGAATACATAGCTCCCGTATTCTTTACATGTCTTCTGTGTTGTGGGAATGATGGCTCATGGATCGTGTTCTCTATCAGGCAGGTGATAATATACAGGGTCGAATACACTCGCTGACAACCTACATCGCTTTTTACTTACAAGGTCGAAAACCAGCAAATTGCGGGTACTCGGTGCAGGAATAAGGGCCTATAATCTAGGAAAGACATCTTCGTACGCGTACGGCGCTACCACCGCATACCAATACTCCTGAATTTGAGTAGCTAAACTTGCTCGTTATTTCCCTAGGTCCGGGCCCAAATACTTAAACTAAGATCTAAAATTCTTAAGTTTAAGTTTAATCAGCGGTAAGGAAGGCGTTCTAGGGTGAACATGTAATATTCGGAACTTGACAGCGTGGGGAAAGAGGTGCTGGGACCCCAATCAAGCTACATCAGCTATCTACCAAATAACGCAGGCCATCCAGGATAGGGAGCTCTTTGGGCGTATTAAGATTGATCTCGCATGGAATTCTGCGGAAACTCGACTATAACTCAAGAAAAAAAAGCACGTGCGCTTCGAAGCTTCCCTTACTTGGCGACCATTGCTTGTGTATCCGATTCGCTAACCGTATGCAGTTAATGAATCAACCTATTATCAGGCCACTATTTTCCGGATATTGGGAGTATATTTTTCTCTTAATCCAATTCATAACAAAGTGTGGTAAATAACAATATAACAGTATGAACTCTCGGATGTATGTTTCTTAGGAAAATGTCCGCAAGCCGGAGTATCAAAGAAAAGGCAACTCGATGCAGATGTCTTTGCTTAACTCGAATCATTATTTAGGGCTAATATTGAACGATAATGGAATCGGAGATTGCCTATATTGTATATGTATACGTATGCTCAACCGCCCGGACATGCCGATAAAGAATCAGTACATACCCACGGGCTCAGCACCCGATTTCGAAGATCTCCCAGCTACCAATGTCGGGCTAGCCCCACAGCCAGACGCCCGGTGTCAAAAGGACATGTGTTTGTGGTGTGATCCGAGCCTTCGGGACGGTTGGGGTGTGGAAGCAACTGTGTTTTCACCAGCTGGCTAGGTCCCCTTCTCCATCAGATGCGGACCTGCAGCCCGGAAGGGTGGGGGGAGGATCATCTCTCCGATGTTCCTCCACGATGCCGGATGCGTTCGAGACCGGATCGACCCTTGCTTGATTGAGCGGCTTACAGCTTGCTTAAACTAGTACCACTAGAACCTCATTAGGCCCACGAAAACACGGCTCAGAAGCGATCACTCATCTACAATTTGTGATATCATAATCATCGCGGTATCGGGATTCATCCTAGAAAGAAGACCCTACATGTATGCACCTAGTTCATTCAAGAATTTCAAAAAATGTTAGGGTGATGGGCCCTGGCAACGGGATAATATGGTAAATGTTTGATCTGCTACTTGCCGAAAAGTGTTAACGTCTGCAAACAGGTATATGTTGTTGATTAGTCAACTATATAGTATATATGTATTTATATGTGTACAGGCACTTAACGGGTACAAATTCAATTACTATTAAATATCCCTTAGAGGTCGCTTCAAGCCTACAGCATGAATATATGTTGAACCGGAACGGAGTAAGTATTTTGCGGGAGATCTTTTCCCTTTAACCTTTAGTTTTGGCGATCTCGGGATATCCGGATCTTCAGCATCTATATTTATGCATCGAGTGATAGTCCATGCAAGACGGGAACAAGATTTCGGTTACCCTACCCGTGTCGTACAACTAGCTAGGTCACAGAGTAGAATAGCTTTGCTAGATCTCCCGCGTCATCATAGATTAATATTCAGGGAACATGGCGTCTTACTGATCTAATACACTATTGTAGATCGTGTGGAAATCTATTTCAGCTCCTTTCCCTTTCCTACAGCCCTGCAAACGGAACCTTATGGGACGAGACGCGTACGGCCCACGGCGGCTCTTAAGACTAAACAACAGAGTTGATCGACGTACCTATGCCAGGGCATTTGACCGCTAATCTCTTTTTCTTTAGTACAAGTCTGGCTCGGATAGGAATCACAGATATACGTAGTACTCTCACATGTATTAGGCTAGGAGGTAGCGTATTTTATATAACTTAACGATTATATATGAGTCTATTAAGGTTCTTATATACTTATGGCATCAAGATATATATGGGGTTGTTATTAATTCAATTCACAATACTGCAGGCTAATGAGAATCGGAGCTCGAGTATTATCTACAACTGGAAATCAGGTCTGAAGCGGCCGCGGAGTTAATCATAATATCACTATCTATAAACGTGGTATGTTACAGCAGAATTCTGTTCTGCCCCCGAAGAGTCCGTAGATCAGGTTCAAGAGCGAAAAGAAAAATGCCAACGTTTTCGACCGCGTCATTTATTCTCACTCGAGGCTCAGTTCAGGGAACCTGATATAGAAAATATGATATGGTTATATATATAGGCGTCTGGCATACTATGCATTAATCAATCAAATATCTTTACTTCCCCCCCCCCCCAAACACATTATTCACAGAACTTCATTAATATTTCAACTTATATGTCTAGGAGAATAGGATCCATATCATTGGCGGTGATTTACTATATTCACAATAAAAAAAACATGGGGGCTGTTTAAGAGGATCACAATTGTATTCATAACAAATCTCAAACATAATTTTGAGCACAGGTTTCTAAGATGAGTCTCGAACAGAAAACAGAAGCCTTTAAAGCCTTTTGTATTGGGCTATTATCAGCGTGATAATAAATGGTACCTGCTAGGAGATGTGATAAGGGAGATGTAAGCCCCAGCAGTGACTGGCAATCTCAAATAGCAAAAACCTAATAGAATACCCAGAATCCTACCGTCGGATTAATAACATTTGGAGTCCGTACACATCCCTGGTCTGTGTATTATTGAGCTTGAGTCCTGTTCCTAACGGGGTTGGGTTCCTAATAGAATAGGTACAGCGTGAGATTTATATACCATGACTTCACCTCAAGGCATTACCTGCAAATAGAACCAATCTCGTACAACCTCAAGTTTTCTAATCAGTTAAAACTCTATGACAGCTTCAATCAGGACTAGTTCGTTCATATTTAGAAAGTACTCTTAATTAAGAAGACTTCTAAATATATATTCAGATACGCTTTTATTCACTGACGAATGAGCCACCTCCGGGTTTGCCAGATAGTAGGTCAATCAGTCGTCTATCTCAAGTATGGATGCTGGCGTAGTTACGGTGTGTTCACCGTTCGCAAACGATCATATGATGAGATTCATATATGGATAGATATACAGTTTGAAGGCATGGAATAATACTGTTCTGGGAGCATAAAACTTATACGCAAGTGCCGCCTGCCCTAATCTTGGTTTTATACGTTTTAAGGTTGAAATCCATCATCTTATCCGATGCCTTTATATGGTACGATTGGCCTATATTTCTCTAATGCTCAGTGGTTAGAACATGAACCGCATGAGTTAATGAATTATGCGATTTGCGCTCTCCCGTGAAGCATATAATTCAAAGAAAGGTTCCAGGTCTGAAATCGAGGAATATGGCCACCCTTCCTTCCCTGAACCAAGAAGATGCAAATAGATCTAGAGTGTTTGGTAAGGGTTATGAAGTCAGTTCAAGTAACTTATAATAAAGCGTGACGGACGGTGGGTTCTAGTTATATACGCGAACGTTACAGCCTCATTCAGTCTATGTGAACAGAGGAGGACCGAGATTAGCGGACTAACCACCGATCCAAGGGATTAATAGACCAAACCTACATCATCGCAGTCACAGCCGCAGAATGACCTGTAGCCAATATCTATTACCCGCAATCTATCTCAGTTGGACGCGCCGCCTATGAAGTTCTGTTACACCGGAAATTGTGGAAAGACATGTAAATTCGGTCACTGCTAATCATCCCCGAATAGTTCATCGCTATAGAGCGGGGAGGTAATATGGGTTTCGAGGTCCAGGAGATTAATTGAGCTGGGGCACATTATGTACTAACTAGTGCTCTGGTGCTATCATATTTTGGTTTCCTTTTTAATTATACTGCATCTATCTAATCATCCTCGGATTCCTCCTATGATTAGAGGGCCGCATCGAAGCTCAAAGTTCTGCTTGTTAGACTCTCTTATTGCTAATAAGAGAGGATGATCTGGTAGAGATTTCACTTGAGTGATGAGATATTTTAGCTCTGATGTATGCGTATATATGTTGGTATCAACCGACTACATATAGGTTTTCTCTTTTCTACCTGGTTGTACTCACTTCATTGGCCGCAGCCTCAGTCGATATTCGAGCAAGTGGTAGGCATTTCCCCCAAACCAGGACATTCGTCGATAGCTAATAATTCATGTAACCTGACCCAAGACTTCATACGGTTTAAAGTCTGCTTAGATGAACGTCGACAAAGCTGCGCCAAGAATCGACTGGTAATGAGCAAGCTACCTAAGGAATTCTATTAAGAGCACATGTTTCAAGAACCACGCGAAGTACCTTTATATTGGACGGTATCTAATCCGGAATACTTGAGTTTGCACCTAAATACTACGTACCTCGTCATTGGCTCTAATAATTCAGCTGATGCCAAGAGCTATTAGTCATTGTTACTATTCTGCCACAGGCTAGTAAAAGCTACTAAAGAGGCCCATTTTAGTTAGCATGGCCGAAAACAAAAGCTTCAACCTGCCGTTCTAGTGCTGATCGCCTCCAGGTATTTAATTTGGTACCTGCGGCTGGCAAATGCGTGCGAATAGATAGTGTTTCTGGTTAGATATTTAGCCTATGTGGATTTCCGGAGAATTCTTTCGGAGCTGATGATTGCCTAGCTACATGGCCGGTCGTCTATGTACCTTATCTACCTTAGAGTTTTCGTACTTCCATAGTTGCGGGGGTAGTACGTACGTACACAGTTAAGATGATTCGATGTGGTCCTTGCAAGGTCCGGCTGGTAACAAGAACAACCGAGATAGATCAGAATGCCTATCTCAGGCTATCGGCGGAGGATGGCAGCTGTATGCAACGAGATCGTGAACTCTCTCTCGGTCTCCCAAATGCGCATCCTGGGCGGATCTCCGTAGATCCTATCATATCTACCTGCCCTATTCGAAATAAGTAACACAAGCCCGAGCTGAAACCTCATATGAATGGCTGGTAATCTTCCTTGCATGCCGTCCCGCTCCGGGAGTGTAGCCTCTTTCTGAGATACCGCCGCACGTGGAGAGATCGAAACGCATCTTGGGTGCATTTTTTCTCTCTGAGAAAGACTTTATAAGAAGCGTTCCACCCATTTTGATTCCCTTACGCTCCCTCTGGTCTACAATGGCGGAAAAACCAGCTCAGGCATCCACCGACGTGAGTAGCGCTCCCACTACCCAAGAACCATGTATTGCGACGCCGGAGCGCGATCGCGACAGCACTGTAAGCGATACCTATCGTCTTAAATCCGAACTGGTTAGCAAAGCGTTCTCAGAGATGGGTATTGGGCGATATCAATGGCAGTTATTACTCGTTACTGGGTTTGGGTAAGTATTTGTCCGCGTAAATTTGGTTGATCTAGGCTTATTAGAGGTGCGCGCTTTAGATGGGCTACAGACAATATGTTAATACAAGGGCTATCCCTATCACTGACACCCGTAGCCCTTGAGTTCAACCCAGCCCGAGTCAGCTATCTCGTTGTAGCGTATGGCTCCCGTCCTAGGCCATAGTTATTCAGTATAGCCACTGACACCTTCTCGTAGCTTTTACGTTGGGCTTACTATCGGGGCCACAATCTGGGGCGTCAATTGCGACATAATAGGGCGACGGTAAGCCTGCTGCTACCCACTCTAGTAGTTCCCCATGCATGGTTTGTTCTAAAACCTCTACCTAGCCCGGCCTTCAACATAACCCTGTTCATATCCGGAATCTTCTGCTGCGCGGCCGCCGCATCGCCAAATTTTGGAACATGCTGCGCACTCTGGGCGCTCGCGGGGATTGGCGCGGGCGGCGGCGTGCCGGTGGACTTGCTCATCTTTCTGGAGTTTGTCCCGCCAGGGCAGCAGTGGCTGCTCACGCTCTTATCGGCCATGTGGTGTGTTGGGCAGATTATCGCCGCGGTGGTGGGATGGGGGTTGCTTCTTCACTTTTCGTGCGCGGCAGGTGAGGAGGGTGGATGCAGATGGGAGGACAATATGGGCTGGTATGCGGATTCTGTTTCGGCCAGCTAGCTATAACTGATTTATGTGCGCGCGGGTTGCTGATGCGGTGATTTTTTTGCGTAGGCGCTATATGTTGATCACACTCGGCGGGCTTACGCTTCTTTTCGCGGTAATCCGTATTGCGGTCTTCGGTATTCCAGAGTCGCCGCGGTATCTGATCGCCGTTGGGGATGATGCAGGTGCGGTAGCGTCGGTGGACTACGTTGCGCGGAAGAATGAAAAGGTTTCGCCTTTGACGGTTGCGGACTTTGAAGCTGTGGATAGACGCATGGGAATGACTAGCTCTGTGGAAGCTGAAAAAAAGAAGAGGAGTGTGCTAGGTGTGGTGGTGGCGTCGGTGAAGGACTATCGGGGGAAACATATTAGGGCGCTCTTTTCGACGAGGAAGATGGGGATTCACTGTACTGTTTTGTGGACTATTTGGGCGGCTGTTGGGATCAGTTTCGTGAGGGACCCCACCTCGATTCTTGAGTCGGAATACAAGGTACTAACAAATCCGCACGCATTTTAGCCGTTATACTTTAGCTTTCTGCCGAGTTATCTCGCCGCACGATTCACGGTAGACCTGCCCGCGACTCCTCTTAACTTCCACACGGACTGACGAGTTTCTAGACAACAAACACCCAAAATGACGTCTACAAAAACTACTTCATTGTCTCTATCGTCGGCCTCACAGGCCCGTTCATCGCGGGCTATCTAATTGAGACCCGCCTAGGCCGGAGATGGGCAATGGCATTAGCCTTCACGGTTTCTGGAGTGTTTCTATTCTTGTACACGAGGGCCGCCAGTGAGGCAGCCGACCTGGGGTTTCAATGCGCAGTCTCCATACTAGGAAACTTCAGCTACGCGTGAGTTTTATTTGCTTATGTGGAGAAACAAGATATATTAACGTTATCCAGCATATTATACACGTACACTGCCGAATCATTACCAGCACCGCACCGGGGCACGGGTAATGGCATCGCGTCGTGCCTAGTACGAATTATGGGGGTATTCGCGCCGTAGGTTTCTCCTTCGCTTGGTGATGTAATGATAAAGGTAGCTATACTGATACGACTGGTTCATACTAGGATCATCTCGGCGAACACGGGATTCACAACTGTGCCGATATATGTCAGTGCGGGGCTGTGGCTGCTTTGTGGGGTTTTGACGTGCTGTTTGCAGTTTGAGACATATGGTGGGTCGGCTATATAGATACTGGTGTCTTTCCTCTGTTTTTGGATGATTATTTTTTGAGGGTCTGGAGGGGGGGTAATGATAATGACGACGGGAATAACATGTGAGCGAGTGATGTCCCATGAACCTTTTTTTCGTATGTATGCGTCTGCCAAGAAAGCACTATCAATGCCTTGGCGGGGTTTAAGCTTCACACATGCTGCAGCTTCTTGCAGAGACTGCATAAAAATACAATATATCTCCACAAACCTACACCTACATCACCATGCCGCCGCCACCGCCGCCTCCCCCAGAACTCGCCTCCCAAACCTGTGTCTGGCGCCTTAAAGAGCCCCTCACAATCAGTAAAACTCCACTCCACAACATACCCTGCCTACCTAACACTAACACACCTTAGTATCCTGCGACAACCTCACCGACACCGCCCAACCGCTCCGCATCGCCCCATTACAGATCTTCATCCTCCTACACCCCGAGTCCTCTTCCACGCCCGTCTGGTTCGGCTATGCCGAAACACACACATTCACCACGTCGCTCTTTCCCGCCGTCGAAGGCGTTTCTCGAGATGCCACGAGCGTCGTCGGCAAGGCGGCGTATCTGGGTGAGTGGACCGGGGAAAGGAGGTGCGAGGTTACGTTTTCGAGGGAGGTGGTGAGGGTGGGGGAGGAGGTGGGGGCGGTGGGGAGCGTGGGTGGGAGCGGGAGGACGGCGTATGTGGAGATGAGGGACGAGTGGGTTGAGGGTGGGGGATTGGAGGGGGGGGAGTGGGTTGTGGATTGGTAGCGGTGGGAAGGGTAGGTAGTAATGATAAATTATATCACTACTGAGGATTATTTATGCGGGCCTCGGAGATCTAGGGTTATGGTCGGTGTAAGTTGTAGTGTGACTGGGAGGAAGATCGAGGGCTTTTATTAAGCTCATGGTGCAGCGCGTCAGTGAGCGCTAGCTTGGGGTCTACATTTCAAGAGAATATCAACTAAAGAAAACAGAACCTTGTAGGTCTTATTGACATAAAACTACTCTATATAGTCCACGATATCTATATATATACGGTAATGCAATCGCTCGCACGCGGATGGCGGGCCCCGTTCAGTAGTGGTGGGACCCTGTGCGGTAGGGGCAATCAAAATCTATCCCGTTTACTTTCATTGCCTTGGGCCAATTTGTTGTTGATATCGCATTGTACTAGAGAAATCACGAGGGAAAGAAACTAATTAGTGAAGGCTCACCTATCTTGAGCCCGGTATTTGTTAGCATTATTTTGAAGCTCTAATAGTACCATATATGTATAACATTTAGGGCCCGTTCGAACAACCCAATAATCTGACGGATTATAGGCTTTTGCATTATCACAATAATCTATGCTGTTCGTGCAATTGAATAATCCAACATTCGGAACTCGTGATTATCCCAATAATCCGCCAAGAACACAATCACCTTCGGAGGTAATTATTCCCACACAACACAGATATAGTGAGAGCTAACATTATCCGGACATGTAGATTATCCATTTATTATGAGTATTATGATTATCACTTCCACTATCTGATAATCCAGTCTGTTTAATAACCTGAAGAAATAATCTAAGTTTGTTCGAATGGGCCCTTAACATATCATATAGCTAAAACCTTAGGTAAAACGAAAAATGATATGTTGACCACCGAGGGCTTAGTCACCTGAATCGATAATGCATCAGATCGATTTCATGCCAGATGCCACGGTAGTTCCTCTTCGATATTTGTTTCACTCCAAATTTTCCGGATTGTATTCCCCAAATACATATTATCCTGCACTTTCTGGTTTCTAACTTCAAATTTGGTTCAACAACTTGAATGTGGAATTAAAATATATTCGCACGCGTGAAATTTAGAATACAATATGGGAAATCAGAGTGTGATTAATTGAACATATTAAGGACCCATTCACACAACCTTAGATTATTTCTTCGGGTTATTCAAGTTGTACAGACTGGATTATCAGGTAGTGGAACTTGAAGTGGTAATCATAATACTCATAATTTGAATAAGTGGATAATGAACTATATGTTCGGATAATATTATCTCTCAGGATATCTGTATTGTATGGGAATAATTACCTCCGAAAGTGCTTGTGTTCTTGGCGGATTATTGAGATAATCAGAAGTTCCGAATGTTGGATTATTCAATTGCACGAATAGGATAGATTATTGTAATCATCCAAAAGTCAATAACCCATCAGATTATCGCCAATAATCTAGATTATTGGGTTGTCCAAATGAACCCTAAATCTATACGTACAGAAAATTTGTTTGGGGTGAAAAATACCTGCCCCACTTTACAGCCACAATTGAGGTCGAAAACGATATGATACTCACAGAGCATACTAGATTCAATAATAAGGAATAAATGCAGGCAATTTGATTAAAATGGTTAAAATGAGTGCCAGACCACCCCATCCATAAAGCAGCTGGAATGTAATGAGAACAGTCTTTCTATTAATCGCTAGAATCTAATAGAATGTTTTGGCTGTCCAAAATAGAAATCATGTTGCAGATTCAAGTTATTCAAAGATACTATCACTAGAACTTGTATTCAATAATCTTTTAAAGCTCTGCTACCCAAAAGAATATTTGATAATTATCTAATAAAGACCAGAGAATTAGGATAGGTAGACAGCAAGGGTCCTGAGTATGTATACTACCAAGGACTCCATTCTCTACTCCTACACTAGCATCAGCAAGATTTCATCTGTCTCTGAAGTATCAAGAGAATTAAAATCCATTTTTGAGTGTCAGGACACCTTCAGTACACTTGGGAGCCTATTGGGAAACTTTTGACACATATGTTATCTTGTTGATGTAACTCCTTACTAAGTTCTGGTGATACCTTCTGGTGGAAGGGAAGTAATACAATCACTACCTCAATTCTCTCCAAGTGTTGGCGAATGCTTTTAGCTCCGAAGACAACCAACCTGTAACGGAGCCATTTCAACTGTCTGGTGTATGAGTACACACAGGCCCCGGTTACATGCCGAGAGTTATTGATAGAGAACAGTTGCACAGTGACATGCAAGTACCAGAAGTGTGGTTAGCTACCAGCTGTCAGAGTAACTACATTCTGAGCGCTAGGAAGAGTATCTATTCATGGGAGTAATTCTAGTGACTGACGAGTTTATGCTTGGTCAATGATTTGTAGACTGGCCAAAGTTAAGTTCTGAGTACTTAGCAATCCTCTATATTCTCTGAGAATTGTAAGTTCACCAGCAGTGGCAGGGAATATGCCTGGGATGTCTATAATAAGCGAGAGCTCTACAGCAATGATTAAGCTTACATCTGAATGACAACTCATTCATGCAGGCCTGGTTGTGTGACAACTAAAGCTGCAGGTGTATAACGGGGCTATTACCAGACCGTTATAATAGTACCTGTTCTACCAGTAAGAGCCATACGACCCTAAGGTAACCGCAGCTTGTTCTTCATCGACGGGTGAAGACAAGGGCAGGTGAGCCCCTACCTTTTTTGGTATGGAGAGTAGAGATTTTAGTGAGCAATTAGCCTCATGAGTCAAGCCATGCGATTGGATAAAAACTAGAACAGAAGGACAAGCATGCCAAACAGAAAGGGTAACCCCTAACATAAGTTACCCTACCTTGGTGGTCGACCTTCGAGGTGCAATAATTTTGCAACCGATGTCCGGAAAATATGTTTTAGCATATTGAGCATGCTTTAGCATGTCAGAAAGAATCCTGGTGGCGCTCGGGTCAATCTGGGCTAATCTAATGAACCCGTTGTAGAGTTGCGGAAACGCTGCAAAATAAACACGTTTTAGACCCCAAAAATAACCCCCGGAGCGTCGAACCGCCGGAAGCCTCCTGTTTTAGCCCGGTGCATCTTTGGGGAGTATGAGTACAACCCAAGCTACTAAAAGCAAACCTCGCTTTACAAAACACCAAATCTATTCTAAAAACAAATTGAATAAGCAATTGCTATCTGGTCGGTTGTTTCCGCTAGTTCTTAGGATCCCGACCAGCTCTTGGCAGAGATTGCGTGATTTGACTCGGGCGGAAGTTCGTCCGAGGTGTGGTAGCAACCTTACTCACCCCTCATAGGAAATAGTCGCTGTGCCCCGACTATTGACAGGCAGATTGCCGTCAGAAACAAAGAACCTGAACAAGGGCACCGAACTTCTATAAAGAACCTGGTAAAGCCCCCGGTTGGCCTCTCACAATCATCGGATCTTTACTAGCGAGAAGACCCCTTAAAGTTATTAAGTTTCTAGACTACAAATAACGATCAAACAAAAACAAACTCTATCTTTCTGTTGAACGAGTCCCATCATAACTCGCTCGCTCTCTTTATCATTGCTACCTGATCGAAGTCACGGTCGTGCCCCATCATAGCACCCCCGTTACAAGGTGTTATTAAAGCTTTGACTAATGATGGTTGCCTTCAGAACTGGGAGCATTCGCTAACGCTTAGAGAGAATTGGGGTAACAATAATATTGCTTCCCTTCTACTAAGAGGCAAAAGTCGGACATTAGTAAGGAAGTAGGAGCAAATCAGCAAAAAACTGTTTTCGCCAGGACGAATCCGCACATCCAGATGTCTAAATTTGTCTTTCGCGGCCAAAATCTCGTTTATCGCCCACAAAACGCCATCCCGCTGCCATCAAAATTTGACACATCATTTTGTGGTGTGTAGTAAGAATTCACAATGTGATACGCTATCTTTTAACGCCTATTAGATGTCCAAAGTATGATCTCTCACATTTTAATGCCTAGTAGACATCCCAATTATGACACCTCGCATCTTGAAGCCCCACCGCCTCCCCAAGCATGACCCAGCATGGCAAATCTGTCTAAATCCTGGCACTAGCACCAACAGTGCTAGCAAATGAGATCAGGTTTGACGTCTCGTGTATCCCCACCTGCTTACCTACCTGCCTAGCTTTTTACCTGCTGCCTTCCTGCCTATATACCTATCTTCCTCTCAACACCTATCACAACACCTACCTTCTTCCAGCATCGACACCTACCTCCTCTCAGCAAAGATGCTCACTTTCTAGCAGCAGCAATACCCACCTCGACGCCTACCTCCTACCAGCAATGACACCTGAATACGTATTTACCTACTTCTGCATTTTGACACCCGCCAGTGGCTGACACCGCTACAGACTGCTCAATGACGCCAAATCATCATAGAATTGCATCAAATCAGCAGCAAATTGATGCCCAAAATGACACCAAGACATCGACTAACTGCGCTAAGTTGACACCTAAATCAGCATCACATCTATACTTAGATCTACACCGAATTGACGACTGAGGGTGCATCCAGTCCACGTTGATTGAGCTCCCAATTGGCATGCAGGCAAGTAGGTAGTCAGGCAGGCAGTAAAGCAGGCAGTTGAGCAAGCAGTCAGGCGGGCAGTAAAGCAGGCAGTCGAGCAAGCAGTCAGGCAGGCAGTAAAGCAGGCAGTCGAGCAAGCAGTCAGGCAGGCAGTCAGATACTGGGGTAGTATCAGCAAGATTGTACATATTCATGAGTCTCCCAACAGTCTCCCGGGTCTCCTGAGATTCTCCTGTGACATCAAAAAGGATTTTGATTCTCTGGAGACACAGCAGACACTTTACAGAAATTGTTAAGCTTGCGGATGAGGCAGTCAGGCACAGGGGTAGGCAGTCGGGAATGGGGGAAGGAAGACAGGTGCGGAGTAGGTAGAGTGCTAACAAATATGTATATAGAGAATTTGTAACGGCAGCCATGTAGTTCGGTTAGGCAACATGTTGGAATGAGAAGAGAAGGTATTGCGCAAGGGGATTGAGATTTGTAATGGGAATTTCTAGTATATTCTTTCAGTTTCTGTTTTGCAGAACTATGAATCATCATCGGACAAGGGTATGAGATATATAAAGGGGTGTTGTCTTGTTCTATTTCTTGTTCCATTTCTTTTTCTTTTCTCTTCACGCAACCACTGTACCTTACGCTACGAGTATAACTTTGTCCTACATTATCTCATAGGGTTTACCTTGATTCTGGAGCAGGTCAACCACTCCATAGTTCATAGTTCTAAGTACCTACACGTCATGTCCCTGTTTCGGTTGTATTCCTTGTCTTCATAAGTCAAACGCCTATAGTCCCCGTGATAAGGCCCAGGTTGTGCGACAGCCAAAGCTGCAGGTGTTACAAATGCTTTGAGTAAGGGTAGTTGTCTCGGAATTAGAAGCACCCGCTAACGCTTAGAGAGAAGCGGGGTACCAGTGGTATTTGTTTCCCTTCCGCTAGAAGGCATCACCGGAATTTAGTAAGGAAGTAGGAGCAGGTAACGGAATTCTTTGGAGTATAAGTACTCAGGATCCTTCCCGCCCAACTATCTGGATTCCTCAGTCCTCTTCAGAGCTTTTAAGTATTTTCTACTCGGTAGCATATTCCTTAAAGATTATTGAGTTCTAAGCGATAAATCTTTGAATAAAATAAACCTGATTTCTATTTTGCATGGGCAAATCTTTCTATCGGATCCTAGAAATATGTGGAAAAACTGTCCCCGTTATACTTCAACCCCATACTGCTCCAACCATTGAGTTATAAGGCTGGCGGTTTGTACCCTAGCATCATCATGAATGAAGATTGGTCTGATACCCTTCTCCTATAGCTCTCTCAAAAAATCCGGTAGGGAGAACTCAAGAGTCCTGACATGTAATGGGGACAGTCTTTCCACGTATCGCTAGAATCCGATAGAAAGATATGGCCGTGCAAGAGAGAAATCAAGTTTAGATTA
Organism: Morchella importuna; assembly: GCF_003444635.1. Taxonomy (NCBI): domain Eukaryota; kingdom Fungi; phylum Ascomycota; class Pezizomycetes; order Pezizales; family Morchellaceae; genus Morchella; species Morchella importuna. Next base: position 17,622 of record NW_025763427.1, on the reverse strand, counting down.
TTCAAAGATTCTTTCGCTAAAACTCAATAATCTTTAAGGACTCTGCCACCGAGTAGAAAATACTTAATAGCTCTCATGAAGACTGGAGAAATCGGACGGTTGGCCGAGGAGAATCCTGAGTACTTATACTCCAAAGGACTCCGTTCCCCTGCTCCTACTTCCTTACTAAATTCCAGTGACACCTTTCAGTGGAAGTGAAGCAATTCCACCACTACCCTGCTTCTCTCTAAACGTTAGCGGGTACTTCTAGTTTCGAAGGCAACCACTCTTAGTCAAAGCCGTTTCTAACACCTGCAGTTTTGGCTGTCGCACAACCGGGACCTGCATGAATGAGCTGCCGCTCAGGTATAAGCTTAATCGTTGCTGTAGAGCTCTTCGCTTATTGTAGACTTTTCCAAACTTAGTCCCTGCCGCTACCGGCAGACATCTCATGCTCAGAGGATGTAGAGAATCGCCGAGCACTCAGAGCTTCACTCTGGCTGGCCTTCTGGTCATTGGCAAGACATAGACTCGCCGGTACTCACTCCCATGATTAGATCCTCTTCCGAGGGCTTGGAATGTGGTTACTCTGACAGCTGGTAGCTAACCACACTGCCAGTACTTGCATGTCACCGTGCAACTGGCTTCTAACGATACCTCTCAGCATGTAATCAGGCCCTGTGTGTACTCATACACCAGACAGTTGAAATGGCTCCGTTATATTGGTAAGAGTTGACTTTGATAGTTTGAGCATTTTGGTAATTGTGGTATAGGGGGTCCCAATACGCTTCATTTCAATTCCCTGCCATAGCACTCCCTCTCATGCTGGCCAATGCCTTCTAACAGTTTTGCGGGTTTCAAGTTTGCTCGGCATTGATTGTCGCACGACGTCGTTGCCGTTGTCCTAGGTTGTGAAAAAATTGGGTTGCACGCATGCATTGCATTACGCCTGACCATCATGACTGGCATCGTTCTGTACCTCTTGCCGAGTGATCTCATACTGCCAGCAAATACTACTAGCAAAATCCATTAACCGGTGGGCCAAATATACTAGCATGCAGACTACATCATACGGCGTTAGATGCCAGAAGACGAGTTTGCATGTTCACCTGTCATGACGACGCCCTTTGTCAAAAAGATTCACTAGCTCCGTTTTGGTACGCTCCTGCGTCAGTCTACAGGTAAGTAAAAGTCTTGAGGCATCCGGGGCATATAGGGCATCTGGAGCGCATAGTGTAACGGGGGTCTATGGGCGTAGGGACTATAGTACCAAGGAATACAACCGAGGCAAAGAAGTAGCGATAGGTATTTTTGACTATGGACTATGGGGCGGTTCTACCTGGTATGACAAACCAGCTGAACCCTATGACGAGGCGTGAGACAAATAATAGTATTCGTGGAGTAAATACAAGATAGATAGATGGATAGATTTTTGTATTGCATAGAAGCACATAGCTTATCGCACGCCTACACTACCGCCAAAGACAAAAGAAAAGTACGTACAAACATCGCGTTACATTGTGTAGATGAACAGAAACTAAGCGACGAACAAAGTAACAACACTACAGTAGAAATGAAATCCCAAAAGCTTCTCCGTCAAACAACATAAAGTCAATCGTCTATATACCCGTTCACCATAAACCAGGATCATTACCAATGCCTAATAGGAAGTACTGCACGAAGGCGAGGCGAGAGACCGCCGAAGCATCAGGTGCGAAAGCATAGGGAGGGGGTGTCGATGGGGTCCCTGGGAGTCTGCTCGTCAGGCAGCAGGGAGTTAAGGTAGGAATGGCACAGAGGTCTCAAGGGGCGGTGATAGCAAGTATTCCGCAGGGTACGATATGCGACAGTAGAAGCTGTCAATTTAGTCAAGCGAGGTCAAGCGAGGTCAAGCGAGGCGCGAAGGTCTTCGTGAAGAAGAGAAGTAAAAGCGTATGTATTGAGAACCAGCGTAGATATAGAAGTGGTCCTACCTGGTATGATATGCCAGGTGCGGACAATGGTTGTGGTAAAGAAATACAGAAGATAGACAGATAGATAGTTTTATATTGCTTTGAAGTACAGGACTTATCGCACGCCGACGCCTCCGCCTATAAACATAAGAAAAGACAAAGGAAAAGAACAGGAAACCGAAGAGAAGAAAAGACAACGTGAAGAATCATAAGGCGGAACAGAAAAGGAAAAGAAAAGATAGAGAGAAAGAGATATCATTCCTCCGGGTCCTCCTCGTCCATTTCGTACCAGTCGAGTAGGTTGGTTTTTGCTGCGAATTGTAGAACCATATCTACGTTGAGGTTGGTGAATAGCCAGTTTTCCCAAGTGGGCGGTCCTGGGATTTTGTCCATAAGTGGCCTTCGTAGTTGTGTCCATCGTGGGCAGTCGATCATAGTGTGCTTGGAAGATTGTTCCGAGCCACATTGGCAGGGTTCGGGTTCCGTGAATGCTGCGTGTCTGTCTATCCTGGTGGCTTGACATCGTATGCGGTGTATGAGTTTTGCTTTGGATCGGAGGAGTTTTGCTCGCTTTGGTTGGATTTTTAGGGTCCCTGGTTCGTGGTAGTTGATGCATGGGATGGAGTTCCATTCTTCCAGCATTCGTTTGGTGAGAGTATCGTTTTGGATCCATCGCTCTCTGCGATTACCTGGTTCCTGGAAGGGTAGCATGAGTGATGCAATCCGATGTAGGCCTGTGCCCTTGGTATTTTTTGTTCTGGTAGGGAGGAGCTGTATGAGTTCTTCGTTGAGTGAGTGGTCTCCGGGGTGGCAGAGGATGCGCGTTCCATATTTTCGTAACTTATAGTTGAGGAAGAGTTCAAGTGGGGGGAGTGCTGCCTCTTTTAGTAGTCTTTCGGTTTTTGTCCAGCGGGGTAGGCCTGTTATTATTCTGGCGGCTTCGTTGTAGAGTGGGGATAGTGATCCGAGGATGTGGTCGGCTCCCGTCCACCACGCTTCCGATCCCCATAAGATGTTGGGGAGGAAACCTTGGACGGTGAGGTGGTGAATGGATTTGACAGTTGATCCGGGGAGGTGGGCGATATTTCTGATGCTGCCTAGGGCTCTGAGGTCCTTGGCGATAGTTTCTTCAATGTGTGGTCGAAAGGAGAGGTTGGAGTCCAGCCAGACTCCTACGTATTTGAGTCTATCTTTGGGGTGGATTTCTTCTTCGGCAATTATTACCGAGTTCTTGGGGTTTGGGACGTTTGATGTTGTGGGTTTGAAAAAGACTAAGTCGGATTTTTGGGGTTCGTATTTGATGTTAAGGGGTGCCGCTTTTCTGACTCTTTCGTTCATTCTTTCGTTGAGTCTTTTGGTAATGAAGAGAGGGGACTTTGCTAGTTGGACGAGTGCGTCATCGTCGATGTAGGTGGTGTTTATTTCTTTGGGGGAGTTGGTGGGGTCTGTTATTACTCCGGCGTATATCATGAATAATACTGGGGATAGGGGGGACCCTTGGGGCAGCCCGGAGGTGTATGGTTGTGGTGGTTCCAGTTCGTGGTTGAATTGGAATTGGAGTTTTCGGTTGGTGTTGAATTCTTTACACCATGTCGTTAGGTATGTTGGGAATCTTTGTTGGGTCATAATCTCGGCGAGTAGGAGGTGGTCGACACAGTTGAAGGCTCCTTGTATGTCGTTTGTAAGGAGCGCTGGTCTTTCTGGGATGGTGGTTCCTGTGGTCCGTTTGATCAGGAGGTTCTGTTGGATGGGCGTGAGGGTACGGAGTAAGGCATCGATTGCCGAAATTGTTGGTCTGCCTCCGAATTGGTCTTTGCTAAGGGTTTCCAGGATGGTTCCGGCGGTGCATAGTCTTGTTGCCACTATCTTTTCCAGTACTTTGCTGAAGCATTGCAACAGGGAGATGGGTTGGTAGGCTTTGGCCGAGGAATAGTCGGGTTTTCCTGGTTTCGGGATTGGTATGCATTTCGCCACTTTCCATCGGTCCGGTTGGACTCCATGTCGGAGCATGGCCGAGAACATGTCTTGGAAGAGTTGGGTGTTTGCCTTGATTGTTGCCTGTATAAATGGGTATGGGATGTTATCGGGTCCGGTGGCCGAGTGTGTCGGGCATGATCTGATTGCGGATGTAATCTCTTCTGTTGTTACTTCCTGAAAATCGTCACTAAGGTCAAAAGAGGGGGGTCTGATTTGGAGTGGAGGGTTGTCGGGGGACGTCCAATTTGTGGGGAAGAGTTGGGCTCTTAGAGCTTGGCACTTCCCCGCAAACGTTTCTTCACCTTGTATAGTTGGGATTGTAATATCCCTCTTTTCCCCTTTATTAACTAGTTTCCAGATGGCGCTTCCCTTGGCCTCTGTGAGTTCTTTCTCCCTTTGTTCTGCCTTGGCTTTGCGGATTGCTGCGGTCCATTTCCTGCTTGTTTTCCTGAAGGTTTCTCTGTCTTCGTCCTTTTGGGTGTGTTAAGGGAAATAGCCAGTGCTAAGCGATAATTCTGTAGCGTTTAAACTGATGATATTGTAAACCGGATTCCCTTGACTTGATGGTTGATGATACCTTCAAGTCTTCGGAGAATCAAGCCTTATTTATACATGTTGGAACCTATGCCAAGGCCCGCTTTCTAATACTAACTGACACAACGATAATAGAATAAGATAATGCTCCCGAAGATAACCCAGATAGAAAAGCGCCCCCGCATAGTTCCGTCCTCCATTCTAATTTCGACACGTAACCATGAACCTTGCAATTGACAGTCATCGGGCTGTACCGTACTATTATCCTAGACCTACTTCTCTGAGTAGAACAGCCTACAGCCGTAAGCCCCGCTTCCTATTCTATTCCGGGTGAGACACCCAATAGTAAGCGTGCCGTCATAACAGTATAGTACTAGTGTGGTAACACCGCATGCCCCCACACTACCCGATACCTTTCTATGCTTGTCCTTTCGTTACCCGACCGTCCTCGCATCACAACCCGTCACTCGTATTCCTCATTGTTCTAAGTCTCTAGAACAGTGTTCCGTAGTTCCTGTAACAGGGTGTTTCTGGCTTTCCTTTCTAGGATGTTGAGGGTTGATTTGAGTTTCTTGAGCTCTGGGGTCCACCACTTCTTGGACTTGAGGTGTCCTTGGCTCCATGGGGTGACCTGATCTATTAGATTATCAATGTGTTCTAGGATGAAGTCGACCGATTGTTTTGTATGATTCTGGCTTTCCCATGCTTCGGAGGGGAAATGGAGGCCTGAGATGTTTTCTTCCAATTTCTCCCAGTTCGTTCGGTGCCATAGTCTCTTGGGGATGTGGGGGGGTTTCTCTATTCGTAGTTGCAGGATCGTTTTTCCATGATCAGAACCTGCTCCATGTCGGTCGATGTTCCAGCGGACATCATGGTCCAGTACTGGTCCTTTTACGAGTGTCAGATCGATGATGGTCGGTCTGTTGTTGTTCCTGGGGAAGTGTGTGAATTCGCCTGGTTCGTTGAGTAGGGATAACTTTTGTCGGTCTATCCATCTTTTCAGCTTCTTGGATCCCATTTTGTCTGCTCTGATCGTGTTGGTGTAGTCGTAGGATCTGTGTCCATACCAGAGTTGGTGGTGGCTGTTGAAGTCTCCCATGACGAGGCAGTTTTGGATGGTAGTTATTAGTCGGGAGATTTCTGCGAAGGGTCCGCTTCTTCCTGGTGAGTATATGTTGAGGATTTGTGTTTTTTGGCTTTGGATTTCCACCGTGACGGAGACGATGAAGTTATTGTGTGTGTAATGGTATTTTGGTTTTAGGTTGGCATGTTTTCTGATGTATGTAGCGGCTTTAGTGCCTTTGTTGCTGGCTGTGAAAAGGTAAAAAAGGGGGGGATTCCGGCGGGTGGCCGTTTTTATTATTCCATGGTTCTTGTAACAAAAGAAAAAGTATGTTGTGGTCCTGTTCTGCTTCCTCCACTGCGGACTTTGTTGTGAGCTCATTTTTCGCGCAGTTCAGTTGCTGTGCGATAGCCGTTGTCTTTTTGTTGTAACTCATTGGGAGTTATCCATGGCTGCATCTTCCTGTGGGGGGTCTTGTGCCGGGATAACTATGGGTACTGGTAGCGGGCTTGGGTTTGTGTCCGGTCCGAGTCTGTTTGTGATTCGTACTTTGGTTCGTTCTGGGCAGCTGCTATCTGTTGCTTTGTGGGGGGCCTTCTAATGGTAGCATCGGATGGGTGTGTGTGAGCATCTAAGGCCTCCAGCGCATTCTGTGCATGGGTGGTACTTGGTTTGGTGTTCCTCGGCACAGTGTCCGCATCTTCCGTTAGTGTGGGAGCAGCGTTCTTGCCTATGTCCATATTCAAGGCATTTGGTGCATTGGGTTTCTGGGTTTGCGGGGAGGTAGCTGTCGATTTTGCAGTTTCTGTCAAAGAGGGTGAGGTACCGGAGACCGAGGTTTTCTTTGGTGAATTGACCGGGAAGGGCGATGATCATGGAGGAGTGGGATTTCCCAATTCTGGCTTCTGGTTTTGATAACCATCTCGGGATTTGTGCCAGTTCGAAGGTGTTGCCGTAGTTGTTTCTGATTTCCGAGGCCAGAAATTGTCCTGCATCAAATGCTTCCCCTATGGAGGTAGGGATGCCATGGAGAATGAATTTCGACCATCTGGAGTTGACCCGGATGTCGACGAAGGGTACTTTTAGTTCGTTTTAGGGCGGTTTCAATTTCCTTTTTATATTCAAGGACTTTTGTTGCTGGGGTTGCGAATTTTGATTCCAGGATTATGTTGTTCTTGGTTGTTTTCCGGGCGGCGATTAGTTGACAGTCGGGGTCCTGGATTTTTGCGTTTATTTTGGCTCTGATGTCCGATGGGGTGACTGAGGGTTCTTTGTTTGTTTCGATTACAATTTCCCGGTTGAGTTTGGTGATTTCCGGTTTGAAAAGGGGGTCTGCTTTGGGTTTGTTTTTCTTCTTGTTTGTGACGGTCGTAAATTCGGGATTCGTATTTCCTGCTGCGGCGGACGCATAAGATTTTGGTGCCGGCGGAGTCAGTGCTTTCCCTTTTGGCTGTTGGGGGTGGTTGGGGTTGGGGTGGTTGGGGTTGTTGGCGGGAGTGGTAGGGGCGGTGATGGTGGCAGCAGCGACGGCGGCAATTGCGGAGGTTCTTCCTTCAGTAACTGCTTGGTTGCTGGGCCTATTGACGGAGAGGTTGGTGAGCTGTTGTTGGAGGCGGTGGAGTTTTTCGGAGGTTTTGTCCTGGTTCTTTGTCATTTCAAACATTTGTTTGGCCAGGATGTCAATTGTGTGTTTGAGGGATTCGTTTTGGACGGATAGGACTTCGATGGTGGCTTTTAGGCCCTTATTGATTTGCTCAGTTGTTTGGTTGATGGGTTCGAGCGCTATGGTGAGGGCATTTCTAACTACCCAGGATACATAGTTTAGGTCCATTCTGGGGTGGGTTTCATCAGGGACGATGCTGGGGTGAATGTAGTCATATTTTGGTGCGTATGGCTCGTTGTACTGGGTGTGTTCGGCGAAGATAGAGAAAGGTTCATTACTGAGTTGAGTTTGTTCCACTGTGGTGGACTGTGTTTGTTGGGTTGGTTGGGTGTCAGGGAAGCGGGGGGGTGCCGGTGTTCCTAGTGGTGGGGCTCCTGCGAACCAGGAGCTCAAGGAGGCTTGTTGGGACATTACTGATGTTCCAGTTCGGGTTGGGTTAGGGAAGACTTCTGATAAGGTTCTCTTTCTTCCCGCGATGTTTGGTGGATTGGGTGGGTTTGGTGAGGCCAGGTTGTTGTTTTTCGCTGCGGTCGCGAGGCTTAAGCGAGGGTTTTGAGGAGGTGAGAGTTCACAACTCAGGAACTAGAGCGTGAATGACTTCGCGTACGAACAGATGTGCGATAAGATACCAATAGATTACGCGGTCTATTGACATACAGGATCGTGTTCGAGTAAAAGTTTTATCGGAAAGGCAGGCCAAAAGTTATTGTTGTTCGAAAGTTTTGGTGTTGCGAGGGGAATACAGAAGATAGATAGTTTTTATATTGCTTTGAAGTACAGGACTTATCGCACGCCAACTCCTCCGCCTATAAACATAAGAAAAGACAAAGAAAAGAACAGAAAATCAAAGAGAAGAAAAGACAACGTGATGATGAATCATAAGGCGGAACAGAAAAGGAAAAGAAAAGATAGAAAGAAAGAAGTATCATTCCTCCGGGTCCTCCTCGTCCATTTCGTACCAGTCGAGTAGGTTGGTTTTTGCTGCGAATTGTAGAACCATATCTACGTTGAGGTTGGTAAATAGCCAGTTTTCCCACGTGGGCGGTCCTGGGATTTTATCCATAAGTAGCCTTCGTATTTGTGTCCATCGTGGGCAGTCGATCATAGTGTGCTTGCAAGATTGTTCCGAGCCACATTGGCAGGGTTCGGGTTCCGTGAATGCTGCGTGTCTGTCTATCCTGGTGGCTTGACATCGTATGCGGTGTATGAGTTTTGCTTTGGATCGGAGGAGTTTTGCTCGCTTTGGTTGGATTTTTAGGGTCCCTGGTTCATGGTAGTTGGTGCATGGGATGGAGTTCCATTCTTCCAGCATTCGTTTGGTGAGAGTATCGTTTTGGATCCATCGCTCTCTGCGATTGCCTGGTTCCTGGAAGGGTAGCATGAGTGATGCAATCCGATGTAGGCCTGTGCCTTTGGTGTTTTTTGTTCTGGTGGGGAGGAGCTGTATGAGTTCTTCGTTGAGTGGGTGGTCTGCGGGGTGGCAGAGGATACGCGTTCCATATTTTCGTGATTTATAGTTGAGGAGGAGTTCAAGTGGGGGGAGTGCTGCCTCTTTTAGTAATCTTTCGGTTTTTGTCCAGCGGGGTAGGCCTGTTATTATCCTGGCGGCTTCGTTGTAGAGTGGGGATAGTGATCGGAGGATGTGGTCGGCTCCCGTCCACCACGCCTCCGATCCCCATAGGATAGTGGGGAGGAAGCCTTGGATGGTGAGGTGGTGAATAGATTTGACAGTTGATCCGGGGAGGTGGGCGATATTTCTGATGCTGCCTAGGGCTCTGAGGCCCTTGGCGATAGTTTCTTCAATGTGTGGTCGAAAGGAGAGGTTGGAGTCCAGCCAGACTCCTACGTATTTGAGTCTATCTTTGGGGTGGATTTCTTCTTCGGCAATTATTACCGAGTTCTTGGGGTTTGGGACGTTCGATGTTGTGGGTTTGAAAAAGACTAAGTGGGATTTTTGGGGTTCGTATTTGATGTTAAGGGGTGCCGCTTTTCTGACTCTTTCGTTCATTCTTTCGTTGAGTCTTTTGGTAATGAAGAGAGGGGACTTTGCTAGTTGGACGAGTGCGTCATCGTCGATGTAGGTGGTGTTTATTTCTTTGGGGGAGTTGGTGGGGTCTGTTATTACCCCGGCGTATATCATGAATAATACTGGGGATAGGGGGGACCCTTGGGGCAGCCCGGAGGTGTATGGTTGTGGTGGTTCCAGTTCGTGGTTGAATTGGAATTGGAGTTTTCGGTTGGTGTTGAATTCTTTACACCATGTCGTTAGGTATGTTGGGAATCTTTGTTGGGTCATAATCTCGGCGAGTAGGAGGTGGTCGACACAGTTGAAGGCTCCTTGTATGTCGTTTGTAAGGAGCGCTGGTCTGTCTGGGATGGTTGTTCCTGTGGTCCGTTTGATCAGGAGGTTCTGTTGGATGGGCGTGAGGGTACGGAGTAAGGCATCGATTGCCGAAATTGTTGGTCTGCCTCCGAATTGGTCTTTGCTAAGGGTTTCCAGGATGGTTCCGGCGGTGCATAGTCTTGTTGCCACTATCTTTTCCAGTATTTTGCTGAAGCATTGCAGCAGGGAGATGTGTCGGTAGGCTCTGGCCGAGGAATAGTCGGGTTTTCCTGGTTTCGGGATTCGTATGCATTTCGCCACTTTCCATCGGTCCGGTTGGACTCCATATCGGAGCATGGCCGAGAACATATCTTGGAAGAGTTGGTGTTTGCCTTGATTGTTGCCTGTATAAATGGATATGGAATACTGTCTGGTCCGGTGGCCGAGTGTGTTGGGCATGATCTGATTGCGGATGTAATTTCTTCTGTTGTTACTTCCTGAAAGTCGTCAACTAAGGTCAAAAGAGGGGGGTCTGAATTCGGAGTGGAGGGTTGTTGGGGGACGTGCAATTTGTGGGGAAGAGTTGGGCTCTTAGAGCTTGGCACTTCCCCGCAAACGTTTCTTCACCTTGTATTGGTTGGGATTGTAAATATCCCTCTTTTCTCCTTTATTAAACTAATTTCCAGATGGCGCTTCCTTTGGCCTCTGTGAGTTCTTTCTCCCTTTGTTCTGCCTTGGCTTTGCGGATCGCTGCGGTCCATTTTCCCTGCTCGTTTTCCTAAAGGTTTCTCTGTCCTCGTCCTTTTGGGTGTTTCTGGCTTTCCTTTCTAGGAGGTTGAGGGTTGATTTGAGTTTCTTGAGCTCTGGGGTCCACCATTTCTTAGACTTGAAGGTGTCCTTGGCTCCATGGGGTGACTTGATCTATTAGGTTATCTATGTGTTCGAGATAAAGTCGACCGATTGTTTTGTGTGATTCTGGCTTTCCCATGCTTCGGAGGGAAGATGGAGGCCTGAGATGTTTTCTTCCAATTTCTCCCAGTTCGTTCGGTGCCATAGTCTCCTGGGGATATGGGGGGGTTTCTCTATTCGTAGTTGTAGGATCGTTTTTCCATGGTCGGAACCTGCTCCATGTCGGTCGATGTTCCAGCGGACATCATGGTCCAGTACTGGTCCTTTGACTAATGTCAGGTCGATGATGGTCGGTCTGTTGTTATTCCTGGGGAAGTGTGTGAATTCGTCTGGTTCGTTGAGTATGGATAACCTTTGTCGGTCTATCCATCTTTTCAGCTTCTTGGATCCCGATTTGTCTGCTCTGATCGTGTTGGTGTAGTCGTGGGATCTGTGTATCAGTTTCGACCACAGTTCTTCTGCTAGGGTCAAAATGGAGAAGGATTGGAGCGCTTGTGAATAGCCTCTTGAGTTCCTCAAATGCTTGTTCACAGGCTGCGGTCCAATACCATTTCTTGTCATTTTGCAAGAGGTCGGTCAATGGTTTGCAAACTTTACTGAAGGATTCAATAAAGCGGCGATAGAAGTTTGCAAATCCCAGGAAACCTTGCACTCCCTTAATATTTCGGGGTACTGGCCATTCCTGAACCGCCTCTACCTTATCCTCTGACATAGATATTCCCCTTTCCGAGATGTGGTAGCCAAGATATTCTACTTCTCGGACATGGAAGGATGTCTTGCTGATGGAGGCACACAGTTTTGCTTCTCTTGAGCTTCTGTAGAACCTTCTCAACCAGCCTTTCATGCTCTTCCTCGGTCTCTCTGAGTAGATGAGGATGTCGTCGATATAGACAACCACTCCTTCATCCAGTAGTTCTTTTAGCACATCATTGATCATTGCCTGGAAGGCGGAAGGGGCGTTGCACTAGACCGAATGGCATCACATTGTACTGATACAGTCCATAGCGGGTTCTGAAAGCGGTTTTCCACTCATGACCTTCTGCTATCCTGATCAAGTTGAAGCCATTCTTCAGGTCTATCTTTGTGAAGATCTTGGCTTTGAACAACCTATCCCTGAGGCTCACTCATGATAGGCAGCGGATACTTGTCCTTGACAGTGACCTTGTTCAACCCTCTGTAATCAACACAAATTCGCCATGTCCCATCCTTCTTAGGTATGAACAATATGGGCGCCGCTGCTGGGCTGCTAGATCTAGAGATCTTTCCTAAAGACAACTCTTTGTCCAGGTACTCTCGGAGGGCTTTCAGCTCTGGAGCGGAACATGGGTATAGGGGCCAAATGGAGGGAGCGGTACCAGACAAGAGATTGATCTTCAATCATTTCGGGAGTGTGGAGGCAGTTCCTGTATCTTTCTCTTGACTGAAGACATCAGCCCATTCCCTATAGCGGAGAGGTATCCTTTCTGCGATATCTCCTCCATCCTCATCATGCCATACTGAAGCAGGCCAGTTGATTTTTTTTTTTTTTTTTTTTTTTTTTTTTTTTTTTTTTTTTTTTTTTTTTTTTTTTTTTTTTTTTTTTTTTTTTTTTTTTTTTTTTTTTTTTTTTTTTTTTTTTTTTTTTTTTTTTTTTTTTTTTTTTTTTATACTACATCTTCTTCTTCCATCATCTGGTATGAAGAGATGAGTTCAAACTTGATTGCTGCTGGGAGACAATTCTGCTTGCAGTAGTCACTTCGCCAGCTTATGGTATTGAGTTCCCAATTGATATCCGGGTTGTGCGTCCTTGCCCATGCAATTGGCAGGTAACCTGATATTCCTTCTTGCAAAGTAGCCACTTCCCATCGGAGTGTCTCCTTATGATCTCCCATGTTCATGTGGACTGGGTGAGTGTAATACTCTCCTCCGCCCATCATGACATCTCCTTGAGCATCATACATTGTCAGAGGTTGATCTCGCCGCACTAAGGGAACTCCATGCTTCCTGACAAAACTCTGGTTGAGGATTGCTCCTGTACAACCGGTGTCAAAGAGGAATGTCCCTTGGGCGTCTTCAACTTTGTTCTTGACCGTCCATGACAGTTCTGCTTCCAGTATTGGCCTCTTGCCATGTACTGGTAAGGATGGAAGCTTCTGTTCCATTCTTCTTCGCTTCTGTGCGGGTTCTGGGCTTGATTCTCTTTGTCTTTTCTCCATTGCTAATAGCTGCGGGCACTACTAAGATCAAAAGATCCTTTGGTTCTATTCCCAAGCAATAATATAGCAAGTGTATTGTGTGGAAGTCTGGTAGTGGGCTGGAAGTGTCTTGTAGCAAAATGTAACTTTGGCAGAACACTTACAGACCAGCTGTTTTCGGGTCATAAACCCATCCTCAGAGTGCTTGGAAACAATCAAATAGGCGAAAAAACACAAAAATTTATTCAAGAGAAACAAAGAAATCGAGACCCAAAGGAAAACTAGTAAACATAGACTCTAAACAGACATTTCTACCAGATGATTTCATTGTCCGAGTCTTGCTCAGGCTGAAAGACGAAATCTTCTGTCACCTCTGGGAGTACAACAAGTGGTTCCTCTGCTACAACCGCAGCCACCTTAGCTTTCTTCTGAGGATTGGTCTTCTTGCCATTTCCTCGTTTCCGCTTTTGTACCCTCACTGCTGCCACTCGTGCTACAGTAGGTTCTCTGGACCAAACAATCGGTCCATTTGTGTCTGGACTTGCCGCACTATTGCACAAGTCAGTCTATGCACTCTACCAATAGGGAGTGTATCGGAAGGTCATACCTTCAAGCATACTTCTGCTTTCCTTCTTTTCTTCTAGAATATCCCCCGGGATACCCTTCAGTTCCACCGCTTTATCCTTGGAACGTGGTTTCCTTCTGAGGTTTCGAGGAGCTTGCAGCTTCTCTCTTCCTCTTGGGTGCCGTTCCTTCTCAGCAGGAGGATCTTTCTTGGTCCTGGCGGGTGCTTTCTCAGCTACTACCGTCTGGTACCTCTCGTGGGTGTGTCCTAGCTCTCTTAGAGCAGCTATCCGCTCCATCAGAGACTTTGGCTTGGGGGTAAAGAGAGCCCAACTCATGCCTAGGTCCGGAAGGAGGGAACTGAGGATCTTATCATCCACTAACTGACCCTCATAGCCAGTCTTCCACATCAGCTGAATAATGCTATTCAGGAAGGAGTCTATTCCTCCCTTAGCTGTGTGGGTAAGGGGTGTTCCATTGGGCTACAGCATCATCCCTAGAGATGGCTTCGCCAAAGGCTGCTCTGAGAACATCCACAAAAGGAATCCCAGCGCTTCCATCTCTCATCCAACACCACAGGCATCCCAGCTACCTGGTTGGCAGAAGCTTGGTCGATAGAGTTGTGGTAAGCTTCATACCACTTGACCGGAGCATCTCCTTCCATCAGGTTGCCAGCATATCGGATCCTGACCTCTTCAGAGGTAAAGGACTGGCCCTCAATGGAGAAGACGTTCTCGCATTGCCGGATGAAGGTCTCCACGTTCTCTGCTTTGCCATTGAACTTGGCCGGAGGGGGTGCTTTGGGTTCTCGGGCCCTAGAGGCAGCGGAGGGGTATGAGGGGGCTGGAGGTCTCATGAACTGTGCCATGGAGGCCAGGAGTTCTTTCTGTTGCCTCTCCAACTTCTTCCTGAGGTACCTTCGCCATCCTCTCCTGTCGCCATCCTCAGGCTCCGAGTCTGAACTGTCTGAGTCCCCTCCTGGGTTGGGAGCGCCGCCAACTGGGGGGACAATTCCATCTCCTCCACCATTACCCGCTGGTTCTGGGTTCTGGTTTTCTCCACCAGGGTTTCCTTCTGGCTGGAGGTTCCTTCTAGGTGACTCCGGGGGTGGTGAGCCTCTGTGGGATTCTGGGGATAAACCCCTGGCGAACCCAGGCTGGAGGGAGCCCGGAGGGACCACTCCTGACTGGTGTCTGGGAGTAGTAATCGTCGTCTCCTATAGGTTGTCGGGGGGGCCTTGCTAGGCCGCCTGCCAACGGGCTTGATGGGGCTCTCTGAGGAGGTAAGGGTGAGCCTCCAATGGCCGCTGGCATCATCAGGGGAAGTGTCCTCTGCCTGATGGACCTGACTGGAAACGCTGCAAAGGGGTTCACCCTTTGGTGGAAGGTTCTCAGGGCCGCTCTGGATGAGGCCCTGGAGTTTTGCGGAGGTGCGGGATTGGGGACAGGTGCTGGTGTAGGCATCCTGGCGATGGAGAGCCTTCCTTCATTAATAGCTCTCTGGATGTCTTCCAGGAAGTTAGGGGGCATCGCCGGGCTTGTCCACTCAATATCCTCCATCTCGTCCGTTCCTAAATCATCCCTCTGAGCATAACTCTGGAGTTGTGCCTGTACTGAGGAGACTTGTTCCTGCATGTAGCCAAAGGCATTCCGGAGTAGGACTGCCTCAGCTTCTTGTCTTTCTTGCACCAAGGCTAGCGCATTGCCGGCCTTGATGACTTCCTGTTGCAGGCTGTGCTTCAGGTAGCGCTGCAATTCCGTAAAGAAGTCCTGTAGGGTGACTTCGTCGGTATCTTGCCAGGTGGGCTCACATCCGGGGATGTAGGACTGGAGCGCCGTCCTGGGCTTGTGGATCATCTGTGTCTGTCCCTCTTGGAATTCTAAAGCTGCCGGTTGCCATTCAATCTGAAGAGGCGCTTGGGGAGCCGGGAGGGCGGACATGTTGTGAGAGGAAAGAATAATCTGAAGGTGATTTGAGCACTAAAGATTATCTGTAACGGGGGCAGCCTTCACGTATCGCTAGAATCCGATAGAAAGATGTGGCCGTGCAAGATAGAAATCAGGTGCAGATTTATTCAAAGATACTATCGCTTAGAACTCAATAATCTTTAAGGGCTCTGCTACCGATAATTCTAGGTGAAAGATGAAGATTTTCCGGACAGTTGGGCGGGAATGATCCTGAGTACTTATACTCCAAAGGACTCTATTCTCTGCTCCTACTTCCTTACTAAGTTCCGGCGCTGCCTTCCAGCGGAAAGGGAAGCAATACCATCGCTACCCCCGCTTCTCTCTAAGCGTCAGCGAGTGCTTCCGGTTCCGAAGGCAACCGCCCTTAGTCAAAGCCTTTGTAACACCTGCAGCCTTGTTACCACACAACTGGGCCTGCATGAATGAGCTGCCACTCAGGTGTAAGCTTATCATTGCTGTAGAGCTTTCGCTTATTGTAGACTTCCCAGGCATAGTCCCTTCCATTACCGGCGGACTTCCAATGCTCAGAGACATGTAGAGGATCGCCGAGCATTCAGAGCTTCACCCTGGCTGACCTTCTACTCATTGGCGAGGCATAGACTCGTCAATCATTTGCTCCCATGAGTAGATCCTCTTCCTAGCGCTCAGAATGTAGTTACTCTGACAGCTGTAGCTAACCACACTGCCGGTACTTGCATGTCCTGTGCAACTGGCTTCTAACAATAACTCTCAGCATGTAACCGGGCCCTGTGTGTACTCATACACCAGACAGTTGAAATGGCTCCGTTACACTTATCGCACGCCGGATCCTCCGCCATAAACATAGGAAAAGAAAACAAAGGAAACAAAGAAGACAAAGGGAAAGAAAACGGAAAGCAACGAAGATCAAAAGAAGGTACAGAAAAGGAAAGAGAAATCAAAGAAACCTATCGTCATTCCTCCGGGTCCTCCTCGTCCATTTCGTACCAGTCGAGTAGGTTGGTTTTTGATGCGAATTGTAGAATCAGTTCTACGTTGAGGTTGGTAAATAACCAGTTTTCCCAGGTGTGCGCTCCTGGGATTTTATCTATAAGTGGCCTTCGTATTTGGGCCCATCGCGGGCAGTCGATCATGGTGTGTTTGGAGGATTGTTCCGAGCCACATTGGCAGGGTTCAGGTTCCGTGAACGCTGCGTGTCTGTCTAATCTGGTGGCTTGGCATCGTATGCGGTGTATGAGTTTCGCTTTGGATCGGGGAAGTTTTGCTCGTTTGGGGTGAATTTTCAGGGTTCCTGTCTCATGGTAGTTGATGCATGGGATGGAGTTCCATTCTTCCAGCATGCGTTTGGTGAGGGTGTCGTTTTGGATCCATCGCTCTCTGCGGTTGCCTGGTTCTTGGAAGGGTAACATGAGTGATGCTATCCGGTGTAGGCCTGTGCCTTTTATGTTTTTTATCTTGGTGGGGAGGAGCTGTATAAGTCCTTCGTTGAGTGGGGGATCGGCAGGGTGGCAAAGGATGCGCGTCCCGTATTTTCGTGATTTGTGGTTGAGGAGGTGTTCAAGTGGGGGAGTGCTGCCTCTTTCAGCAGTCTTTCGGTTTTTTGTCCAGCGGGGTGGCCTGTTACTATTCTGGCAGCTTCGTTATAGAGTGGGGATAGTGATCGGAGGATGTGGTTGGCTCCCGTCCACCATGCCTCTGATCCCATAGGATGGTGGGGAGGAAGCCTTGGACGATGAGGTGGTGGATGGATTTTACCGTTGTCCAGTGAGGTGTGCGATGTTCTGATTCTGCTTAGGGCTTTCAGCCTTTGGCGATGATTTCTTCATGTGGGTCGGAAGGGAGGTGAGTCCAGCCAGACTCCAACATATTTGAGTCTATCTTTGGGTTGGATTTCTTTCTTTTGCGTTGTTACCGAGTTTCGGAGTTGGGTTGTTCGATGATGTGGGTTAAAGAAGACCAGGTCGGATTTCTGAGTTCGTATTTGATATTGAGGGGTGCTGCTTTCTTGACCCTCTCCGACACTTTCATTGAATCTTTTGGTGATGAAGAGGGGACTTTGCGAGTTGTACGAGTGCATCATCGTCGATATAGGTGGTGTTGGTCTTTGGGGAGTTGGTGGGGTCTGTTATCCCCGGCGTTAATCATGAATAAACTGGGGAGAGGGGGGAGCCTTGGGTAGTCCTGAGGCATATGGTTGTGGTGGGTTCCAGTTCGTGTTAAATTGGAATTGGATGTTCGGTTGTGTTGAATTCCTTGCACAGTTGGTTAGGTATGTTGGGAATTTTTGTGGGTCATGATTCTGCGAGTAGGAGGGTTGACGCAGTTGAAGGCTCCTGTATATCATTTGTGGGAGGGCTGGTCTTCTGGTGGTTTCCTGTGTTCGTTGATTAGGAGGTTTTGTTGTATGGGCTAAGGGTCCGTAGTAGGGCATTAATCGCTGAGATTGTTGTCTTCCTCCAAACTGGTCTCTTGCTAGGTCTCCAGGATGGAACCGGCGGTGCATAGTCTTGTTGCCACTATCTTTTCCAGTACTTTGCT